>NC_092127.1:117807038-118495288 GCF_043159975.1 Macaca nemestrina | reverse complement strand
TCTCTCCTCTCCTCCCCTCTCCTCCCTCTCCCTCATCCTCCTCCCTCCTCCCTCCTCCTCCCCCTCCCCTCCCCTCCCCTCCCCTTCACTCCCCTCCCCTCCCCTCTCCTCCCTTCCCCTCCTTTCCCCTGCCTCTCCTTTCCCCTCCCTTCCCCTCCCCTCCTCTCTTTCCCCCAGTTGTAAAAGTAGCACATCGCTAATGTAGAAAACTTGGGAAATACTAAGAAAGCATAGATTAAATTTTAGACTGGGCGCAGTGGCTCATGCCTGTAATCCCAGCACTTTGGGAGGCCGAGGTGGGTGGATCACTTGATGTCGGGAGCTCGAGACCAGCCTGGCCAACATGGTGAAACCCCATCTCTACTAAAAATACAAAAATTAGCTGGGCATGGTGGCAAGTGCCTGTAATCCCAGCTACTTGGGAGGCTAAGACAGGAGAATTACGTGAAACCCAGGAGGGAGAGGTTGCAGTGAGCAGAGATCACGCCATTGCCCTCCAGCCTGTGCAACATATCAAGACTCAGTCTCAAAAAAAAAAAAAAATTAAAACAGTATCATTGGAGATCCTACCACCAAGAGTGCTGTTGTTATCTATCTGCTTCCTGCATTTTGTTTAGCCATTACATAAGTATATGTATACTTATATGATGTTACGGGTTCATAATGTAGTCCACTGTAGTGCAAGCTGTTAACAGTGAATCATCAACATATTTTCATGTCAGTATTTTTCTGCTATGTGATTATTTTTAGTAGGTATGTAACGTTCTCATCTCTGTAATACTTATCAATCTTCTGTTGGACATTGAAGTTGTTTTCAATTTTTAGAGTAATAATACTGTCACTTCCATATATCATGCATTTTGATACTGGCCTACCTACTATCAGTGATTTTTTTCTATTTTTGTTTCTCTGAAAATATCTCAATTTCACCCTTTTTTTTTTTTTTGAAACAAGGTCTCATTCTGTCACCCAGGCTGGAGTGTGGTGGTAATAACATGGCTCATTGTAGCCTAAACCTTTTGGGCTCGGGCAATCCTTCCACCTCAGCCTTCTCAGTAGCTGGAACCACAGGCGCATACCACCATGCCCAACTAATTTTTAAATTTTTTGTAGGGACAGGGTCTTGTCATGTTGCCCAGTCTGTTCTTGAACTCCTGGGCTTAAGAGATCCTCCCACCTTGGCCTCCCAAAGTGCTGGGGTTATAGGTGTGAGCCACCATGCATGGCAGTTTCACCTTTTTTGAAGTGTTTTGTTTTGTTTTGTTTTGTTTTGTTTTTTTGATACAGTCTCGTTCTGTTGCCTAGGCTGGAGTGCAGTGGCTGATCTAAGCTCACTGCAGCTTCTGCCTCCTGGGTTCAAACGATTCTCATGCCACAGCCTCTTGAGTAGCTGGGATTATAGGTGTGTGCTTCCTTGCCCAGCTAAATTTTTTTGTATTTTTAGTAGAGATAGGATTTCGCCATGTTGGCCACGCAGGTCTCTAAACTCATGGCCTCAGTGATCTGCCCACCTTGGCCTCCCAAAGTGCTAGGATTGCAGGTATGAGTCACCGTGGCTGGCCTGAAGTGTGTTTTCATTGGCTATAAAGTTCTAAGTTGGTAGTTATTTTCTTTCAACACATTCAAGAATGTTTGGTTGCTTTCTGTCTTCCTTTCTTTTTGTTGAAGTCAGCTACCAGTCTTATTGAAGGCAATGTATTAGCTATATTCTTGCTGAGGATAATGTGTCTTTTATTTTTCTTGGCTACTTTTAAGACTGTCTTACTTTTAAAGCCACTTTGACTATGATGTGTTCAGATGTGGTTTTCTTTGTCGCTTTATGTTTATAGAGTTTTTGAATCTGTAGCTGGATGCCTTTTAGTTTTGGAAAGTTCTGTTATCACCTTTTCATATATTCTGCCCCTTTTTTTCTTTTAGATCCTAATTATACATATATAAAGGTAATTATCATGTTCCACATGTTGATTTTTTTTTTTTTCTCTGTTTTGGATATTTTCTATTGACCTGCTTCCAGTATGCCAAACTGTCTTCTCTTTTGGCAAAACTAATCTTTTGTATTCTTAATTTTACATTGTGGTTTTGAGTTCTAGAGTATTCCTTTGATCTTATTTTATAGACTTGTAATAGACTCCAGTTCTCTTGAACATACTAATTACAGTCATTTAAATGCTTGTTTTTTCCAATATCGGCATCATCTATTGGTCTGTTTATCTTGTTTGTTTTTCTGTTGTTATTGGTCATATGGTTATATTGTTCTGTCTCCACATGCCTGGTAAAGTTTTCCAAGGAACTTATCCATTTTATTTAACTTGTTGCATTTATTGGCAAAAAGTTGCTTATAATACTCTATTATTGTTCTTTTACTATCTGTAGAAAGTATAATGAGTCTAATATCTGTATAACCTGTAGAGATTTAGTATCATTCCCAATACTAGTAATTTGTGTCTGCTGCCCTTTTCCCTGATTAGTCTGGCTAGAAGTTTACTAATTTTATTGAGGTTTACTAATTTTATTGAGGTTCTTGAAAAGTTAACTTTTAGTTTGACTGCCTGTAGTTTTCTTATTTCTGCCCTGGTCTTTATTTCCTTTCCTCAGCTTATTTTGGGTTTAATTTGTTTTCTTTTTCTAGTTTCTTAAGATAGAAGCTGAGGTCATTGATTTGTGACCTTTTTTCTTTTCTAATGTAAGCATGCTATAAACTTCCCTTTAATTGTTTATAATTTATTTATTTGTTTTTTGAGACAAGGTCTCACTACTGCTCAGGCAGTGCAGTGGCATAATCATGGCCCATTGCAGCCTTGACCACTCGGGCTCAAGTGATCCTCCCATTTCAGCCTCCTGACTAGCTGGGACTACAGGCGTGTGCCACCATGCCTGGCTAATTTTTGTATTTTTTGTAGAGAGAGGGTTTCACCATGTTGCCCAGACTGGTCTTGAACTCCTGAGGTCAGGCAATCAGACAATGCCTTAGCCTCCTAAAGTGCTGGGATTACAGGTGTAAGCCACCATACCTGGCCACAGTTTATTAAAATTTTTTCTGAAGACAAAGATGTCACTGTGTTGCCCATGTTGGTCTTGATCTCCTGAGTTCAAGCAGTCCTCTTTCCTTGGCCTCCTGGAGTGCTGTGATGTGAGCCACCACTCCTGGCCGTTTCCAGTTTTTGATATATTATGTTTCCATTTTCATTCCATTCAGAATACTTTATAATTTCTTTTCTGATGTCTTATTGGGTCTATAGTTTATTTATAAGTGTGTTATATATTTTTCAGATATTCGAGGATTTTCCCGAGATCATTGTTATTTTTAATTTAATTCCATTGTGATGAGATAAATTGAAATTTATTTGGATTTATTTCATGGCCTAGAGTATATTGTCATGGTAAGGGTTCTTCATGTGCAGTTGAAAAGAATGTGTGTTTTGTTGTTAGGTAGAGTGTTTTACAAATGTCAATTAGGTTAAGTCTGTTGATTGTTTTGTTTATGTCTCATAATTTTTGATTGAATGCCAGGCATTGTGTAGTGAAAAAATTAAGCAAGCATTACCAGGTAATGGTACATTTTGCCGGGTTGGGAGAGGGGTGGGGGAAGGGGAAGTTCTATGCAGATAGGCTAGGGAGCTGCATTAATCTGTTTGCATTACTATGAAGGAATACCTGAGACTGGGTAATCTATAAAGAAAATAAGTTTAATTGGCTTATGGTTCTCCAAGGTATATAGGAAGCAAGGTGCTGGCATCTGCTTATAGTGAGGCTTAGTAAGCTTCTAGTCATGGCTGAAAGTGAAGGGAGAGCAGGTACATCACATGGCAAGAGTGGGAGCAAGAGAGCAAGGTGGGGCAGGTCCCAGACTTTTCAACAACCAGATCTTGTGTGAACTCACTTATTACCGAGGAGATGGTACTAAGCCATTCTTAAGAGATTTGCCCCCATGATCTGGTTGTCTCCTACTGGGTCCCTCTTCCAACATTGGGAATTACATTTACATTTCATCATGAAGTTTTGAGGGGACAAACATCCAACCCATATCAAGAGCCCATCATCTTAAATTATGTGGAGGCTGGGTTGCTATTTTAATAGTTTGTTATCCTTATTTTTCCTTATTTTTTCAGGTGTTATCTTCTAAGGCTTTCATTTCAAAGCCTGTTGGTCTTGTCCCTTTAGCAATGCCAAAGATGGGAAATTTCACTTTGCTTTTTAAAGTTTTTTAGTTAACTTTGTAGCCTTTTACCCTGCACGGTTTTAAAATTCAGCAAATATGCTGAGGGGAGATACCACCCTTAAGCTTGAGGTCCTTGCATGAAACTTTTTATGAGAATTAGTCTCCTAGTTTTGTTATTTCCGCCCTGTGTGAACACCAAAAGCTGTCCTGGCTTCTGTGTTCCTCAGCAACAATATTTTACACAGGTCAGGCCTCAATTTTCAGCCTCTAGCCCAAGCAATAATTAGGAAATACTCCCAGGGAAAAGACAGATGCTGGTCATCTAAATACCCTTAAAATATTCTCCCCATCTCTGAGCTGGAGGTTGCAGTGAGCCAAGATCACACCACTGCACTCCAGCCTGGGCGACAGAGCAAGACTCCATCTCAAAAAAAAAAGATTCTCCTCATCACTGTAATTTTAGACCTTCTTCTTTCCCATGCTTCCACAACTCTTCACTACCTTTAAAAATACGATTTTTATAATTTATTTAGCTTTTTAAGTTGTTCTTAGCAAGAATATTGGCCTGCTTCAAACTAGTTCATTTTACCTAAGTGCAGACAGTTTCCTATTATTATTATTATCATTTATTTTTGCAGAGATAGGATCTGATTTTGTTGCCCAGGCTGGTCTTGAACTCCTGGCTAAAGTGATCCTCCTGCTTTGACCTTCCAAAGTACTAGGATTACAGGCATGAGCCACTTTACCTGGCCCCTATTATTTTTTAAAGGTGTGCAGAATACTCAATCTTTATGAGCTGTTTTATGTAGTGTTCTTTAGGTATTTTGTTGTTGGGTTTCAGTTTTTGATGTAGTATGTTTTTTAAAATTGATTTGTATTGGATTATAATGTATATATGTTAAAATCTGCCCAATTTAAGTATGCAGATTGAGTTTTGACAAACCTAAACATTCTTGTAACCACCACAATCAAGAAGCAAAAAAAAAATTTTTTATACTGATACGGGGTCTTGCTGTATTGACCAGGTTGGAGTGTAGTGGCAATATAGCGAGGCCTTTGGCTCTCCAAAAAAATAGAAAAAGAATAGCCAGACGTGGTGGCATGCGCTTGTGATCCCAGCTACCCAGGAGCTGAGATGGGAGGATTGCTTGAGCCCAGGAGGTTGAGGCTGCTGTGAGCCATTGACTGCTGCTGGACTCCAGCCTGGATGATAGAGCAAGACTGTCTCAAAAAAAAAAAAAAAAAAACAAAGAAAATATTGTCACTGTATACAGAAAAGGCTGCTGAGATTTTGTTTAGGGTTGTATTTACTCTATAGATTAATTTAAAGAAAATTGATAGCAACATTGAGTCCTTTGATACTTGAACACAATATACCTCTCCATTCATTTAGGCCCTTCATTTTTCTCAGTAGTGCTTTAGAGTCTTTTAGTATACCTTTAATTGTGGTCCTTATCTTGTTCATTCAGCAGGTATATATTGAGCATCTCCTCAGTGCCAGGTACTGTTCTATTTGCTGGGGAACAAAGCCCTGCCTTCAGGGAGCTTATGTTCTAACTGAGGAAACCAGATGAGAAACTAGTGAGTTAAATATATGCTAGATGGATATTTGTACTGTGGAGAAAACCAAATCAAGGCGTCAGGATTAGAGTCTATTAGCATGTAAGGATAGAATGGATATTTTAGTTTTGGCTGCTATAATAAAAATACCCAGGAGTATTAGATACTGCAGTACGGCAGCACGTAGACTGTGTGCTGTTGAATTTGGTTTGTGAGTATTTTTTTTTTTAAGAGTAAAAAAATCAGTATTCATTAGGTTTATTGCTGTAGCTTTCTTTTTTTGTGATATCTTTGGTTTTGATATCAGGGCAATTCTGGCCTTTTAGAATGAGTTTGGAAATGTTCTCTCGCATATAGTTCTTTGGAAGAGTTTGAGGATTGGCTTGGTGATAGTTGAGAGTAGAATAAGCACTCGTTTCAAGTTTGGTGTTGTTCCATTGATGCTCCACTTGACTCGCTGCATATTACAACTGTAATTGTTAATTATTTCTGTGCTGGTAATCATAAGGTAGTACAACCTAGATTAAATGGCAAACAAATGTACAAAGCGTTTTATTACTTACCGGGTTCTTTATAAATGTTTTAAGACACACGCAAAAAGGAAAACATTGAGAGTTTACTGAAAAGCAAAAGTTTTGTAATGTGTCTTGAATTTAGTAAACAAGTATCCACTCTCCTACATCTTAAACAAACACTTTGGTTCTGTTTTATTTTTTTAAGATGGAGTCTTGCTCTGTTGCCCAGGCTGGAGTGTAGTGGTGTGATTTGGGATTACTACAACCTCTGCCTCTCAGGTTGAAGCTGTTCTCCTGCCTCAGCCTCCCGAGTAGCTGGGATTACAGGCGTGTGCCACAACGCCTGGCTAATTTTTGTGGTGTTAGTAGAGACAGGGTTTCACCATGTTGGCCAAGCTGGCCTCAAACTCTTGACATCAGGTGATCTACCTGCCTTGGCCTCCCAAAGTGCTGGGATTACAGGCATGAGCCACCATGCTTGGCCTTAAACAAGCACTTTTTAATGGATTTATGAACAATCACAAAAATCTTTAGTCAGTGAAAGGATTTAAATTACTTTCTAGGCAGAAAAATATTCTAATATGTATCTAAAATACTTAATTAAAAAGTGTTGGAAAAATATTTGGAGATCAAAACTTTTAGGTCATCATAAAAAAATCAATAACATCACATTTTGGCTTCTCACATTTTGGAGAGGTATATTGTGTTCATTCTTTGGCATGCGGATATTCAGTTTTGCCAACACTGTTTGTTGTAGAGACTGTTTTTTTCTCCATTGGGTAGTCTTGGCACCCTTGTCACAAGTCATTTGGTGGTATGTGCAAGGGTATATTTCTGTTCTGTTCCATTGGTCTGTAGCTCTGTCTTTATGTCAGTACCACACTGTCTTGATTACTGTTGCTTTGTAGTGTGTTTTGAAATAAGAAAGTATGAGGCCTCTAAATTTTTGGTTGTTTTTCAAGATTGGTTTGACTACTTGGGGGGTCCCTTGAGATTCTGTGTGAATTTTATGATGGTTTTGTTTCTGTTTCTGCAAAAAAAGTGTCGTTGGGAATTTGACAGGGATTACATTGAATCTTTAGATTGCTTTAGGTACTATGGACATTTTAACAGTAATGTTTAATTATTGTTAAAATACAGAATGTTTTTCCATTTATTTGTATTCTTTCTGTGATTTCTTTTAGCAACGTTTTGTAGTTTTCAGAGTACAAGTCTTTTATCTCCTTGGTTAAGTTTATTCCTGAGTATTTTATCCACTCTACCCTTCGGCCCCCCTCCACCCCCCCACCAACCCCTTTTCTTTCTTTAAAGAGATAGGGTCTCTGTCACCTAGGCTGGAGTGCAGTGGCACAATCATGGCTCACTGTGACCTTGAACTCCTGGGCTCAAATGATCCTCCTGCCTCAGCCTCCCAAGTAACTGGGACTAAAAGTATATGCTTCCACACTTGCCTAATTTTTTGATATTTTTTATAGACATAAGGTCTCAAATTCCTGGCTTCAAGCAGTCCTTCCACCTTGGCCTCCCAAAGTGCTAGGATTACAGGTTTGAGCCACCATGCTTGGCCTTTCCTCTTCTGATACTATAGTAAATTGGGATTTTTTTTTTTAATTTTCTTTTCCAGTTGACCGTTTTTAGTGTATAGAAACACAATTTTTGTGTATTGATTTTGGATCCTGAAACTTTGCTGAAATCATGTATTAGTGCTAACAGTTTTTTTGTGGATTCTTCTTTAGGGCTTTCTGCATATAAATCATGTCATCTGTATACAGAAGTAATTTCCTTTCTTATTTGAGTGCCTGTTATTTATTCTTCTTGCCTAATTGCTCTATCTAGGACTTCTGGTACTGTGTTAAATAGAGGTGATGAGAGTGGGCATTCTTGACTTGCTCCTAATCCTAGAAGAAGTGATCAGTCTTTTACCATTGAATAGGATGTTAGCTGTGGGGTATTCATATATGGTGTTTATTATGTTGAGGTAGTTTCCTTCTATTCTTCATTTATTGAGTGTTTTTATCATGAAAGGGTGTTCAATCTTGTCAAATGCTTTGGTTCATCAATTGGAATCACGTGGTTTTTGTGCTTCATTCTATTAATGTGGTATATTACCCTAATTGATTTTTGTGTGTTGAACCATCCTTGAATTTCTGGTATAAATCCCACTTGGTCATGGTATATAATCCTTTTAATGTGCTGTTGAATTTGGTTTAAGATTTAAAAAATCAGTATTCATTATGGTTATTACTGTGGTTTTCTTGTGGTGTCTTTGTCTGGTTTTGGTATCAGGGTAATGGTGGCCTTTTAGAATGAGTTTGGAAATGTTCCCTCCTGTTTTAGTTCTTTGGAAGAGTTTGAGGAGGATTGGGTTAATTCCTTTCTTCTTTTTTTCTTTTTTCTTTTCTTTTCTTTTTTTTTTTTTTTTTTTTTTTTTTTTTTGAGACGAAGTCTTGCTCTGTCACCAGGCGGAATGCAGTGGCGTGATCTCGACTCACTACAGTCTCTCCCTCCTGGGTTCAAGCGATTCTCCTGCCTCAGCTTCCTGAGTAGCTGGGACTACAGGCGCGCACCACCATGCCCAGCTAATTGTAGTTTTAGTAGAGATGGGGTTTCGCCATGTTGGCCAGGATGATCTGGACTTCTTAACCTCGTGATCCACCCTTCTCAGCCTCCCAAAGTGCTGGGATTACAGATGTGAGCCACCATGCCCGGCCTAGTTGATTCTTTTAAATGATTGGTAGAATTCTCCAGTAGAGCCTCCTAGGCTATTGTTGCTGTTGTTGAGATCTGCTTTTATTTCTTGATTTACTGACTTCAAATTATATCTATTGACTCATTACTAAGAAAGATGAGGATTAACTCACACTTTACTTAATTATTGTGCTAGGGTGATTTTTCTTTTCTGTGGTCTAAAGTCATAATGCTAGTGGAACTCAAGAAATAAAATATTTACTTATTTCTTCTTGTACTTCATCAGTTTTTTAAATCATGCCACTAGATTGCTTTGTATCTAGATGACTTTTTGTTTATCTTTTCCTCCCACAGTTTGTAATTGTCCTTTTTTCTTGATAGAGAAATATATACCTTTATCATATTCTCAGATATTTTTCCTGCTTGGATCATAATATCTGTTAACTGTTAGGTGGAATCCCTTTTCCTGGAGATAACACTCTTAGAGCCCTCATACTTCCTTTTTCAGTCTTGACAGGTTGTAAGCTGCTGTATATATGTCATTCTGAGATATTCCATGACTGCATTTCTGGTTAGATTTACTGTTTTAGATGCTACATCTTCCTCTTTTATGGCATTCTTCCTTTTTTAGCTGGAATGTATTTACTTTTGTGTGTGTGTGTGTGTGATGGAGTCTTACTCTTTTTCCCAGGCGGGAGTGCAGGGGTACAATCTTGGCTCACTGCAGCCTCTACCTCCTGGGTTCAGCCGGTTCTCCTGCTTCAACCTCCCCAGTAGCTGGGATTACTGGCGTTTGCCACCATGTCTTGCTAATTTTTGTACTTTTAATAGAGACAGGGTTTCACCATGTTGGCCAGGTTGGTCTTAAACGCCTGACCTCAAGTGATCCACCCTCCTCGGCCTCCCGAAGTGCTGGGATTATAGGCATGAGCCACCACATCCTGCTTTGAATGTATTTTAAATTAACTTCAGTATACAGAGTACTTACAATGTAATATCGTGAATTCTTGCATATCTGAAAATAGCTTTGGCCTGGGTCATAATTGCTTGATAGTTTGGCTGGGTGTAGAAATTAACTTTCAAATTAATTTTCTCTTACAACTTAGAGGTTTTTGGTCTATTCTGTTGAGCATCAAGATGGTAAGATGTCTGATGCTACTCCATCTTGCTACTTTCTAAATGATCCTTTCCCTCACTCGCAAAGACAAGCTTTAGTATCTTTGTCCTTTGTAGTTGTGGAATTTTATAATTATGTGTTTAGATATGAATTGTTTTTGTCATTCTTTGCTAGACTCAGTAGGTCCTTTCAGTTGAAATGCAAATGTCTCCCTTCAGTTATGGAAAATGTTCTTTTACTATTTCCTTGGTAATACTTCTTAGTCTACTAAGGTGGGAGGATTGCTTGAAGCTAGGAGTTTGAGACTAGCCTAGGCAACATAATGAGACCCCATCTCTACAAGAAAATTAAAATATGAGTTGAGCATGGTCATGCGTGTCTGTAGTCCTAGCTACTTGGGAGGCTGAGACTGGAAGATCACTTGAGCTCAGGAGTTCGAGGCTGCAGTGAGCTATGATTGTGCCACTGCACTCCTGCCTGGGCAACAAAGTAAGACTGTCTCTCTTAAAAGCTAAAAAAATAGATAATATCTTTATCTTGGTCTTTTTCTAGCTGTTGTTTCTTCTTGTATGTCTAGGGATCCTTATTGTTAATTCATGGTTCTTGCTAAAGGACTGTCTTGATTATATTAGGTGCTGCTGTTGGTTTCCTGTATTGTAGTGGTGGACTTGTTTTCTAATTGCCATCTTGGAATGAGAAGACTGTTTGTCAACTCTTTGTACATAGTTGGAGCATCTCTTGTTTCCTGGCAAGTTAGGTTTAGGGCAGAAGATCAGGGAACCTGTTTTTAGGCATAGGAGCTTTCCAACTGCTGTATAGAAATGGACTCTACAGATACAAATATTCACACCAGAAGACCTAGTTTCTTTCTGTTCAGTTTGTTAACTGTCTTTAGAAAAAAAAAGAGTATTTCACCTTTTGTACCTATAGGTAACACTGGCCCTTGCTTAGTCGTTGAGGGGGTAGGGAGAAAGAACAGGTGAAGCTTTCTCTTGTTTTCAGCCTCTTTACCTACTAACACTGAGCCTAGAATCTCTGAAAGATTGACTTCGACCTCCACTGTAGTCCTTTCATGTGTAGATTTTGGGCTGTGCTTCACTTAGTTCTGTTTAAACTTAACACACTTGGGTCTCCTTTCTGTTCTCCAGAAATCTATTGTAAACACTTTCTCTCTGTTCTTTTCATTGTCTTACAGATTTATTCTTTTTTGTTTGTTTTTATGTGCTCATCTGCACAGACTTTCTGCATGGCAGGGGCGGCAAACATGAGTGTTTATCATCATCATCGTCATCATCATCTCATTCACTCCCCAAGTTTCTTTAAAATAAGGCAGTTGGGGGTGGGGGTGAAAGAAATAGTCATTTCACCCCTAAATACTTCAATATGTTTAATTTATTTATTAATTATTTTTTTGAAATGGAGTTTTGCTCTTGTTTCCCAGGCTGGAGTGCAGTGGCATCATCTCTGCTCACTGCAGCCTCTGTCTCCTGGGTTCAAGTGATTCTCCTGCCTCAGCCTCCCAGGTAGCTGGGATTACAGGTGTGCACCATGAGACCTGCTAATTTTGTATTTTTAGTAGAGACAGGATTTCACTGTTGGTAAGGCTGGTCTCAAACTCCTGACCTTAGGTGATCCACCCACCTCGCCTCCCAAAGTGCTGGGATTACAGGTGTGAGCCACCACACCCAGCTGATATTTTCTTTCATAATCTCAGTATCATTATCACACCTAACAAAATTAATACTTCCTTAATATCATAAAACACCTAGTTCATATTCAGATTTTTTCAAAAATGCCTTTTTGTTGCTTTATTTGAAACAAATAAATATTTGAATCAGGTATATACCTGCCAGTTATTTTTTTTAGTCTTTTAAAAATTCTGTTTTCTCTTTTTCAGTCATGCCTATATAATGATTGAATCTTTTTTTAAAAAAGATATTATTTGGGAGAGGAATGACATCAGTTTGTAGATCATCTTTGATAGAAAATGTTTGGGCAAGCTATGTGTTGTATAGTTTTGTTCTCTTTGATATCCTAAGAAAGTAAAACCTGCCCCAAACATGCTGTTGTTTTTACAGGATGTTTTAAACATATTTAACAGCATATAGAATAGTAAAATGAACTCCTATGTACCCATCACCTACTTTTAGTGATTTATTTACTCAACACCTCTCGTTTCATCTATACTTTAATCTCCTTACCCTCTTCTAATATTATTTTCAAGTGTATTCCACATATTATTTATCTGTTAATATTTTAAAGTATATTTCTAAAAATGATTACCACAGTAAAGACTCCCAAGTCTTTTTACCTTCCATGTTGAAGGAACTGGGTCTATTTTTCTTTATAATGTTTCACGTTCTGCGTTTTCTTATTCCTTTTGATGTCATTTTACTTATTACTTTGATACAGAGTCTCGCTCTGTTGCCCAGGTTGGAGTGCAGTGGCACCGTCTTGGCTTACTGCAAGGTCTGCTTCCCGAGTTCATGCCATTCTCCTGCCTCAGTATCCCAAGTAGCTGGGACTACAGGCACCCACCACCTTGCCTGGCTAATTTTTCATATTTTTAGTAGAGACGGGGTTTCACCGTGTTAGCCAGGATGATCTCGATCTCCTGACCTCATGATCCGCCCACCTCGGCCTCCCAAAGTGCTGGGATTACAGGCGTGAGCCACCGCTCCCAGCCTAGAACTTTTTTTTTTCCGTATTGTCGACACTGCACCTCTTCCCCAGAACTGGGGGCAGACACAGTAGTGTGATTTGGAGGATGAGAAACTGTCTTAATTTACTGTTTTAAGATTTCTTTGCCTTCTTGAATGTGACATTACTACTGTTGAGAATGTATGATCTAAAGGTTCATAAATTCTAGTTAGACTGTTAACAAGAATATTCTGTAAGTAGTACTGTTACTACATATTATATCATGATACATGGTTGTCCCAGTGTTAGAGATGTTAAGATTGATAAGTGAATTCAGTTGGTGACAATATGATCCATTGTGAAATTCACCATTACTTTTTCTCCTAATGGTTTTTAGGGTTGATGATTTTTGCCTATGTGTGTAATTTCTTTTGTTCTTAGTTGAAATTTTTCTTTAAAGGAGTAGCTCTCAGTACTTTGGTCCCTTTGCCTACCTTGAAATACAGTTTGACAGGACAGGCAAGGAAAATGCTTTGTTAATTTCCTATTACAGATTGAATATCTCTTATCTGAAATGCTTGGGATTAGAAGCGTTTCAGACTTCATATTTTTTTCCGATTTTGGAATATTTGTAGTATACTTTTCAGTTGAGTGTCCCGAAAATCTGAAATCTGAAATACTGCTTTGAGTGTCATGTCATTGCTCAAAAAGGTTCATATTTTGTAGCATTTCTGATTCTTGATTTTTGTATTAGGCATACTCAACCTATACTTAAATATTTTCTTATTAACCCTTGGCATACCATCAGTACACACTGGAATTTTTTTTTTTTTTTTTAAATAGCAGTTCTAACTATTGAAGGACTAATAATTTCTTGACTGTCATTTTTTCTTAAAGGCCTTTGAAAGAAGAAAGGTAACATATACTTAAATTTTTTTTTTTATTTAGCCAGGTGTGGTGGCTCATGCTTGTAATTCCAGCACTTTGGGAGGCTGAGGCGGGTGGATCACTTGAGGCCAGGAGTTTGAGACCAGCCTGGCCAACATGGTGAAACCCCGTCTCTACTAAAAATACAAAAAAAAATTAGCTGAGCATGGTGGTGGGCACCTGTAATCCCAGCTACTTGAGATGAATATTGCAGTGAGCCAACATTGTGCCATTGCACTCCAACCTGAGCAACAAGAACAAAACTCCATCTCAAAAAAAAAAAAAAAAATTATTCATTTATTTAGAGGCAAGGTCTTGCTCTGTTACCCAGGCTGGAGTACAGTGGTGGGATCATAGCTTATCGTAACTTCCAATTCCTGGGCTCAAGCGATCTTCTTGCCTCAGACTTCTGAGTAGCTAGAACTATAGGCATGTGCCACCATGTCTGGCTGTTTTTCTTTTTTAAATTTTTTTCTAAAGAACAGGGTATGTGGCCCAGGCTGGTCTCGAACTCGCAACCTCAAGTGATCCTCCCATGTTGTCCTTTCAAAGTGCTGCGATTACAGACATGAGCCACTGTGCGCAGCCAAGATTTTCTTTTTAAAAACTGAATAAAACTCATTCTTTCATTGCTTATATTCCTGTAGCTTTAAGGATTGTGATTCATCATTCTAAGACTTGTTTCATTACTAAGATTTGTTTCATTCCTTTCATAACATATTACTCATCAATTATTTCCATCCCTCCTAAAAGATAATATGAAAATGGAAAAATGATGGAACCACCTAGGAGAGTGATAGAATATGGAAATAAATTGTCACTTTTGTATTTTTTTGTTTGTTTGTTTTTAAGATTTTTGCATTTCCCAAAGTATTATATCATCTTTCTAGAAGTTATATGTCTGGAGATACCATCATTGTAGGCTGCTTTCTGCTTTCATTAGAAACAGTTGAGAATTTAGAAATTTTCATTTCTGCCCATTATGGCAAAGAGGAAAAATTACAGGAAGATGTTTCACATCTCTTTGACAAACCAGCACATAAATGCAAAGAGAAAAATAAATGCACTTCAGGCTTTATTCAATAGAAATTTCATGTGAATCACTGGACCATCATTGTCCAATAGAAATTTTATGTGAACCACAAATGTAAGTAATAGGTATAATTTAAAATAAAAAAATAAAAATAGGTCAAGCAAGTTAAGCAAAATCTCAGACTGTACTTATTCGTATAATAGGTGAATTTTCTCAGACTCAGAAATCAATGCATGAAGAATTATATTTCTGAGTGAAAAAATAAAAATATAGTTATTCTTATCTAGTCAGTCATTTAACAGGTGTTAATATTTTCTGTTTTCTTTTTTCTTTTTATTTATTTATTTATTTTATTTTTGAGACAGAGTCTCACTGTGTTGCCTAGGCTAGAGTGTAGTGGTGTGATCTCGGCTCACTGCAATGTCTGCCTCCTAGACTCAAGCAATTCTCCTGCCTCAGCCTCTTGAGTAGCTGGGACTACAGGCCGGTGCCACCATGCTCAGCTAATTTTTTTTTTTTGTATTTTTAGTAGAGAGAGGATTTTGCTGTGTTGGCCAGGCTGGTCTTCAAACTCCTGGCCTCAAGTGATCCGCCTGCTTCAGCCTCCCAAAATACTGAGATTACAGACATAAGCTGTTGTGCCCAGCCAGGTATGAGTATTTTCTGATAAGCCTTACACCATCCTGTTTTGCTAGAATGATGTGTTCTTTCATCTTTTATGATGTTTGCATGCCAAAATTTACTAGATAACAGTTTGTAATACTAAAGATGTGTAACAAAGGTGACTGGAAGGAAATAGATTATTTAAAAAGAAAAAAGTTGTTTGATTGCTCATTTTAATTGGTACTTAAAAACAAGAATGTCTTGCAGTTTTGGTGCAAAAAAAGATGGTATCCACTTTTAATAAAATTATAAGCCATCAAAGGTTTCAAAAAATTCTTCAATTTTTTTTAAATGAAATTGCAAGAAGAGTCAAAATATTGATAAGCTGATATGAAATTAGAGATATGTATTAGAAATCTGGAGAAGTATTAGAAATATATTTGAAATGTATGTAGAGATGTATCTGGAGAGGTATTAGAGATGTATGTGAAACCTGGAAGCAATACAAGATGATTATGTTCCAGATTCATGCATGGATGATCAGTCAGTTGCATTCAGAGGACATTGCCATGTCATGTAGATACATTTTCAAAGCCTCAAAAAAGGGAATAAAAATTTGGTTGTGATATGTTTAATTTTTTAAGTGTCAGTAATTTTTTTTATTATCCTTTTATTCTCGTATAAATAATTCATAAAGTGACTTGAAAACATAAAGGGTCCGTTGGACCAAGAAGGTGTAAATAGTGATGACTGTTCTGTACCCTGAGGGTTGACTCGATACTCTAGCTACTCTTTGGTCACAAGTGAGAGTTTTACATTTGCTCGGTTGTCTTTTTGAGTCAGAATCTTGCTCTGTCACCCAGGCTGTAGTGCAGTGGTGCGATCTCGGCTCACTGCAAGTTCCGCCTCCTGGGTTCACGCTATTCTCCTGCCTCAGCCTCCCCAGTAGCTGAGACTACAGGTGTCCGCCACCATGCCTGGCTAATTTTTTTTTGTATTTTTAGTAGAGATGGGGTTTCACTATCTTAGCCAGGGTGATATCGATCTCTTGACCTCATGATCTGCCCGTATGTACATGTGCATATTTGTATGTTGTATATGGAGATGCATACATATATATGAGAGAGGGAAAGTGCATTCACAAATACATATATATGGTGGAAAGTGTACAGATGTGGCAGATTGTTAACAGTTGATGAATCTAGGTGAAGAATGTATGGCTGTTAATCTTATTATTCTTTAAGGGGTAAGATACCTGTTTAAGTTACCTATTTTTCCAACTACTTTTTCTGTTCATGAGGTTTAGCATGTTTTCTTACGTTTATTGGTTCTTTATGCTTCTTTTTAAAAAAAAAACAAAAACATAGTTTATTACTGGTTCACATCTTTTGTCTTATCTTTTTTTCTTACTGATATGTAGTATCTTGTTAGAACTTCGGATACTAATCTGTGGTATATTTTCTCAGTCTGATTTGTCTTTTCATTTGTTTATGGGATATTTTGGTAATTAGAAAAGTTAAGAATAAACATTAAATTAGATTTAATTAGAATGAAGCCAAATATATATATTTTTTTAAGTTTGTGTTTGGCTTGTTTTCCTTTAAGGTTTATGATAGTTTTAAAAAGTTATTTTCTACTCTATACATATGAAGGTATTGTGTGTTTTCTTCTAAAAATTTCTGTTTTGCGTTCATATTTGGGTCTGACGCACTTGGAATTTGTTTTCGTGTGGTAAGAAAGAAATCCAGTATAACTTTTTTGCCCTATTTGGGTACCTGTTGTCTCTGTACCGTTAATGGATAGTCCATTCTTTCCCTCTTTGTTTATAATGCTGCCTTTTTAGTGTATGTATAACTCTATTTCTGATCTTCTCTCTATCTTTGTTTTGAAAGACCCATATTATAAGGCTTGATTATTTGTAGGACTGCTTTCTCCGTTTTCTTCTTCAAATTACTGTAGCTATTCTTAGCCTTTTGCTCTTCCACATAAATACTAAGATCAGTTTGTCTAGTTACATACACACTCATATATGCATACCATATGGAAATAAATCAATATAAGATATTAATAAAAATTGCATAGCATCCATAGATGTATAGATGTATTTAGAGAGAATTCAGAGGTGAGGAAACTGAAATTCAAGCAAAGTGAATAATTTGCTCAAGTATGTCTGAGTCTGAGAGGCCCATTTCCTTTGCATACTTGTAAAGGCCAGTAATTCATGAGGCATTACCACTACAGTATAACAGTAGCAAGAATCAGAATTTGGAGAGCACCAGCACACATCTAAAATGTATAAGTGAGCTTTGTAAAACATAGAAATTTGAGCCCGGCATGTTGGCATATGCGTGCATTCCCAGCACTTTGGGATGCTGAGGTGGGTGGATCACCTGAGGTCAGGAGTTCAAGACTAGCCTAACATGGTGAAACCCCATCTCTACTAAATACAAAAAATTAGCGACGCGTGGTGGCGCATGCCTGTAATCCCAGCTGCTTGGGAGGCTGAGGCAAGAGAATCGCTTGAATCTGGGAAGTGTGGGTTGCAGTGAGCTGAGATCATGCCATTGCACTCCAGCTCTGGCAACAAGAGCAAAACTCCATCTCAAAAAAACACACAAAAAACATAGAAGTTTGAATTTATGTGACGGATAAATTAAGGGACACAAATTACTGTAGTTCCATTTAAAATTGAATTTTTTTCTAGTGCATTTTAGAAAGAAACTGTTTTACCAGTGTTAAAGTTGCACTTTTGTAAGAATATCTGTAAAAATATTGTAGACTGAAGAAACAGTGAGCATAAACTTGGAGGTGTGACAAAATTTGATGTATGTAGTGAATAGCAAGTAAATGGAAAGGGTTAAATCATGAGAGACTCGGAAGAGATAATGCTGAACCTTGGGGACTAAATCTGGAGTTCACAAAGGAGTTGTTATAGGGAGCAATTTTTATATCTCAGGAATTTGAGTGACATGATCAAATATGAATGTTAGAGTCTTCTGATATAAAGCAAGGGATGGATTCAAGAGGGCTGGTGCTGGAGGCAGGGGATGGGAAGAGGAATTTATGAAGATTAATTCCAGTCACAGAATTGGGAAAATTTTGAAGGAGTAAGGGAGAAAGAGTATTTAAAATGCCTCTAAAATTTGTAGCTTGTATGAGTTTAACATTACCTCACTTTGTTTCCTTAGAACTGAACCTTAGTATTAAAAATACTTTGGAGGGAGAAAAACCCTTTATGTCTACTGTGGATTTGTTTATTTTAAATGTATATTGTAAAATTAATATAAATTTGAAGCAGTAGGATACCTGTGTCAACAGTCTGTTTTGCCTCAGGTGTTGTTTTCTAGGTGTTGTTTTCTGTTTTCATACTACAAAAGCAGATCCTCATAATGATATTTTAGGAGTTGAATTTTCACCAGTTCATCTGCACAGTAGGGAAAACTATTGCTGTTAGTAAATGAGGTGTTGATGACCCTTGGATATAGTTGGCATCATAATCCTAAAACTTTCATCTGTAATTAATGGGAGCAAGGCTCATAGAAGTCAGGGTGTTGGGAGAAAACAGATACTTCACTTGATTGGTGTGGGGGCAGTGATAATTTTAAGGATTGTGATATGAGGTTGTTGCTTTTGATGATTCGGTGGCCTTAAAAAGGTAGTTAGATTTAGCACAACTAATTGCCAATGTAAGGCGTACTCTGGAACCCAGAGGGCTTCTATGACAGTTTTATAGGATAACAGAATCTTACCCTGTTGGCTTCAGGAAGACTGTGCTAAAATGTTGGCCTTGAATCAGATTATTAAGGTGATACAACTGCAGAGAAGACTAAATATGCAAACCTTGACAGGTCTTCTGTGTCTCAGTCAGTGCTCTAATAGGGAGAGAGTGGATCCCTGTACTTCAGAATTTTTAATCCTACAATTCCTGCTGAAGCTTCCTGGCAAGGAGAAACATCCCATTTCCCTCTGGCAGAGGAAAGACCCCCTACCACCCCCCCGTCCTCATTGCTTGAAGACTGTGCAGTGATCCCATCCAAAGAAGGAGCTTTGTTCAATGACGTTTTTTTATTTTATTTTATTTTATTTATTTTTTTGAGGCAGATTCTTGCTCTGTTGCCCAGGCTGAAGTGCACTGGCCAGTCTCTGCTCACTGCAGTCTCCGCTTTCCGGGTTCAAGCAATTCTCCTGCCTCAGCCTCCTGAGTAGTTGGAATTGTAGGTGTGTGCCACCACAGCCGGCTACTTTTTGTATTTTTGTATTTTCACCATGTTGGTCAGGCTGGTCTTGAATTCCTGACCTCAGGTGATCTGCCCACCTTGGCCTCCCAAAGTGCTGGGATTGCAGGCATGAGCTACCACGCCTGGTCCAATGACGTTTATTCTTAAGATCTGCCTCTACTATGACTCGTTATCCTCTGGTTAATAACTATAGTCAGGGTCTTAGCACAGCCCAATAAGAGAATTACAAGCCCTGCTCCAGAAAGAACTATCCTGTATACAAAAAGAATTGCAGGACTGCAGGCTCAGTGACTCGCACCTATAATCCCAGTGCTGTGGGAAGCCAAGGCGGGAGGACCACTTGAGGCTAGGAGTTCGAGACCAGCCTGGGTAACATGGTGAGACCTTGTCTGTACAAAAAACTTTTTAAAAAATTGGCTGGGCGTGGTGGTGTGTGCCTGTAGTTCTAGCTGCTCCAGAGGCTGAGGCGGGAGGATCACTTGAGCCCAGGAGTTTGAGGGTGTAGTCAGTTATGATTGTTCCATTGCACTCCAGCCTGGGCAACAGAGCGAAACCCTATCAAATAAAAATAAAACAAAATAAAATTGCAGGACTTGAATAATAAGCATCTAGAGAAACCAGGGAAACAGGTATGAGAATGTTTTGAAAGGTGTTGGATTAGATGGGGGGCAGAATATAAGGTTAGCTTGAGGAAAATGTATTGACATGAGGATACTCATTGATGATCTGGGATTCAGTGTCATTCCAGGGCATTGGAGCTGCCTCTTATAACTTGTCGGTTGTCTTAGTCCATTTGGCTGCTGTAACAAAGTATCTTAGTCTGACTAATTAATAAGCAACAGAAATTTATTATTTACAGTTCTAGAGACTGGGAAGTCCAAGATCAAGTTGCCAGCAGATTCAGTATTGTGGTGAAGGCTCATTCTGGTGCCTTCTTGCTGTGTCCTCACATGATGGAAAGGGAGGGGAACAAGCTCCCTCGGGCCTTTTATAAGGGGCACTAATCTCATTGATGAGGGTGGAGCCCTCATGACTTAATTACCTGCCAGAGGCCCCATGTCTTAATACTACCACATTGGGGATTAAGTTTTAACATAAGAATTTTGGAGGGACACAAACATTTACACCATAGCACTGATACAGTTCTTTGACGTCTGGGCACAGTGAATGTCTACAGTCAGCCTTTTAAGGAAAGATGGTATCATGAGGAAAACAATAAATATTTGGGATTTTTATTTAGGAATTAATACCCTGTGGGAAAATCTTTGCCGGATCTCTTATGTCTCTTTAGCACTGATCAGATAAATTCTCCCTGTCTTCTCTCCTCTGCATTTACCCCAAATAGGCCAGTTTTCTCATGGCTGTACATAGCTTGGTAATGTCATACCTCATGTTTGCTTTGTCTCCTTATCTGCCTTATTTTCTTTAACTTTCTCTTCATATCCTGACATTATACCCTCTCTTCCCTAAGTGTCAGTTTATGATTTTTGCCTCAGGTTATCCTTTTAAAGCTGAAACAGTAGCTCCCAAACTTACTATGACCACAACTCATAGTAAGAAATAATATTTTATGTTATGACCTAGTACACTCATACACACTCAAACACATATCTGAAACAACAGTTTCAGGAAGTACCCTTTACCATAACTAGGTGTCCTGCGGTCCGACTCCCAACCCCCACCATGTTTCATTTTTTAAATGCTGGTTATAACCCCTATATTTCTGTACCAAAGGGTAAAAACATTTGTAATTTTGTTAAGGGTGCTGATATAATGTTCTCTATAAAGTTTATATCAATTTATATTCCCACCATCAATGTGTAAGAGTAGTGACAAAGCCAACATTCTACTACTGCTATCCCATAATCATTAAGGAAATTGATTTTGTAATTCTGAAACTCCCCAAAAAGATATCTCTAGGCCCAGTTGGTTTCACCGTAGAGTCTAATCTACACAGTCTCTTCTAGAAAACTTCTAGAAGAGAAGGGAACATTTCAAGTATTATCCTGATACTACAACCAAAGGCAGAACAAAAATAACAAATTAACCAATATTATTTGTAAATAGAGACACAAAAATCCTCAACTAAATATTAGCAAATAAAATTCAGCAACATATAAAAATAATCATTTTGTTTTGTTTTGTTTTGTTTTGTTGTTTTTTTGAGACACAGAGTGTCTCTGTTGCCCAGGCTGGAGTGCAGTGGCGTGATCTCGGCTCACTGTAACCTCTGCCTCCCAAGTTCAAGTGATTCTCCTGCCTCAGCCTCCCAAGTAACTGGGACTACAGGCACGTGCCACCACACCCGGCTAATTTTTTGTATTTTTAGTAGAGACAGGGTTTCACCATGTTAGCCAGGATGGTCTCGATCTCCTGACCTCATGATCCACCCACCTCAGCCTCCCAAAGTGCTGGGATTACAGGTGTGAGCCACCATGCCCGGACAACAGACTCTTATACTATAATAATCATATGGAGTTTATTCTAGGGATACATGGCAGGTTAAATATTAAAAAATCAATGTGATCCACCACATTAACAGGCTTAACTGATGGTTTGTCCAAAATCATATTATCAACAGTATATTCAATTATGTGTGCTTATGTAAAAGTGAAATGAATGACAGGAATGATACAAAGGATAGGAGGGAGGTATTAGGATTATTATGTGGTACTTGCACTACCCATAAAGTGGTTTAGTGTTACTTGAAAGCAGACTTACATTAGTTGTAAATGTATATTGTGAACTCCAGGGCAACTACTGAAAAAAGTGAAAAAACAAAAGAAAATGAAAAAGTATGCCAAGAAAGGAGAGAAAATAGAATCATGTAAAACTACAACAGGCAGAAAAAGACTGGAAGACTAAAATAGGAATAAAGAACAGCAATCACAAATATGGTAGCTACTAATCTAACTATATCAATGATCCCTTTAAATGTTAGTGATCTCAGCACACCAATTAAAAGACAGTGCCGGAGTGGATGAAAAATCCAAGCTTAACTTTATGTTGTCTACAAAAAAACCACTTTAAATATAGATACATAGATTAAAAGAAAATGGATGGGGAAAAATACAGTATGCTAACACTAACCAAAAGAAAGCATGAATAGCTATATTTTAATTTCAGACAGAGCAGCTTTCAGAGCAAGGAAGTTATCTGGAATAAAGAGGGGCATTGCATAAATAATGATAAATGGGTCAGTTCTCCAAGAAGAGATAGTAGTCCTAAACATCTATGTGGCTAACAGTGGAGCATCAAAGTATGTGAGGCAAAAACAGAACCGCAAGGAGAAACAGATGAATCTGCTCTTATAATGGAGACTTTATCCCATTGTTAGAAATGGACAGTTCTAGCAGACAGAAAACCGGTAAAGACATAGACGAGTTCAACAGTGCTGTCGAACAACTTGATATAATTGACATCTATAGTCTACTTCATCCAACAACAGCAGAATACACATTCTTCTCAAGCCTATGTGGAACACTCACCACGAGAGACAACATTTTGGGCCATAAAACACCTTAACAAATTTGAAAGAATAGAAATCAGACAGTGTCTGTTCTCAGACCACAATATAATTAAAGTAGAAATCAATAACAGAAAGAGAGCTGGAAAATCCCCAAATACTTGAAGATTAAACAACACTCTTAACACATGTGTCAGAGATTCTCAAGAAATTTAATTTATTATTAAAAATTTTTTTATTTTCATCTTTTTTTGCACACTACACTGATGTATCAAGAGAAATCTAAAAATATTTTGAACTAAATGAAAATGAAAACAACCAAATATGTGGGATGCAACAAACGCAGTGCCTAGAGGGAAATTTATAGGGTGGAATACGTATATTAGAAAAAAGTAAAGATCTAAAACCAAAGTTTCTACCTCAGGAAACTACAAAAAGTAGAGCAAATTAAATCCAAAGTAAGCAGAAGAAAGGAAACAATAAAAATTAGAGCAGAGGCTGGTTGTGGTGGCTCACGCCTGTAATCCCAGCACTTTGGGAGGTAGAGGTAGGCGGATCATGAGGTCAGGAGATCAAGACCATCCTGGCTAATACAGTGAAACCCCATCTCTACTAAAAATACAAAAAATTCAAAAATTTAGCCAGGCATGGTGGCGGGCACCTGTAATCCCAGCTCATTGGGAGGCTGAGGCAGGAGAATCACTTGAACCCGGGAGGCGGAGCTTGCAGTGAGCCGAGATCTTGCCACTGTACTCCAGCCTGGGCAACAGAGCAAGACTCCGTCTCAAAACAAACAAAACAGCAGAACCAGTGAAGTGGAAAACAAAAAATCTTACAGAAAATCAACAAAACCAAAAGCTGGTTCTTTGAAGAGATTAATAAAATTGATGTGCTTCCAACTAGACTAAGGAAAAAGGACACAAATTACTAATAGAAGACATGAAAGTAGAAATCATAACAGATTCCCATTTATATTAAAAATATTAAGGAATATTATGAACAATTCTGTACCCACGAATTTGATAACCTAGATGAAATGAACCAATTCCTTGAAGGACGCAATCTGCCAAAAGTCATGCAAGAAATAGACAATCTGAATAGTCCTATATCTATTAAATTGAGTCAACAATTATTTATAATCTTTTAAGATAGAAATCACCAGGCCGAGATGGGTTCATTGGTGAGTTCTAATTCTACCAAACATTTAAGGAAGAAATTATACCAATATTAACAGTCTCTGAGAAGACAGAAGCAGAGGGAATACTTTCTAACTCATTCTGTGAGGCCAGTATTACTTCAATACCAAAACCAGACAAAGATACTGCAAGAAAAGAAAACTGTAGACCAATTGATCTCTTATGAATGTAGATGCAAAAATCCCCAATAAAATATTAGCAAATCAAATTCAACATTTATAAAATGAACTATATGCTATGATCAAGTGGGATTTATCCAAGGCATGTAAGAAATTAATCCGTCACATTGACTAGCTAAAGAAAACACAATTGTATGATCATATCAATAGATGTTTAAAAAACATTTGACAGAACCCAGCACCCATTCTTGATTTAAAAAAAAAAACAAAACTCTCCGTAACTGTATAACTTGGAATAGAGAGGAACTTCTTCGACTTGAGAAAGAACATCTTCGAAAAAATCTACAGCTCAGCAAAGTGGGGGAGGGATAAAAATGTTCTAAAATTAGATTGTAGTGATAGTTGCACAACTCTGTAAATATAAAATTTACATTATATATATAAATGTAAATATAAATTTACATTTATATTTACTCTGTAAATATAAAAAACACTGAATCGTAGGTTTTAAATGGCTGAGTTATATAGTGTGTGAATTGTGCCTCAGAATGGTAAATAATAATTTTTTAAAAAGAGATAAGGGGACATAATAGCCTAAATGCAGTAAAGAGCATCACTGAATTAGGTATTGGGATATGAATGGAAGATTAAAAGTATTTTATGAATGTGAGAATAAAACTATAGCTAATGTTTTATATAATGGTGAGAATCTAGAACGTAAGATTCCCAGTAAGATCAGGAACAGGATAAGGATGTCCCGTTTTACCACTCCTTTTTGGCATCATACTGGAAGTTCTAACTAATGCAATAAGATAAGAAAATGAAATGAAATGTATAGTGATTGGGAAAGAAGAAATAAAACTCATTTTGTTTGCAAGATGATATGATTGTTTATTTAGAAGCTCCAAAAGAATTGACAAACTGGAACCAAAAGCACAAGGTAGCAGGATACAAGGTTAATATGCAAAAGTAGATTATGTTCCTATATACCAGCAGTGAACAAGTGGAATTCTGAAATTAAAAGCACAATACCATTAATCTCCTGAAATAAATTCTTAGGTATAAATTTAATAAAATATATATAAAATATGTGCAAAGAAAACTTCAAAACTCTGATGAAAGAAATCAAACAAGAACTAAGTAACATGTTCATGGATAGGAAGACTGTATTGACAAGATGTCAGTTCTTCGCAATTTTATTTGTAGACTGAATATAATCCTAGTCAAAATCGCAATTTGTTGTAGATATCAACAAACTGGTTCCAATAAGTTTATATGGAGAGGCAAAAGACCCAGAATAGAAAACTTAAAATTGAAAGAAAAGAACAAATTTGGAGATCCAACATTGCCTGACTTCAAGACTTACTTTACAACTACAGTCATCAAGCAGTGTGGTATTGGTGAAAGCATAGACAAATAATTTAATAGATCAGCATAGACAAATATTTTAATAGATCAGCATAGACAAATATTTTAATAGATCAGTGGAACAGAATAGAGAGCCCGGGAATAGATCCACATCAGTACAGTCATGTGTCACTTAATGAAAGAGATACATTCTGAGATGAGAAATGCATCGTTGGATGATTTTGTTGTTGTTCAAATAACGTGGAGTATATTTACACAAACTTAGGTGTATAGCCTGCCCTGCACCTAGGCTGTATGGTGCAGCCTATTGTTCCTAAACTGTACAGCATGTTACTGTAGTGAATACTATACGTAATTTTAATGTAACAGTAAGAGTTTGTGTATCTGAATGTAGAAAAGGAACATAAACATACAGTATAAAAGATGACCGTATACTTTACATAGAATACTTACCATGGAGATTTTTGGGCTGGAAGTTGCGTAGGGTGAGTCAGTGAGTGAGCGTAGATTGAATGTGAAGGCCTAGGACATTAGTGTACACTGCTATAGACTTCATATACACTGTACACTTAGACTACACTAAATGTATTTAAAAAGTAATTTGCACTACAATGTTATGATGGCTACAACAGCTGTAAAGGCACTAGACAATAGGAATTTTTCAGCTGTCTTATAATCTTACAGGACCACTGTCATCTATACGGTCTGTCCTGAAATATTGTTATGCAATTTATTATTGCATAGTCAACGAATGGTTCACAGAGGAACGAAGACAATACAATGGAGAAAATATAGTCTTCAACAAATGGTACTGGAACAACTGTCCACGTGCAAAAAAGTGAATCTTGACAGACCTTATACCCTTCATAAAAATTAACTCAAAATGGATCATAGACCTAAATGTAAGTTGTAAAAGTATAAAACTCCTAGAAGATAACATAGGAGAAAATCTAGATGACTTTGGGTTTGGCAGCGAGTTTTTATCCTCCACATCAAAGATGTATTCCATGTTAGAAAAAAATTAAATTTAATTAAAATTAAAAATTTCTGCTCTGTGAAAGGTACTTATCAAAAGAATAAAAAGACAAACCACAGACTTGAAGGTATTTGCAAAAGACATATTTGATAAAGGACTTTTATCCAAAGTACACAACGAACTCTTAAAACTTAACAGCTTTAACCAACAAACCAGTTAAAAAATGGGCCAGGTATGCTGACAGATACCTTACCAAAGAAGATGTACAAACAGCAAGAAGCATATGAAAAGATGTACCATATCATCTGTTATCATGGAAATGCAAATTAAAATGAGATACATACGTATTTGAATGGTGAAAATCCAAAATACTGACTACACCCAGTGCTGGTGAGGATGTGGAGCAATAGGAACTCTCATTCATTGCTGGTTAGAATGCAAAATGGTACAGCCTCATTGAAAGGCAGTTTGGCAGGTTCTTACAAAACTAAACATAGTCTTACCATATGATCTAGCAACCAAAGAATTGAAAATTTATGTCCATACAAAAATCTTTATGTGAAAGTTTATAGCATCCTTTTAAATAATTGCCAAAACTTGGAAGCAACCAAAGTGTCTTTCATTATGTGAGCGGATAAACTGTGGTGTATTCAGACAATGAAATACGTCATTCAGTGCCAAAAAGAAATTATCAAGCCATGAAAAGACATGGAGGAATCTTAAATGTCTGAAATGGCTACATACTGTGTGATTCCAACTTTATGACATTCTGGAATAGGCAAAATTATGGAGGTAATAAAAAGATGAGTGTGGTGTAGGGGTTAGTGAGGGGAGGGATGCATATGCGGAGCACAGAGAGTTTTTAGGCCAGTGAAACTGTTCTGTATGATATGATAGTGGATGCATGCCATTATGTTTGTCTAAATTCATAAAATGTACAGCACTACAAGTGAACCCTAAAGTTAACTATAAATTTTGGGTGATAAGGATGTGTCATTGTAGGTTTGTCAGTTGTAGTAAATGTGCCACTCTGGTGGGGAATGTTGAATATGGGGAAGGCTGTGCATTAATGGAGTCGGGGGTATATGGGAAATCTCTGTACTTTACCCTCAGTTTTTAATGTGAACCTAAAACAGTGGTATTAAATTAGAAAAGCTAAAGGAACCAAATTAATATTCTAAAGTCTTTTTTTGTTGATATTTAAACAGTACTTTTCTGATGGAGGAGTAACTAAAGTGCTTTCAATATTGTGTCAAGAAGTATTGTTGACATTTCTGTGAATTTTGTCAGTACCAGAAAATTAATAGTTGTAATTAGACTGTGTCATTAAAATCATACTAGATAAATAGGATAATGAGAGCACTTGCTTGATAGTGATGTTGTGAGGATTGAATTAATACATGTCAAGTGCTTAAAACAGGGCTTTACACATAGTAAAGTGCTTAGTAATTGTTAATTATTAGTTGACAATTGTGATGAGACTTTTTTCTCATTCTGCACATTGGACCCTTGATGGTCAGTTGATTCTTTTATCCATCCATGGCAAGGTCAGCTATCGGACCAGGGCTGTTTTTCCTTGGGCTTTTCCAAAAGTCCCCTGAAATCCTCTCTAGGAACTTTTAGCTTCCTGCTCAGAATGTCAGAATGGCTAGTATATTGCAGACAAGTGGTAAGGGTTTAAAATGGGCTCTGCCTTTAGCCCTGTGTGATTCAGGGCAAATTGCTTCACTTTTTACTTTCTTTCTTTGCCCATCTTGTCTCAGGAAATGTCTTTTCTCATTTCCTGTTTTATTCTGAGCATCCACATTGGACTTATATTACTTCCACACAAATGTCATATTTTCACCTATGCCTGGCCATTTGAACACACTGTTCCCTTTGGACAAAAAATTTTCTTTCTCACCTCTCCCCTCTTGCTTTATTTGGCTAGATCATACACATTCTTGCATTAAATTCTCCTCCTTTAGGAGAAATTTTTTTTTTTTTGAGACAGAGTCTTGCTCTTTCGCCCAGACTGGAGTGCAGTGGAGCAATCTCGGCTCACTGGAACCTCCGTCTCCCGGGTTAAAGCTATTCTCCTGCCTCAGCCTCACCAGTAGCTGGGATTATAGATGTGTGCCACCATGCCTGGCTAATTTTTGTATTTTTAGTAGAGATGAGGTTTGACCATATTGGCCAGGCTGATCTTGAACTCCTGACCTCAAGTGATCCGCCTGCCTCGGCCTCCCAAAGTGCTGGGGTTACAGGTGTGAGCCACCACACCCATCCCAGGAGAACTTTTCTAACCAATTCCCAGCAAAATGGTTTGTATCTCTATTATGCTTTCCCTTCACACCATCGTGATTTTTCAAACTTTTTGTTCCATTTACAGTTGCCCTACAGGCTGAGTTCCCAGAGGGGTTGATGAGATCTGATCTGTTTATTGACACATTCCCAATTCTTGGCACGTAGAGGAGGCTCGCAATAAGTGTTCTATACATCGATGAAACAAAAATACTAGAGATAATAATGTTACTTAAAATTTGGGTAGCATTATTTCAGCAACTGCTGTTTTTTTACAGAATTTTTATTTGTTCCCGCAAAGCTGCTGAAGCTCAGAAGCTGATTCTGTCACATTGTAAGATGCCTTTGGATAATTCTACAGTCCTCTTAAATGAGTCTTTAGAACTTGGCGAGTTTCACTAGATATTTCAATCATCATTTTGAGCTCAAAGGTATGCTATCTTTGCTTTTTTCCCTTAATCATGGTGGGTTGGGATTTGCAGTGTCCTGGTAGATGCATAGGACAAGGAATTATAAAAATAATTGGGGAATGATCTGCTACGTGGCGCTTTTATTTATCTTTAGAATTTTCATTCTTATGAGGAGGAAGAAAGTTATTCATTGGGAAAAATAATTGAAATCCAGATGTAAAGTATTTTAGCAATTCCTGAAATTTCTCAAAACTAGTGCTCTAAAGTAAGAATCATAACTTATCTTTTCCTGAGTTTAAGGAAGATGATTTGCAAATGACTGAAAGTCAAATAAGAATTATTTCCTGCCAGGCCTTAGGTATAAAGTATCAGTTGACTGAGGTAAAAGAAGAGCCAGACTGCAGCTCCTATTTACAAGCAGGCCTTCATTGGGGTCTGCACACCACCAGATTTATTCAGCCTGGTGCCTGCTTTGGTATGACTCATGAGCTAAGAGTAGTGTTTGCATTTGTAAATGGTTGAAAAAAAATCTCAAGAAGACTAACTTGTGACATGTGAAAGTTATATGAAATTTATTTTTTAGTGTTTATGAGTAAAGCTTTATTAGAACATTAGCCACTCTTATTTTTTAGGTCTTGTGTATGACTGCTTTTAGGCTATAGCAGCAGTTAAGTACAGTCATGCATTACGTGGTCAGTGATGGACCAAATATACAACAGTGGTCCCATGAGATTATAATGGAGCTGAAAAATTCCTATTGCCTGGTGACATCATGGCCATCAGGTCATCATGGCACAACCTGTTACTTTTCTATGTTAAGATATGTTTAGATACTCAAATACTTAACATTGTGTTACAGTTGCTTTGAGTATCCAGTACCATTACATGCTGTGCAGGTTTGTAGCCTAGGAGCAATAGGCTATTCCATGTAGCGTAAGTGTGTAGTGGGCTATACCGTCTAGGTCTGTAAAATACAGTCTGTGATGTTGGCACAATGACAGATTGCCTGAGGATGCATTTCTCAGAATGTATCCCCATGACACATGTCTGTAGTTAAAGCAGAGACCCCAGCACTTTGGGAGGCTGAGGCGGGTGGATTACGAGGTCAGGAGATCGAGACTATCCTGGCTAACATGGTGAAAGCCCGTCTCTACTAAAAATACAAAAAATTAGCCAGGTGTGGTGGCGGGCACCTGTAGTCCCAGCTACTCCGAAGGCTGAGGCAGAAGAATGGCGTGAACCTAGGAGTTGGAGCTTGCAGTGAGCCGACATCACGCCACTGCACTCCAGCCTGGGCAACAGAGCGAGACTCCATCTCAAAAAAAAAAAAAAAAGTTTACCTGTATGTGCCTTTACAGAATAAGTTTAGCTGATCCTTTCTCTACATGGTTGGAGAAGTATTTATAGATTTGAGTGCTATGGTTTAAGAGATGAATTGGGGGGGAAATTAGAGATAGGAGTCTGTGCCAATTCTCAGTGACTTATATGTACTTTTTTCTTTTGTGGAAAGTATAACCCATATTCTAATTATATTGACCTGTGTTGTTTTAAAATAGCAAATCAGGGGAAATGGATTCTTTTATTATTTTTATTCTAAAATGAGTATGTGGGAATATGTAAAAAGAAAATTAGTATGCTACTCTGTTTTTAACCAAGTTTTAATGTTACTGTAATACCTTACATACCCAATATCTTAAGTACTTAAAAGATTAGTTGATGACTGACTCAGTGTAACAAAAGTAGTTCATTGGAGATGAAAGTACACTGTCGCTTTGGAGTCAGTGGATAGGCCTAAAAGATATGGTTAAGGAACTCTTTTGTAATCAGACACAGGCAGGTTAAGTACTGTATTAGGAGATAGAAGACCATAATTTTAGTGTTTACCTTCTTTGTCCCTTGAGAATACTTAGTTGTGTGACTCGGGGCACATTTACCACTCTGAATCTAATTGCTTCATTTCCAAATTAGGGAAAACTAATACCTTTCCTGTCTGAAAACAGGAGTCTTTGGTGGTTTGCTAAATTACAAGTTTCCTAAGAGTAGATACTGTGCCTTTTTAGCTCACCACTGGATTCCCCAACTCTACAGTTAGCATAGGCCGGGCACATAGTTGGCACACAGTAAGTGTCCAGTGAAAGAACAAGGTATGTGCCAGTTCCAATAACTATTATATCTGTGCATGATCAAAGTAATTCCCCTTTCTTTAAAGGTTTGCTTATTGAGACTGGATGTTTTTGTTAACTGGAGGAGAGGATTTTGATGAAAATAGTAATTTTCTGTAGATCCTTTTTTAAAAAGTTATTTTATTTATTTTAATTTTTGAGACAGAGTCTTGCTCTGTCACCCAGGCTGGAGCGCAGTGGTGCTATCTTGGCTTACTACAACCTCCACCTCCTGGGTTCAAGTGATTCTTGTGCCTCAAACTCCTGAGTGGCTGGGACTACAAGTGTGCACCACCATGCCTGGCTAATTTTTGTATTTTTAGTAGAGATGGGGTTTTGCCATGTTGGGCAGGCTGGTCTCAAACTCCTGATCTCAGATGTTCCCCCCACCTCAGCCTTCCAAAGTGTTGGAATTACAGATGTGAGCCGTCACACCTGGCTCCCCCCCCAGTCCCCCCCCCTTTTTTTTTGAGACACGATCTTGCTCTGTCACCCACACCGGAGTGCAGTGGCATGATCTCAGTTCACTGCACCTCCCAGGCTCAAGCTATCCTCCCACCTTAGCCTCCTGAGTAGCTGAGACTATAGGTGTATACCACCATGCCCAGCTAATTTTGTTTATTTTTTGTAGAGATGACGTCTTACTATGTTGCTTAGGCTGGTCTAGAACTCCCAGACTTAAGTGGTCCTTCTGCCTCAGTCTCCCAAAGTGCTGGGATTACAAGTGTGAGCCACCATGCCCGATCCAGATCCATTTTCTACAGATACCAATCAAATCATTGGCCAGATTTATTTGTATAAATTGATTATATATTGCTATTTAATAGAATATAAACCTCTAATCTGAGAATTGCTGATCTCAAAGAAACCTAGAAACCTCCTCATTATAAAGCTATATACTATAGGCCGGGTGTGGTGGCTCTCACGCCTGTGATCCCAGCACTTTGTGAGGCTGAGGTGGGTGGATCACCTGTGGTCAGGAGTTTGAGACCAGCCTGGCCAGCATGGTGAAACCCCATCTCTACTAAAAATACAAAAATTTAGGCAGGTGTGATGGCGGGAGCCTGTAATCCTAGCTACTTGGGAGGCTGAGGCAGAGAATTGCTTGAACCTGGAAGGCAGAGTTTACAGTGAGCCAAGATTGATCGCACCAGCCTGAACAGAGCGAGACTCCATCTCAAAAAAACAAAAAATAAATAAAATATAAAATAAAGACTATATGCTAAAAAGTCACTCTTGAGTAGGAAGATTTATGTATTTTTTATCTAAGTCTTATGAACTTTACGCAGCTCTTCCACTGAACCTCTTTTTTAAATGGAACTTCCCTATATAGTTTTTTGTAAGAATTCAACTTTCATAATCTTATCTTGCAGGAAACCATGTAAAGAAAAAATTGTTTAAAAGGTATTTAGCAGAAGCCGGGTATGTTGGTATGCACCTGTAGTCCCAGCTACCCAGGAGGCTGAGGCAGGAAGATCATTTGAACCTAGGAGTTCAAGAGCAGCCTGGGCAACATAGTGAGGCCCTGTCTCAAAAAAACAAAACAAAAAATATTTATTGAAAGAAAAATGTTTCAGCTTGAAGTCTGGGTAGACATGACAGCTAAATACAGTACATGACCCTGGATTGGATTCTGTACTAGAAGAGGGAAAAAGTCTTGGAGGGCAGTTTTTGCTCAACTAAAATAAAGAGAGAAAATAGGCATTACATTAAGATATTGTATTACTGTTAAGTTTCCTGAAGTTGGTAATTATACTGTAGATATTTAAGAGAATATCCTTGTTCTTGGGAGGTATAGTTGAAGTATTTAGAGGTAAAAAGGTATGAGATGTGTGTTTTACTTTCAAATGATTCAGAAAATATGTTTATGTATGATATGGAAAATAATGCAAAATGTTGACAAATTGGTCAACAGGATTGTTGTTGATAGTTGGTCAAATCAGGATAAAGGATATGTAGAAGCTCTTTGAGCTATTCTTACAACTTTTCTGCATGTTTGAATGATTTCCAAGTATAAAGTTTAAGAAACATGTTTAGCAGCTGTGTATAAAACTGGAAATTGCATCCAGTTACTTTAAAAAAATTTTTTTTATTTATTATTTTGAGATAAGGTCTTGTTCTGTCACCCAGGCTGGAGTGCAGTGGTGCAGTCACTGCTCGTTGCAGCCTGGACTTCCAGGGCTCGGTTGATCCTCCTGCCTCAGCTTCCCAAGTAGCTGAGACCTTAGGCACTTGCCACAACACCCAGCTAATTTTTGTATTTTTAGTAGATACGGGTTTCGCCGTGTTGCCCAGGCTGGTCTCGAATTCATGAGCTCTAATGATCTGCCTGCCTCCGCCTCCCAAAGTGCAGGGATTACAGGTGTGAGCCACCTTGCCTAGCTACTGTTACTTTTAAATTAACATTTATTTCCGTTAAAAATATACTTACAGTATTGTAATAGGTTTAAAAAATATAGCCCCCCCCCTTTTTTTTCCAAACTGCTTTTACATATACTTTGTTTACAAGATGATATTGTTATTGAAAAGAATTTTTTTTGTTGGGTGGCATATCATTATGTGATCACAAGTATAAATATTCTTTGTTCCGTGATTTTTTTTTTTGGGCCGAGGGAGGATGGGGACAGAGTCTTGCTCTGTCACCCAGGCTGGATTGCATTGGTGGTGTCTCGGCTCACTGCAACCTCTGCCTCCCGGGTTCAAGCAATTCTCCCACCTCCACCTTCCAGGTAGCTGGGACTACAGGTGTGTGCCATCATACCCAGCTAATTTTTGTATTTTTAGTAAAGACAGGGATTTACTATGTTGACCAGGCTGGTCTCGAACTCCTGACTTCATGATCCGCCTGCCTTGGCTTCCCAAAGTGCTGGGATTACAGGCATGAGCCATTGCACCCAGCCTGTTCTGCAATTCTTTGCTAGATTTAATTGTTTTATAAAATAGGTTTAATTATTTTATAGTAATATGGTGATGAAATGAAATACAACTTTGCAAATGTAAAAAATGCAATGCAAAGATGAATTCTTTCTGTTAGCAGTATTTTTCCTGATTATCTCAGTTATTTTAATTGTAGGGTCATAGTTAAATACCAATAAGTATAATTTAGAATTTAAAAAATTCTTGAGTAACATTTACTAAGTTTTTATTGATCCTGTACTTTAATATATTCAGTTCAGATTCATTAAAAATTGATTTTGTTCTCAACTCCATAAAAATGCTTTGTTTAAAAGTAGATCTGGTTTTGCTACCATATATTTATTATATTTTGAAGGAAATTCAAGAATAAGGGTCTGTTACATGTGTTTCTTAGAATGGTATTAATAATTACAGACATTTTTGAGTGTTTGAGGCATTATATTCCAAACCCTTTACATTTAATATTTATTTAATTCTTATAACACCCTTATTCTGATACATTGCCTTGATTTGCTGAATGTTTTCAATTCAATTAAAACTAAACTTAGGTGTGAAGCCTCAAGTTGTGTGTTTTTTTTTGTTGATGTTATTTTTTAACCTCTTTTTGCCAAATAGAAGCTGTGGAAACTAGTGATCTGGAATGTAATAAAGAAAAATCGATCATTTATAATCACACTAAGAAGTACCTGTAGTGTTAGAATTTTCTAGTTTGTGAATATTGGATAACTGTAGCTTCAAGCTAGACTTTCTGTTGACCTCTGTTATGGGAAGGATCCACATACCAAGACAATTCCTCAGTAAACTGTGTTAAGAAAGAACGTGAACATGACTTTTAGTACCCACAAAGAGGCAGGCAGATGTAGAACTTACTAGACTTTTTAATTTCATAGACAAATAAAATAACAAAATTAAATTTAAAAAATCAAGGGACTGACATGGTATCACTAACTTGTTTTTACTCTTTCATCAAATTATAACACACATATTATAAAGTGCATAAATCCTGAGTGTCATTTTGATGAATTTTTATGAAGTCAACACCCGTTTAACCAATATCAAGAATAAGATATAGGACATTTTCATCAACCAAGGAGCCTCCTTCATGCCCCTTAACAGTTATTACACACTCCCGAAGGTAACTATTACGTGACTCATTCAGTATTCATTAGTATTGTCTATTTTTGAATTCTGTGCCTAGCCTTTTAAAATCTTTGTTTATGACTCATCCATGTTGATGCATGTATCAGTGGTTCATCTTTTCTTTTGTTGCTGTGAAGTACTTCATTGTATGGATATGTCAGTATTTATTCTACTGTGATGAACATTTGGGGTGTTTCTAGGATTGGCTGTTATGAAGAATACTTCTGTGAACATTCTTGAGCATGTCTTTTGGTCCACATGTGTACACGTTTCTGTTGAGTAAACACCTAAGAGTGAAATTGCTGAGTCTTAAGGTATCTGGATATTTAGCTTTAGGAGATTATCCTAGTTTTCCAAAAGTAGTTAAATTAATTTATATTCCTATCAGCAGTGTACAAAGAGTTCTCATTGTTCCACATCCTCACCAACACTTGAAATTATTAGTGTTTTTAATTTTAGCTCTTACGGAGCATGTGTAGTAAAGGTCTATTGTAGTTTTAATTCATAATTCCCTGATCATTTAAAAGGCTTAGAATATTTTCAGATGCCTGTGGACCATTTGAATATCCTCTTTTGGGATATGACTGTTTATGTGTTTTGCTGATTTTTCTGTTGAGTTGGTTGTCTTGATTACCCCAGAAACAGATAATTTCAGTTGTTCAGTTGTATTGAAGATATCTTTCCTAGTCTTTGACTTGCTTCTTCACTCTTAATAGTTTATCTTGATTAAGATAATTTCTTAATTTTAATGAAGTCCATTTTATCAAATTTTTTTATGGTTAGTGCTTCTTACGTTTCATTTAAGAAATCTTTGTGGCCAGGCTTAGTGGCTCATGCCTGTAATCCCAGCACTTTGGGAGGCCAAGGCAGGCAGCTCACGAGGTCAGGAGATCGTGACAATCCTGGCTAACATGGTGAAACCCTGTCTCTACTAAAAATACAAATAATTAGCCAGGTGTGGTGGTGGGGGCCTGTAGTCCCAGCTACTCGGGAGGCTGAGGCAGGAGAATGGCATGAACCCGGGAGGCGGAGCTGGCAGTGAGCTGAGACCGTGCCACTGCACTCTAGCCTGGGTGACAGAGTGAGACTCTGTCTCAAAAAAAAAAAAAAAGGAAATTTTTGCCTACCCTAAAGCCAAGAAGATGTTATCTGTGTTTTCTTCTATAAACTTGACTGTTAAAACTATTGCATTTAGGTTTATGTATGATATATGTAAGCCTCATATTATTTTCCGTGTGAAAGTCCAGTTGTTCCAGTAGTATTTATTGAAAAGACCATCCTTTCTCTATTGTAATGCAGTAATACTTTTGTTGTAATTCAAGGGACTGTTTATTCATGGATTTATTTTTGGACTCTGTTCTGTTGGTCTGTCTGTTGTGCCACTGCCATACTCTTTTAATTACTGTAGCTTTATAATAAGTCATGATATCTGATAGTTTAAATCCTCTAATTTGTTCTTCAGAATTACTTTGGCTTTCGTGGTCCTTTGAATTTCAATAAAAATTCTACACTCAGCTTATAAGCAGTCTTCCTCACCACCCACCACAAACTGATTGGATTTTGTCTAGCTTAGTGTAGAATTTATAAATCAATTTGGAGATATTGGATGTTTTTCAATGTTGAGACTTCCAGTCAATTGAGAGGTTGTATGCCTTCTTATATTTAGACTTTTATAGTTTCTCTTAGGGTGTTTTGTTATTTTGCATGTAAAGAAAGGTCTTATCTGTCTTTTGTTGACTTCTTAAGGTATGATAATGATATTGTAGTTATGTTTTATAAAGCTCTTGTAATTTATACAAATATACTGGACTATTTACAGATGGAATGATACAGTACTTGGGATTTGCTTCAAATAATCCAAAAGAATGGAGAGGAAGGGAAGGAGCAAAATAGGTGAAACAAGATTGATTAGCCATGAGTTGATAATTGTGGAAACTGGGTGATGGGTATATAGGATTAATTATATTATTCTTCTTACTTTGTGTATATTTGTAATTTCCTATAAAAATAGGTTTTAAAAAGTGTAATGTGACTAGTCTAAAGGTAATGGGTTATTTCATTTGATTGTTCACAGTCAGTTACAGATTGAACTCCTTGTTCTACTCTTCCCCCCTCATCTCACTACTGCGTTTGACTAATTAAAAAAAAAAAAAAAAAAAAAAAAAAAAATATATATATATATATATATATGCCAGGCATGGTGGCTCATGCATGTAGTCCTGGCTCCTTGGAAGGCTGAGGCAGGAGGGTCACTTGAGCCTAGGAGTTTGAGGTTGCAGTGAGCTGTGATTATGCCACTACACTCCAACCTGGGTGACAGAATGAGATCCTGTCTCTTAAAAAAAAAAAGAAATTTTAATATAAATGAATACTAAAAAGTGTAATGATTATAGTAGATTGAGATATACAAATATATAAGAATTCAAGAATTCATAATTCTTTAAAAATCCCTCATAGACACCAATTTATTATTCTGAAAATAATTGGTAAGTGAAAGGAAAAAGTCAACCATTTATTAATCTCTTTCTGTACAGATTATATTCCAGGACTGCCAAATAGTCAAGAGGGAAAGCATATCTTCAGAAGAATTGTAGCTATTAAGAAACGTTGGAGTTCAGGTGTGGTGGTCCATGCCTATAATCTCAACACTTTGGGAGGCTGAGGCGGGAGGATTGCTTGAGCTTGGTAGTTTGAGATCAGCCTGGGCAACATAGCAAGACCTCGTCTCTTCTAAAAACACAAAAATTAGCCCTACGCATGGTGGTACGTGCCTGTAGTCTCAGCTGCTGAGGAGGCTGAGGCAGGAGGATCACTTGAACCCAGGAGATCGAGGCTGCAGTGAGCTGAGGTTGTGCCACTGCACTCCAGCCTGGGTGACAGAAGAAGACTCTGTCTCAAAAACAAGCACAAAAACAGACAAACAGAAACACTGGAGAATGATCGGCTTACAAACTCACCACAGTGCATACTCCTAATGAAATAATGATTCTAGATAACAATTAGTCGTGACTAGTAAAGCCATTAGGTGAAATTTAATTGGGAAATGGATGAAACATACTGGATAGCCAGAAGTGGAGTAAGCCTCTCTGATTAGAACTTACAACCCTGGTTAGGCCAGTGCAATGGCTCACACCTTTAATCCCAGCAATTTGGGAGGTCAGGGCAGGAGGGTTGCTTGAGCCCAGGAGTTAGAGACCAGCCTGGACAACATAATAAGATCTTGTCTCTGCAAAAAATTAAAAAGTTAAAAATTAACAGAACATGATGGTGTGTCCCTGTAATCCCAGCTACATGGGAGGCTGAGGCAGGGAATTGCTTGAGCCCAGGAGGTCGAGGCCACAGGGAGCTGTGTTCACACCACTGCACTACAGCCTTGGTGAGAGAGTGAGGCCCTATCTGAAAACAACCCCTCTCCCCACCTGCCAAACAAAACAACAGCAACAACAAAAATCCTCTAGGTAGAAACAAAAACAATTATCTGAAGACTTTCAAAAGTAAACAGTAATAGACAAACTGAGAAGGGAAGTGAAAACCTGTATAGCTTGTATAGTGCTTAGCTTACCATTTTTTTTCTTTTTGTTATCCAGCTTTAACCAAATGGTAAGCTGGGTTGTAGAAGTACATACCGAGTGCAGCAGTTAGCAAAAACTCCAAGAGAAACCCTGTATTTCTAGTCATAGGACAAGGAAAGGTCTCCCCTTTTTTCCCCTCTCCCAGCCCTGTCTTGAGACCATCTCCATTTGTAAAATTGCATTGCCATAGTGGTACATGCACTTAAAATCCCAAAAAGAAAGCCATCTCTCTGGCCAGAGGAATTGGGAAAGAGAACTCTGGAAGCTGGAGCATGCTTTGGAAATCTGAGAGAGAAGAGAAATAATATGGGAGGAGATTCCCTAATTGTGTGTATGAACGCACAAAGGTCCTACCACATTCATGAGCTACATGTACATGGAACAGAGCCAAAGAAACATAGCAAAGACCTAGAGAGCTGAACTACGTCATAAACCACTGCTCAAATCCCAGAGTTGCCCCTGAGAGATGCATGCGGAGGATATATTCAAGCAGCATAGTGAAGGCTTTGAAAACTGAAGAAATGATCGGTACTGTGGCCTGTTAGGAACAGGCATAGTGAAGGCTTTGAAAACTGAAGAAATGATTAGTACTGTGGCCTGTTAGGAACCAGGTCGCATAGCAGGAGGTAAGTGACTGGTGAATGAGCGTTAACGCCTGAGCTCCACCTCCTGTCATATCAGTAGCAGCATTAGATTCTCATAGGAGCGTGAACCCTGCAGTGAACTGTGAGTGCAAGGGATCTAGGTTGTATGCTCCTTATAAGAATCTTACTTAACAAGCCTGATGATCTGAGGTGGAACAGTTTTGTCCAGAAACCATCCCCGCTGTCCATAGAAAAAGTGTATTGCATGAAACCAGTCCCTGGTGCTAAAAAGGTTGAGGACTGCTGCTTTAGAGGATGTTAATAGAACCTAGAATCTCATAACTTAATATCTGGAATGTCCAGGATATAATCCAAAATTACTTGACACACAAAGAAACAGTAAAATCTGACCATTTTTAAAGGGAAAAGAACATAAGCAGATGACAACTCTGAGATGATGCAGATGATGGAATTATCAGAAAAAAGCCTTAAAGTACTCATGCTCATGAGGTAAAAGTGAACACTTCTGAAATGAGTGGGAAAATAGTTCTCTGAAAAATAAAAACCATATGAAATAATCAAATGGAAAATTCAGAGCCGAAAAATACAATATATGAAATACAGATGTACTGCATGGGCTCAATAACCGAATGGAGATGACAGAAGAGTCAGTGAGCCTAAAGATGAATCAGTAGAAATCTCATCAGATCTTGTGTCTTCTGTATCAAGAGTATATATGTCTGTTCTATAATACACTTGTTATGTCCATGTTGGATTCTGTGAAACCTGGTCACAGGCCTTCTGGCTGGTGGATTCTTGTACTATCTACATGTCCTCATTTATCCTATATTTACGTGATGCACTTACGTGACCTACTTACGTGATGCAAAGACCTGTGCAGTTTGAGCCCCATTTCCCCTGCCACTCCACAGATTGAGATACCATCTTGGCCTGCCATTTTCCCAGACCTTGTCATTTTAGGGTAAGGATCAAACAGTCAGTGGGTTAAAATAATAATAATAAGGAACTAAACAGATCAATTTTTTAAATTTGAATGCTTTGAAAGTAAATAGGGACAGAAAGATAAGCAGAAACAGGTAACATGTATAAATTATATATTGCAAAACCTTCTAGTTCAAAGGGAGTACATTTTTTCCTAAACATAAACTTAGATATTATGGTTATTTTAGTGAGGAAGACATGCTTTATGGTAGTTTTTTTTCCCTGAATTATCTGTAGTTCAGGATGCATCTAAACTTCTTTGAAATACTTTTCAGATGATTTTGCATTTGCTTGGCCTACTTTGCTACACAAAAGCAACTGGCAGTTTACCCGAGTTTTAATAAGTCAAAACAACTATCTTTTCAGTGAAAGGATTACTGCACAAAGAGGAATACTTGTGGCCTTGAAATTTGATGCATTTTTTGGTGGTGTTTTAAGTGGCTCTGGTGACCTCATAGATGTAGTGCATAATACGTCAAACATTGTCTTTATATTTATACGTATTAGTTGTAATTAAATATCTCATGAGTTAGCTCTAAGCCTAGTATTGTCATACTACTACTTAATAATACTACTACTAGGGACTAAGAGGTCCCTAGAGGATTTATAGTACTAATGAAATTCTGTACTTTTTTTAGGTTGATAAAATTCTGTATCTCTCTTTTTTTTTTTCTGGAGATCCATCTCAGAAATCTACATACACTTGCCCTGTTAAAAAATAGACTTCTACAATAAACATACGTGTGCATCTGTCTTTATAGCAGCAAGATTTATAATCCTTTGGGTATATACCCAGTAATGGGATCGCTGGGTCATATGGTACATCTAGTTCTAGATCCTTGAGGAATCGCCATACTGTTTTCCATAATGGTTGAACTAGTTTACAATCCCACCAACAGTGTAAAAGTGTTCCTGTTTCTCCAAATCCTCTCCAGCACCTGTTGTTTCCTGACTTTTTAAAGACTTGGAATCAACCCAAATGTCCATCAGTGACAGACTGGATTAAGAAAATGTGGCACTTATACACCATGGAATACTATGCAGCTATAAAAAAAGATGAGTTTGTGTCCTTTGTAGGGACATGGATGCAGCTGGAAACCATCATTCTTAGCAAACTATCACAAGAACAGAAAACCAAACACCGCATGTTCTCACTCATAGGTGGGAACTGAACAATGAGATCACTTGGACTCGGGAAGGGGAACATCACACACCGGGGCCTATCATGGGGAGGGGGGAGGGGGGAGGGATGGCATTGGGAGTTATACCTGATGTAAATGACGAGTTGATGGGTGCTGACGAGTTGATGGGTGCAGCACAGCAACATGGCACAAGTATACATATGTAACAAACCTGCACGTTATGCACATGTACCCTAGAACTTAAAGTATAATAATAATAATAAATAAATTTAAAAAAAATAGACTTCTACAAAGTCTGGGGTTTAATTCATCTTTTTTGGACATCTGTTTAGTGCATATAAATTATATCATATTTGTTTATGGTGTAACAATTTTCCAAAAGGGGAAATATGCCGTAGTGTTCATTTGGACATTGACAGATTTTTCCGTTCAGAAGAATATGCTTAGAGCCTGTTGCTACCATATAGCAATAAAGTTAAAATAGTTACAGTTGAACTCATGCAGCCTGAATTGTCATACACATTATTTTCCAATTCCCTTTAAGAAATATGAAAGGATAAGATAGTTTAGAAGTTAGGAACTACTGGCATAGTACTGTAGTCTTTTATCTGTTAATAGATCAGATTATCCTTTGATGTTTCATCTTTTCCCCCCAAAAAATTTGATTTTGTCTTTGCCAAACAGAGACTTCTTGGTCCATGGTACATGGTAGGCAGAATACTGACCCTTCAGAGAGATTCATATCCTGATTCCTGGAATCTGCCACTATGTTAGGGTACGTGGCAAGGAATAATTAAGGTTGCTAATCAGTTAACCATAAAATATGGAGGTTATCTTAGATTATCTGTGTGGGCTTAATGTAATAAGGGAAGAAAGAGGCGGAAGAAATGGCAGCCTGAGAAGGACTTGGCCTCCTGCTGGTTTGAAGATGGGGTAGAGGGAACTATGAGCTAAAGAATATGGGTGGCTTCTAAAGCTTGAAAAGGCAAGGAAACATTTTCTGCTAGAGCTTCCAGGAGGGAATTCAGCCCTGCCAACACGTTGATTTTAGCCCAGTGAGACCTGTATTGGGCTCTCACCCACAGAACTGTAAGATAGTAAGTTTGTGTTGTTTTAATCCATTAACTTTGTGATAATTTTTAGAGAGGCCATAGGAAACACATAGTACCTCTTCAGTTTTTCACTAATAACATAAAGTTTATATTGTGATTAGTTGAATCCTGATGTGAATGACAATATGATTTTCTGTGAAGGTCAGTTCCAGTTTATTGTATTAAGACATTTATGTTGATAATATGTTGGGTACTGATGGACAAACCTTTGTTTTACGTAGAGGTCTTTATTTTCTACTATCTAGGAATGGTGACGTGATTCCTTATTATTGTAGCTGGAGAATAAGGAGTCTGTGTACAGTAAGGTAGAATGGGAAATGAGGAAGGAGAAATATACTAAAGCTAGAAAGGAAAATTGGTGTCTTGGAATGTGATAAATAATCTTCAGAAGCCTTGGAGCCCTGAACAAGTTTTTCATTATTTGCGTTATATGTGTTTGTGTTAGTAAATACTGTAAATCAGAGTTTTAAAAAGTTTTTATAGTCAGCACAACTTGAACTATATTAGAGTGGTAAGCAATCATCACATTTTGCCACAGAATAGCTTATCAATATGATAAGTGTATAAAGGACTCAGTGGTAAGGAAGGCTAGAGTTTAGAGAAACATGAAAAAGAATGAAGCATTTCTCATAGAAGATAATTAACAACCTAACCAATCATTGACTGTCACTATATTTAGTCTTCCCTATCATATCAAATAAACTTGCTTTACTCCCTTGTGCCTTTACTAGGAAGAGAAACTGAGGGTCCAACAAAGATTATGAGCTGACACAGTCTTTTTTTTTTTTTTTTTTTTTTTTTAAAGACCAAGCATAAATAAGTTAGAGCTATATTGTCAGTGTTTTTTTTTTTTTTTTGAGATGGCCTCTCACTCTGTCGCCCAGGATGAAGTGCGGTGGAGCAATCTTGGCTCACTGCAACCTCTGCCTCCTGGGTTCAAGCAGTTCTCCTGCCTCAGCCTCCCAAGTAGCTGGGATTACAGGCGCCTGCTACCACGCCCGGCTAATTTTTGTATTTTTAGTAGAGACGGGGTTTCACCATGTTGGCCAGGCTGGTCTTGAGCTCCTGACCTCAGGTGATCCACCCGCCTCAACCTCCTAAAGGGCTGGGATTACAGGTGTGAGCCACTGCGCCCAGCAGTTTTTTTTTTTTTTTTTTTTTTTTGCTTGTGTTTGTTTTTTGCATCAAGTGGATCACATGCTATCCCAGTTTGTGAGAGAGAGGGGTTAGGTGCTTAAAATTGAGGATACAGAGGGTCTTTTGGTTATTAGTAATGGTTAATCTTTTGGTTATTAGAATTCTGGGGTAACACTAGCAGAATGAGTGGGGGGTGGGGTGGAACAAAAAATTGTTGCAGAAGAGATCAAGGAACTGACTGGCCAGTTTGGGGGGATCATTTTGTGTACACTGAAATTCAAAAGAGGTATTGGAGATGGTAGTACCCTTCGTGGAGTGAAGGGGCTTATCCTGGGGTTTGTGAATGACAAATGACAATGAGTTACAAGGAAGTTCACCCCGCCACCAGGGCTTGGTCATCTGAGATATGGGAGAAAAAACATATTTTCTCTCACATGGGAGAGAAAAGCCATTGTTTGAAAGGGCTGGAGCTAGAGCAGAACTCCTAGAGGGGGAGAGAGGTTACAGTTGGTACAAGAAAAGTGAAGAGTGTACAACAACAATACTGAGGAAATAGGATATTTTAACGACGATACATACCATGAGTTCCAGAAGACACAGCAAAAAGATTTTGGGAATTGGGGGTGGAAGAGAAAAGGGGTCAGTGTAGAGACATACAGAGTATACAGGGATGAAAGTATATAGGGATGGCGAGCCTTGGGAGTCTTGGGCATTTCTTGGTGACTGATGTTAATGGGATTTGCTTTGATGATCTCCTATTCAGGTTGCTGTAAATATTGAAAGGGAGGTGTTGGTGAGAGCCAGGTTTATCGAGAGAAACCAGATTCTGTATAGATTTCTGTTGCTACCATACAAATTACCACAAACTTAATATGCAAATTTATTGTTTTATGGTTCTACAGCTCAGAAGGCCAACACAAATCTCACTGGCCTGAACTCAAGGTGTCAGCAGGGCTGCCTTTCTCTCTGGAGGCTTCAGGAGAAAATCTGTTTCCTTGTTTTTTCCAGCTTGTAGAGTCTACCTGAATTCCTTGGCTTGTGGCCACCTTCTTTCACTTTCAAAGCCAGCAACTTTTCATCTTTTTAAAAGAATTATTATTTCAATAGGTTTTGGGGGAATAGGGTGTGTTTGGTTACATGGATAAGTTCTTTAGTGGTGATTTCTGAGATTTTGGTGCACCCATCACTTGAGCACTATTCCCAATGTATAGTCTTTTATCCCTCGTCCCCCCTCCCACCGTTCCCCCCGAGTCCTATAGTCCATTGTATCATTCTTATGCCTTTAACTTGGCATCTTTTTGACCCTTCTTTCTGGTATATCAAACCACAGCTAGGAAAGGTCCTTCCCTCTTAAGAACTCACTTATTTTGGACCCCACTAGGATAATGCAGGATAATCTCCACATCTCAAGATCCTTACCCTTAATCACATCTGCAGGGTCTTTTTTTGCCATGTGAGGTAACATCTTCATAGGGTCCAGGGAGGAGGGAATGGACATTCCTCAGAGGCTGTTGTTCTGCCTACCACAGGGCTCCCTCTTTCTTCCTGCTGGTGTTAGGATGAAGGCCAGGTGTAGAGTGGTATAGCTTCAGGTTTATGGTACCTGATTACCATGTGAAATTCATTCTGAGGCTTGCGCTCTCCCTCCACCTTTAGGTTTTCTGTGGGTCTTACTTGAGGCTGAGGACAGATGTAGGCCTCAGTCTTATCTCTGAAAAGGGGATAAGGTGCTCCTATACTCTCTGGGCAAGATCAGTCTATTACATGAATACAAAGCTCAGACATTACTTGAAATATATATATTAGGGGCTGGGCGTGGTGGCTCACGCCTGTAATCCCAGCACTTTGGGAGGCTGAGGCAGAGGTGGGCAGATCACAAGGTCAGGAGATTGAGACCATCCTGGCTAACAGGGTGAAACCCCGTCTCTACTAAAAATAGAAAAAATTAGCTGGGCATGGTGGTGGGCACCTGTAGTCCCAGCTACTCGGCAGACTGAGGCAGGAGAATGGCGTGAACCAGGAAGGCAGAGCTTACAGCGACCCGAGATTGCACCACTGCACTCCAGCCTAGGTGACAGAGCAAGACTTCGTCTCAAAAAAAAATATATATATGTTTTTATAATATATATTATATATATATTAGTCGAATCATTGGAATAGTATTGTTCTACTTAGAGAACTGTGTTAATTTATTAGTTTTTGTGTATTTAATGAGGTTTAGTGAATATCTCACATCTTGACATTCAGCAGGCTAGAGTTATAGTATCAGTTGATGTTTGTCTTGTTAACAGGTGCAGCACATCAACATGGCACATGTAAACATACGTAACAAACCTGCACGTTGTGCATATGTACCCTAGAACTTAAAGTATTATAATAAAATTAAAAATAATTTTTAAAAAAGTAGAATTAACCACCCACCCCCCCAAAATGGTTTGGGATGTGATTGTTATTCTTACAGGTCAGTTTTCAAATTTGAATTGATCGTAGAGATAGCTGTAAAACCAAATATGTGTTTTATTTTGCCAGTACCTTATATTGGTTGTAGAGTTGGCTAATACTTTCAGTATTGAATAAATTGAGAACTACTGTTTAATTTCATTTTTTCCTCATACATTAAACAATGAATCGAAAAAGTATTAAATATTTGGGCCTTTCTTTGCAAGTTGAAATAGTTCTTCTCTTAAAATAATTATCATTTCATTTATAATACAAAATCAGTAATCCGCAGAAGCAAGTTAGAATTTTTCATAAATGGTAATAAACGTAGTTAAGGTTTGTTGCTTGGGTTTTGTATTATACCAGTCAATTAAATTTCAGCACTACTTTTTTTTTTTTTTTTTTTTTTTGAGACGGAGTCTTGCTCTGTGCCCCAGGCTGGAGTGCAGTGGCGCGATCTCGGCTCACTGCAAGCTCCGCCCCCCCGGGTTCACACCATTCTCCTGCCTCAGCCTCCCGAGTAGCTGGGACTACAGGCGCCCGCCACCTCACCCGGCTAATTTTCTTGTATTTTTAGTAGAGACGGGGTTTCACCGTGTTAGCCAGGATGGTCTCCATCTCCTGACCTCGTGATCCGCCCGTCTCGGCCTCCCAAAGTGCTGGGATTACAGGCTTGAGCCACCGCGCCCGGCCTGTACTACTTTTAATTAACGTTAATAGATCCGTCAGTTCCCGAAATACCTGCGGTATGAGAATTAACACATCTGAATTCCAAAGTAGGTCAGTGGGTCAGTAGGTTATTAGGTTAGGGAAAAACTGTAGTTTTAATTTTTAAAATTCAAATTCCTGAGTTAGCCATTTTTAATTAATAATTTAAAAATTATTAACTAGATGAAACTTTTTTTTCTTTAAATGACTAGAACATAGAAAAATAGTCTCTTAATTAAGTTTTTGTTCTCTGGAATAGATAACAGGTTGTGTTTTATCTTATTAGCCTCCTCATGTATAGCTAGGCCTTAGTATTGTACAGTTAAAAGAAAAAGAAAAAAAATGCAGCACTTAAGTTTTCTGATTATAAAAGTAATGCATGTTCATGGGAGAAATTTTAGAAAGTACTAAAGAAGGAACAAAAAAACACCATCCATAAACTACCTAGGAGCAATTACAGTTGATACTTTTGGTATATTCAGGTTTATGTCTGATATCTTTTCATGCCACTGTTAATGCAGTTAGACATTCAAATTTGTTCTAACTTTACTGTCTTTATTTCATTTTTTATTTTTTTGGAGACAGAATCTCGCTCTGTCACCCAGGCCAGAGTGCAGTGGCGCTATCTCAGCTCACTGCAACCTCGGCTTCCTGGGTTCAAGCGATTCTCCTGCCTCACCCTCCCGAGTAACTGGGATTACAGGTGTGTGCCACCATGCCCAGCTAATTTTTGTGTTTGTAGTAGAGATAGGGTTTCACCATATTAGCCAGGCTGGTCCACCCTGACCTCAAGTGATCTACCCGCCTCGGCCTCCCAAAGTGCTAGGATTACAGGCGTGAGCCACTGTGACTGGCCTAGCTTTATTATTTTTAATAATATCTCAATGAATATAAAAGTTTAGAGGCATCTTTGATTATTTTCTTATTTCTCAAAGTGAAATTACTGGGTCAAGGGCATAATTTTCAAACCAATTTGTTTTTTAAGAAAGAGAAATTCTTCCTTTTCCTGGTTTATAAATTCCTTCTATTCCTAGTTTGTTGAATGGTGTTTTTTAAAAATCATGAATAGGCATTGGAGTTTGCTAAATGCTTTTTCTGCATCAGTTGAGATCCCTAATATGATTTTTATCCTTTATTTTGTTAATGTGGTATGTAGCACATGGATTGGTTTTATTAATATATGTTGAACCTTGTTCAAATCCCAGGGATAAATACCACTTGGTCATGTTGAATAATCCTTTTAATTTACTATTGCGTTTGGATTGCTAGTATGTTGTTGATAATTTTTCATCAATATTAATCAGAAATATTGTCTGTAGTTTTTTTCTTATGGTGTCTTTGGCTTTGATATCAGCATAATGCTGGCTTCATAAAGAGTTTGAAAGTGTTCCCTTTTCAGTTTGTTGGAAGCATTTGAGGGGGATTGGTATTCATTCTTTCACTGTTTGGTAGAATTCTTCAGTGAAGTTGTGTATATGGTCCTGGGCTTTTCTTTGTTGGAAAGTTTTTGATTCAATATAATTACAAGTTATACATGTCTGCTCAGATTTTTTTTTTTTTATTTTATCATTCTGACTTTATTATCATTGATTAATTTGTCTATTCTTAAAAAAACTCTGTACTCTCTTGTAAAGTCATCTGTGCTGTTGCATGTAGTCTTCTCTTTGTTGTGTAGCATTCCATTATGTGAATACCACATTTTGTTTATCTGTTGTACTGTCAATGAAATCTGGGTTGTTTCTAGTTTTAGACCGTTACGAATAAAGGTGCTGTGAACTCTGTTCAGATTTCTATTCATGATTCAGCCTTGGTGGTAGATGGCATATTTCTGGGAATTTACCCATTTTTTCTAGGTTATCCAATTTGTTGGTGTATATTTATTGAGTTGTCTAAAAAAAAAAATGCCTTTTTATTTCTGTGACATCAGTTGTAATTTCTCCCCTTATTTCTGATTTTGAGTCTTCTCTTATTCCTAGTGTAGCTAAAGGTTTGTCAATTTTGTTAGTCTTTTCAAAGAAACAACTCTTAGGTTTTGTTTTGTTTTGTTGTTGTTTTTCCTATTCACTGTTTTATTTCTACTCCAATCATATTTCCTTCCTTCTGCTCTCTATGGGCTTTGTTCTTTTTCTAGTTCTTTGAGGTGTAAAGTTAGGTTGTTTGAGGTTTTTTTTTTTTTTTTTTTTTTTAAGCACACCTGCTGGCAGGAATCTTTCATTTTTAATGCAGGCATTGACTGAAATAAGATTCCCTGTCAGAACACTTTTGCTGCATCCCATACATTTTGGTATGTTGTGTTTTCGTTTGTCTCAAGATGTTTTCTGATTTCTCTTTTGATGTCTTCCTTGACTCTTTGGTTATTCAACAGTGTGTTTAAATTTCATCTGCTTATGAATTTTCTCGTTTTCCTTCTGATACTGATTTCTATTTTCATTTCACTGTGATCAGAGAAGATACTTAGTAATTCAACCTTAAATTTGTTAAAACTTGTTCTGTGACTTGTTAAGTGATCTGTCCTAGAGAATGTTCTCTGTGTACTTGAGAATAATGTGTATTCTGCTGTTACTGTGTGGAATATTTTGTGTATGTCTGTTAGGTCCATTTGGTCTGTACAGTTGGCCTTCTGTATCTGAAGGTTCCACATCTGTGGATTCAACCAACTGTGGATAAAAATATTCAGAGAATAAAACCATTTACAAATAATAAAAATTAAAAAATATATAGTGTAACACCTATTTACATCGTATTTACATTGTATTATGCATTATAAGTAATCTAGAGATGATTTAAAGTATAGGGGAGGAGGCACATAGATTATATGCAAATACTACATCATTTTATATAAGGGACTTAAGCATCTGCAGATTTTGATGCTAATATTTGGTGGGGGGGTCCTGGAACCGGTCCATCTCAGATAATGAAGGATGACTGTACTGATACACTGTTTAAGTCGATGCTTTCCTTCTTGATTTCTCTTGGATTATCTGTCCATTATTGAAAGTGGGATATTGACATCTCCTGCTGCTATTGCATCTGCTATTGCTATTTCTCCCTTCGGTTCTATTGATGTTTGCTTAATATATTTGGGTCCTCTGATGTTGGGTATGTATATATTTATAATTGCTATATCTTCCTAATGAATTGACTCTTATTTGTCTCTTGTATTTGACTTAACATGTATTTTATCTAAGTATGGTCACTCATACTCTTTAGGCTGCCATTTGCATGGGATATATTTTTCCATTCTTTCACTTTCAGCTTCTGTTCTTAAATCTGAGGTCAATCTTGCAGACAACATGTAGTTGGATCTTTTTTTTTTAAATCTGTTCAGCCACTCTATGTATTTCAATTGAGGAGTTTAATCCATTTACGTTTAAAGTAGTTACTGATAGAGAAGGGCTTTCTTTCTTTCTTTCTTGTAGTGCTATTGTCCCTCTTTTCCTTTCCTCCTGTTTTTCTGTATGTTTCTTTTCTAATTTATTTTTTATTATTTATTTATTTATTTTAGTGTAGTTGTGCTTTGACTCCCTTTGCATTTTCTTGTGTGAATCCTCACATGTGATTACCATGGGGCTTATATATAAAAACACCTTACAGTTAAAACAGTCTATCCTAAGCTTATAACAATCTAACTTCAATTGCATATAAAAATTTAACTCTCTCACTCTCCCCTTGTTATTGATGTCACAATTTTATCCTTTTATATCGTATACTCATTAATGTTTTCATAGTTACAGTTTTTTAATACTTTTACATTTTAACTTCCGTACCGGAATTAAGTGGTTGTTTTAGTTTATACATGATGTTTTAAGTTATTTTGTTTTCTTTTAGAAATAATTTATAGAATTTAAAATTGGTTATATACATTTTTGTGACGGTTCTAAATTTTATGTTTAAAAATCATTTTAAAACCCTTTTAATGATAAACTTCTATGTAAGTTTAATAAATCTAACATTTTTTCTTGTTTAAACAGAATTCTGAGACTTACGGTTGGTCATATAGAACAGTACCTTGAACTTACAGTTTCCTGAAGAATCAGTTTAAAAGATCCAAAGAGTATAAAAGGTAAAGAAAGGTGCATCTTAGAATGCATCATAAAATGATATTTTTCCAGAAAAATAAAAGAAATCCATGAACTATTTTCACACACTAATTTAAGGAAAGTTTAATTTAAAAAAAATTTTGTGTGTGTTAATTTACCACCAAACGTAGTACCAGCTATGTTCCGATAATTACTTTAGATACTGGGGATTCAGTGATGAACAAGACAGAAGCTGTCCCTGCTGTTGTGAAAACTGCCTTCTAGAGGAAGACAAATAATACACAAGTGAGAAATTTGTGGTTTGTACTGTGCAGAGAATTAAAATGGATAGTGTCAGGTTGGGCACAGTGGCTTGTGCCTGTAATCTTAGCAGTTTGGGAGGCTAAGGTGGGAGGATTGCGTGAGCCTAGAAGTTTGATACCAGCCTGGGCAACATAGACCCCGTCTCCACCAAAAATTTAGAAATTAGCTGGGCATGATGACGTATGCCTGTGATCCCAGCTACTTGGGAGGCTGAGGCAGGAGGACTTGAGCCTAGGAAGTTGAGGCTACAGTGAGCTGTGGTTGCACCACTGCATTCCAGCCTGGGAGACAGAGTGAGACCTTGTCTTACACATACAAAAAAGGGATAATGTGGTAGAGAATGGTGACTGCTTTCATTAGGCAGTCAGAGATAGCCTATGTGAAAAAGGGGAATTTTAGTTGAGATCTGAATGGCAAAAGGAGCCAGCTGTGTGAAGATCTGAGAGAAGAGCTTTATAGGTAGTGAGAACAAGAAAGATAGTGAAATGTTTGAGGAACATAAAGAGCATAATGTGACTGGAATATAGTAAGTGATGGGGAGAGTATATGGAGATCAGGTTGGGGAAAAAAACCTGGGAGTCAAATGCCCATCAGTGATAGACTGGATTAAGAAAATGTGGCACATATACACCATGGAATACTATGCAGCCATAAAAAAGGATGCGTTCATGCCCTTTGTAGGGACATGGATGAAGCTGGAAACCATCATTCTTCACAAACTATCACAGGGACAGAAAACCAAGCACTGCATGTTCTCACTCATAGATGGGAATTGAAAAGTGAGAACACCTGGACACAGGGTAGGGAACATCACACAGCAGGGCCTGTCGTGGGGTTGGAGGAGTGGGGAGGGATAGCATTAGGAGATACACCTAATGTAAATGATGAGTTAGTGGGCGCAGCACACCAACATGGCATATGTATACCTATGTAACAAACCTGCACGTTGTGCACATGTACCCTAGAACTTAAAAGTATAATAAAAACAAAACAAAATAAAAACCTGGGAGAGAAGCAGATTTACAGAAGAAAGTTAAGTGTTCTAAGTATATGGCATTTTGGACACCTTTAAAATCTGTAGAAATGTCTAAAAAGCAGTTGGATATCTGACTGCATTTGACAGTCTATTCTAGGGGTGTGGATTTGGGAGTCACTGGTATGTAGAAGTGCGATTTATCTAGGAAGTATATACAGATTGAGAAGGATTCAGCCCTGGCACATGCCAGTATTAATTAGAGGAGAAGGAGCAGCCAGCAAGGTGAGTAGAAAAGCAGGAGAATATTCTGTCACTGGAACCAAGAAAAGAAAGTACTTAATAAATGCAGAAGTGGTCATCTACATCACATATTACTTAATGGTCAAATAGAGAATAAACAGCCATTATTAGACTTGGCAGTATGGAGATTTTGGATACTAAGAGTGAGCAATTTGAGTGGAGTGGTAGAGATGAACGCCTAATTAAGAGTGATGAAGAAAGAATATGGGAAACTGCTGGTTAGAGGTGGCAAACAATACAATTTTATTTTCTCTTGAGACCTCACTGAAGCTAAAGTAAAAAGAGTCTTACAAAAAACATAACTTCACAGGACAGAGAGAATGGAGAAGAAACAATGGCAACAAAATTTGGAACTAAAAAGCAAAAGGGAGCATAGTAACTTTCTTGCAAATCCCAGGATCCTAAGCCCGCTGTGGGAAAGCTGAGAAACAAACTTCTTGGCACTATAGAACCTCTATAATTTTCTTGAATTGAAAACACTGTTTCTGGAAATATGAGTTATGGTGGAACTAAAACAGGATAATTTGTGCAAATCTATTTAAGGGGTGATTATATTCCATGGGTCCTTTTCTTAGCTTTGGAACCAAGGCAGCCACCTTTTTCCTATCTTAGCAGAAGTCAGTAGATTTATTCCCTAGTAAGAATAAAATAAAGGAGCCTCAAACATGGCTGAGAATGGGGGTAACATGTTAAAAATAGAAGGGTTAAGAACCCAGGGTACCAGGTTTTTATACTCTTCAGGCAAGAGTTGAGAAGATACATAATTCTTTTCTCTGAATTATAATCATCTTAAAAGAAAAGATCTAAAGATTCTGACATTGAGAATTCCCCAAATCAATATTTCAACCTGATAACCCTACAATAAAGTTAACAGTCAGCAAGCTGTATCACACAGAGCTCCAGTTTTTTTAGTGCTTACCCTTAAATATGAATTCATGCTCAGAGATCAGTAGACATCTGAGGAAAAACCTCTTATGTGCAAGATAAAGGCCAAACCAAAAGGTAAAACACCAAGTTAGGGGAAATGGAGAGCAGTTAGGCAGGTGAAAATTAAACACAAACCTTAGATAAAGTTAAGAGGGATGCTATATCCATGAAATATGAATGAGAAACAATAAGAAATGAAATTAGAAATGAAAAACTCATTGGAAGGGTTGAAAAGTAAAGTGATCTATTGAAAGTAGAGCAAAGAGCCAAAGAGATGGAAAATGATAGAGAAAAAATAAGAAAATTACAACTGTCCAGGATCTCCAATATTCAAATAAGTGCTCCAGAAGGAGAGAGAGGAGATAGAGGGGAAAAACAAGGAATAGAGAACGACTCCAGAAAACTCTCCAGAATTAGAGTTACCAGTTAGGAAAAGCCTGTTGAGTGACCAGAACAGATACAAAAACAAGCCAAAACAGTGCACATCACTGTTCAACTTTAGGAAACAAGGGAACTTTCAGATTGAGATAAATAACAGGTCACATTATTTTACTGATAAAGGATGTAATCCTTTATCAGTAATCAGAATGGCTTTGCACTTCTTGACACCACACTGGAAGCTAGAAGATAGTGAAGCCTTCAGTATTCAGAGGGAAAAGTGATTTTCAACCAGGTATTCAGTATCCAACTAAACTATTGATTAAGGATAGACTAATGACAGTTTTAGACTTACGAAGTCTTAAAAAAATTTACCTGTCATGTCCCCTTTCTTAGGCAGTTAATGGAGGAATTACTCAACAAAAATAAAGAAATAAACTAAAAAAGGTGAAGGCATAGGATACAAGTAACAGGGAACATGACCTAACTAGAGACCCAGGGAATCACCAGGATGATGATGAATAATGGTCACAAGAAGACAGCTGGTCCTCAGGTTAGTAGATAGTTTCCAGTCCCAATAGACACAGGTTGGAAGATTTCTAGTGATACCACTGTGAGAAGGTGAAATTGGTAGAATGTGTAATGTGTTTGAAGAAATAGTAGATTTAGACAGGGAAGAATTTGTAGCTAAGTTGGTAGTAAGTATAAACAAAACTAGGTAAACAACAAAACGGTAACTCTAGGAAAAACTCAAAAGGAAAAGTAATTATAGTATACTCTATGGCTCAGTTCTGAATTGACATTTACAGAGTCAAAATGATGTTAACTCCAAATATAACCACCTAACCAAAATTTTGATACTGAGAATGGGGAAGTGTGCATGTGTATGAATAAAATAGTAATGTGATGCATGCTGAGCTGGGAAGTCATATCACCAGATAACTCTGATCTCAAGTTGCTTAAGTAAAGGAGCATTCGATTCCTAGCTGTAACTTGATCCTTTATAATTGGGGAACTTTGTTTTTTGGAATTTTTAATTTTGATTTTAATTTGTGTGGGTACCTAGTATATGTATTTATGGGGTACATGAGATTTTTTGATAAAGGCATGCAATATGTAATAATCACATCTTGTAAAATGGGATATCCCCTCAAGCATTTATCCTTTGTGTTACAAACAATCCAGTTACATTATTTTCGTTATTTTAAATGTAACTGGTGAATTTTGGATTCCAGTAACTGCAACCGAGCCTTTTAAAGACATTGCCTATCATTGTGGTCTAATCATGTCGAACCTAAAATATAATGAAATTTATTCTATATTAGATGATATGTTTGACATTCCACTTCAGCTTGTGTAGAGAAGTGGCATGGCATCTGTATCCTTAGACTGCACACCATGGACAAGTGTGACTCTAGCTAGTCTCTTTCTGAATTGAAAGCATGGGACCTGCAGTAGTCTGGAAACAAAATATTTTGGCTGTTCCACCTTACCAGTTTGTCGCTAAAGTTAATTTGACACCATTTAAAAAAGCTTAGGGAAATCTTCTAACATTTGTTTTAGGGTGCATGTCCAGCCTATTTTACTTATTCCTTTCCCTTTCCCTTAAGTAAAGTGTGTCTGTCAATTGACTGGAAAGATGAAGATCTTGTGCTCGACTGTTAAGAGATGTATCTGAACGATCACGGTGGCTCAAGCCTGTAATCCTAGCACTTTGGGAGGCTGAGGCGGGCAGATCACTGGAGTTCAGGAGTTCGAGACCAACCTGACCAATATGGTGAAACCTCATCTCTACTAAAAATACAAAAATTAGCTGGCTTTTGGTGGTATGTGCCTCTAATCTCAGCTACTGAGGAGGCTGAGGCAGGATAATCGCTTGAACCTGGGAGGCGGAGGTTGCAATGAGCTGAGATCGCGCCACTGCACTCCAGCCTGGACCACAGAGGGAGACCCTGTCTCAAAAAAAAAGAGATTTTTACATTCTATTAGCTAGACGACAAATAATTTTTAGAAGAATATTGTTAACAACAGTAGTTAAACAGCCTAATGAAGCATCAGCCTGTATCTTCTAAACTATATTAGATTCACCCTTCTCGCAGTCAGCAAGGCTCTTCCTGTAGTATAACCCTTAATTCTTGGCGTTGCCAGTCCCCCGCCCCCGCCGCCCGCCCTTTTTTTGGTAGTTTGTCTTATTTTCTACCTTTTGATAATTAAGCCATACTGATGGCTTACTGGGTGCCTTAAAAGGCTCAGATCTGGCCTTTTAAACTTTTTACTGTTAATAATTCTTTTTTAATTCACTGAAATTTGCCCTGTTACTTTTATACTATTCTTCTTGTTCTAGTGATAGAATCAGCCTCAGTTTTTACCATGAAGATAAATATGTCTGTTGGACCAGAGGGATGTACTTAGGTGGTCTTTAAATTCTCTTCTACCTCTAAAATTCTGTAGTTCTGTGTTCCATCTGCTGATACTACCTCAGACACTTGAAATCACAACATTTCATTCTGGTGTTAGTTCTTTTTATTTTATTATTTCTATCTTTGACTCTGCCACTCATTTTCTTTTAAAAACTCTTAGTCCTGGGTATGGTAGCGAGTACCTGTAATCCCAGCTAGTCAGGCGGCTGAAGTGGCAGGATTGCTTGAGCCCAGGATTTCAAGGCAGCAGTGAGCTATGATCATGCCACAGCACTCTAGCCTAGGCAGCAGAGTAAGACCCCATCTCAAAAACAAAAAGAAAAAAAAATATTCTGAGCCCCTCACAGTTCTACTTCTGCAGCCGTAACCATACAGGCAATGCAGCAATGTTACCAGGGTTATTCTCCTTTCCTCTCATGAAGGTGCATTTAAAAACAGTGACCGAATGTTTAGAATCTCATGTTCTTGTAATATCTTTAATCTTCTTTGGTTTAGAAATACTCCAATGTGCATTTCCTTTGAATGTTGAACATTTTGTTGATGCTCAAAAGCTTTCAGATTTTGGAGCATTTTGCTCTTCAGGTTTTCAGATTAGGGATACTCAACCTATAGAATATAAAGAGACAAATTTTAGGCTTGTGATCCAGCTTTAAAGCAGTAAGTTTTACTTCCTTCAATTCGGTATGAGACTCTTTATAGTAAGACTCTCCTGTACTTGACTTGCCTTTGCCAGTTTACCACTTGTATTCTCACTTTATGGTCTCATAATTAAAACTTTAAATTGTAACATGCCAGGTTTTTCATAAGGAAAATGCTAAACCTCCTAGTTTCTCAAATACGATATTCTTTTGTCTCACTAAGGCCTGTGCCTTTACAAATTGCCATTCTTGTAGCTTAAAATTCTTTCACCTATTACCTGTTTCTGTCCTTCAGCCTGTTGCTTCTGAAACTTAAGTGAGAAGTTATCACATGGAGCCCCTGTGAAAATGTAGATTCTGGTTGTTAAGGCTGGGATAGGGCCCAAGATTCTGCCTTTGAAAACAAGCTCTCAGAGGATGGTGATGCTGCCCGTCCCTGCACCATATTTGCTTTAAAAAGAATCTTGACTCCTGACAGACTTACTGTCATGAAGAATATTTCCTCTTGTGTCCCCCCTCTAATTCCCATGGGTACATATAATTGTTCCTTGCCCAGTGATAGCATTACACAGTATATACCTTCATTATACCTCTTACTATAATTATTTAGATATCTATCTTCCTGCTCAATTGCAGTTTTTCCTGCAGGGAATGTGTCTTTCACTGTTGTGTACTCAAAGCCTGCTGTACTGTTTAGCAGAAAATAGGCTTTCAACAAATGTTTATTGCTGAATAGATGGTGTTATTACAGACTATTTGTAGTTATATAGTCAAATATATACTGAATATTGAGAATGTCTGTTTTATTTTGATTGATAGTAAAGAGAAAGTTTATATGAGCCTGAATTACTTTTTTTCTTGTAGTTGTTTTTTAGGAGGGGAGAAAAAGCCTCAAATGTACCTCAGCCATAGGTGTTTGCTTGAAGATAATGTTCTAGTCTTCAGTACAAACAAAATGTTTTGAAGTCTCTGTGATAACATATAGTATTTCTCAGGATAACTTTGTGGAAGTAAGATTTTTAGAAAACTAATGACCATATATTTCTCTTTTCACATAAGGAGAAGTACAAATGTCTACTACAAGACGAAAACGTAGTATGTTATGTTGTTTACCGTAAGCTGTAGTAAAATGAGCTCGATTGTTGACAGGTATGTTTTTGAAGACTCTTATTTTAAGTTATATATCGTTATTTTAAAATGCACTATTAGAATGATGGTCTATATAATATTGATAGAAGGAGTTTTATGCCTAAACATAATTACTGTTGCATTCAGTTTCTGTATTAAACAAATATAGTGTAAAAAAGTAAGGTATATCAATATTTTTCTAGAGCCAAAGTCAGCAACATATGGGTTGTGTGTTTTAAATGAGTCCTGACCTGTAATTTTGAGTGATTTGGTCATAGCTGCTCTGAAGGAAATTCTGACAGTTGCAGATGTTTCCTTGGAACCTTCTAGAGTCCTTTTTCTTCTTATCTAACTTCATCCCTTCAAGCATCTTAGCATTTGTGACTGATAAGAGGTAACTATAATTAGGATTTCATTAGTTAAAATTGTAATCTTTACATCTTACTCTTGGGAAAAGGGTAAATCTCCATATTCCTTTGATTTTAATACTTGAAATTTTTGGAGGAGAGTAGAAGGGGGCAGAGAGGGTTAAAAAAACTATTGGGTACTGTGGTCACTACTTAGGTGGTGAGATCATTGGTACATGAAACCCCAGCGACATGCAGTCTACCCATGTGAAAAACCTGCACATATACCCTGGAACCTAAAGTAAAAGTAGAAAAGAAAAGACTTGTCTTTATTTTTTACATTTTAACATCTCTTATCATAATTTAATTGGTAGCACTCTTTTTTTTCTTAAGGGCACATAAAATAGTGGTGATCTTAACAGTCAATAATATCTTAAATTTGATATAATCCAATAACATTTTTAAAGCATCTACTCTTTGACAGCAAATGTACAGAATACTTTTTTATATGTTATTTAACCTCAATAATTACGTAAGATTTTACAGATAAGAAAACTGTAGGTCAGAGAGGTTAAATAATTGTTTAAAGTCACATAGCTAGTAAGATACCTGAATTTTTACTTGTGTTGGTTTGGACATTAAAGTTGTTATGCTTTTATTGCACTGTTCTGGGTGCTCCATCCATTGGGGATTCTTGAAGAGTTTTGCACATAGACTTGTACACAGAAGTGACTTCTGACATCTGGGGACAACTTTTCTCCCTTTCTATGAGCTAAATAGTAAAGATATATACTCTACCAGAACTTAAGGTCTGAGGAGCCAGAAACTTCCTTAAAGAGGCCTGCCTGCCCCATGGCCATAGCTTTGAACTGTGCCATAGTTACAGGCAGAATTAATGATAGTCTTTTCCTTGGAAAGGATATTTCTTCACTGCCTTTGACAGATAAAATATGAATTTGGCATTATGCTTTTCCCATTCTAGATAGTATGACATCTAGGGATGACCTTTGTGTTTTCAGACATAAAGCAGTGATTATTAATATGGGTTCCTTATCTCTGAATGTCATGAAAGTTAGGAACTCTGTCCTCAGAAAATTCATGTACATACAAAAATTTTTAATAAATTTCAAGGCATACATGGAATCCCCAAAGTTCATACATACACCTCCACCATGATACAAGTGTTACAGGTGATCTCAATAGTGACCCCATTTTATAGCACATAGGCCTTTATAGGCCATAGAAAGGTGTGGCTAAAGGAGTGAATAGTGAATTTATATAAAACCTCATAAATCAGCAGAAACTTTAATATTGCTCCTAGGGTTGAGTTAGCCACCAGTGCTCTTGATTTTATTTTTTAGGAATGGTCTTTCCTTACATCTTCCCATAGCCAGCCCCTTGTTGTCACTTAGATCCTAGCTCACATGTCCCCCACTAACCACTCAGACTCTAGTAACTAAAACATCACCCCTTTAAAAAAAAATTAAAACTCATCACCCATTTTTATACTTGTTTCTATCTATTGGAAAATAAGGATGGGTATGGCAGTTCACACCTGTAATCACACTTTGGGAGGCTGAGGTGGGAAGGTCATTTGAGCCCAGGAATTTAGGACCAGCCTGGTCAATATAGCAAGACCCTGTCTCTACAAAAATTTAAAAAAACTAGCCAGTCATGGTGGCATGTACCTGTGGTCCCAGCTACTCAGGAGGCTGAGGCAAGAGGACTTCTTGAACCCAGGAGGTTGAGGCTGCAGTGAGTCATGTTCATGCTACTGCACTCTAGGCTGGGCAGCAGAGTAAGACACTGTCTCCAGAAAGAAAAAAAAAGGAAAAACTGTAGGAAAGCAGCTAAATGTCTTGTTCGTTGTTTACTAAACATGTCCAGAACAGAGCACATGAGTGCTACTACATATTTGTCAAATGAATTAGTAAATGAATGAAATGTGTTAATATAAGTTAATGCATTAGATTGTGATGTTTATGAGTAATTTGTGGTTTTATAAAGTAAGAAAAAATTTAAATTATGCTGTTATAGTTAACAAAAATAATTTTATATAATGGCAAACACTGACTCTCTGTAAGTTTTTACTGATTTATACTAAAAGTTTGAAACAAGATATTTAAACTGGTTAAATTCTTGTTTAGTGTAATGTGTTCATAATATAGCTAAGTATAAATACTTTTACAATTTATATATGTAATAAACTTATAAATATAATTATTACTGAGTTTTGATTTTCAAATGTTTACTAGGAAATAGGTTAGTAGTTTGAATTTTATAGTCCATTAACTTTACAAAAATTCTAGGTTGTAACTGAGTTGATTTACATGTCATTTTAGTATTGCTGTTGCTTAGCGAGTCTGCTCTTATTTTCTCTATCCGCTTTCTTTTAGAGATGACAGTAGTATTTTTGATGGGTTGGTGGAAGAAGATGACAAGGACAAAGCAAAAAGGTAGTTTGATTAGAGATGTAAAATAGTAAATAAGTGAATAATAAATATAATGGTAAATAAATAGTGAATTAATGATTTCCAAAAGCTATCTGCTTTAGGAGTTTAGATATATTAGCAAGGTGGAAGAACTTAGAATATTGGTATGTAGTTTATAAATTAAATATCTTCTGACCTTTTGGAAAAGTATTATGCTTTGCTTAAACAGAAACTGAATTAGAAAATCTGACTTCCCAAAGCAGATAATTACAGGTATCATAAAATGATTGTTTTATAAATAATCAAGTTTATTTTTCTCAATAGCTCTTTGTTTACTGGTTACTGCTTCACATAGAATAGCAGTCATTATTCATTTAGCACATGTATTTATAATAACCATATAAGTTAACAATCATTGGAAGTGTTAGATTAAATAAAACCTGTGATTTGAATGCAGTTTTTCTTATTGGCATTTTCGTAAAAACATGTATGTCAAATGCATGATTTGTAAAATTTTCTTTAGTAATAAACTAAGCTGAAAAATTATTGCAAATTAACTGTATATTGTTGGTAACCTGGGAGATACTTGTTACCATCTATGTTGATAGAAGTACGTGTTGTGTCATGTCTCAACATTGTATTAAACTACTTGTGTAATTAAATGGATTGTTTAAAAAATGCATATTTTTCATTTCATCAGAGTATCTAGAAACAAATCTGAAAAGAAACGTAGAGATCAATTTAATGTTCTCATTAAAGAACTGGGATCCATGCTTCCTGGTAATGCTAGAAAGATGGACAAATCCACTGTTCTGCAGAAAAGCATTGATTTTTTACGAAAACATAAAGGTAAATTTTTAACTTTGTATAATGGAACAGACTCTCAAAGCATTAGTTAGAATCTTGGCAGAGATGCTTAAGATTGGATGCTTCCTTGGCTTTTTTAAGAGAGAGAAATCAATTGCATTTTAAAAGATTTCCTAATATGTTCATTCTTTCATTCAACAAACATTTATTCCATGCCTACTACATGATAAATCCTCATGATGCAGCGTAACTGTCCTGAATTTCAAGTAAGTCAAGCTAGGGCAGACAAACATGTAAGCACATAATTACAAATATGAGTAGTGCTTGTAAACTGCAGCAAAAACACAGGAAAGAGTGTATCAGGGAGACTTTAAAAATAGTTGATTTTTCAACTGAGTCTTTTAGATTAAGGAAGACAGCATGTCACACAAAGGGAATATGTGCAAAAGCAGAGAAGCAGGGAGACTTCATTGTCACTGAAGCATGTTTGTGTTGGAAAATTATGGGTGTATTTGAAAGAAAGGAAAAAGCTAGATAATATAAAGTTCTTATATGTCATTTTAAAAGGTTTTTTCAATGTATATCTAGTAAATCAACACTATAAAATAAAGTATTTGTTAATAGAAGAAAATCATCTTGACAAATGAGTCATGAAAAGAAAATTTAAAGAATATTAAGTATTTTGGTAACAGATAATAGATTAAAAAAAAAAAACCTGTAGAAGGAAATTTCCTTTTTCAAATGCAAATGAAACTGTTAAAGTCAGGACAGTTAGTAATTAGTGCCTCTGTTTTACTTCTGCCTAGCTCAGTTGGTAATGCCTTACCAGACTGGTTTATGTTCCACCACTCGTTGAAACTGTTTTTGTTAATTTCACTTATGACATTATCTTCCTATCCCCAAATAAAGCAATAGCTTTTTCTTATACCTCATCTTCTTCTGCATCTCTACAGCACTGGAAATTTTTATCCTTCCTCCCTTGGGCTTCCCTTATATTGTACTTTCACCTCCCCTTTTCTAACTGAAACTAACTTCTTTCCTCTTTCTTTTTCTACCCTCTAAATGTGACATTCCTAAGTCTTATCCTTGTTCTCTTGCTTTCTGTACATTCTCTTGCTTTTCTCATTCCATAGCTTCAGCTATTGTGTCTCTATTAAACTACCAGATTTCTATTTTTAGATGCAAACATTTTAGCCATGTATTTCCAGATAACTTCTAGATCTTTCTTTTGCATGTCCTCAAACTCAGTGCATCTAAAATTGAATTTATTTTCATTATGTCAAGTTACCTCTTTCTCTTAACTTGCCTTTTTTCATTTTTATACTACCGGCCTTTTAGTCACCTAAGACTTAAACCTGAAAATATTTTAGGATTTTTTTTCATCTTCCTTAGCGCCATATCACAGTTGCCAAATTCTGTTGATTCTTTTGTAAATATGTCAATATTTATTGCCACCACTATCATCACATTTTACCTCTACAAATAGTATCTCACTAACCTCAGTGCCTGTTAAATGGCACACTCATTGAAATCAGTCCGAAAATACTAGGAGTTCAATAAATGATTGTTGAATGAAATGAAATGCATATATTTCCCCCTGACAATAGAGGATGAATTTTGGCATTAGGTAATTTGTTTTTTCAAAATCAGATACATAATTCTCACAAAAGTAGTATTTCTGTTAAGGTGAAAGGATTTTATATACATATCATCCTAAAATAGGCCTATGTTTAATGAAACTTGATTGGATTTGTGGGTTTAAATCCTTTTCCCAAATGTATATAATTGATATGAATTTTAAAAGCACTATATTCCACACATTTAGTAGCTATACTTCTTAGTTACTCTTCATATTTCACTACAGGCATTTCTAATATGCTAACTTATTAGACAGTATGCTGTATTTCTGTATCTGATGATAAAATCAGAATTTAGCTTATACTTACTACAAAGTAGAGTATATTTTGTAGAATATGGTCTATGACATAGATTTTTATTCTGCCTGCTTGTTTTAATATGTCTACATTGTTTTAATATGTCTACATTTAAAAGTAGAAAAAATGTGTTACTAGGTTTCATCATTTATTAATAGCTTTTTCATAACTAAATCTATTAGAAGTATGTAGTGAAATAAAATAGTAATAATTGTTACAAATATATGTCCCACAGCAGGGATCTCCAAATTTTTGACCAGCTATCTACTATTGTACAAAGAGGACACTAAGAAAAATCACTGTGGGAGTATTATTGTAGTAAAGTTTTTGTGCAAAATAGTAATTTAGTCTCTTTGATTAATTAAGATGGAGCACTTAAGATTAGGAAAAAACTTTTTGCCCAGCAGTAGGCAGCTAAGGCCTTCTGTATTGAAAGCAAACCGAGTGACCTCTTTGGCCTTTTTCAGCTAATTTCCCTAATGCTGCTGTAGACATTGCTATTTGAATGCCAAGGGAAGGAAAAGGAAAAAAAGAATGTCTTCAAAATTCTTGGAGCAAAAATCTTGTTTGGTCCTTGTGTCAAATAGGAAGCAATCTCAGGCCCATCAGCAACATAACAGAGCGCCAAGAGAAAAACTAAAGAGACTGGTATCACCAAGAGACCAAATCCAAGGAGATAACTTGCCATGTTATCTCAAATATTTCATCACACCAAAACCTGAACCTTTTGATATCTACCCAATAAATGTTAATGCCTATGGTTGTCATCTTTAATTAGACTGGGAAGAGAGAAGACAACTTGTAGGACTTTTGTACTCCTCCGGTGGTTGGAGTATGCCACTAATATGTCAATCTGTTTACAGAAATCACTGCACAGTCAGATGCTAGTGAAATTCGACAGGACTGGAAACCTACATTCCTTAGTAATGAAGAGTTTACACAATTAATGTTAGAGGTATGTCCAGATTTAATTTTTGAAAGTTTTATTTTCCTCAAAAAAGAAATCACCGGGTAACTTAATATACAGGTGTACCTTGGCGATATTGCAAGTTGAGTTCCAGACCACTGCAATAAAGCTAATATTTCAATAAAATGAGTCACATGAATTGTTTTGTTTCCCTGTAGTCTATTAGGTGTGTAATAGCATTATATAAAAAAAATTGATCATACCTAAATTTAAAAATATTTTATTGCTAAAAAATTCTAACAATCACCTGAGCCTTCAGCAAGTCTTATTCTTTTTGCTGGTGGAAGGTATTGCCTCAGTGTCAGTGGCTACTAACTGATCAGGGTGATGGTTGCTGTAGGTTGGGATGGCTGTGGCAATTTCTTCAAATAGTCAGCAATGAAGTTTGCCACATCGATTGATTCTTCCTTACAAGAAGATTTCTCTGTAACGTGCAATGCTATTTGATAGCATTTTACCCAGAGTAGAACTTCTTTCAAAATTAGTCAGTACTGTCAACCCCTGCTGCTGCTCTGTCAACTAAGTTTGTGTAATATTCTGTATCCTTTGCTGTCATGTCAACAATATTCACATCTTCATCAGTAGAGTCGATCTCAAGAAACCACTTTCTTTACTCATCAGTGGAGCAACTCCTCATCAGTTCAGGTTTATTAGGAGATTACAGCAATCAGTCACATCTTCAGACTGCACTTCTAATTCTAATTCTCTTGCTATTTCCACCACATCTACAGTTACATGTTGACCCCCTCAAAAGTTATCCACAAGGGTTAGAATCAACTTCTTAACTCTTGTTAATGTTGATATTTTGTCCTTCTCCCATAAATCACAAATGTTCTCATGCCATCTAGAAGGGTGAATTCTTTCCAGAAGGTTTTCAGTTGACTTTGCCCAGTTCCATCACAGGAATCACTATCTGTGGGAGCTGTAGCCTTGTGAAATGTATTTCTTAAATAAGACTTGAAAGTCAGAATTATTCCTTAACCCATGGGCTGCAGAATGGGTGTTGTGTTAGCAGGCATGAAAACAACATTAATCTCTTTGTACATGTCCATCAGCACTCTGGGCAACCAAGTAGATTGTCAGTGAGTAATAGTATTTTGAAAGAAATCTGTTTTTCTGACCAGTAGGTCTCAACAGTGGGCTTTAAATATTCAGTAAACCATGTTGTCAACAGATGTGCTGTCATCAGATGTCCTGTCATCCAGGGTTTGTTGCTCTATTTATAGGGCATACTTCTTAAGGGCTTTGGGACTTTCAGAATGGCAAATGAATATTGGCTTCAACTTAGAAGTCACCAGCTGCATTTACCCCTGACAAGACAGTTAGCTTGTGTTTTGAAGCTTTGAAGCCAGCTTTAGCTTCTCTTTTCCAACTTTGAAAGTTCTAATGGCATCTTCTCCCAATAGAAGGCTGTTTCATCTACATTGAAACTCTGGTATATAGTGTAGCCACCTTCATCAATGATCTTACCTAGGTCTCCCGGATCACTTGCTATAGCTTCTACATCAGCACTTGCTGCTTCACCTTGTACTTTTATGTTATGGAGATGGCTTCTTTCCTTATACCTCATGAACCAACCTCTGTTCACTTCGAACTTTTCTTCTGTAGTTTCCTTACCTCTCTCTGCCTTCACAGAATTGAAGAGAATTAAGGCCTTGCTCTGGATTAGGCTTTGGCTTAAGGGAATGTTGTGGCTGGTTTGATCATCTATACAGACCACTCAAACTTTCTCCATATCAGGAATAAGGCTGTTTCACTTTCTTAGCATACATGTAGTTGCTAAAACTTTTCTTTTTCATTCACAACTTTGCTACTTTTTTGGTTGCAAGAGGTCTAGCTTTTGGCCTGTCTCAGTTTTCGACATGCCTTCCTCACTAAGCTTAATCACGTCTAACTTTTGATTTAAAGTCAGAGATGAGGGACTCTTCCTTTCACTTGAATACTTAAAGGCCATTGTAGAGTTATTAATTGGCCTAATTTCAATATTGTTGTGTGTCTCTGAATGGGAAGCTCCAAGGAGAGGGAGAGGGATGGGGGAATGGCCAGTGAGTTGGTGGAGCAGTCAGAGCATACACAACATTTAAGTTCGCCATCTTATGTGGGCGAATCACCATTACAGATATAGTAATAATGGGAAAAGTTTGAAATATTGCAAGAATTACCAAAATGTCACACGAGACACAACGTGAACATATGCTATTGAAAAAAATGATGCTGATAGACTTGCTTGACCCAAAGTTGCTACAAACCTTCACTTTGTAAAAAAACAAAAAGCAAAACACAACCCAGTAACTGAAGTTCAATAAAGCGAAGCACAATAAAACAAGGTATGCCTGTATAAATAGATTATGGCCACATCTCAAGTCTGAAGCAAGGTATTTGGCAAATTGAGTTATTTTTCTGTTTGTATTTTAGATGGGACAGTTAATTGTGTGTGATTCTTTATGTATTCAGCAGAAATGTTACCATATGAAAATTTGTTAGAGTATAAATATAAACATTTAAACCTGTACTTTAAATCAGAAAAATAAGTGAATAATTTTTATGTATTAGCTCATTGAATCCTTATAACACTCTTATGAAGTAAACACTAGTATCTATGTGTCATAATAGCTAGTATTATAAAGTAGACAATAGTATCTGTTTCTTGCTTTCAGATGGGGAAATTGAGGAACACTGTCTCTTATTTATTTATTTTTTTTGGAGACGGAGTCTCACTCAGTTTCCCAGGCTGGAGTGCAGTGGCACAGTCTGCCCACTGCAACCTCTGCCTCCCAGATTCAAGTGATTCTGCTGCTTTAGCCTCCCAAGTAGCTGGGATTATAGGCATGTGTCACCGTGCCCAGCAATTTTTTTTATTTTTAGTAGAGACGAGGGTTTACCATGTTGGCCAGGCTGATCTCGAACTTGATCTCAGGTGATTCACCTGCCTTGGCCTCCCAAAGTGCTGGGATTACAGGCGTGAGCCTGGCGAAAAGTTATCTGCTTTTGACCCTATTATGAAATAATACTGGCATTATGGTACTAAAGGGTTGAAAAAAATAATTCATGAATTTGCTCGAATGACAAGATTTCTACTTCTATATTAGCAAAGACTGGATTTGTTTGAGCCATTCTAAAAGATAGGCATCTACTCAAATAAGTTCTTTGTGATATCCAGATCTCTTTCCCAAAAGAAGTGGACGTGGGGGAGGGTACCATTTTCTATATATTCATCAATTACGTAGAGTTAGGGAAGGTTACTCTAACTCCCAGCTCTATAAATTATATACTGCAAGTACTTCTACTTGTGCTACACTAGTGCTGTAGATACAAGGATTAATAAGATATACATGGTTCCTACCAGAGGTCACTATTCTTTTCGAGAGCCATTTAATTAAACAAGAATTAGAGTTTAGTGTGTTAACCATTTTAATAGAAGAATCCCTCTTGTAGTATCTTTTCCGCTGTGTATCTTCTACTTCTTCTCCACTGGATCTTCCTTTCCCTTTGACTACAAATATACTTGCTCTTTTTTTAAATGCCTTCTGTTGATACTTCACCCCCTTAGAACTGTTTGCTTTTTTCTTTCCTTCTAAAGTTCATGAATGAATGACTTGTAATAGCCTTCTGATTTTGTACTCATTTTTATACTCATTTTAGTCTGACTTGCCTTCCTGTTAACATAACCTTTTGAAAATCACCAACATTCATTTCTCATTCTTATTCTTTATTTTATCTCATTTTATACCAAACCATTCCTCTCCTCTTCACTTTGTCATTCTCTCTTCAATTGATTCCTTGATGACAGCATATTCTGTCTTTATCATTTTCTTTTTTGTAATTTTAATTTTTATTACTATTTTGAGGCAGGGTCTCACTCTGTTGCCCAGACTGGAGTGCAGTGACATGATCATGGCTCATGGCAGCCTCTGCTTCCTGGGCTCAAGTGATCTCACCTCAGCCTCCAAGCATCTGGGACCATAGGCATGTGCCACCACACTTGGCTAATTTTTAAATTTTCTTTCAGAGACAAGGTTTCGCCATGTTGCTCAGGCTGGTCTCAAACTCCTGGGTTCTAGTGATCTTCCCGCCTTGGCTTCCAAATTGGCTTCCTGTCACAGGCGTAAACCACTGTACCCAGCTTTCTCTGTTATTTTCTCTGACCTTTTTCTCTTCCTCATCCCTTATATGTAGATAATTCTTCCAGGATTTGTCTTTTGTAGATCTCATTTCTTCAACTGTCACTTCTGTGCCTAGGATTCTCAAATGAAAATACATTGTAGTGTATAAAGTACAAAATTGCTTTTTTATTAAGTCTTGTACTCCCTGCTCTGACTTCTCTTCTGAAATTAAGCTTCACATTTCTCAATGCTTGCTCAAAGTACTTTCTTTATTCCTAATACTACTGATTTCATTGAGATTCCCATTAACTTAATTATTCCAAAAGCCACTATGATTTTCCTAACTGAATTTTCTTTTCCCTCTAAATCCGTTTAACACCCTGCTTCCACACTACTCTTATTGAAGCACAGCTCCCTGCCCTGACATCTTCTATTGGCTTACCATTGTATGCAGAATAAAATTCTTATGTCAAAGCCTTTTATGATATGAACTCAGCCTAATTTTTCACCTTAATTTCCTGCTACTCCCTTTTACTTTATCCTCCATATATCTCCTTAAACTTCAAATGTACACCTCTGTGTTAACATATCCATGATAATAATGTGTTCCTTTGTGTGCCTACAAAACATTTTGATGTCTTGTGTGCTTTGGAGATGTCAGCATCTTCAAATAAGCCATGATACTGTATATACATGGTTGGATCATGTAATATACCTAGTGATGAAGGTAGAACATTGTCTCTATCTTTTAGAGACCAGTTGTCCAATAGATGGCCAGAGAGAGACTTTTTTTCTCTAGAAGCGTTTAAAAATGAACAAAGATACATACCAAGGTATTGTAAAGGGGGAAAGCTAGTATTATATTTTGACAGAACTTTGGATGTTTCCATATTAAATCCTTTGTCATTTATCTCAGATTTTTATTTCTGTCCTGTGAAATACTTTCTTCTTTTCATTTAACATATCCTTATGTTTAATTTCAGGCTCTTGATGGTTTTTTTTTAGCAATCATGACAGATGGAAGCATAATATATGTGTCTGAGAGTGTAACTTCATTACTTGAACATTTACCAGTAAGTATAAAGATCCTACAATCTACTTCTTATTAAAATGCCTATTTTAAATATTCTAAAGCACTAGGAAGTGGACTTTGAGAGCAATGTACAACAGTGGTTAAAGGGGTAGGGATAAGAGCTGTAAGTATGTCTTTGTTTTAGCATGTGTTTTCTCAAAGCTCAGTCATAACTAATCTGTAGTAACTTAATATTCAACTACAGTTATGCATCACTAAATAACGGGAATATGTTCTGAGGTACTTTTGTCACTGTGTGAACACCATAGAGTATACTTATAAAAACCTAGATGTATATAACCTGCTACCCACTTAGGCTATATGGTGTAGCCTGTTGCTCCTAGACTCCAACCTGTACAGCATGCAGCTGTACTGAATACTATAGGTAATTGTAACACAATAAGTATCTATATGCTTAAAAATACCTAAACATAGAAAAGGTACATGTGAAGGATTAAGACAGTACTGTACACCTTTATAGACTTTATAAACACTGTGCACTTAGGCTTCTTTATATAAAAATGTTTTCGTCAATAATAAATTAACCTTAGCTTATTGTAACTTTTTAACTGTGTAAACTTAAATTTTTTTTTTTAACTTTTTAAATCTTGTAGTAACACTTAGCTTAACACTTTGGGAGGCCAAGGCTGGCAGATTGCTTGAGCTCAGGTGTTTGAGACCAGCCTGGGCCACGTGGTGAAACCCCATCTTTAAAGAAAGATAAAAATTAGCCAAGTGTTGTGGTATGCACCTGTGGTCCGAGTTACTCAGGAGGCTCTAGTAGGAGGATTGCACTGAGCCTGGGAGGCAAAGGCTACAGTGGGCCGTCCGTGATAGTGCCACTGTACTCCAGCCTGGGTGACAGAGCAAGACCCTACCTCAAAAAAAAAAAAAACAAAACACAAATACATCATACAGCTGTACAGAAATATTTCCTTTCTTTATATCCTTATTTCAAAAGCTTTTTTCTATTTAAAAAACTTTTTTTTTTAACTTTTTAAACATTTTTGTTTAAAAAGATGTAGCTGTCATCTCCTATAGTAACAGTACCCTTTTGAAATACCTCCTAAAGGACCTGCCTGATGCTGTTTTAGAGTTAACTTACAAATATATATATAAGGCCAGGTGTAGTGGCTCACGCCTGTAATCCCAGCACTTTGGGAGACCGAGGCAGGCGAATCACCTGAGGTTGGGAGTTTGAGACCAGCCTGACCAACATGGAGAAACCCCGTCTCTACTAAAAATACAAAATTAGCTGGGCGTGGTGGTGCATGCTTGTAATACCAGCTACTTGGGAGGCTGAAGCAGGAGAATCGCTTGAACCTGGAAGGTGGAGGTTGCGGTGAGCCGAGATAGAGCCATTGCACTCTAGCCTGGGCAACAAGAGCGAAACTCCATCTCAAAAAAAAAAAAAAAAGTAAATAGAGAATACTCTAAATCATTAAAAGTATAGTAAATACATAAACTAGTAGATGATTGTTTATTATCATGTACATATGTACTGTATATAATTTTATGTGCTAAACTTTTATATGATTGGTGGCACAATAGGTTTGTTTACACAGGCATCACCACAAACACAAGTGCAAAGGATGAGTAATGCATTGATTTATGACATTACAACAGATACGGCATCACTAGACAGTAGGAATGTTTCAGCTCCACTGTAATCTTAGGGCCACCTGTGGTCATATATGCAGTCTATTGTTGACCGAAACATTGTTAATGCAATACAAGGTCGTACCACTTTATCTGACCTCTCTTCTTCCTGTGTTCTTTATTCTATTGCTAACTGTTTAGTGTTTCCATTTTAATCAGCCTGTTGAAAATGTTAAATCACTGAGAATGTCTTGAGAATGAATTTCTGCTGAGATACTTGTTGCAATTAGGGCAACTCGTAAATATTTTTCTCAATAGAATTACTTATTGAAAAACGCTCTAAAAATAGATACAGAACTTTTTATGCTGTGTGACTTTGAACTGATAAAGTCATATTGGCCATATTTTAATTTATTATCTATATGACCAAAAGGATAAAGAATTAGAAAAGTGTATTTTGTTTGATTAGGATGGTGAATACCTGGTTTGTGTGCTTACTTTTTTTCTAATGTCTATTTATTAGTATCTACTCTGTGCCAGACACTGAGCTAGGTGCTGTGCCACAACTGATAGGCTTTTGGGGGGAATTTTCAGTTTTTAATATGTAATGTTACTGAAGATGGAGCTCGTGGTATAAATATTTTGAAGTTACTTATAAACTACTCTTAAAATGCCCCTCTATGTCTGGGTGCAGTGGCTTATGCCTGTAATGCTAATGTTTTCGGAGGCTAGGTGGGAAGATTGCTTGAGGCCAGGAATTCAAGACCAGCCTGGGCAACATAGTGAAGCATCCTGTCTCTACAAAAAAATTTTAAAAAGTAACTTATCTCTGTAACAGGGTAAAGTAATTCTGCTTGTAAATGTCTCTTTCAAGAGATATTGAAAAGTGGTATTTCTCTCCCTTTGATTACTCTGATACTTCATATTTTGTAAAGAGAATGAATGGATTTTAGCACTTAAAAGTCCAGGCTCTAAAAGGGCATTTTTTAAAGATGAAAGCCATGCAGTAAATAATTTGCTAATTTCTTTGGTTCATACAGAAAATAACTTTTACTTTACTACTCTTCTGGGGCTTTATTTTCTAGTAAGCTCAAATAGTAGGATAAGCCCAACATTTAAAAAAGGACAGACTGATTAACTAAATTTTCCGGACAACTTAAGAAAATGTTTTCATAGCAAGAAAACCCAGGGAAAGAATCCCATTATAGGATTAAGATAATGTTTAAGTAATTTGAAAAAAGTATAGTTACATGCTTTTAAACTATATATAACTGTATTGGGTTTTGTCATGTTTACAGAAACTGTCTAATCTAGTCATAGAGCATCGTTTGCAATGTTTTTGCACTTTCTAAAAGTCTGCTTCTTGGCACTTGCTCGAATTTCATTCAGAATTAGATGTCCTTCATCTCTGTTCTACTGTTACCTTGTATGTACTACTGTCACGATACAGAGAATTGTAATTTTCTGTTTATTTGGCTAGTTATGGTAGTTGTAGCTTCTTACAGGCAGGAACTTTATCTCTGTATCCAGAGGAGCTAGCTAGTTTCTTGGAGAGCCACTCAGTGATTATTTGTTGAATGTATGAAGATGAGTATGCTACTTGATTTGGCTGTTTTAAAAAATCCCTTTCTAATCTTTAGTGAGTTTAATTCCCTTTTGAAATAGACAACACGTGATAGATCTCATTGGAATCGAAGTGTTCGATTAACACTTCCCTCAATAAAAACACTCTCACCTTCCCATTTTCTTCTGGATATTTTAAAAAACATTTTTAATTTTAGAACCATTTTTAGATGTGCAGAAAAATGGACAAGGTAGTACAGAGAGTTCCCTTGTGCCCCATACCGTTTCCTCTGTTACTAACATCTTCTAGATTTTAAAAAATTGTGTCATCCAATCACTAAATGGTAATGTTGAGCTAATGTAGAAAAAAACAGAAAGGCTATTGATTTATGTCATATAAGTAAATCAGCAGAACTTATATTTCCTTTTCATGAAACGAGTAAGGGAGATAAAAAGATCCAAGTAGTTACCATTTTCTTTTCTTACTATTGAATTGTGTTTGAGAACTGAGTGGATGTATGGCCACATAAAGTATGATCAGCCTCATTTAGAGATTTTAAGTGTAGTGGTTAATGGAAAGTTTGACACCTATTAAAGTGGCAGGAGAGGCAGAGTGGTTGGGAGAGGCATTGCTTGTGATCCTACTACTCTTGATACAGCCATTCATTTTCTTTTCTCTATGAATATGAAACATCCTATGAAGTTATAGATGGAAAAACAAGGGTAAGATAGGTCACATCATAATTTACTGATGGTAGTAGAAATTGTTAGTAACATAATAGTAGAAAACTATAATCATTCTCAAAAATGAAAATTTTAGTTCCTATTAATATTTCAAATTGGTAGCATGTTTTTCTATTAAGACGACGTATTTGTCTGTTGTCAGACTGCTATAAAGGACTCCCTAATACTGGGTAATTTATAAAGGAAAGAGGTTTAATTGACTCACAGTTCAGCATGGCTGGGGAGGCCTCAGGAAACTTATAATCATGGTGGAGGGGAAGCAAACACGTCCCTCTTCACATGGCGACAAGAAGCAGAAGTGCTGAGCAAAAAGGGGAAAAGCCCCTTACAAAACCATCAGAACTTGGGAAAACTCACTATCACAAGAATATCAGCATGGAGGTATCTTCCCCCATGATTCAATCACCTCCCACTGGGCCCTTCCCATGACACATGGGGATTATGGGAACAGCAAGATGAGATTTAGATGGGGACACAGCCGAACCATATTATTTTTCGCATCAATATCGTGTACTATTGTATTTTGATTCTTTATTTTGTCAATAGAAGGCAACTTTCTAGCATTTGTGTTATTCAGGCCTGAATTTTTATTTATTATTTTTTGAGATAGAGTCTTATTCTGTCACCCAGGCTTGAGTGTAGTGGTAGGATCTCAGCTCACTACAGCCTCTGCCTCCTGGATTCAAGTGATTCTCCTACCTCAGCCTCCCGAGTAGCTACGACTGTAGGTGCACACCACCATGCCCAGCTAATTTTTGTGTTAGCAGAGACGGGGTTTCTCCATGTCGGCCAGGCTGGTCTCAAACTCCTGACCTCAGACAGTCGGCCTGCCTCAGCCTCCCAAAGTGCTGGGATTACAGGCATGAGCCACTGCACCCAGCCATGCATGAATTTTTAGTTCACTACTCCTTTAGTTGTAGAGGCTTTTCAGACTTCCAGAAAAATCCTTTATTGAAATATAGATATATTTTTGGGGTGGTTACCCTATAAGCCATTATCAAATACCTCCTTAGTCTAAAATCAGTTATTGTACTAATAACTGTTAAACACAGGGCACGGTGTTAATGTTCCTTGATTGGAAGTGAGAAAGATAAAGGTGTAAGAGATAGGCCCTTTTATTCACCTATAGGACATCAGGGCATAGACATTAAAATATAGTCATCCTTTGGTATCCATGGGGGATTGGTTCCAGCACCCGCTGCAGATACCAAAATCCATGGATGGTCAAGTCCCATAAATAAAATGGTGTTGTATTTACATGTAACTTACACACATCTTCCCATTTACATCACATCATTTCTATTTTATAATAACTAATACAATATCAATGCTATGTAAATATATGTTATACTACAGTGTTTAGGGAATAATGATTAGAAAAATGTCTGCACGTATTCAGTACAGACACAACCATCTGTTTTTGTTTTTGTTTTTTTTTCCTGAATAGTTTTGATCCATAGTTGGCTGAATTCTGCTAAATGGGAAATGAATGATACAAGTAATAAATACTAAAGGAATTTTATTTTTAATGTGGATTATGGTGTTAAGGGAATGCTTTCTTGAAAGAAGTAATTTGAACTGGTCTTTGAAAGGTGAAAGATACAGATATGTAAAGAAGGGGATGGTCATTTCACTTCATGGAGTGGGCTTGGAGGGCTAGAGAAAAGACAAGAAATGATGGGAATGTGTGGCCTATATGAAGAATAGTATTAGGTTGGTACAAAAGTGATTGCATTTTTTGTTAGTAAAAGTATGGTACCAACCTAATACAACACCCTCTCGCCATTCTTACTGCCTCTGTTTGTTGTTGTTTGTTTGTTTTTTATTTTAAAGTAGTGGAGCTCTTCAAACAAAATCTTTACAGATGCGTGAAATAAAAACAAAAAGTAGAACTGCTTTAATTTAATGCAGGGGCAGGACCCTGAGCCCTGCTTCACAGCTCCTTTTTACTTCCCCAACCTCTAGTCCCACCTTTACAGTCCTTGAGATACTGTCTCAGTATCCCTAGGATTCCACAGAGCAGTTTGAAATGCAGGAAACCAGGTAGAATGCATAGTAGCAAATGTAAAGTCATGGAAGTTTTGTTATCAATGGTACTTACGTATCAGAACTATCTTATTCATCTTTGATTCCACAGCTGTGGCACGTTGTAGCCAACCTGATGTTTGTCAAATTGCTATGATTAATCACGATTAAAGCTATATATTAGCAAGGATTATAATGCTTAACATATTAGGTGTCCTTTTGAGGGGGGATAACTAAACATAAGGCTTTTGTACAATGGGATGTAGGATAAATGCCAGGAAAAGATGAAGTAAAGAACACATTGGACAACTGAAATCACACCAAAGCAAAATCTCCTCTTTATTTAGTTTGTGCCTAGTCCTTTATAGTAGGATATACCACCATTGTTTACCATAGGTTTGAATACATGTTAAGGCTCTGACTTGTCACCAGAGATTTTTCTTATTAGCTCTCTTGGTCACATTGCATTTTGAAATATTCAAAATGTTTTGGTGAAACACAGCTTTGCAAATAATTTATCAGGCTTTCAGGATCATACTGGTCATGGATTAGATGACATTAGTATCATCTCAATCTGGTTTTTGAGATTTGGTCTGTAACTTGACATTTGTTGGTTTTCACAGATAATTGAAAGCTAACTTCTGTGTTTAATAGCGATTATGTACTTTTAAAACAATTGTCTCTTGAATCATTAAAGTTATTTTACTTTTAACAATTTTCTTTTCAGTCTGATCTTGTGGATCAAAGTATATTTAATTTTATCCCAGAAGGGGAACATTCAGAGGTTTATAAAATACTCTCTACTCATCTGCTGGAAAGTGATTCATTAACCCCAGAATATTTAAAATGTAAGTAGTAGCTGTTAAGCAAAAAAGTCAAATGTTATATTTGGTAGCACTATCCTTTTGCAAGTTTATGAAAAATACAGACTTCTTTAAATACAGCATTACTCCATATGCCCTGTTAGGTCCTTTTTCAATATTAAAATATATATAAGATGAAATTGTGTCCATATTAAAAATCTGAAATCTATTTCAGAGTATATTGAAATCCCATCTTATTTGTTATAATAAATCCTGGACTCCCATTATGCCACAAAGCTGTATTTTATGCAAAAGTGAGACCTAGCAATATATTGCTACTAATTTATAAATAAAACCTTACTGTATTTAATGAGGGAAAATTAAACTTTCTGATTTTCACCATTGTTAACCAATTGGAAAAAATTTCTGTGTTTCTCTTAAAGTTATTAAAGATAAATTATCTACTTTATTAATTAAACAGTCATTTGTTAGATGTATCTAATTTGCTGGGCACTTGTGCTGTATCATAAAAATATCAAGAATAGTGAAAATAGTTCTCACCATCAAGAAACAACATATTATGGTAGAATCAGGCATTTCTACTAGGTCCATTGACAAATTGATTTCACCAGAGTACCTCATTTTCTTCATATATTACCCTGTATAAAATCCAGAATTGTTACAGCACTATATTTGGCCATTAGCTATTAGATACCTTATTGAATCACCTTTTTCTTTGTTTTTAAATGTGTCTCATCTGCTAATACATTATCTTAAAGATTCTTTGTGTTTGAATCCTCAAATTCTATAGCATACTGTCTAAAAATTAAGATACACATACGCCCACAAATTTGTATGTATCTATAACTTTGATAAGAGTGGATGGCCTTTCAGCGAGAGTTGAGAAAAACTAGACTTGGAGAATTCATTTGAAGCCTTGTTTTAAAACCAAGTTTATATGACATTGACCATTACTAGGCCACTCTAGTCTGGTACTTAGAAAGATTTAGGCTGGATATAATAGATGCCTACAATTAGTATTTGAAGCCATGGATGGAATGGTATTGCTTGAGGTAAATATATAGAACGAGGAGAGAAGAATTAGAAAGGTGGAACCCAGCCAGGTCCAGTAGCTCACGCCTGTAATCCCAGCACTTTGGGAGGCTGAGGCGGGCAGATCACTTGAGGCTAGGAGTTTGAGACCAGCCTGGCCAACATGACGAAACCCTGTCTCTACCAAAAATTAGCCAGGCATGGTGGTGCGTGCCTGTAGTCCCAGCTACTCTGGAGATTGAGGTAGGAGAATTGCTTGAACCCCGGAGGCGGAGGTTGCAATGAGCCAGAATCACACCACTGCACTCCAACCTGGGCGATAGAGCGAGACTCCGTCTCAAAAAAAAAAAGAAAAGAAAGGTGGAACCCTTTGGAGATAGCAATAGGAAGACAAAGGAGAAGGCGTTTGCTTTGAAGACCCTACTAAGAATAAAATTGGATGGAGAACTAAATAAAAGCCTTTTGCAGAAAGAGCTTAGGCTTCTGCTTCCAAGAACAGAAATGAAAATGGCAAGAATACTTAAGAAAAGTCTTAATTAAATGGCTTGTTGATCTCCTCGTTAAACAAGTGATATACAGAAGAGTTCTTTCCCCAGAAAAAAGAAAGTTTCGTGCCAAAAGAATAGACACAAGTTAAAACACAGGGAAAACTGCTTAGAAAATTCGGTAGGTCATTTTGGCCATAATGAAGTTGAGGTACAGGTGGTGTAATTTGTGTTGAGAGAAGGAATAAGGAAAGAATTATAAAGGTGCTTATAGTTCATCCTAAGGAATTTGAGTTTTATTTTTTACAGAGTAGAGAGCCAGTGAAGGAGATTTGGGTAGTTTTGTTGTCTGCAAAAAAAAGAATAAAGAAAGAAAACCAGGTAAATAGTGGAAAGTTTGTTTGGAGAAGGCTAGGAAGAAAACTTGCAGCGGTGGGTTGCCTACCCCAGGCCTGCGTGGCTTCTGCTTCATAAAGAGGCTCTGAGTCTGAGAGCTGAATAAGAGCCCTGGATTTCTCTGTCATAGTGGCTCAACTCAGGCTGTGCTCACCTGACCTGCAGATTTCGTACTATACAAATCAAGTGATAGCTTTATGGAGTTACTCCTCAGTTTCATTCCTAGAGTTCAGTTAAACACAACCAGAGATCTTATGGATCATACCATTCTGATGACAAAGCTGGCCCTGCTGCCTGGTACAGTAACTATAACTGTAACGGCTATTCTGTGTCATGGAGGTCCAGGTCTTCATTGCAGTGGAAGCATCTTTCACCAGCATCTCTGGCCTAGAGAGAGCAGCAGTACCTTGCTTATAAAAGTTGCTGCCACTTTCATCATCTGGTTTGGGAGATTAAAAAAATCACTTAGGTAGAAAATTTTTAAAAGAACCAGACTGGAGACAAAAAGGAAAACCATATAATCCTAGCAATAAAAGTAAGGATGGGCTGAGCACAGTTGTTCATGCCTGTAATCCTAGCACTTTGGGAGGCCAAGGTGGGCAGATCGTTTGAGCCCAGGAGTTCAAGACCAGCATGGGCAACATGGTGAAACACTGTACACAATAAAGAGAAATACAAAAATTGGCTGGGTTGTGGTGGCACATGTCTGTAGTTCCTGCTACTCAGGAGGCTGAGCTCGAGGATCACTTGAGCCCAGGAGGCAGAGGTTGCAGTGAGCTGAGATCATGCCACTGTAGTCCAGCCTGGGTGACAGAGTGAGACTTTGTCTCAAAAAAAAAAAAAAAAAAAAAAAAAAAGGAAAGGATGGAGAGGAAAGTATATGACTGTTAAGTGTGTAAACTCAATAGAACTTGTTGTGATAGGCTCAGGTGACCAAGTGACTGAGAATCATCAATGGGGAATATTGAAGATAGTTAAATTTTGAACCTATTAGGTTAGATGATAAAGCCATCTATGATGATGTTAACAGAAGAATATAAGCTTGAAGTAGTGAGCAAAGAAAGGTGTTACTAGTCCTTGAGTACTGAAGTAGTACAGTGAAAGTAGTTATAAGTCTAAGAATAATAGGCAAGACTGAATCAGAGTGGCAGAATGTGGAGGCATAATGAATACATATTTCGGTTACCTAGATGCAAGGTAATTTGCAACTACACTAAATTGGTGGGCTTCCTTTGTGAAATAAGTAGCAGGTCTTGGTGACAGATTCGGTTTGGGACTTGTGATGGGAAGAGAAGAGACCAAATTGATATAGTTCCTAACTTGGGAAATAAGCATACATAGACGAAGGGAACTTGAAGAATGATAAATTCACTTTCAGATATTTTGAATTTAAGTTACTGATGGGACCATCAAGTACAAATGTCCTGAAAGCAAATTATAGGAAACTTTGTCTCACATAAAATGCTAGAGTTGGAGAGAGAGATTTAGGATCAGAAGAACCTTTGTGAAAGCCCCTAGTGTGAAAATGGATTAGCAGAAGATGTAGGAGTAGTCAGTAAGGTAGGAAGGTAAGTTTATGCTGTGGGAATGACAAAGCATGACTTTAAAGAAATGGAAATGAAAAACCATTGAAGTTAACAATACAAATGTTAGTAATCTTGAGAAGAATAATTGCTGTAGAGGTGTAAGGATGAAAGCCACAGTGTGTGAAGTTATGGGAAATGAATATATGGAAAATGGAGCCCATAATGAAAAGGAAGGAGATCGATAATACCAAAATAATTAGCAAAACTCCTTTGAGATGGAAGACTGAGCAAATTTAAAAGTAGATAGTAAGGATCCTTGACCAGGTGCAGTGGCTCTCGCCTATAATCCCACCACTTTGGGAGGTTGAGGCAGGAGGATTGCTTGAGCCCAGAAGCTTGCAACCAGCCTGGGCAACATAGTGAGACCCACAAAAAATTAAAAACTAGCCAGGTATGGTGGCTCACATCTGTAGTCTTGGCTACTTGGGAGGCTGAGGAAGGGGGCTCACTAGAGCCCAAGAATTCAATGCTGCATGAGCTGTGATCATGCCACTGCACTCCAACCTGGGTGACAAAGCAAGATGCTGTCTCAAAAAAAAGAAAGTAAGGACCCAAAGGTGTAGATGCTCAAGGAATAAGGAACAGTGATGTGGCCCGGGTCCTAGAGAAAATAGGAAAGACTATAAATAGTAGAGATGGAAGGATTAGCTTTAGAACATGAAGCAAAACTTTCCTTTGAAAGTAAGTAAAGAAGGAAAAGGATGAATAGATAAAAATAGGAAAACATTAAGTTGTTTGCACCAGAAAATCTGTTTTCCCTGTTAAAGACAAAGTGAGGTCCTGTCCTGAAGTTACTCTGCTTTGATGAACTAAATGTCATTGACGACTTCTGTTGGGGAAAATAATGGTTGTAAACTTACACAACTTTTATGATCTTATTTTATGTGGTATATCATTGTTTTATATCACAAATATGTGATTTTTAAAATCTCTTTATTTCAGCAAAAAATCAGTTAGAATTCTGTTGTCATATGCTCCGAGGAACAATAGACCCAAAGGAGCCATCTACCTATGAATATGTAAAGTTTATAGGAAATTTCAAATCTTTAAACAGTGGTGAGTTAAAATGCTTCTCTCACAATGTGTTTCAACTTGTTATTTTTCTATGCTCTTAAAGACATAGATGTTTGAATATCAGTAACAACTAGGTTTTGCTTGCATAACTCACAATACCTTTTTCCCTATTGTTTTAGTATCCTCTTCAGCACACAATGGTTTTGAAGGAACTATACAACGCACACATAGGCCGTCTTATGAAGATAGAGTTTGTTTTGTAGCTACTGTCAGGTTAGCTACACCTCAGTTCATCAAGGTATGTTTCTAATTTTATTTCCCTAAGGGGATTGCAGTTCATATGCTGAGAACTGCCTGAAACTTTCTGCAGACATTGAGGTGGAATGGCTTTGAGTCATTAAATATGCATGATAATACTTTTGAAATGACAAGTTATCAAGACACTCATTAAACTGTATAACTAATTTTTTAGTATATATCCTTTGCAGTTAACCAGTGATTATTATATATCAATATGCCCCACTTTTGTGGAAGATTTTGGGATCCTTTTGTGTATGGTTCATTATTAAAAGGGAAAGTCCAAAAATCTAGGTTTTTGGAATCTTTATTTTTAGAAGGTCACTTTTAAATTTTTATTTGGAATGTACAAGTGACTCTTTACTACATATAACTTACCTTTTCAAATGTAAAATTAAGTATTTTGTTTTTATTTCCTGGGCCCCACAAACAGATGATTAGTAGGGAAGTGGAAAAGTGAAATAGTTCAACCACTAGAAACTGAATGGAAAGAGGCAGCCAGGCTAAGATTTAAAATTTAGGCGGGGCCAGGCGAGGCAACTCATGCCTGTAATCCCAGCACTTCGGGAGGGCAAGGTGAGAGGATTGCCTGAGCCCAGTAGTTTGAGACCAGCCTGGGCAACATGACAAGACCCCATCTCTACAAAAAATACAAAAAATTAGCCAGGCATGGTGTTACACACCTGTGGTCTCAAGTTACTCAGGAGGCTGAGGTGGGAGGATCATTTGAGCCCAGGAGGTCGAGACTTCAGTGAACTGTGTTTGCATTTTATTTTGAGATGAGTCTCACTGTCTCAGATAAATTTGGGGAGACATCTTAGTATAGGACAAAGTACTGAATTTTTAGAAGATCTTAAACCAGTCTTGCTCTGTTTGTTTTAATCTTATGAAATAATAGTTGTTAACGTTTGAGTGCTTACTACATGCTGTATATTTTACATGCATTATCTCATTTAATTCTTATGACAGCCCTATAAGGTAGATGCTATTACGATCCCTCATTTTACATTATAAGGAAACAGAGGCTTAGGGAAGTTAAGTTACTTGCCCAAAGTCTCAGCTATTAGTGATGAAACTGGGACTTGATTCTATTAATTAATAATTATTTTTTTCTCAAAGCCCAACCTCACAACTATTACAGTGTGCTGCAGGTCATTCAGGGACACAGAGGCAGGATGGAATACATTGTTTAGTATGACTAGAGTCTAGGGTTAGTGTGTGGAGGGGGAAGAGATAGTGGGAGGTAAGGCTACAAAAGTAATCAGAAACCAGAAATAAAATTTATTTCTTGTTTATTTCTCCATGCTGAAGAGAGTTTAGCACAAGGAACCATTAAAAGTTTTTTAGCAGGGAAGTCATATAATATTTGAGTATTAGTAAGGTAATTGTAGCCCTAGAAGAGAAGATGAGTTGAAGGACAGGGAGACTAGTGAACACTGTAGCAAATCAGTGATGGCAGGGGTCTAAACCAATGCACTTAAGATGGATGAGATGGAATTGATTTTTTAAATACTTAGATGAAATGGAAAAGATTTAGTAGTGGCCACTTAGATAGTGAAAGGTAAAAATGAAAGTATGTTTTAACTATCAGATTTCTAGAAACTGGCCACCATACATGTATAGAATAATATGGAAGATTGTGTGACTGGGTGTGAGGAGTAAAGCAATTAGTTTATTTTAGGACATACTGAATTTGAGATGTGTGAGGACATTCAGATAGTTGGAAATAAGGATCTGTAATTCAGGAGAGAGGTCTGAATTTTGAGTAAGTGTTTATAGGCATGTGTGAATGGAAAATGTGTAGAGTGAGAAGTACCCACCCAAAATCTTGCATCTAAAGGTTATTTATTACCACATTCTTTAGTACTGGAAAAGTAAAATGTATTAACTTGTTTAGAAGGGCCTGCATTTTAGCTTATGCCTAGAATCTCAGCACTTTGGGAGGCTGTGGTAGGCAGGTTGTTTGAGCCCAAGAGTTGAAAACCAACCTGGACAACATAGTGAGACCCCCATCTCTACAAATAAAAATACAAAAATTAGCCGGGTGTGGTGGTGCATCCCTATTGTCTCCGCTACTTAGGATGCTGAGGCAGGAGAATCACTTGAGCCCGGAATGTTGAGGCTGCAGTGAGCTGAGATCACACCACTGCACTCCAGCCTGAGTGACAGAGTGAGACCTTGTCTGAACAAATAAGTAAACATATACATACATACATAGAAACAACTAACTTGTTTAGGAAAAGTTATCTAGTAATGACAATTTATTTATTTAACCTCCACCTCCTGGGTTCAAGTGATTCTGCTGCCTCAGCCTGCTGAGTAGCTGGGATTACAGGCACCCGTCACTGTGCCCTGCTGTGTTTTGTATTTTTAATAGAAATGGGGTTTCACCATATTGGCTGGGCTGGTCTCGAACTCCTGACCTTAGTGATTTGCCCACCTCAACCTCCCAAAGTGCTAGGATTACAGGTGTGAGCCACCGCGCCTGGCCATGACTTTTATTTTTATATGTAGCAATATTTAATATTCTTAAGGACACAAAGTATTTATAAATTTTAATTATTTGTTTGTAGGAAATGTGCACTGTTGAAGAACCCAATGAAGAGTTTACATCTAGACATAGTTTAGAATGGAAATTTCTGTTTCTAGATCACAGGTAATTCCTTTTTTAATTCCATGGAAAGGTAATAGTCATGTTATATAATTCTTAAAATTAATGGATTTCAAGGGGAAACTCTTTTTTAAATTAAGACTTTGAAACCTGTTCCCATTTTTTGAAAAATAAAACCTCCCCCGCCCCAATTTTATTTCTAGTTGGAATATTTCTTATTATGGAAAAACTTATAATAATGATTTTTGTGTGTAATTTAGGGCACCACCTATAATAGGATATTTGCCATTTGAAGTTCTGGGAACATCAGGCTATGATTACTATCATGTGGATGACCTAGAGAATTTGGCGAAATGTCATGAGCACTGTAAGTAGATTTTAACATTTCTGGTGATAATAACTTTTATATAAAGAGAAGTCGCATCCTGAAATTATAGGTCTAAGACACAGATTTATAATCATTTTCATATTTTTGAAATGTACTAAAAGATTTTGCTCTGTGTATATAACCAATCTAGTGGGAATCATTGATCAAGTTTAAATTAAACTTGTTCCTATTTTTATAATAAGTAGAATTTCATAATATAGCATCTGATACACCTTGTTCTGAAGCATGTGAGCTCTATATCTGGAGTAAGAGAAGTAGATTCTTTTGAAAATTGTAATATGTCAAACTTTTGGAATATTGTTTCCTAAATTTTGATTTTGAGGCATGTGAATCTTTTCAGGAGCTAGCTACATGTTTGGAAAATCTGTTTTAGAAAGCTCATAGTAAGTGCTTGGTGTTACCTGCTTATTATTATTGTTGTTAGAGCAGGAGCGTTATCATCCTTTGTGCCAGGCACTGTTCTAAATCCTTTACATCTATTACCTCCATTATTCTCCGTCACAGTTCTAAAAGGTAGATACTATTATTGTCTTCATGAGTAAGCTGAAAACACAGTAAGGCTAAATAATTCGAATTACCCATAATTTCATAGCTCATTGGTGGCAGAGACAGGATTGGAGCCTAGGCCGACTCTTTTATCCATGTATTTATTTTAGAAGTTTGTTTTAATGATGAGGTTTGTCTTAATGATATGTTTTATTTGCTTCTCTGATCCTCCTCCCAGATGCTTACCCTCTTGAGTGTTCACTAAAACCTAACTAGATATTTTAGACTTTTTCATGACATTTTATGCTGCTTTTATAAACCTCTGTGTATGAAAATGAAGCAGGTTGTATAATAGCATTAACTCTATGGAAAATTTTCAGAGTAAAGTCATTTCAGCACAAAAGATGTGGGCATTAAGTGCCATGATGTCGTGTAAAGAGCTGATACCTGTATTAACTAGCTGGGTAACTTTGGACAGCAAGTTTGTTTGTAGACCTTGATTTCCACCTTAGAGAGTAAGAGGCGGTGGTGGCGAGGTAGGGGGAGTTGGGGGAGAGATTGAGAGATCCTTGACCAGCATTTCCTAAGCTTTGTTCCACCAAATATTGGTCCATACAAAAAAGACTTTTTAGTCAAGGAAGACAGGGAAACACTTCATAATCCCTCAGAGAATCTGCACGTGCATTAGCATACTGTAGGTTTTGAGAAAACTGAAGACACCTATTTAACAGAAAGTTTCCCAAATTAATTTAACTACAAACCCCCCCCCCTTTTTTTTTTTTGAGATGGAGTTTTGCTTTGGCACCCAGGCTGGAGTGCAGTAGCACGTCTCAGCTCACTGCAACCTCCACCTCCCGGGTTCAAGTGATTCTGTTACCTCAGCCTCCTGAGTAGCTGGGATAACAGGCACGTGCCACCATGCCTGGCTAATTTTTGTATTTTCAGTAGAAATGGGGTTTCACTATGTAGGACAGGGTTGTCTCAAACTCCTGACCTCAAGTGATCCGCCCACCTCTGCTTCCCAAAGTACTGAGATTACAGGCGTGAGCCACCACACCCAGCCCAAAACCCATTTTTTTTGCTTAATATCTGTTAAAAGGCTTCAGAACTTAAAACCTACAGCACATGTTTTGGCAGTTACTGCACTCAGTTACTTTAGACAGTGAAGTTATTTTGATTTTGGTTAGTTAAGGTTTAAAATTAAATACTTTGAAGGTTCTGTACCTGCCAGAGTAGCTAGGAGAAAAAACTCAGGGGTGATTATTTATTGTTATTACCCTCTGTGTATCTAGGCAGGAGGAAGTCAGCAGTGTGAATTCTTAAGTATTTGGAAGTTAATTGTGTATGGAAAGGTTGTAAGATCAGCAGTGACTAGCTCTGAGTTGGGCACTATGGAAGATCTGATCATTGCTTGGGACCTTAAACTAGCTCTAAAGAATAACATTTTCATATTGACATATATGTTATCAAAAGGCCTGAAAAAGAATAGTGTATGTAAACTTAAATGTAAATGATAACTTTTGGTTAAAAAACAGATTCTTTGTAACTAATATGAATTAAAGAAAAAATATTTTTCTATTTTCCTTTTAGTAATGCAATATGGGAAAGGCAAATCATGTTATTATAGGTTCCTGACTAAAGGGCAACAGTGGATTTGGCTTCAGACTCATTATTATATCACTTACCATCAGTGGAATTCAAGGCCAGAGTTTATTGTTTGTACTCACACTGTAGTAAGGTAATAATTCTTTTAGAGAATTTCTGAATTATTGTAACATCCTATGATGATTTTGGCAATGTAACTTTTATGCGTAACTTGTTAAAGAACTACAAAGTGCTCTTTTCTCAACTTCTGATACATCCTTTCAGTGTTGCTATAAGCATTATATATAAATATAGGAATGCTATAGATATATAAGGCTTGATACAAGTTTTGCGCTTTACAGCAGAAGTTATTACTGTCATTTATGTAGCAGTGTCAGTCATGTAAAAGGAAAACTGTAGGTAGATAAGCATACACTTCCTTTACTTAGTTTTTCTTAATTTAAGTATTGTGGGGTTATGGATCATTTACAGCAGTGTTTGAAACTTTAAGATACCTAGAAAAATGCAAGTTAAATTAAGACATTACAGGTATATTTTAGGTTTGTATAGCACATAGCAAATAGTCTAGATGAGCAGATGAGACACATAACACTAAATAGTTACAACTGTGCAGTATTTTAAATGAATGACCAAACACTAAAATTTGATTATTTTTTCCATTTGTAGTTATGCAGAAGTTAGGGCTGAAAGACGACGAGAACTTGGCATTGAAGAGTCTCTTCCTGAGACAGCTGCTGACAAAGTATGTTTCTTACAATTTAAAAAACATGATTTTTAATTTCTCTCCAATGAAAGATGAAACTCGAAAATTAATAGGAAAATTATTTTTCAAATACTTTATTTCCTCACTTATAACAGGGATATGATTACTACTTATTTTTAATTTAGTATTTTAGAGTCTCACCTGCCTCTAAAAAGAAAATTGGATGAGAGACATATCTGATCTCAGATTAAAACTACCATTTATTCCCAGTGATGTACTAGTCTCTGGCTAGGTTATTTATATGAATTATGAAATATAATTTACACTTCAGATACTTTTATCTGGTAGATAATACCCCCACTTTGAAAATACTGAAATTGGAGTTTCAAGAGGGGAAAAAAACCTCCCCTAAAGACACTGGCTGGGAAATTATAGTCAGAATTTGAACTCTGGTTTCTTTTTTGTTATATCAGGTCAAAAGTGTAGTATATTAGTTATCTGTAGCTGTGTAACAACTAACTCCAAAATTTAGTGATATAAAACAACACACTTCTTATCTCCTAGTTTGGTGAATCAAGAATCCAGGCACAGTTTAGCTGGGCCCTCTACTTCAGATTCTGTCATGAGGCTGTAATCAAGGTGTTGGTGGGAGCCACAGTCATCTCAAAGTTCAACTGAGGTGGAATCTGTTTCCACCTCACTTAGTGGTTGCTGGCACACAAGTTCCTCATGGGCAGTTGGACTGAGGGCCTTGGTTTCTTACTGGCTGAAGGCTATCCTCAGTTCCTTTCTAGGTGACCTTTTCCATCAGAGCAAGCATGCAAGATGAGCCAGGGAGAGAAACTACAAGTTGGAAGTCACAGTCTTTTGTAACCTAATCACAGAATTGATATTTCACCACTTTTGTCTATTCTATTCATTATAGAAGGAAATCAGTAGGTCCAGCCCACACTCAAGGTGGGAGGATTATACAAGGGCACGAATACCAGGAGGCAGGAATTGTGAGCCATGTCAGAAGTTGCCTACCACAGTATTTTTGGACCTGCAGAAAATAAGTGGAATGAAAAGAGTCAAAAATCTATATAAAACTTGGCTTAAATAGGCAGCATTCCAGGGGACAGTATGGTGGATGTCATCCAGTCATTCAACAAATGGGTACATTCTACCCAGCATGGCTCTAGATGCTGAGAATACAGCATTGAATAATGCAAACAACTTCCCTGCTTTCATAGATCCGAAATAACTTTTCGAAAGAGGTTTTGTATGTTTAGAAGAAGAGGATATAGTATGTTTTGGTAAAAGACATTATTTTCTGAGAAAAGTTCTTAAAATCTAGGGTTTCTTGATTAGGGGACCATTATGAAAACTTAAGTAATACAGAGATTAATTATCCTTCTTTTTCCTTCATGCAAAGATTCAATCCTAGTAAATCCTGAATTGCCCTATTTCCAAAATACACTCCAGCTCTGTCTACTTTCTCACCATATTTACTGCCAGCATCATGATCCACCTGGGGTTTAGGGACAAGGTCCTTCTGAGATATTTTTGAGAAACTTCAGTGTGTGGATGGTTTAAAAATCGTGAGTCTTGGCCGGGCGCAGTGGCTCAAGCCTGTAATCCCAGCACTTCGGGAGGCCGAGATGGGCGGATCACGAGGTCAGGAGATCGAGACCATCCTGGCTAACATGGTGAAACCCCGTCTCTACTAAAAAATACAAAAAACAGCCGGGTGAGGTGGTGGCCGCCTGTAGTCCCAGCTACTCGTGAGGCTGAGGCAGGAGAATGGCATAAACCCGGAAGGCGCAGCTTGCAGTGAGCTGAGATCCGGCCACTGCACTCCAGCCTGGGTGACAGCGTGAGACTCCGTCTCAAAAAAAAAAAAAAAAAAAAATCATGAGTCTTGATGGGATCACCAAGGGGATGGGTATGTCTTGGAGCACTCCAGTATTAAGAGGTGATGGAGACAAGGAAGAGTCAACAACAGGGGGGTAATAACTAGTAAGTTAGGAATAAAACCAGGTAGTTACTTAGAAGACAAGAGTATCAGTGAGGAGTGAATGATCAGCTTTATCAGATTCAGCTGAAATAAGTTAAATTTTAGATGAGTGCTGAGAACTGAGCATTGACTTTAACATTAAATTCATTGGTGATCAATAATAACAGATTTTGTGGAGTAATAGTGTGGGTGAAAGCATGATTAGAGTGGGTTTAAAAGAGAATTTTCCAGGATGGGGGAATTAGGGACAGTGAATAGGGAGGGGTTTTGCTACAAAGAGAAGAGAAATGGGGCAGTGGTAGGAAGGGAAAGTGGGCTTAAAGGAAGTTTTTGCTTTTTTTTTTAAGTTGAAAGAAATAACAGCATGTTTGTATACAGATGAGAAGGAGATGATGGAGAAAGAAACATTGGTGATGGGAAAGATTAGTGTCGCTTTATGAAACTATGACACTAGCTCCTGGGCTTAAGCAGTTCTCTTGCCTCAGCTTCCTGGGTAGTTGGCATCACAGGCATTCACCTGGCTTTCTCCCCTATGTTTTCTTCTAAGTGTTACATAGTTTTAGCTGTTAACGTTTAGGTCTGCGATTCATTTTGAGTTGATTTTTTGTTGTTTTTGTTTTTTTGTGTTTTTTTTTGAGATGGAGTCTTGCTCTTTTGCCCAGGCTAGAATGCAGTGGCAGGATCTCGGGGGACTACAACCTTCGCCTCCTCGGTTCAGGGGATTCTCCTGCCTCAGCCTCCCAAGTAGCTGGGATCACAGGCACCTGCCACCATACCTGGCTAATTTTTATAGTTTTGGTGTAGAGAAGGGGTTTCACCATGTTAGCCAGGCTGGTCTCAAACTCCTGACCTCAGGTGGTTTACCTGCCTCAGCTTCCCAAAGTGCTGAGATTACAGGTGTGAGCCACCACACCTGGTCTTGAGTTAATTTTTGCATACGGTGTAAGAGATTCCAACTTCATTCTTCTTCTGCTTTTTTTAAATAGTAAATGAAGCCAAAACTTTCTGGCTATAACACATAAATTTTCATTTCTTTACATGTGTTTGTACATACAGGTACTTTTGCCTTGTTACAGACAAAAACTGATTTTTTCGTTGTTGATAACAGTATTGTGAATTTGAGATCTCTGAACTGAACCACAAGAAAACATTTATTTTACTCTGTCTCCTTAGAGCCAAGATTCTGGGTCAGACAATCGTATAAACACCGTCAGTCTCAAGGAAGCATTGGAAAGGTTTGATCATAGCCCAACCCCTTCTGCCTCTTCTCGGAGTTCAAGAAAATCATCTCACACAGCAGTCTCAGACCCTTCCTGTGAGTACCCTTACTTCAAAGCAGACTTCTTTAAAGTAACTAAACTGTTAGTTACTTATCTCAGCATTTCTCATCAAATGCTTCTTTAAAATTATAAGTTTTTACATTTCTGAATTATATTAACCTTTCCAGTGAGTTAAAGGCACGTTGCCCACTTTTAGCAAAGAATTAAGTTCTTCAAGTAGCCTATTAAAATGTGTAGGTGGTAATGGTGGTGGTGGTGTTTTTAATCATCCCTCAAAAAGAAAGGCAACTATTTATTGTGTTTTTTACTGTAGGGCCAGTAAGTGTTCTTAGGTTTGCTTTTTGAAAGTTTTTTTTATTGTCTTCTCTTTATGAAGACTCGTATAATTGTCATTAAATTAGTAACTTTTTGTATTTAAAGTTTTCCTATTTAAAATATTTTCTTTGTGCTCATAAAAAGATAGAAGTAACTATATTGAATCATCTGTCATGGACTTCACTTTTCATTGAATGGTTTGGAAAAATAATTCAAAAGCCATTTTTATTAACTGAAATGCATTTTGAGATTAATCTTTTTTTTTTTTTTTGAGACGGAATCTCACTCTGTCGCCCAGGCTGGGGTGCAGTGGCTGGATCTCAGCTCACTGCAAGCTCCGCCTCCCGGGTTTACGCCATTCTCCTGCCTCAGCCTCACGAGTAGCTGGGACTACAGGCGCCCGCCACCTCACCCGGCTACTTTTTTGTATTTTTTAGTAGAGACGGGGTTTCACCGAGTTAGCCAGGATGGTCTCGATCTCCTGACCTCACGATCCGCCCGTCTCGGCCTCCCAAAGTGCTGGGATTACAGGCTTGAGCCACCACGCCCGGCTGAGATTAATCTTTAAAAAGTATATTTTACAAAGTACTAATGCTCTTCTGATTTTGTTGAATGACTTCAGCAACACCAACCAAGATCCCGACAGATACGAGCACTCCGCCCAGGCAGCATTTACCAGCTCATGAGAAGATGGTGCAAAGAAGGTCATCATTTAGTAGTCAGGTAAGCTCTTCAGTGGATATTCTTCTGAATAAAAATTTATTAAGAGGGGAAAAAATGATCTAAATCTTCAGAAATTCATTGATTTGTTACCCCTCTTTGTAAAGATCAAAATAGTTACTGATATGTGACGCTCAAGACTTCCCTTTTTTGTGTGAAGTGGTTGTCATGTGTATCAGTCCTTTCAATTATTTTTCAAGTAAAATGTTTTTTTTTTTTTTAATTGTGGAAAGCTCATAATTGATAACTGTTTTATGTCTGAGTTCAAGTACCTATTGTCTTAAGTCTGGCCAGCTTTTATTGAGAGCTTGTTCAAGGTGTACTATAGGAAGTTCCTTGGAAAATAAAATATATATAGGGAACAGGCCTTTCCAGTATAGACGGGAAGACATAACTGTATTCAGCTAACAAAAATATGAGGCAAATGGTAAGTTTATTAATATGAATATCATATTGATATTTCTGCTGGAAGTACTCATGTATGGGAATGAGAATCACTTCAGTGTTATTTTTTATTTTGCTCTAGTCCATAAATTCCCAGTCTGTTGGTTCATCATTAACACAGCCAGTGATGTCTCAAGCTACAAATTTACCAATTCCACAAGGCATGTCCCAGGTATTTTTTGGTTTTTGTTTCAGTTGCATATTTGAAAATGATAAATTGCTTTTAAGCTAATGTAATTTTTTAAAAAAAATCCATGCTTGCTGGCAAGCACCTGTAAGCACAGCTACTTGGGAGGCCGAGGTAGGAGCACATACGCACACACACACACACGCACGCACGCACATATATAATTATAGTTACAGATGCAGTGAATCTTAACTGGGGCCATTTAGAATATCTGGGGACATTTTTGGTTGTCGTAATGATTGTGGGGTATCACTGGCCCTTAGTGAGCATGGTCCAGGAATCCTAATTATCTTTCAGGATGCATGACAGTCTTGCACAACAAAGAATTGTCTTGCTTAATATGCCATAACACTCCCTCATTGAGAAACACTATAGACATAAAGATATTAAAGATGAAATGTAGCTGTGCATTTTGTTGTTCCAGTGAATACTGGAAGAATTGAGTAACTTTATTTGTATATTCATTCTTTCAGTATTTATTGAGTTCCTTGTGTGTAACAGGCATTGCAGATGCTGACAGTACAAATATAATATCTATACTAAAAAACCATTACATCTAGAGGGAACGACAGATAACTACAATTCCACATTATATTGCCTGTGCTGAAGGTATATAAGTTGATATGTAAGCACATTGTGTGAATCCTTAATGCAATCTGAGGAAGTGAAGGAAAACTTTCTAGAATTGTTTCTTGGCCTAAGTTCAGAAGGAGGCCTGAAAGTGGAAAGTAGCCAGAAAAGGGGGGAGTAATTCCAAAAGTGATGCTGCGTTACTTTGGAGCCTAACTTCCCAACTTGTAATTTATGACTCTGTACTCTTTCAGTGCCTCAAACACATTAAAAATACTACGGAGAAATAGTATTTTTCTTCAACTTTTCTGTTTTGTTTGGCATTAAATATACCTTAACTTAGCAGGTCTTGATTTCAAGGAATGATCATTAATAATAGGTAAAAACAGTATTTTTTTAAAAATAGCTCTCTCTGGGCCGGGCGTGGTGGCTCACTCTTATAATCCCAGCGCTTTGGGAGGCTGAGGCGGGTGGATCACCTGAGGCAGGGTGTTCGAGACCAGCCTGGCCAACCTGGGGAAACCCCGTCTCTACTAAAAATACAAATATCAGCCGGGTGTGGTCGCGGGCACCTGCAATCCCAGCTACTTGAGAGGCTGAGTAACGAGAATCGCTTGAACCCAGGAGGCAGACGTGGTAGTGAGCCGAGATCACGCCACTGCACTCCTACCTGGGCAACAAGAGTGAGACTCCATCTCCAAAAAAAAAAAAAAAAAAAAAAAGGTCTATCTTATATGGTTATTTAAGTTATACATATATGATAGGAGATACGTACTTTCTATATTATTAGTTTTTTAATCTCAGGATTCTAAAGCATTTCTTAACATTTTATGGGAATATTTTCATGAAATAAAAGATATGTACTATGTCAAAAATGTTAGTAAGCATTCATATCTCACATTTTGTTCACTAATTAACCAAATGCTTTCCCTCAGTTCTGTGGTTTTACTTCCTGTTATCCTGCCTTCTGTGTTTGTTACTATTTTCTTTTTGTACTTGATAGAAATCCTTTAAGTGATAGCAATATAATGCTTGTCCAAGGGTACAAATAACTTTAGTTATAATAAAATAACATTTGTATGATATAAATGTAACTTTTTTATTTTTTAATTTTTTGAGACAACGCCTCACCCTGTCTTCCAGACTGGAGTGCAGTGGCGCTATCTTGGCTTACTGCAACCTCTGCTTCCTGGGCTCAGGCGATCTTCCCTCCTCAGCCTCCCAAGTAGCTGGGACTACGGGTGCATGCCACCACACCTGGCTAATTTTTATATTTTTAGTAAAGACGGGGTTTCACCCTGTTGCCCAGGCTGGTCTCAAACTCCTGGACTCAAGCATTCTGCCCACCTCAGCCTCCCAGAGTCCTGGGATTACAGCTGTGAGCCACCATGCTTGGCCATAATTATAACACATTGTCTAATTTAAAAAAAAAAAAAAAAAAAAAAAAAGCTTGAGGGAGTTGAGGTACTAAATTAATTTATATTTTCTCAAGCTAGTATAATATAATATATGATATGGTCTGGTTATTGTTAATTTCCGAAATCAAAGTTGTGTGCTCTGAAATGTAATTTAGTATCCCGAATACAAACTATTCAAGATGGAGTTAAAAAGCTTTGGATGGGAAGGACATTTCTCGCTTTTACATACAGTTCACTGTAAGAGGCTACTTTAAGACTCTTTAAGACAGATTTCCTTCCAATAAAGAGAAACTCTTCCTGCTCTTACACTGTATCATGTACTGAAAATTCATGGGAATAATTAAAGAGCCTGTGTAGACTTAAGAGATGAATCACCAAATGTGGCTAAATTATAAGTAGAAGAAAATAGGAGCTGCTCATGACTCAAATAGAGAAATAAGATTGAAAACATAATTTTATTTTCATTCATGTATGTGTTTGTTCATTCATACTTGCCTAGTCTTTAAAAGCCCATGTTCTATACTTACCTGAGGATAGTTTCCATTGAAGATAGAAGTGAAAATATTATTATTGGTTATCTGTCAGATTTTTGCAACTTTGAGTAATTCTACTCATGTACACATAGAGGACATTCTAGGGATGACAGAAATTGATACAAATTAACTCCAGGTGCAGACTACTTTTTCCTTTGTTAAGGGGTAAAAATGAAGCTAAGAAGTTTAAGTACGACTGGGCACGGTGGCTTGTGGGAGGATTGCCTGAGCTCAGGAGTTCAACACCAGACTGGGCAACATGTGAGACCCCATCTCTTAAAAAAAAAAAAAATTAGCCGGACATGGTGGCATATGCCTGTAATCCCAGCCACTTGGGAGGCTGAAGTGCAAGGATTGCTTGAGCCTGGGTGGTTGAGGCTGCAATGAGCCATGATCACACCACTGCATTCCAGCCTGGGTGACTCTGTCTCAAAAAAAAAAAAAGTAGTTAAATTTTTTTCCAGTAAGTGATAGCCACAATATGAGCTCAGGTCTTGTAAATCCAGGGTGTATGTGTAATCAGTCAATATCCAGTCAGAAGCCAGAAGCATACCGGAAATTTGAACAGGAATAATATAAAAAAGTATTAACGGTAACACAGATTAACTCCTAAAAGAAGTAAAGAGAACCTAAATAATACAGGAATAAGGCTAGGTGTGGTGGCTCATGCCTGTATTCTCAGCACTTTGGAAGACTGAAGGAGGAGGACTGCTTGAGCCAGAGAGTTCAAGAGTAGCATAGGCAACATAGGAAGACCCTATTTCAACTATATATATATGTTTTTAATTTTTATTTATTTATTTTGAGACAGAGTCTCGCTCTGTTGTCCAGGCTGGAACGCAGTGGCGTCATCTCGGCTCACTGCAAGCTCTGCCTCCCGGGTTCATGTCATTCACCTGCCTCAGCCTCCAGAGTAGCTGGGACTACAGGCGCCCACCACCACGCCCAGCTAATTTTTTTTTGTATTTTTTGGTAGGGACAGGGTTTCACTGTGTCAGCTAGGATGGTCTCAATCTCCTGACCTCGTGATCCACCTGCCTCGGCCTCCCAAAGTGCTGGGATTACAGATGTGAGCCACCACACCTGGCCAAAAAATACATTTTTGTATTAGTCAGGTGTGGTGGTGCATGCCTGTGGTCCCAGCCACTGGGGAGGCTGAAATGGGAGGATCTCTTGAACCCAGAAAGTTAAGGCTGCAGTGAGCCTGGGTGACAGAGGGAGATCCTATCTCAAACAAACAAACAAAAAAAGAATATAGAAATAGCAGATGCAGAGAGCAACCACTCTGTAAGGCAGATGGAGAGTACCCAAGGAAGGAACATACTTAAAAGACTCCCCCCAAACTGCCAACCTCCTCTCCCCCCATGCCAGGCTAAGACACAGATCTTCTTGGGGCAGATGTGGCTATAGCAACTGGGTAATAGAGAAGTTCACTGACATGCTGCAGATTAGAGCTAGAGAGCTGGAAGCATCAGCTGGGGTACTGGTAAAGCTTTCAGGGAAGCTGCCCGCTAGGATGTCATTGAGACTTGCTGGAAAGCCACCTGCCGGGAAGCTGACAAGGCTAACTGGGAAGCTTCCCGTTGGCTTCCCGACATAAGAGCAAGAAGGAAAAGCACCAGAACCAGGAGTTGAGCACCTTTCTTGGCAGTGTCCCTCCAGCACCACCTACTGATGTGGATAACTTTGTGCCTGCTGGCAAAGGAGAAATATTTTGAAGGTCCAGGTCCAATATCACAAAGCAGAGCAAGATGGGTGGATTAGGAACTAAGGGGCATAATCAGCATAGCACCCTTCACTCATGTTACACTGCTTACTTTTCACATTGCACAATTATAAGGAGTAAGTAATTCTAAAATATTTTGTACTTTTGCCATACGTGGTACTTCAGTTTCAGTTTTCAGCTCAATTAGGAGCCATGCAACATCTGAAAGACCAGTTGGAACAACGGACACGCATGATAGAAGCAAATATTCATCGGCAACAAGAAGAACTAAGAAAAATTCAAGAACAACTTCAGATGGTCCATGGCCAGGGGCTGCAGGTAATTGTTATATTTGAACACAAACAAAGCATCCCATTCACATTTTGGATTTCTAGCAAAGTTAACTTTTCTTAATTAAAAGTGAGATGCAAGAGATACGTTTTATCAATTCAGTTAAATATTCACTGGTTACCTACTCAGTATGATTATACTTTACAGTCTCTAAAGATAATTCATTCCTGAGGGTATTTCTGTCAACATCCTTGTTTCTCCAGTCATCTTTTTTACCAGTCCAAATTTTAGTAAGTTTGAATCCATAATATAAAAATTATATTTTACATCAAGTTTTAGGTACCTCTTGGATACAGAATTTATAAATCAATCATCAGTAATATTTTTATTAAACTACCAGTATGTATGATTCAAATTAGTCTTACATGACCAACCAGCAGGGCCACTCCAGGAGACTATGACTTTGGTAAAGGGAAACGGGGTGAAAGCTACTTCTGTCTGATGTTATAAAGTATAAATGATAAGTGATACAGAGCTGTCAGTCCACAGACTGAGTAGCACCGAGTTACACTTTTTCTAACAATTGGAAACACAGAATTAAGATTAACTGAAAGATTGAATATGAAGTTTCGTGTTTTATTCACTAATTATTTATTGCTAATTCTTCAAAGTGACTTAACCTTGTTAGTTGCTTTTTAAATGTACTTTGTAGCTTGATTTTTTTTTTTTTTTTTGAGACGGAGTCTTGCTCAGTCACCCAGGCTGGAGTGTGGTGGCGCCATCTCAGCTCACTGCAAGCTCCGCCTCCCGGGTTCTCGCCATTCTCCTGCCTCAGCCTCCCGAGTAGCTGGGACTACAGGCGCCCGCCACTACGCCCGGCTAGTTTTTTGTATTTTTAGTAGAGACGGGGTTTCACCGTGTTAGACAGGATGGTCTCGATCTCCCGACCTCGTGTAGCTTGATTTTGCCTTCTTTTTAATGCTCTCATTCTTCTTTTCAATCTACAAAGCTCATTTTAACATAATCTTTATTTTTAAAGATGTTTTTGCAGCAATCAAATCCTGGGTTGAATTTTGGTTCTGTTCAACTTTCTTCTGGAAATTCATCTAACATCCAGCAACTTGCACCTATAAATATGCAAGGCCAAGTTGTTCCTACTAACCAGATTCAAAGTGGAATGAATACTGGACACATTGGCACAACTCAGCACATGATACAACAACAGACTTTACAGAGTAGTACATCAACTCAGGTAATGTTACTGAGCACAGCGGGCTATGGAGTGGTCAGTGTTTGGAATGCACACTATTGCTGAAACAGAAATAAAGCTCTAATGATAAAATATCATTTCAAAATTTAATCATATTTAGAAAGTATAGCATTGAAAGTGATCATGAAAATGTTTTGTGCTAATCATGTTAGTATCAAATATTTTCAGCTTTTTTTTTTTTTTTTTTTTTTGAGACAGAGTTTTCCTCCTCTTGCCCAGGCTGAAGTGCAATGGCATGATCTTAGCTCACTGAAACCTCTGCCTCCTGGGTTCAAGCGATTCTCCTGCCTCAACCTCCTGAATAGCTGGGATTACAGGCACCCGCCACCACGCCGGGCTAATTTTTGTATTTTTGTTAGAGATGGGGTTTCACCATGTTGGCCAGGCTGATCTCGAACTCCTGACCTCAGGTGATCGCCCACCTCAGCCTCCCAAAGTGCTGGGATTACAGGCATGAGCCACTGCACCCAGCCGAGCTTTAAAATATATCACAATCTGTTTAAAGATGTAGTCTAGTAATTATACCAAGTTACTATAACTTAGACTATTTCTGTATGTTAAAAAGGTATGACTTGCTCAAGAGGCTGACCAGGAAGCCTGCTGGTGCAGAATAGACTGTTGGGGGAGGGGGCAGTAATGGTTTATTGACTATTCCAGAAAATATTGGCAATTATTGTACATCTGTGACTGTAAATCCCAAGGATTTAAATGAAAAATAGCAAAATACCCACTAATTAGTTATTCACTTTGGGCATTTAACAGAAATTCTTCGGGTATATTTTATATCATCTCTATTATAGTCACACTTCTTTCTAAAGTCATAGCTTACCTTCCAGCAAGATATTCAAGACTAATTCATTCTCAATTACCATGAGTCATTCCTTTGTGGTTATATTTCTCCCAGAGTAATATATCCTGCCACTTTTTTCTCTGTCATATTGTCATATTGTTAGAATGATGAATTCTAGCATACTTCCCAAATGATTATTTTCAGTTAATCTGTCTATAAAATCTCTCTTTATTTTTAACAGAGTCAACAAAATGTACTGAGTGGGCACAGTCAGCAAACATCTCTACCCAGTCAGACACAGAGCACTCTTACAGCCCCACTGTATAACACTATGGTGATTTCTCAGCCTGCAGCCGGAAGCATGGTCCAGATTCCATCTAGTATGCCACAAAACAGCACCCAGAGTGCTGCAGTAACTACATTCACTCAGGACAGGCAGATAAGGTAGTTGTCATATTTCATTTGTTATTTTGAAAATTGTAAACCGATTAATTAGAAAACAATAATTTGATTTTTTAATCAAATTTTTTAATGTGACTTTAATGTGTTGCTCACTGCAGCCAGTGTTCTTAAATTTGAAATAAAAACACATAATTTATTCATTGTTTAAAGACTTCATAATTAAAGGGTAACAACAAATTTTGTTTCTTGTCCAAAAATATGCTGCAAGATATTATAGAATACAGATTCTACAGCACTTTGTTAGAAAAGGTTTATGACAGGCTCTGTGTCACTGTGAAGCTTTTGTCTTTTCAATATAGATGCTAGAGAATGTCCATGTAGTAACAGTGGTTAGGGTAGCTTACCTTCTTTAAGTTTGTTAAATGCTCAAAATATGTTGTCTCAGATTGTCATTTATTAAAAGAAAATGTAAATGAGGGCCTTCTTTTATTTCCCAGATAAGAAAAAAGTGAATTTTCAGTAATTAGCCAAGGGGTCTCTAGCTAGCTAAGGTGATGAGGGAGGGAGCTCTGAACACAGAGCTTGGTGTCGTCATTTCAATGCTCAAGTGCTTAAACATGTATTACAGAAAGGTTTTGTGGCCTGCTCTGGAAAAACAACCATCTATGACTTATTTTAGTGCACTGATCACGCGAGCAGTGCCCATTCTATCCAATATATAGTTTTTTTATCCCTCACCCCCACCATCCTCCTCCAAAGTCTATTATATCACTCTGTATGCCTTTGCTGTACCGATAGCTTAGCTCCCACTTACCAGTGACAATATATAGTATTTGGTTTTCCATTTCTGAGTTACTTCACTTAGAATAATGGCCTCCACCTCCATCCAAGTTGCTGCAGAATGCATTATTTTATTCTTTTTTTATGGCTGAGTAGTAGTCCATGGTGTATACATACCACATTTTCTTCATCCACTCACTGGTTGATGGGCACTTAGGTTGATTTCATATCTTTGGAATTGTGAATTGTACTGCGATAAACATACGTATGCAGGTGTCTTTTTGATACAATGACTTCTTTTCCTTTGGGTAGATACCCAGTAGTGGGATTGCTGGATCAAATGGTAGATCTACTTTTACTTCTTTGAGAAATCTCACATTCCCACCAGCAGTGTGTATTGTTTTTTGACTTTTTAATAATGGCCAGTCTGGCTGGGGTAAGGTGATATTTAACTGTGGTTTTAAGTTGCGTTTCCCTGAACATCTATCTATTGAGGAGGACAGAAACCACATCTTAGTAAACATTTGAAGGCCTACCTAGATGAGTATGGCATCGTCCCTTCCCCAAGGGAAAGACCAGACTAGTGAAAGCAATAGAAAGATAAACAAATCAGTATTGGTTGGTATGATGAATACTTTAGAGTATTCTAAAGAGAAAGGAGGAAGTGAGCAGTTTTTTGTTTGTTTTTTTGTTTTTGTTTTGTTGTTTTGTTTTTGTAAGCAGTTTCATGGGTTGAGTCAAGCAGGTGAATAACAGTGTGGTCAGGAAAGCTTCACTAAGGCAGAGATACTTGCCCGGACTCTTCAAGAGCTTGGCTTTTGGTGTGGGTGTGGGCACGGAGTCTAGGGAAGCATTCTGGGCAGAGGGAGTCGTGTATACAAAGCTGCAGAAGTGTGAGTTACACGAAAGCAGATTAAAGAAAATGTTCTTATCACATTTACCAGTGAGCCATGGGCTAATTCAGATGTTAATTTCATTTAAGATTACAGAGAAATCAGCACCTAGCCCTTCTGTGACTAAGTGTACTTTGTAAATATTACTTATTTCTTTGGACTTTCTTAATATGGACAATTTTAATTCTTTACAGTTTTGCATTAAAGTATTTGGTTGTGTAATATATAAAATACAGTATTTTATTTTCAAGATCTGTACTAAGTGTAATATTATATACTTTAAACAGTTTGTAAGTACAGTTATGTCATGCCACATCTATGTTAGAGTCATATCTCACTGTAATGACCAATGTTATAAACTAACTTCATCTCACAGAAAAGGCAAATGGAAATAATATTGTTCCACAAAGAAGCATCATTTTTTTGTGTTACTGTTCTTTATTTCAATAAGCAAAAGGAAGCAGGGAAAGAGGGAAAAATTAATGAATTCTAGCACAGCAGATGCTATGCTGCATTGATAAATTCATAAATTGAGAGGAGTTTTATTCACTGTTAGAATGTCATTTGGTTTTGAATTATATTTATAAGATACAATTTTGTGTGAATTTCTTCTGTAAACCTAGAGTTTAAAAAAATTACATTATGATAGCTTTGTTTATTCTTGAACTGTGTGCCAGTATAGCAGATGAATCATGTGCCACATGTATCTGACTCCCTGGTACCTAGTAATTTTATAAAAAGAAAAAGGTTCTTTTTTTATAGATTTTTTAAAAATTTTATTGTGGAAAAATGCAAATGACATAAAAGTTACCATGTTAACCATTTTAAAGTATACAGTTCCTTGTCATTGAGTACGATTGTTACCATCTCCCCTAACCATCTCCAGAACTTTTTTCATCTTCCCAAACAGAAACTCCATACCCATTATACAAGTCCCCATTCTTCTCTCCCCAGTCCTGGGCAACCACCATTCTATTTTCTGTCCCTGTAAATTTGACTAGTCTAAGTACCTCATATAAATGGAATCAAACAGTATTTGTCCTTTTGTGAATGGCTTATTTTACTTAGGATAATGTTCTCAGGGTTCATCCATGTTACAGCAGTTGTCAGAATTTCTTTCCTTTTTAAGGCTAAGTAATATTCCACTCTACTGTGTTTTACTTATTCATTCCATCTGTCAATGGAGTCTTGGGTTACTTCTACTTTTTGGCTCCTGTGAATAACACTGCTTATGATTATGGGTGTACAAATATCTCTTTGAGTCCCTGCTTTCATTTTGGGGAGTTATGTAAGCAGAAGTGGAATTCCTTCATATAGTAATCCTATCGTAAATTTTTTGAGGAACTGCATACTGTTTTCCATAGTGGCTGCACCATTTTTACATTCCCACCAGCACTACGCAAGATTTCTCTACTTGCTTGCCAACAATGGTCATTTTCTATTGTTGTTTGTCTTTTATAATAGCCATCCTGATGGGTATAAAGTAGCCTCTTGTTGTGGTTATGATTTGTATTTCCCTAATGATTAGTGATGTTGAGCATCTTTTCATGTGCTGATTAGCCATTTGTGTATCTTCTTTGGAGAAATGTTTGTTCAAGTTTGACCTTTGCCCATTTTTTTAATTGGGTTGATTGTTGGTGAGTTGAAGGAGCTCTTAGACATTCTGGTTATTAATCCCTTATCAGAAAGATGATAGGCAGTTATTTTCTCCCATCTGTGGGATGGGAGAGTTACCTTTTTACTCTGTTGATAGTGCCCTTTAATTCACAAGATTTTTAATTTGATATAGTCCAGTTTATCTGTTTATCTGTTCTTTTGTTGCCTGTACTTTCGGTATCATATCTAAGAAATTACTGCTAATGTCAGTTGCTAGTTATTGCTAAATCCATTGTCATGAAGCTTTTTGCCTATGTTTTCTTCTAAGAGTTTTATAGCATTAGCTCTTATATTTTGGTCTTTGGTCCATTTCAAGTTAATCTTTGTCTATGATGTGAGGTAAGGATCTAACTTTATCCTTTTGAATGTGGATATCCAAAAATGTTTTGTATTTTTGTTACACGTTGATCTTGCTGTATGAATTGTTTGTTTTACTGTTATACCAAAGGGAATCTTTTAAAATGAAACAAAGTAGGAATATTCAGACCTTGAAAAACTAAATTGGCAATGTCATTGGGTATTATCTTAGGTAAGTATTTACTCCACTGCCTTTTATGATGTATACCTTGTACTTTGGACTCCAATTTTTTTCCTTCTTTCTTCTAACAGATTTTCTCAAGGTCAACAACTTGTGACCAAATTAGTGACTGCTCCTGTAGCTTGTGGGGCAGTCATGGTACCTAGTACTATGCTCATGGGCCAGGTGGTGACTGCATATCCTACTTTTGCTACACAACAGCAACAGTCACAGACATTGTCAGTAACACAGCAGCAGCAGCAGCAGCAGCAGCAGAGCTCCCAGGAGCAGCAGCTCACTTCAGTTCAGCAACCATCTCAGGCTCAGCTGACCCAGCCACCGCAACAGTTTTTACAGGTAATTCTCGCCATGGGAAAGCTGCTTCAAACTCATTACTTTCATGTAATGAAATTAAGCATTAAGTGAACAGTTTTGTGAGTGATGTGAAAAATTCACAAAGCTTATTGTACAGTTTAAATCTCTACAAAGATGGAAAGCTGTCCTGGTTGGCAATTTTTTTTCTTCCCTTGTTCAGTCGTTGGAAGACTTTAGACCTGCCTTTGGGTATAACCAGTTATCAGAACTGCTGGACAGAGTGAGTGGCCTACTTCCTGCCCACCTGTTTTCTCAGTCTCTGACTAGAGTTTCTGGAACTTAAGCAAGTACCTCTTTCCTCCTTTTTCTAGCCAACCATAAATTCTACTCTGTACAGAGCAGGGATTTCTTTTTACTGGTATGAGTGTTACCTTAAATTATTTTGTTGAATTCAATCTTATTATAATTTTTGAGTTATAAATTAGTATCAGAGGAGAAATACCGTGGAGGTGTAGTATATGTATGAGCTAAGTATATGTATAGCTAAGAACTTGGGCTGTAAAGTCTAGCTGCCCTGGGGTTGAGTCACTGCTGCACCACGTACTGCGTGACCTTTGGCAGGTTGCTTACTCTTGCTAAACGTCACGTGTAAAGTGGAGGTTATAATAGTTGATACCTCATGGATTAATAATGCTTGTAAATCACTGAATATAAGAAAGACAAGGCACATAGCTGTTGTATGTGACTGCTATATTGACAAATGTCATAGACACTTGGATTAGCCAAAATATAGACGCAGATATCATGTAGATAAATCAGACCATCTCTCCTTATCTATGGGATACAGAAGAAAGTCACTAGGGCGAGATCCTCATCAGAGAAATGAACAAAACCCTTATCTGGACCTCAGGATCTTCACTAGAAATCCACCTTTTCCCCTTCTGGCCTAGCTGGAGCATTTTGAATGTAGGCTAGCCTGGAAGTGTACTAGAGACCACTGCATCTAGGCCAGGCACTTATCATTAATTTCTGAGTTACACAACATGTGATGTGATTATTGTATTCTATATTTGGGCATAAATATAGTCTTAATTTGTCACCCTTTGTGTGCTGGTCCAAATATAATCCTTGTCTGTGGTGTGGAAAACTAAAACAGGCTAGTTGCCATAATATCTGATAGTCATACAGTCTCTTAGACTTTAAGCCTATGCTGCAGAGATAACTGGGGTAGCTACTATTACAAATAAAGAAATAACAAAAACTTAAAACAAGTTCTAAATTATTATGTAGGGAAAATATATCCAATGAGAATTAAGCATAAGCTAAAAAAAAGGAGAGGACCTGCCTTAACATCTCAGTCTTCTAAGTTATCAAGGAACAAAGCCCTTAAAAGAATAAACATTCTCAAAAAAAAAAAAAAAAAAAAAAAAAAAATTGGCATCCCAAAGACATAGGGCCCACAAAGAAATAAGATAGGCAATACCTCTCATAAATACACTTGTATGTAGGTAATAAATACACAACTTGGCCTTTCTAAATTCTGTAATACCTAGTTCTAAAACATGCTCCTGTTGTAATCTTATAAGGCTCGTAAGTATCCTGAAGTCTTTGCCTTACATAGCTTTTCCTAATAACAAAGAGCAAAAGAAAACTCTGAAGGTCCTTGACAAGGTGTAGTAGTCTTTAAGGTTTGTCAAGGATTTGCTCTTTTGTGTGTGTGTGTGCATGTTTCTTTCATGTACATTTGCAAAAATCGCCCACCACAGCTCCATTTTGAAATTAAGAACCCTGCATCAAGTTGTACTGTCAGTAACAGGGAAAGGACTTTCATTGTAAAAATTGACTTTCTTTCCGTTAATGTTTTTTTGTATCCGAGAGTTTCACGTTAATGAACAGCACGTCAGAAGTAAAAATTTGGTGAAAGGAACGGGAGCTCATATATTTGAGTCTTGCCCAAAGTCACACAGCTTACTTATGTAAATGGCAGAGCAAAACTCAAATGCAGGGCTTCTGTCTGCAAATCCTGTGCCTTTTTTCATTTTGTTTGGTTTTGTCTGTCTGTATACTACACTGCTACTTATCGGACCTAAGGCTCCAACTTTGCCCTCATAATTATGATGCTTTTAAATAATATTAATATTTAATCTTTATTAAGAGCCCAGTGCGGTAGGCACTGTTATTCCTATTTTGTAAAGAAAGAAACTGAGGCCCAGAGAAGTACACAGCTTGACCAGGTCACACATGTGGTAAGTAGGGCAGCCCAAGTTTGAACCATTCAGTCTACCTCAGGGCCCACGGTCCTGGCAGCTTAACTGTGCCGCTCTAACCAGCTGAGCGAACCTGTGTGCAGAAGGCATTGTCTGTTTGGCCTAGGAGTATTTGTTTTTCATATAGTCATAACTATGCTCAAATTTTGTAATTTAAAATATGGGTCTTTAGGACATAAAGTGAAAGAACATGTGTGATTTGGCTCAAGATATAGATTGCTTTCTATACCATAAAATCTGCAGCTGAGATTCCTGTAAAAAATGAAACTCTCTCATACTTTCAGAAAGAGGGAAGGCCTCATAAGCATTTTCCAAATTAGAATTTTTAAACCAGAGCGTGAAAGTGGTATGCATTATGTAGAATTTTAAGGATTTTGTCCCTATGGACGGGAGAGTGTGAGTAAATCTTGTGTGGGTGGCATAAAGGGAGTAAAGCAATGCTGCATAATCCATTTGTTTTTTAGACTTCTAGGTTGCTCCATGGGAATCCCTCAACTCAGCTCATCCTCTCTGCTGCATTTCCTCTACAACAGAGCACCTTCTCTCAGTCACATCACCAGCAACATCAGTCTCAGCAACAGCAGCAACTCAGCCGGCACAGGACTGACAGTTTGCCCGACCCTTCCAAGGTTCAACCACAGTAGCACACGTGCTTCCTCTCTGACATCAAGGGAGGAAGGGGATGGCCCATTAAGAGTTACTCAAATGACCTGAGGAAAGGAGGAAAAGTTCCAGCAGTTTCATGAGATACGGTATTGAGTGTTCTAGTTCCTGGAATTAGTTGGCAGCGAAAATGCTGCCTAGTGCTACCGATGTACATTAAATACCAGCCAGCAGGAGCTGATCATAGGGGCATAGCCAATTCTGACAGTGTTTTAGTTGCCCGGATATTTTTTATGGAAAAAGAATATGTTGCCAAATGTTAAGAAGCTCAGCTATGAAATGACCTCCAGGGAATCAGAAAGGCACTAATGATGTTAGTAACTTTTAGTGGTTCTGTGCCTCTTGCCAAGTGTTACAGAGGACACACCACTGCCACGTCAGGGGTTTGCTTACAGTGATGCCATGAAGACAGTCCAGTCGACTTGGTAGCGACCCCCTCCCCCGACCCCTCTCCCTTTTCAGATAATGATGGGACAGTAATTACTTTCAGAATGTCGTGTGGGTTCAAATTCTCTATGTACAGATGATGTAAAAATATGTATATGTCTGGATAAAAGGAGAGAAAGCAAAACATTTTGTATGCTGCATGAACGCGTTATCTCTTCCTTACAGGTATGAGCACCTTTCCTGAGATTCTGACACCATGTGCAAACTGATCCATCCTCTGTTTTTCCTTTTGTTTACAACACAATAGTGTTCTGTTCACTTTTCCGGGGCACAAGTTTTTTTGTTCATACTTTGGCTGTGATGTCACAGTTTGTTCAGTGAGGTATGATGTGCTGCTGGGAATGGATTTTTTTTTCAGGTTAAATTATTGATACAACAGGATTTTCAAGTTACTCAGAAATATCCCTCATTTCATTATTTTTCAATTATGTTTGAAAACAGAATTTGCACTGCTTTATTTTAGGTGGTTGGGAGTTTTGATTGCATATTTTGTTATAGTTCATAGTTGGAAATATTTGTGTAAATGGTTTTCAACAAGCCTGAAAGTAATTTCAAGAATGTTTCAGTTATAGAGGTAAAATTTGCACACAAAACATCTTAGGCACTTTTTAACATTCTCAATCATGGGAATTTTAACTTTTGAGATTTGTTGAAATATTTTTTATTATCCTTCACAATTTCAGTGCTTCTTTTAGTCAGAAATGATTCAGGGTTATTTGAGGGGGAAAAACCCCATAGTGCCTTGATTTTAATTCAGGTGATAACTCACCATCTTGAACTCATTGTCCGGTTTCCGTAGCAGTTTTACAACCTTAGTACCTTTTTAACAGCATGTGGGTGTCAGTGTCATTATTAGTCTCCTAATAAGTTCCTTTGAAGACTGCTATCAGTCTCTTGGACTGGAGATACAAATAATTTAGAAATAAAAGATGACAACCTAACACTATCATAGTTATTAATGTGATCCTAAAATTGTTTCCTAAATCAGCATTTTTCTTTAAAGTTAGTCATTTAAGAATTTACCAGAAATATTTGCTCAATATGATCTTGATATTCCTACAAAGAAAAAAAGAAGGCATAGGAATTTGGCTATGCCTTCACTACAACACTAAAATATTGTAACTCACATGCCTTCTAAACGTGAACTAAGATTTCCTTGAGCAATATCATATTCTAAAAGTAGTAAATTCCAATACAAGTTACATACATTTTAAAAACACTTTATAGATTTTATGGTACTAATGAAATTTACAGTGATAGAACAAAAGAAGATTAGTAGAAAATACATTATTAGAATATAAAAAAGTTATTACTGAGGAAAGGGAGGAGAGGACAAGTGTAATAAATCAAAATTGACCTCAAAAGAAAATGTGTAACAGAGTTGAGATTGTTAAAACAGAAAAGGTTCTGAACAATGAAAATTAATCTAAATGCAGAATTGCTAGGTAAAGAGGTCAGGGGAATGCTAAGCCAGTTCTTAAGACTTCTCTGTCCTCTGCTTTGCTGTTATCCTTAAGGCATATACTTTGTCTTTCTGCAGAAAATTCTACCTGGCCACAATTACTTTGAACATTAATGTTGAAAAAGAAAACAACCAAAGAAAATTGGTACTTACCCTTCTACAAGAGAAGTGCGACTAGATACCAATCAGTAATTAACATATCAAGGAGCTCTTCTAGCTCAATGACCATCCAGTAGAGCTTTCCCACATTCCCATGAATATCAAGAATAGTTGTCAGAATATGTATGTACCTGAGCATACGTACACAGACAAGGGGGATGTTGTGGAATATGGCAAAAGGATTGTTCTTCTCCCCTTTCAAATTGCCTTTCTTAACTTTATGCCATTCCATATATATCTGAGTTGTGCCTCATTTATTTATTGGCAATTCCTAGTGATACGGATTTAGCTAACAAAAGATATGAAGAACTATTATATTAAGGCATGTCCTCTCCATACCACACTTAAAAGATGGTGAACTGTGAGTACTACTTAGGTTGACAGCAACAAAGCATAAGACAAGCCCCAGGTAAATGTGTAAACTGTTTACTCACATTGTCCTACTCCAGCCTCTTCAATTATTTCCCATCTCCACAAATAGTTGGGGGAAAAAATTAAAATTTTCCTCTATGATTCTTACTGCTCTTCATGGCTCATCTTTTCCTGCTTAGAATTAACCATTGCTAATTTAAAGGAGCAGCTAGCTGCTTTTCTGTCAGTCTGAAGTGTAGTAGTGGAAGAAGTAGTAAGCACCAGCTGCCTCTTTGCTGCTTTGTTTTCCTCCTGCTTCTCTTAAATTTGGGGTGCAAAGCTATCCCGCCCCACACCCTGCCCCATGAAACTTGAGCATTCAAATGAAGATTCAGCAGTGTCTGTTCTTCATTCATTTCTATAGCCAAAGCTGTTAGTTAAAATCCCAAATCTTTATCATTTAAAGACACCAAATAGAAACACCTTCCAGCTTAAAGAGAAAAAGAAAGTCTCTTCCCTCTGCTTTACTCTCACAGGTATTCATCTTTCTTAAAAACACTTATTCTGGGTGGTACTTTTTAGGTAAGAAACTATTGAGTTTCAGGAAAAATGCTAGCTGCTCTGCAGTTACCCTGCTTTGGATATACAGTTATCATAGTTTTGGGGGAGTCAGTATTGTTTAACAAATGCAAGTGAGAACTACAAGCGTTAATAAAGTTGCTCCTCAGAGCGGTGTCAAACCAGAACCCAGACACTTAAGTACTTCATTTTTGAGTGGAAAATATTGGAGGAACAAGTATGGGAGATGCCGGTAGCATGTGAGTAAATAACTACAGTCTAGCCTTCCAGCATCCCAAATTCCAGGGGTAACTTGAGAGCTGTGCTCTCCTTTGTCATTTGTATCTGGCTTTAGGAATGTACTAGTAATAACAAGATGCCAGTGATTTTGAATAGTTTGTTGTAGGTATTCAGTGCAAAATAGTGAAAATATTTGGATTCTTCAGAAGTGCTATGGTTGTTGGTCATTGCCTTAAAGCAGTCGCTTGACGTTAGGAGCACTGAAGCAGTCCAGCTCCATCAAGAGCACTGTGTTGAAGGGAGAAGAACCCTTGTTCAAGAAGCCTTAGAAAGGGATCCTTAAAATAGTACCCTACGCAGACAAGTGAAAATTCTTTTAAACTGGATATTACTCAACATGTTTTCAGATGTTTCCACTACACTGAGGCAAACTTTTTAAAAGTGGAATGCAAATAGCATTTTACTTTAGTATTTCTGCTTTTTTCTTTGTTTCTTTGGTAATTGAAAGTTTGTTGATGAATATTTGTGTAAAACTCATTCAAGTCTATAACCTTTCCAATTACCTGTGGCCCTGTCTTAGACCCACGGGAGTCCCTGTTGGAAGGGGTAAACACTGGATATTAATGTTGCTGAGTGAGTCTTTCTAGCCAGGACAAGCTGATTGGAATTTCTGAATGGTAGAGAAGAAACAGCACAAAGGCACTTGCCATTTTAAGTGTTTGGAGAAAGAGAACCTTTTAAGTTTGGATTGGGTGAGCTTTCTTCTAAAAGGAGCTTCTGAAGTAATTGCAAAGGAATAGAATCGACTATTTTTATAGTATATTTAATATATTTGTATATAACTATGAGTATAATAGGAACCCTCTACATGCCTCCCACTTTTCTAATTTACTTCCCCTTTTGCCATAGCACTAGTATAGCCTCATCCGCATGGGTAATGTGCCTATTGTCAGCCTACCAAAAGATAGTGCTGCTGCTTTATGAGACAGGTGAGAAGACCCAACTCTCATGCCTGGGGATCCTTTACGGAAGGAATAGCACACACTTTTAAAACAACATACCACAGTCTAAAAGCATCATTTGGAAATGTAACAAGCACTTTATTGCAATTACTCATTTTGATAAAGTTTATTCTTAGGTGTTAACCAATTCTAAAGGATCCCCAAATCATCACTTAGGTGAAATTATATAAAATGACACATTTCTGAGAAATGTTTAGATCCAGTGAACCGTAGTTGGTTTATGGGAGCGATTTCAAGATAGCCAAATGAACTTTGACTTTTGTTTTGAATGTGGTGGAGTCAAGAGATTGTAGATGCCTAGTTTGATTTAAACACTATTGTAAACCTATCTTGCCTATTGTGTGGACACCAAAAGAGACCAATGAGCCTGTTTATTTTTCAGAGGTCTAGGAAAATTGCATCCGTGTGAGTAGATGTACAGAACTAATCTAAAAGTGATTGCTAGTAATATTTTAGAATATAATAATTTCAAGAATTATTCTGAGTGTTTTAAATGTGCCCTGAAATGTTGGCATGTCATTTCAGCGTTTCCATTTGAATTGCTCTTGTAATATTTTTGCACAAAAAGGACTGAGAAAAAGACTACTTTGGTTAAAGGAAAAAAAAGTATAATTTGATCTCTAATTTTAATGTCTCCTGTGGAAACACTGGGGATGAATTTTGTTGACACAGTTATTCAGGATATTTAAAACAGTGTTGAACAGCTCACAAGAAATTAAGCAAACTTGGATTTTTAAAATTAAAATACTTTCTTTCCATGTGACTGTTTTGCATAGTTTTTTCCCCCTATGTCATAACACTACATTCCTTTTCTTAAATAAAATACTCTGCAGGTTTTGTTGTGAGTGTTTAACAGTATTTTGTAAGCTGCCTGGGTTTCCTCAGGGAAACATTATTTAGTGGAATAATTTATGGAGAGACTGTTAAGTGAAATTCCATCACCACCACCAGCAAACACTGAGGTGCTGCATTAAGTGACAATCAAACTAGTAAGTATTTATGAAAGAATTTAGAAAGGGATTCAAAGAAGCAATTGCTTTTAAAACAGTTCTCTGGGGTTGTTGAATAAAAATGGCTAAATGTATTTATTTGTATTTTAAAATATCTGTGTGTTCTGTTTTCTCATCAAAGTGATTTCAGTGTCATGTATTTAATTTGTGGTTTGTTTTGTTTTGCACCATATTCTTCTTAGAGAACTGGCTCTGGTTTGGGGTGCAGTCACCAACTCTCACGATAATCTTTACGGACAGTCTGAACCTACTTCACTTCAGGACGGCAGTGGAGGGGCCAACTCCAGAAGCCCCTGCACTTCCCTCCTCAAGTCATCTCAGAAAGAATTTTAAAAATAACTTCTTTCAAATCTGATTCATATAGTTCCAACCTTTTTCTAGTTTCACTTGCTGCCTTCTCTGTTTTATGGGCACTTTTTATATGATTACTTCCCCAACACAGCCAAAGGCCAGTATGACAACCAATGGCACACGATGCCTCTATTTTGCCCAACTGGGGAAATGTTAGTAAAAGAAATAGCATCTTTTAATGGCTGTCATTATATCCATATTAAAATCCATTTAAAGTTCTTAAATTTGATGGAATAATGTATACAGGCTGAAAACTTCTACAAAAAATGTTTGCTGTCTTTAACATGGTGTCGTGTTACTTGGTCCTTTGAAAACAAAACAAAACTTCCATACACAGCACTGCCCAATAAAGCAGTGTTGGAATATTGGAAGCGTAGACGTTTGAGGATCCTTCTTGGTCACATGCATTAGAACAGAATCCTCCACTTTAGGACTCAGAGAAGCTATGGAGTCCCACAGGCTAGGTATAGCACACAACTTAGAGAATGGTAGTTAAAGCACGTCAACCACAATTCAATGATCTAAAAAACATTTCTTAACTCTGAGGGTTAAAATGAAGACACAATGTTTTCAAATAAAAGCTTTTACATTTCTTAGGAAACAAACTGTGACATCGCTTTTAAAAATGACATTCAAATGTTTATAATGTGTGTTTTTGAGTTGGCTTGGACTAGTACAAGTTCAATGCTGGCAGTGGTTGTGCCAGTAAAGTTAAAATAAGTTGTTACTTTCAGATTGATGTCTTATATAACCAGACAATCATCTTCAAGCAAAAAAATTGGCCAGGAAATGTCTTTTATTTAAAAAAAAAAAAAATGTCAGCCAGAACAGCTATCACTTAGACCATTCTGGAATGATTTCGAAATCTTTACTATGGTACAAAGTTGGGGAAGGCCTCAGTATGGCACTTTCATATTCACTCTATGTAAAGATTGAAGCCCAAAGATGAGTTTAATTCAGTGCTGTATTGAAACCAGTCAGTGCAAAAAAAAAAAAAAAAAAAAAAATTATCTTTGTAAATTTTTCATTGTTAACATCAGTTGGTAGTTGTTAAAACATGCACCAAATTCTTTATAATGTTCTGTGTGGTTCTCAATGTGATATTCTTGACGTTGCTGTCCTTACTGCTTGGTTCTTGGTTTTAAATTAAAAAGTAGATGTAGCCCATCATTTTTACTTCCAAAACGGTGGAGCTAAAAACGGCTAATTGATCTTAAGAATACCCTTTACTAAGGCAAAGATTTAATTGAAATCCAAATTGATTTACAGAAATGAAACTGACATTTTTTCCATTTGTTGTCTTCTGCCAAAATTCTGAATTGCATACACGCATGAGGGATAATGAATGGTTTCAACGGTGCTATATTAGGTTCTCTGATTTTCATGACCTATGTATGTTTGGAAATACAATATTGTATAAAATGTGGATCGTTTTGTTACCGATTTAATATTGCCATTTTAATTTGGTGTAACAATTGGTTACACTTGTTTTTCAAAGCTATCCTTTGAGGAGAAAGTCAAAATGTTGTTAGCCTACCTCCACTCAGGCCTCTTGCTGTGTAATCATTATTCCAGGTTATGATGTGCATAGCTTTTAAAACTGCGTGTACTATTACTCTGCTCTTTCCCATACTCGTCATGTATTCAGAACCTAAACTTATAGCAAAAGAGCCAAGCAGTAGTTTTTTTGTAAATGTAAAAATAATTAGATCCAGCCTTTGTTTCCTTCAATTTTAAAAATAAAAAATACCTCAGTGCTATGTTTTTCAGTATCACCTGCATTTCTCAAGAAATAACACCTGCTTCATGTGGCACATAACTTGTAAGAATCACATTTTCGATTTTAAAGAAAGACTATTAAATATTTTAAGATCACAATCAATGACATTTCCCTTTCTTTTATTCAACTATGGAGCCTAATTGCTGCAATAGCGATTTTTTTGTAGCTTAGGTCTGACTTACCAAATTCTCAGAGGAATTATGTCCTGCTACAAGATTGTGGTGCCTCAGAGTGCAACGCTGTTGTTATTTGCATATGAAGCTAGTATTGGGACCAAGCTATCTGAACTGAGGTTAGGCTATGATGGTACCAGCTACTCTCTACGAGTAATTGTCTCTTCTGTTATTGGAAAAACAGCCGGGCGCGGTGGCTCACGCTTGTAATCCTAGCACTTTGGGAGGCCAAGGTGGGTGGATCACCTAAGGTCAGGAGTTCAAGACCAGCCTGGCCAACATGGTAAAACCCTGTCTCTACTGAAAATACAAAAAATTAGCCGGGCATGGTGGCAGGCACCTGTAATCCCTGCAACTCGGGAGGCTGAGGCAGGAGAATTGCTTGAACTCAGGAGGCGGACGTTGCAGGGAGCTGAGATCATGCCACTGCATTCCAGCCCGGGTGACAGAGTGAAACTCTGTCTCAAAAAAAAAAAAAAGCAAAAAAAAAGTATTAGTAGGCCGAGCATGATGGCTCATACCTGTAATCCCAGCACTTTGGGAGGCTGAGGCAGGCAGATCACGAGGTCAGGAGTTCGAACCCCCATCTCTACTAAAAATACAAAAAATTAGCCAGGCATGGTGGTGCACGCCTGTAATCCCAGCTACTTGGGAGGCTGAGGCAGAAGAACTGCTTGAACCCGGGCGGTGGAGGTTGCAGTGAGCCGAGATCGTGCCACTGCACTCCAGCCTGGGCATGAGTGAGACTCTGTCTCAAAAAAAAAAAAAAAGTATTAGTGAGAATTCCTCACTCTTTATTATAATCTAAGGCAATATAGACTGTCTAACCACAGAGTTTATCTTAATCCACAAGACATTGAGTTTTCTACCCTTTGATACTTCCTATAGCAGAGAACTGAAAAGTTCACAAATACGACCTTTTTCACCAACATGTGCTACTTGGAATTTAAAAGTTACTTTTTAGCTGAAGACCCCTCTAAGATCTCCACAGTAGTAGCTATCTTCCTCACAGTTACCATGTAGCAATTCCTACAGTGCTGGGTGATTAACTGGGTTCTTTCACAATCTCTTCAAATTGCAAACTACATTGTGGACCTTTGTAGTAACTCATAAACCCGAATTGCTCTGGGTCTCTTACACTTCACACAAATAACATGAATGTTTCTATAGCATTGTCCTTCAATTTAGTGAGGCTATTAATGGGAATATTACTGCATATGATTCTAGAATATAAAAGGCTGACAGAAAGCAGCTGTTATTCTACTTGGGTGGAGGAGTAGTCAGAATATACTCAAAACGACAGTGACGACTGAGGTTGCTATGAAAAAACAAGGCAGTCATAGCATAATGAATGATGTTAGGCTCTGGAATTAAACTGCCTGGTGTGACTCTACCATGTAACCTTGGGTGAGTGAGTTTTTTCTTGTTTAACCTTATATTAGTACCTACTAGCTCACAGAACTGTAAGGGTGACGACAGTACTTTCGAACAATGAATGCCTGGCTCCTGTTTAGCTACTTTAGGCATATCTCAAATGTTTAATATATTAGTTTTTTACATCGGCTTTAGAAATTGGCCTATCAATACTGATAATTGTATATAACACACAAGGAAAAACAAGCACTGGTCATACCACTTTTATTTATATTGTATCTATGTTACATTGTTTATTCAATATAGAAAAAATATGAATACATTCATAGTATTCTCTTTTAATTTGGTAATTCCACGTTGTCAAATATTGACTCTTTTAATATTGGGTGTCCTACCCAATTAAAAAAAAAAAAGAGGAAGAATGACCTGGCAGACAGTTCTTCTTGTACCATGTTATTGATATAACAGTAATATCATATATGTCTTTTTTTAAACACCTAATTTTGAAAAGACCGATGATTAAACTACTGCTTACTGGCTCAGGGAAATGTTTTAAAACATAGAAATTAATTCATTCTTTCCCCAAGAAATTTTTAAGGTAAACATCTTTAAAACACCTAAGTGATGAAGGAGAAAATTTGTATTCCTTAAAAAGGGGTCAGTGCTGAAAGAAAATCGCATGGCAGACCCCACTGCACAACAGTTCTGCACCAGAATAAAAATGGGGACTATATTAACATAATTACGCTGGAGAGAAAAAAAACCCACCCTTAGAAGTCAGGTTTCTTTTAAAACTCCTTGTTACAAATAGAATCAGTGATTATATCTCAAACATCATAATGGGTCAAACTCACAAATCAGTGCTACAAAATACAGTATTTTTCCATCACTTTTAGTTGTAATGTACACTATGTACAGAAAATATTATCTATTTTAAACTAAATACAGATGAACAAACAGCTTGTCAAAAACCAGAATCAGGGCTTATAAATAGTGCAGAAAATGCAAACGCCAAAAAAACGATGCCTCCTATGATTGTCACTGGAAGAGAGAAAAAAAAAGTCAAATACAGCAAAATTCCTATACCTTGATACTATACAAAATGAAAAGGGAGCCGATGAGGTGGCCAATTATTCTTCCAATCTAGTAAACTAACCTTGAAAACAAATTAGAATCACTTCAACCCCTTTTAAATAGCAAGGAACAACACTTAACACGCTTGACTGTGAACAGTAAGAATCAGGTTTTTCTCCAGCACTGTTTTGAGAAATGACAGGAGTGTATTAAATCCAGACAGTGCTGACAAGCAACAGGAGAACTGTAACTCATTTTAAAATCCAGTTATAAAAGAAAATGTTCAAGTCTTCTGACTAGCAAAGAGACAATTCTTCCATCTCCAGACCTAACTGTAGCTTCACAGGACATATTCAGCAGAATCAGTACCTGGTCTGAACATATGATTCCAGTCTTGTAAGACACATTTTTAGAGCCAAAAACTTCTCATACTTCCAAATGGCAATTGTTTTACTAAGATACTATGTCAACAAGAAGCTACTATGAATTCAATAAAAATGACTTTGTATTTTGCTAACTTCTACACAGGTGAAAAGAGTCCATATTTGCAATACCAAGAGTAATAGTAGGTAGGTAATTACAAAAACCAAGTATACTTCAGCAGCAGAAATTTAAATAAAGCTAACACCCTTTAATCTCTCTGTGATTCTAAAATGTTACCTGATTTGTAATTTTCAAGACTTACCAGTTCTGACAGAGATTTTCTGTGCTATCATTCTTCCTCCAATTACTGCCAATCCCGTGCACAGGCAGTGCCCCACAGTTCCACCCACAGCTACACCATAGGGGTCCTGGAAGCAAGCGTCACAGCATTAATTCAAAACCAAGTATTAATTCATAAGAACCATAACAATTCAGAAGCACTAAAAATGGTGGCCAACAATTAAAAAGCATAATAGTTATAAAAATGCAGGTGTATAATAAATTTATGAAAGGTGTAATGGCTGCTTGAAGGAATATGTACCAGTTATACTTAAGACTAGACCTAAAAATTTAAATAACCCAAATCAGTTTGTAAAGTCAAAAAAATCCTGATGAAATAAAGCTAATCAAACCGTTTAGCAGTTATTAAACTTCCTTCACAGGCAATACGTAGCACTGCTATGACAAGTGCTAGGGAGGATTTTAAGCTAGACGGTTGTTCCCTCAGGTACTGCTTGGTATTATGAGAAACTCAAGTCAATCTTTCGCAGAATAGTATGCCTCTGCTTCTTGGGAACAGAAACCCTGCCTCAGTGCCAGGAACCAAGGATTTATCCAGTGAACACATGCTACCTGAGCAAAGCAGGCACTCAGATTCGGAGGAGAGGAGTATTTAGTGAAAGTTTCCCAGAAGATAGCCCTGAAGAATGAGCAGGGGGTGGTGAGAATGTGATTTTGTTTTGTGGGAGAAGGAACATGCTAAGTAGAAAGCAAAGGCCAGCAGTACCAGACAACCAGCTGCAGAGCCCTTCACCATTTCACAAAAGGGTAGCTGGGAGCCCAGGTCAGGGAGGACCCTACCATCTTGGAGTTTAAACTGTGTCCTAAGACACTTACTGGTTTTTAGCTGGAAAGTAACAAAACAGATTTATGCTTTAAAAGTCCACTAGGCCAGGTGCAGTGGCTCATGCCTGTAATCCCAACACTTTGGGAGGCTGAAGCAGGAGAACTGCTTGAGCCTGGCAGTTTGAGACTAGCCTAGGCAACATAGTGAGACCTTTCATCTCTACAAAAAAATAAAAACTTAGCCAGGCATCCTAGTAACCACAAGTGGTCCCAGCCGCTCGGGAGGATGAGGTGGGTGGATCACTTGAGCCCAGGAGGTTGTGTCTGCAGTGAGCTGTGATTGTTCTCCATCCTGGGCAATAGAGTAAGACCCTATCTCAAAAATTTTTTAAAGTCTACTGAAGAGAAAGAACCGGAGGGGAACAAGACTGAAGGAAGGGTGATCCACTGCAATGCTACAGCAACAGCCCTGGAAAGAAAGAGCACTGCCCCAGATTGGGGTAGATGACTGTAGGCAAAAAGCAGGTGAATTTGAGAGAAATTAAGAAGGCAAATTAATATACATCCATGATAAATGAATGATAGGCTTTATGGAAAAATATCAGAGCCAAGCACAGTGGAGCCAGCCACTCAGGAGGCTAAGGCAGAAGGATCACTTGAGGCCAGGAGTTCGAGACTAGCCTGAGCAATACAGCGAGATCCTGTCTCTTAAAAATAAAATAATGGTGCAGTGGTTCATGAATGTAGTTCCAGCTATTAAGGAAGCTGAGGTGAAAGGATCACTTGAGCCTGAGTTTGAAGCTACAGCGAGTTATGATCACACTACTGTGCTACAAATTCCATCCTGGGTGACAAAGCAAGACTCCATCTCTTATTAAAAAAAGAAAAGTTGGTTGGGTGCAGTGGCTCATGCCTGTAATGCCAGCACTTCAGGAGGCCGAGGAGGGCGGATCACAAGGTCAGGAGATCAAAACACGGTGAAACTCCGTCTCTACTAAAAATACAAAAAATTAGCCAGGTGTGGTGGCGGGCACCTGCAGTTCCAGCTACTGGGGAGGCTAAGGCAGTAGAATCGCTTGAATCTGGGAGGTGGAGACTGCAGTGAGCCGAGATCACACCACTGCACCATCTCAAAAAAAAAATCAAGCATGACACCCAAATTTCTCTCCCACAATTCTTTGGATGAACTATGGTAAGACCAATGTGATTTTTAAAGTTAAGAGTCAGCTGAATCATGGTGGGTGGATGGTTCACACATGTAATCTCACCACTCTGGGAGGCTAAGGCAGGCAGATCACCTGAGGTTGGGAGTTTGAGACCAGCCTGGCCAATATGGTGAAACCTCATCTTTACTAAAAATATAAAAACTAGCCAAGCTTGGTGGCACATGCCTCTAATCCCAGCTACTCGGAGGCTGAGGCATTAGAATCGCTTGAATCCAGGAAGCAGAGCCAAGATTGCACCACTGCACTCCAGCCTAGGTGACAGAACAAGACTCTCAAATTAAAAAAAAAAGAGTCAATAACCCTGGTATAGAGAAAGCAGAAAGAGAAGAATGTTGATGACATAATCATGAGGGACAAAGGCAGCATTCAAGGAAGGATAAAGAAGGGTCCACAGGAGAAAGCAAGTGAGGTGGCCAGGCAATTACCTCCTGTGAGGACCAATGGAGGCACCATCGAAGGCCATGGGGAGCTCAAAGCACAACAGTGTTCCTGGGTTTCCACGGGCTAAGTATGCAAGGAGAGCAGAGCCAAGGCTTATTCCCATCACAGCCAAGCCCTCTGACACAAGTGGGATTTGAGATGTAGAATTGAGGAAAGGGGCTTTTTCTTTTTAAAGGATGAGAAAAAATTGGTACACACGAACAATGCTCACAAAACGGCTGAGAGAAAGGCAAAATCTAAGCATATTATAAGGGTGGAATTCAGAATACAGGAGGGTAGAGGGGCTGCCACTGTGATGGGTGGGAATGAAGAAAGGGAACTGCTGCTGTTATGAAGGAGAAGGGAAAGCCCGCTGCTGGGCAGTGTGTGTGCAGAGACAGGAAACTGGCTGAAGCATCCACTGTGAAGAACAGAAGAGTGGGAGTACATTTCCCAAATTCTACTTGTTTATTATAAACTGCTATCCATGAAGATGGTTCTATTTGAAAGTAATATTTAGGCCAGGCGTAATCTCAGCACTTTGGGAGGCCAAGGTGGGCAGATTGCTTGAGCTCAGGAGTTCAAGACCAGCCTGGGCAACATGGCAAAACACCATCTCTACAAAAAATACAAAATTAGCCAGCCGTGGTGGCGGGAATCTGTAGTCCCAGACTTGGGATGCTGAGGTGGGAGAATGGCTTGAGCCCAGGAGGTGGAGGTTGAGGTGAGCTGAGATTGTGCCATTGTACTCCAGCCTGGTTAACAGAGCCAGATCCTGTCTCAAAAAAAAAAGAAAGAAAATGATATTTAAAAATGCACTAGATTAAGTAAAATAAACTAGTAGTAAACTAGTTCCTTTAATATAAGATTTTTCAGTCTTTATTTGTATATTGAGTCATCCTTTTTTTTTTTTTTTTTGAGATGGAATCTAGCTCTGTCACCCAGAGTGGAGTACAGTGACACAATCTCGGCTTACCCGGGTTCGAGCGATTCTCCTGCCTCAGCCTCCTGAGTAGCTGAGACTACAGGCGAGTGCCACCACACCCACCTAATTTTTGTATTTTTAGTAGACACGGAGTTTCTCCATGTTGGCCAGGCTGGTCTCAAACTCCTGACCTCAGGCGATCTGCCTGCCTTGGCCTCCCAAAGTGCTGGGATTAAACACGTGAGCCACCACACCCGGCCTGAGTCTTAAAAACAAAAAACAAAACACCAGGGATATAATATTTGCCAAATTTGACTCTGAATTTCTTCCTTCCCCCTCACCCTTTTTGGCCTAGAACCAATTCACATCTCAAAAGACACTAGGATTATGTGAAATCCAATTTGGGAACAGTAAATCATGTTGGAAGCAAAGATAAAACTGCATACTAAAATGGCCTGAACTAGACAACTGCATGGTTCATAAGAAAAATTACCAACAAAAATAGGAATACTAAAGGAACAGAAAAAGACACAACATTCCTGCCATTTAAGAGCTCATTATATATCCCCACAGTGCAGTTAGTATGGAAGTGTGGCTAACACTGAATGTGCCACGTGTGGGACCGTGCTAGATACCCTGCGTGTGTTATTTCATCTGCAAAACGATCCACAAAGCAGGTAATCCCCATTTTTGGATGAGGAAATGCAGGGAAGTGTAGTAACATGATTATACAGCAAGAGACTCAGACCCAGTCAGCACGTGCCATACTGCTAGAATGGACCGGGGTGTCTCGTAGGTAGGGAGCCTCGAGCCTTTCACACATTGCTCTATGGCATACAGTCTATGGCACAGACTGTATGCCATAGAGCAGACAGAAAAACGCAGTGATTCTGCTGTCAGGATAACTCACCCTGGTAGAACCACTACCACTTCAACAATATGGTTACTTACTTTTGAGTCCAACTCTGGCAATCTGAAAGCCAATAAAAGGCTAGAAATCAAGAAGAATATAGGGTACAGCCATTATATATATACATACACACACACACACACACACATATATATATATTTTTTTATTTAAGATAGTGTCTCACTCTGTCACCTAGGCTAGAGAACAGTGGCACGATCTCGGCTCACTGCAACCTCTGCCTCCTGGGTTCAAGTGATTCTCCTGCCTCAGCCTCCCTAGTAGCTAAGATTACAGGCACCTGCCACCACGTCCAGCTAATTAAAGTGATATTTTTTAAAGAAAGTTTGTTTTACGGGAATCCAGTGAAAATCAGAGTTCCATTTTTTGTCCTCAAAATACAGCATTTTTGAGGCTTCTCTGACAAAACAGCCTTTCCCATCTATCTTAGTCCTGGTCTTCAACTGTCTTATATTTTAAACCACAGCCTATAATTAAAGAACTTGTTCTTGGCCGGGCGCGGTGGCTCAAGCCTGTAATCCCAGCACTTTGGGAGGCCGAGACGGGTGGATCACGAGGTCAGGAGATCGAGACCATCCTGGCTAACACGGTGAAACCCCGTCTCTACTAAAAAAATACAAAAAAATTAGCCGGGCGAGGTGGCGGGCGCCTGTAGTCCCAGCTACTTGGGAGGATGAGGCAGGAGAATGGCGGGAACCCGGGAGGCGGAGCTTGCAGTGAGCCGAGATCGCGCCACTGCACTCCAGCCCGGGCGACAGAGCGAGACTCCATCTCAAAAAAAAAAAAAAAAAAAAAAAAAGAACTTGTTCTTTTACAGTAGACAGTTCCAAGAAATTAGAAACAATTTTAATCTTATAAAAAGAATTTGATATAAACATAGATAAGAAATAACATTAGTTAAGATCAAAAAGAGGTTGAAAAGCAGTAGCAATATTCCATTCCACAACCATCTCCACAGGAAATCTTAATAAATCCGTGTGAACAATGACAGGCACCTCATACAAAACCTCGCTATTCCTCAAAAGAAAAATTAAATAAAAAAATCAGTGGGCATGTTTTAAGTAAGTGGCATTGAACAACTGTGAAGAAGGCCACAGCCAGCCAGCTTACTCCCTCACACAAGTCACTCGATCTCTCTGGGTGTCAGGTTCTTCATCTGAAGAGTAAAAGCTACAACAAGATGAGCTGAGGCCATTAGCTTCCCACTCCAGGACTTAGGATTCTTGGGCTAAGACCTAACAGAAAGTTCCTACACAGAAACAAACAAGTCACCTAGGCCAGAGCAGTGGCTCACGCCTATAATCCCAAAAGGATTATTTGCGAGGCTGAGGCAGGAAGTTTCAGGCCAGGGGTTCAAAACGGGCCTGGACAACATGGTGAGACCCCACCCCAACCAAAAAGTAAATAAATAAAACAAATTACCCATAACAGCAGTACTCAACGATACATAAGCACTGAAATAAAAACAATGTTTTTATTTCCTTAAGTCTTTTTTGTTCTTTTTATGTATCATTTATTTAATTTCTTGAGATAGAGTCTCGCTCTGCTGCCCAGGTTGGAGTGCAGCGGCGCAATCTAGGCTCACTGGAACCTCTGTTTCCCCGGTTCAAGTAATTCTCCTGCCTCAACCTCCTGAGTAGCTAAGATTACAGGCATGAGCCACCTTGCCCAGCTAATTTTTGTATTTCTAGTAGTAGGGGTTTCTCCATGCTGGCCAGGCTGGTCTCAAATTCCTGATCGCAGGTGATCCGCCCACCTTGGCCTCCCAAAGTGCTGAGATTACAGGCCTAAGGGACCGCGCCCGGCCTTCTTTTTATATTTTAAAAGTAAACCTCCTTTTAAAATTTTTCCATGTCACTAAAATGATGTTGAAGAGTGAATATTCTAAGAGCTACACAGAGATTTGTAAATAGTTGAACCAATTTTCTGCTGGATTATTAGGCTGCTTCTAAATTTCTACTAAGTTACAATAATTATAAGTAGTCTGTGCAACACTCAATTTCTTTAGTGTAACAGATAAACCAAAAGCTATACACTTTATTAAACACCAAAATGGCCTTCAATTATACCGATTCATATTCTCAACTACTATAAAAAAGAAAGTTCTATGATAAGAAAGAAAACCAAGCTAAGATGACTAGTACCACAGTATCATTTTGGCAAAACCAAAGGGAAGAGGATGAGTAAAAACAGTCCAACTAAGCTTGGTTACAAGAATATCACCTGCAGGTGGCAGGAACTGGGAGAAGGCCAATTTTAGAGACTGGCAGAATCATCAGATGTAAAACAGTCTTGCATATAAAGGAATGCTGTGGCCCACTTGAGTGTGTCCAGTGTTTTCTGGAACAAAGTAATATTAATTGCATTTCGTTTTAAACAGTCTCCTCTCAAATATCACTCACCTCTCTAGCTGCCAATACAATTGTAGTTAGTTGAGAGCGATCACCCCATTCTGCTAAGAATGTTAATGTAAGAGCTTGAACAAAAATGGGTGAAATAAAATGCAACCACTTTTTCTGAGGTACTGTTATGCTTGTACCCGTTTCGACATCTCCTGGTCCATTTAAAAGTTTGGTTCGTTGGAACTAAAATAAATAATAAACAAATGAAAGTAAGCACAGGAAGCAAATAAAATAGCACACAAATCACTTAATTTTTCTTTTATAAGTGTTTAAATTCTATGAAATATGCTCCAAAAAAACTACATTTATGTGACCCCCAAACTTCCCCTCTGAAGCACTGGTCTCACACAGCAACAAATGCTATAGTCTCAATTCTTCCGTTTCTCCTCAGCTGAACAAACCAAACAGGATTTACTGATCATTTACTATCCCAGACACTATGGGAGAAACATGTAAAATTATAAAATACAGTTCCTGCTTTTCAGGAGCTTATAATCAACCTAATTAAGGAAACTGATTACCTGTGCTCAGTATTCATCTCTCAGCTTCCTTTCTCTACTACATTCACACCAACCCCAAGTCAGATCACAGACAGGTATAAGAACAGAACTAAGCAAAAGACGTTATTTTGGTGTAGCCCACGCATATCACACAGATGGGGCCACTGAGAAACCTCTGGAGTGTTTATTCCTAGTTGAGTGCCTTTCTGGTCCAGATCAATGGGGCTATGGCTTACTTCTTCATCTTTCTTCTTTAATTCAGCTTGAACTTCTTCCAGTTCCTCTTGACCCTCATCAGGGCTCATCTTTAAGCCTTCCCGAAGCATTCTAATGCCAAAAATGGCAAATAATACAGTTGAAACATAGTATGTATAGACCCTGGGGATGACTGTGGTGGCATAGCCAAACAAAACTGGAAAAAATACAACAGTATGTTTGTTAATGAGTGTGTATCATGACCGACTAAAGGAACAGTTAACTTAAGAAATAAAAATTTATCACTGTTGAAAGAAAAATGGTTCACATTAGAAGCTAATCTAGCATGTAATAAACTCAAGTAGTTCCAGTTCTTTCCCTCCACCAATAGTAAACCCTCAGATCTAGCCCAGGCCTAACACAGCTTATTCAGAAGCCAATGGTCCAGCCGAAGATGGCACATCTTTCAGAGAGATGTTAAATAAGATATTGAACTCCTTTCCAGGCATGTTCAGCCAGAGGCTGGCTTGCCTCTACGTTGTGCAAGGCACAGTACCTGGGGTAGAGATTAGCTCAGAGGCCCTCTCAAGAGTTGAGATTTTATTACCTGGAAGCCACACCACTTTCATAGTGGTATTTCTTCATCACAAATCTTTAAATTACAAACTTCTAGTGAAGCATCATGACAAGATTCTCACATAGCAAGATTCAAACTCTGCTCCTTTGTAACTATTTAAAATAAGTACATTTTATGAAAAAAAAAAACCTAAAAATTCTTATAACATATATTAAAATAATGTTACAACAGGCTCAAACATTCAGTTCCACTCTTTCCCACTGATAAGACATCTGTGTAAGTTATATAAAAAATGATGCTTGGAACTATATCAAGAACTCAAATCCTAACGGGGAAACACAACTACATCAGTAATACTAATTCAGTAATTAAAAATTTGGCTGGGCAAAGTGGCATAATCCCAGCACTCTGGAAGACCACGGCGGAAGGATTGCTTGAGCCTAGAAGTTCCAGACCAGCCTGGGAAACACAGTGAAACCCTGTCTCATAAACAAACAAAAACAACTACGTAAGGAATAGAGGATACGACCATACATATAATATATACAATTACTCTGGCCAGGCACGGTGGCTCATGCCTGTAATCCCAGCACTTTGGGAGACCGAGTCGGGCGGATTACTTGAGCCCAGGAGCTTGAGACCACTGGTCAACACGGTGAAATCCTGTCTCCACAAAAAAAATACAAAAATTAGCCTGATGGGGTGGCACACACCTGTGGTTCCAACCTACTTGAGGGGCTGAGGTAGAAGGATCACTTGAGCCCAGGAGGTCAAAGCTGCAGTGAGCTGTAATCATGCCACTGCATCCCAGCTTGGGCAACAGAGTGAGACCCCATCTCAAAAAAGAAAGAAAGAAAGAAAAATACAATTACTCTTTAATTCACTAGCTCTTTTTATGAAATGGGTGCAACACTTATAAACCTGCCTGAAAATTAAATGTATAACCTGTATGTAAATTCCCTACATTACAAAATTTAAAAGATCTTAAAATCATGGTTAGAAATGTAGCAAACCTATGTCTGCGTGCACATCTGTATTTAAATTACTGTGTGTGTGTATATGTAAGTATACACACAGGATACAAGCACATATTTTCTAGCTCTGTCCGCTGAAAAGACAAGAGGCAATTTGTAACAATGAGCTCAGTAACCTTGCACCGAGATCTTGGGTTCTAATAACATTCTCCCCTAAAAAGCTCCTCAAAACTCCTCTGAGAAATGGCCAGTTCCAGGACTGGGCAGAGCAGGAGCATGATGAACCTGTAATATCTTGTTGTACTATAAAGTGAGGAGCAAAAACAAATGGAAGCATGCCACAAAGACACAGGACACAGTTTGAAAAGGCTCCCACTGGCCTAACCTGGGATAATTTAATCAGCAAAATAGTTAAATAATTAATTATAAACCACTGAAAAAAGGAATCCATGAGTTTGTACTAATAGTAAAAAGACAAACAAATGGGAAAGGAAGGAGAGCTCTCGCTGGCAGTAGAATGTCAAGGCTTACTGGTGAATATGCAAGTACTAGAATTAAAAGTCGTCATTTTGCAAACATCAAGGAAAGATTTAATTATTCAAGAATCATCAACTGATGCAAAATCTTTGGAGAAATTTTGATGAGGAAGAGGGTGTTTGTACTGTCTTTAAGCATATCCCTACAGATTAGATATTAGTTACTAGAGAAGACAAAGACAACACAGAAAAGAAATCCTGACTGGGTCACCAAAATTAATGTCACCAATGAGGGATAAATGGACACCATGTGCTTCCAGATGAGACATTCTTGGAGAGACAAAGTATCACCTATGCAGTTTTCTAGTCAGGAACGCCTACCTCAATCTAATCATGAAGAAACATCAGACAAACAAGAAATGGGGAACAGTCCATTCCGCCAGGGGAGGGGGGATGCACTGTATTCTCCCAAAAAAGCTGATGTCAGAAAACATTTTTAAAAAAGGCAATGGACATATTTCAGATTAAAAGACTAAAAAAAATAAGTAAATAACTAAATGCAATACCTGACCTAGACCGAAGGGAAAAACACTGATATAAAGGACATTATCGAGGGGTTGGGGGCAAGGGGAGGGAGAGCATTAGGACCAATACCTAATGCATGCGGGGCTTAAAACCTAGATGACAGGTTGATGAGTGCAACAAATCACCATGGCACACGTATACCTAACGTAACAAACCTGCACGTTCTGCACATGTATCCCAGAACTTAAAGTATTTAAAAAAAAAAAAAGTGGTTAAATCTATAAAACTAAAGCTGTGAAAGAGAAGGAAGATGTAGAAATAAAGACATATGACTTAACAGTTGAGACAACATAATAATAAAAAGACTGTTACATCCACTTAAATTACATAAAACTGCTGCCACAAGTGACATATTTAATAAGTTTTATGTTCTTTCTTTTTCTTTTTTCTTTTTTTTTTTTTTTTTTGAGACGGAGTCTCGCTCTGTTGCCCAGGCTGGAGTGCAGTGGCACGATCTCGGCTCACTGCAAGCTCTGCCTCCCAGGTTCATGCCATTCTCCTGCCTCACCCTCCCGAGTAGCAGGAACTACAGGTGCCCGCCACCAAGCCCGGCTAATTTTTTGTACTTTTTTAGTAGAAATGGGGTTTCACCGTGTTAGCCAGGATGGTCTCAATCTCCTGACCTTGTGATCCGCCCGCCTCGGCCTCCCAAAGTGCTGGGATTACAGGCGTGAGCCACCGCGCCCAGCCTATGTCCTTTCAAAAAACAAAAAAAGAAAGGACATTGGGTCACCCAAAATTAAAATATGGATGACAGATTCAAGTACTGTATCAATACATAAAATATATTAAATGTTGTGTGTATGTGTGTGCATTACATAGCTCATAATGTATGTATATGTACACACTATAGACAGGTATTTAAACCATGAGTATATATACACATTTATAATTTTATTTAGATAGAGTACAAATGCTAAAACAAATGGGATAAAATGTTAACAGGTGAATCTAGGCAAAAGATATGTAAGTGTTCTTTGTACTATTTTATTTTTGCTGCTTTGTAAACTTAAAATTATTTCTATAAAATGTTTAAAAATTGTAAAATGATGGGCCAGGGGCCAGGTGCAGCTCACGCCTATAATCCCAGCACTTTGGGAGGCCAAGGCGGGCGATCACTTGAGGTCAGGAGTTTGAGACCAGCCTGGCCAACATGAGAAACTCCATCTCTACCGAAACATACAGCAAGTAGCTAGGCGTGATGGCACGTGCCACCAGTCTCAGCTACTTGGGAGGCTGAGGCACGAAAACTGCCTGAGCCCGGGAGGCGGAGGCTGCAGTGAGCCGGGATCATGCCACTGCACTCCAGCCTGGGTGACAGAGCAAGAATCTGTCTCAAAATAAATAAAAAGATAAATAAATAAAAATTAAAAAAATAAATACAAGGTAAAAGGATGGGCCAGGCACACATACCTATAATATCAGTACATTGGTATTGTTGAGGTGGAAGGATAGCTTAAGCCCAAGAGTTCAAGATCAGCCTGGGCAACACAGCCAGACCCTGTCTCTACAAAAAAACAAAAAATTTAGCTGGGCATAGTGACATGGTCCCAGCTACTCAGGAGGCTGACGTGGAAGGATCACTTGAGCCCAGGAGCTCCAGGTTTCAGTGAGCTATGATCATGCCACTGCACTCCAGCCCTCTGAGTGATAGAGCAAGACCCTGTCTCTAAAAAAAAAAAAAATAATACATAAATGAATAAAAAATAGCTCTATCGTCTCATTAAGAGATGTATTTCCACTTTTTAAAAATGATTATTTAAATCTGTAATATATTTTCTTTGAGTACTAATAACTATAACAACTCAATTCATAGAGTTAACACTTAGAGATTTACTAGGAGAAATTTACAATATCTTTGAAAATTCAATGATATTAAATGCATATTTTTATTGCAGGTAGATATGACGGTGTGATCCACACATATATTTCTTTAGGCTCATAAAGTGAAGCAGTGGGAGTGGACAAGGAAGAAAGAAATCTGTAACTGGTTTGTCATCAATTAGTTGTAAACACCACTGCACTTGGATCAGCTCTGTAATACATTTTGAAGCAAAAACTGATAATCATTAGGGTAAAATTAAGGAAAGTTAATGAAAATATAAATTATAGGAAGAAAAAAATGTAAATTTCCAACTGTTAAAAAAGTATATTCACATTTGTTTTAAAGGAATGATGGTAATAGTGGGTATCAAATTGCTAATGGTATTTAGACTCACTGGGTATATTTTTAAAACATCCTAACAGTCTCTCTTTTTTTTTTTTTTTTGAGACGGGAGTCTCACTCTGTTACCCAGGCTGGAGTGCAGTGGCACGATCTTGGCTCACTGCAACTTCTGCCTCCTGGGTTCAAGCGATTCTCCTGCCTCAGCCTCCTGAGTAGCTGGGATAACAGGCGCCCGCCACCATACCCAGCTAATTTTTGTATTTTCAGTAGAAATGGGGTTTCACCACGTTGGTCAGGCTGGTCTCGAACTCCTGACCTTGTGGTCCGCCCGCCTTGGCCTCCCAAACTGCTGGGATTACAGGCGTGAGCGACTGTGCACAGCCCCAACAGTCTTACTTTACACATTATAACAGAAATTAGATCTTTGCAATTCCTTAAGATGAAAAATTATAGACACCTATGCGACAGAGGGTACAAAATTATTTTAGAGGATACACAAGGAAAGAATACACAAATAAAAGGTTGGAAGACCACAAATACGGTGTAAGCCAAATTCCCATAGGACTAGGTCAATGACTCAATGACTTCATGTCACACAACATGCTTTCCCTTTAATTCAGCGAACTCATGGGGGAAAAAGTACACTCACCTGACAAGCACGTCATTAGTCCCAAGGCAAGCATTGCACCAGCCAGAACGGTCAGGCGGTTATAGCGCATTGCCATGATGGCTGCTATAAAAAATGTCTTATCACCCAATTCAGACACAATAATAACTGATATGGCAGCAACAAATGCATGGATAAATCCCAAATTAGTTTGGGTAGCAGGATCTTCTTTATTGGTATGAACTGGAGCTGCTGGTGTAAATATTTTCTGCAAAACAAAAGATCAGTTACTTCTTAAAATCATTATTTAAAATTATTTTACTTTACATGTAAATAAGATTTAGTTTTTTTTGAAAACTTTCTTGTCATGGTCATTACACTTATTTACTGTCTAATCACTCTGAAAGCCATCAGTAATGACAGTAACCTCTGACGGTGGTTGCTACAATTTGAGTATCTCTTACCTGAAATGCCTGGGACCAGAAGTATTTGGAATTTTGGATTTTTTTAGATTTTGGAATATTTGTATCATAGTTGAGTATCCCTCATCCAGAAATCCAAAATGTTCCATTGAGCATTTCATGTGAGCATGTCAGTGCTCAAAAAGTTTCAGATTCTGGAGCACTGTGATTTTAGATTGAGGATACTAAACATGTATGATGCAGATACATATATATATATATAAATAAATTCTCCAAAACAATTTTAAGAACAGAGTACAGACCTGCTATATCCATTAATTTTTTTTTTTTTTTTGAGACAATCTCACTCTGTCACTCAGGCTGGAGTGCGGAGTGCAGTGGTGCAATCTTGGCTCACTGCAACCTCCACCTCCCGGGTTCAAGCGATTCTCCTGCCTCAGCCTCAGAAGTAACTGGGATTATAGGCATGCACCACCACGCCCAGCTAATTTTTGTATTTTTGGTCAAGAGGGGGTTTCTCATCATGTTGGCCAGGCTGGTCTTGAACTCCTGACCTAAAGTGATCCACCCACCTCAGCCTCCCAAAGTGCTGAGATTACAGGCGTGAGCCACCACGCCTGGCCAAAATTACCTTATTTGTTAGGCATTTGTGATTTGAAATTTAGTTATTAGCTATGTCTCATTCAAATTTGTATTAGTAACTTACGTGAAAGACCCAGGTATGTTTATTAAACATTTGAATGACATGAAGCTAAGAAAAATTTCATTAACACTCTGAAGGACAAATTAAGACCCACAAACCTCAGCAGGGTATAGAGAGCTGGTTCCAGCTAAGACAAGTTTAATACAGCTGTTTAACGGATGGTCCTATGCTGAAGTCTAAAAATATCTTAGAAGGTAAAGTGGCCTAGCCAGGCACCATACATCACGCCTGTAATCTCAGCACTTTGGGAGGCTGAGGCGGGTGGATCACCTGAGGTCAGGAGTTCCAGATCAGCCTGGTCAACATGATGAAACCCCATCTCTACTAAAAATACAAAAATTAGCCGGGCATGGTGGCGGGAGCCTGTAATCCCAGCTACTTGAAAGGCTGAGACGGGAGAATTGCTTCAATCTGGGAGGCGGAGGTTGTAGTGAGCTGAGATCATGCCATTGCACAATGGGCAATGAGTGAAACTCAGTCTCAAAAAAAAAAGTGGGGGAGGGGAAGGAAAAGTGGCTAATGAAAAAGACAAACCAGTGTCTTGGCTGTCATTATGCTGAAAATGTGACAAAGCTACAAAAAAGCAGTAAGCTTTTCGCTTGAAGGAGTTAGTGACAAGTCCAACGTTATTCTATGCTGCTCAGACCTTCCCCAAAGTTCTATACACAGTTCTAAAGCACTGCACTGCCTTCTAAAGATTAGCAGAGATGTCAAAGACTCTAAAACCAGGGATGGCAAGTTACTGAAGCCAAAACCCAGCCTGTAAGAACAAAAAAAATGTTTTTTTACATTTTTAAGAGGTTACAAGAAATAAGAAGAAAGAGAAAGGGAGGGAAGGTTGCTGGAAGGCAAGAAGGAGGGAGGGAAGGAAAGGAAGATTATGCATCAGAGATTGGTAGCCTGTAAATACATGGCCTAAAATATTTACTTTCTGGCAACTACAAAGTGTGCTGACTTGGCTCTAAAACAACCCCATGAGGGACCAGGAAGGACAGGGTATCATGTTCCAATAATTGGGAAAGTGTATATGTGAATCTATCCAATGTATATGGTCCTAAGAGGCAGAACTAAAAAGTTACAGATGGCAGGTTTTAGCTTAACAGAGGAGAGATTTCTATCTCCAAAGAGGCACCTCAAGTTGGAATGGACTGCTAGAGGAGGTGGTAAATACCCTTCTCTTCTCAATGTCTGAGTTCCAGAGAAGGGAACCACCACTCCCGGGAAATGGGCTAGACAAACGGTTCTCAACCAGGGCGATTGTCTCTCCCGGGGGACATCTGACAATGTTTGGAGACATTTTTAGTTGTCACAATCAAAGGGGAACTACTGGCATCTAGTGGGTAGAGGCCAGATACGCTGCTAAACATCCTACAATGCACAGGACAGTCAGTCCTTCCACAACCAAGAATGATGTATCCAAAATGTCAACAGTTCCCAGACTGAGATGCCCTGAGCTAGATAAACCACTTCCAAAGGTCTCTTCCAATCCTAATAGCTTATTTTTAATTTTTAAAGCTTATGAATCTCTAGAAACCCAAGAGATAAAGAAAAAGAAACCCAAGAACACAGTCATTTTGGACAGGGTAAAAACAGATTTATTACAAAGGCCCTAGTCAGAGATAAGAATATAATCGTAAATTCTTAGTGTGCATGTCATTCCTTAACACATAACATAAACCTGATTCCAAAATTCCACAGTAAAGATCAGAAAAATTTAAGCATTACCATTAAGACTAGACCTCTGAGCTAAATACTGGAGAAATTTAACAAATTTAACAAAATGGTTAATTTTAATTTTAATTAAGCTGCCTTGACAGCTACCTCTTAATGAATTAAGTTTAATTAATTAAGCAAGTATCATTTTAAGGGCTTCTCCACTACTATTTTGGTTCCATCTACATGGATGGTCCTTTAAAAATGAGCTTCCTGGCCGGGTGCGGTGGCTGACGCCTGTAATCCCCGCACTTTGGGAGGCCGAGGCGGGTGGATCATGAGGTCAGGAGTTCAAGACCAGACTGGCCAACATGGTGAAACCTTGTCTCTACTAAAAATACAAAACTTAGCTGGGCATGGTGGCGGGTACCTGTAATTTCAGCTATTCAGGAGGCTGAGGCAGGAGAATTGCTTGAAGCTGGGAGGAGGAGTCTGCAGTGAGCCGAGATCCCGCCACTGCACTCCAGCCTGGGTGACAGAGCCAAGACTCCGTCTCAAAAAAAAAAAAAAAAAAAAAATGAGCTTCCTGCAGTGAGCTATGATGGCACCACTGCACTCCAGTCTGCGTGATGGAGCAAGCGCCCTTCTCAAAACAACAACTTCCTTTCTCTTCCAATATTAAGAATTCATATATATATATATATATATATATGCATTTCAAATTTCAACTTGGCTCTGACACATTTTCCTCCTGAATATGCTTTTTAAAGGTTAGTGTAAAATTTCAGGATCTGAAATCCCAGAAAAATTTTAGGAATAAATATACACCATTTATGATCACTTAGTGCTAAGCTCAAACACAAAATGTTTACTTTTTAAATCAAACACAATAGTGATCAAAGCTACATAGTCTCATGGTTTTATAATTCCCAGCCATGAAACCTCAGCCACATTATTTCATCTCTGTTCCTTTGTGAAATGTAGGGATAAAATAAAATTTGCTTTAAGAGTACCGACATGCACCACATAACGACATTTTGATCAATGATGGGCCGAATATACAGCAGTAGTCCCATAAGATTACAGTACCAAATTTTTTACTGTACCTTTTCTATGTTTTCATATATATATATATGATGTTACAACTGCCTACAGTATTTAATACAGTAACACCCTGTACAGATTTGTAGCCTAGGAGCCATACACCATACTGTTTAGCCTACGTGTGTAGCAGGTTATACATCTAGGTTTGTGTTGAGTACACTCGAGGACGTCTGCACAACAATGAAATTGCCTGATAATGCATTTCTCAGAACACATCCCCATCATTAAGTGATGCATGACTGTAAAACAAAACAAAATTTTAAAACACTACATACTCTTAAAACTTTCCTATACACGAAACACAAGCAAAATAAACTTAAAGCTTGTTACATACTATGCTGGTCCTGGGTGGCCAAAATCATACAACCAACCATGGTGACAAGAACTTAAAAACGAAAAGTATCAGGGTACTGTGAAGACACAAGATTTTTTTAAATTGAAATATTAACAGGATTAGAAAGTGATCCATTACCATTCCTTCACTGCTATGTGCAAGGATCATCTTCTTTGTCTAATTCACCTTCACAGGGACACAGTGTAGTGGTTAAGTGTATAGGCTCTGGAATCAGACTGCCTGGGTTCATAGCCAAGGCATTATCAGTTATGGCATGACCTTGGGCCAGTAGGTACACCTCCCTAAGACTCAAGTTCATCTATAACATAAGGGCTACTTATGTCTCAAAGGGTTGCTGTGAGGATTAAATGAATAAAGCCCTTTAGGACGGTGCTCAGTACACAGTAAGTACTCAATTAGTTTTTGCAGTGCTACAAAATATGAACAGTTGAATCTTCCTGAAACTAATTTCACGTTACTTACTGTTTTAAGAAACATAATGGTTTTTTCATACCAAATACTTGATTCCGATAACTATACAACGGTTCGCACTGAAGCACATACCAGGTTCCCCAACTGAACCTGTTTCTCCATCCTGAAGCATGAGCCAGAGCAGAGTCTAACAAAAAACCATGCAGCCAAAAAGGTGGGCCACATAATGCATTTTTACATTTTCTGGTAGCCATGTATTTAAAAGTAAAACCAGGTAAAAAATTTAATAACATTTTACTTCACCCAATATATTCAAAATGCTACTATTTAAATTACAAGCAGTATTTTTAAAACTACTGAGCTATTTTAACATTCTTTTTTTCATACTAAGTCTTCAGACCCTGGTGGGTACTCACTCACTGCACACCTCAACTCTGGATTTGCCACATAGCAAGTGCTCACAGCCACACGTACCCATGGCTCATGGTTACAGTGCTGGGCAGTGCAGCTCAAAAGCATGCCAGCCTTTTGCTAACCACAAGACTTTGGCCACACAGTCCTTTTTCCCTTCCCACCTCCTTTTCATTATCCCCCTCTTCATCTAGATTCCTCAAGGTCCAACTCAAGTAGAACCTCTTGAGAAAGGCCTATCCCAGCAACTCCAGCTCTTAACGATCCTGACCCACTACAATAAAACTGATGCAAACTTGTGGGCAATGAATATGGGAGGCCTATTACAGAAAAAAGTTCAAGATAGGAACACTCAAGAAATTGACCTTTTTGGATTACAAATATGTATAAATGTAATGCTATCATTTGTAATAAAGAGACAAAATAACTAAATGTCAGCTTGGTGGTTCATGCCTGTAATCCCAGCACTTTGGGAGATGGGTGGAGCCCTTGAGCCCAGCCAGGAGTTCAAGACCAGCCTGGGCAACAAAGTGAGACCCTGTCTCTACAAAAAATACAAAATTAGTTGGGTGTGGTGGCACACACTTGTAGTTTCCAGCTATTTGGGAGGCTGTGAGTTGAGAGGGATCGCTTGAGCCCAGGAGGTGGAAGTTGCAGTGAGCAGAGATCACATCACTGCACTCCAGCCTGGGCAACAGAGTGAGACCCTGTCTCCAAACAAAGAGAAAGAAAAAAACAACTGAATGTCCATTGATAGAAAACGAGTTAAATAAATGGTAGATCCACATAACAATATTATAGAGCTAAAAAAATAATAAGAATATTCTATATACTAATATAGAAAATCATTAAGATATTTTGAAGTTGAGAAAAAGTATATACTAAGTATGTGTGTATGTGGACGGTGTAAGTATCGTAAATACACACCAAGTCTCAAGAAACAAGTTAATGACGAATGTTTCCAGGAAAGGAACCAGAATGACTAGAACAGGGGTTGGCAAACTTTTTCTAGAATACAAAAAAGGAAAAGAGACATAACTTCTCACTTTACATTCTTCTGTATCTTCTGGAATTTTTAACTTTCACACCATTATAGACACATGCTATGCACCATTTCAAAAACCTCTTGACCCAACATCTTATGCCAGCTATGAAGGATCAATTTCATGTAAGCTGTGACTGGCTTCGAGCAGGTCCAACCAAAAAGCACTGCTCTGTACTTACTCATTCACTACCTGGAAGTGTGGGGAGTGAATAGCTGTGGGGCAACCAATATGGAAGCTGGTTCTAAGATTCATTTCATAAGCCTCCTTGGAAGTTTCAGAGGGATTCAGTACTAGTCACTCATGGAGTAGCTAACTTGAAAATACATCGGCCGGGCATGGTGGCTCAAGCCTGTAATCCCAGCACTTTGGGAGGCCAAGATGGGCGGATCACGAGGTCAGGAAATCGAGACCATCCTGGCTAACACGGTGAAACCCCATCTCTAATAAAAAATACAAAAAACTAGCCAGGCGAGGTGGCGGGTGCCTGTGTTCTCAGCTACTCGGTAGGCTGAGGTAGGAGAATGGCATAAACCCGGGAGGCGGAGCTTGCAGTGAGCTGAGATCCAGCCACTGCACTCCAGCCTGGGAGACAGAGCAAGACTCTGTCTCAAAAAAAAAAAAAAAAAAGAAAGAAAATACATCACACCTCTCCTGCATATACCTCTTTTCTGCACTGACAATGTGGAAGAATACAGGTATGTTCTGAGAACAGGAAGTAAACCATCAGAAGAATGGTTGGGGCAAGATTAGAAAGATAAACCGGGCCTGAAATCCTTCATGTTTGCGGACAAGCTCAGAGGCAAGAGGGAAGTCCTTACATATTTTGTGTAACACATAAACACGATCAAGGCACTGTGACCAATTATCAGGGCAGAGTGGAGAATACCAGCCACTGGATCAATCAGGAGGTCAGCTGCACGAAACCTGTGTTAAGGACAAATAAGAGAAGGAAAAAATTCTGCGCATGATGGAAAGAAAAACCACTAGACCTTTAAAAAATGTAGGCGGGCTGGGGGAATCAAGGATGGTGGTGAGGTTTTCTGACTGGTTGGCAGAAATATTAGTACCGTTAAAACACTAGTATGTATTTAGTACTCTTATTATGTGTATTTAGTATGTCTTTAGTATGTGTGAAAGGGGAATAAAAACAATGGGTTTAGTTTCATATACATTCCACTTGGGGTGAGAAAAAGCATTTCAAATGAAGGTTTGGAAGAGGTTATTGGAAATGGATCACCAGAGTTTAGCCTAGGACAGCTTCAAGACATGCAGGCTCAAGGTTGACAGCCTCCATGTCCTCAATAGGCTCTTGGAAACTGCAACTTTAAGTGAAATGATGTAAAAGAAAACCAACTTTCTTTTCTAATCCATGTTATAATGAAACAACACTGAATTAAAATGACATGATTTGATGTCATTTCACTTAAAGTCACAATTTCCAAGAATCTATTAATGACATTAAGTGAGGACATACTGTATCTGGTTGCTGGCAGCCCAAAATTATCAGCTAGAAATCTGCAAGTAGATGAGATTTCCAACAGATAAGGTAAAGAGATAAAGTTCAAAATATGTGCCTTAGAGAATGTCTTTATTTAAAGAAGATGGAGGGAGGAAAACAATAGGAAAAAAAAACTATTTTAGATATTTCAAGAGCCAGGCAGCAACTAAAGCATCACAGGCTGTCAGGTTAGTTTTGAGCTACTAACTAGATGCCAGATATTTTCAGATATATTGTTGCATTTGATACTCAAAAAAACTTAAGAGCTGTTTTAAGTTTTAACACAAGAAAACTGAGGTCAAACGGGCTTCATTATTCTTCCAAGTTCATACACCTGAGATGGATTCTTAAAAAGTAGAGAATTAACAGTGTCAAATGAGAACTGAAAAAGATCCCTGGATTTAGCAATTTGCTAACTTACAAGTTTCCTTCAAAAAATGGAATTTGTGGTGGCTCATGCCTATAATCCCAGCACTTTGGGAGGCCGAGGCAGGAGGATTGCTTGAGGCCAAGAATTCGAGGCCGGCCTGGGCAACATAGTGAGACCTCATCTACAGAAAAAAATAAAATAAAATAAATAAAATTAGCCAGGTGTGGTGGCATGCACCTGTAGTCCCAGCTACTTGGGAGGCTGAGGTGGGAGGATCACTTGAGCCCACGAGTTCCAGGCTGCAGTACGCTATGACTGTGCCACTGAACTCCAGCCTGGGCAACAGAGCAAGACCCTGTCTTTAAATTAAAATAAATAAATAAATAAATAAAATAAAATAAAAAAATAAAAAAAGAATTTCAAGAAAAAGTCAAGGACTGAAGCCAGATAACAACAGACTAAAGTAAAGTGAAAATGCAGCAAATCCCCTAGTTAGAAGTTTGGTTTATAAAACTGAAGAAACTAATATGGCTGGGTATGGTGGCTCATGCCTGTACTCCCAGCACTTTGGGAGGCCGAGGTGGGCAGATCTGAGGTCAGGAAATCGAGAGCTGCCTGGCAAACATGATGAAACCCCGTCTCTACTAAAAGTACAAAAAAAAAAAAAAAAATTAGCCAGGTGTGGTGGCACATACCTGTAGTCCTAGCTACTCGGAAGGCTGAGGTTGCAGTGAGCCAAGACTGTGCCACTACACTCCAGGCTGGGCAACAGAGGGAAACACCATCTCAAAAAATAAAAAGAAAAAGAAAGAAAAGAAACTAATAAGTAAGATTAAACGAATGACGTTTTTCTTTTCCAAAATAGGAGGAACATACGAACACGTGTCAGCAGACATAAAGGAAGCAATGGGAAGGGAGAAAATAAAGGCACTGAGGGAACAGAATAGGAACGTGGACACAGAGAGGAGGTACGCAAAGGATGACAGTTTTGTCCAAAACATTAAAAAGGCAGAAAGTACGGGCACAGAAGAAAATACTTCGATGCATACAGGGTTAGATGCAGTGTGCAATTCCAATTTTGGTATTCCACTATTCAGTTATACAGTGTTATATAATGGTAAGTAATGAGATACTAGGGTTTTAGTACAAATACCACTATTTTTGTGTTTTAATAATGTCTGAAACACACCTTATTTACATCTCGAGAGCAGGATTAACAACTTAGATTTTTTTTAAAAAAACTTGCTTAATAAAAACTCTGTTCTAGTTAAAATTTTAATTCCAAATTTAAAAATTGTAAAAAAAGCAATGAAAACGGCACCCTCATTTAGAAAGTATTCTTTTATACTTTCATGATCCTCAAGAGAGGGAAGAAAAAGAAAATCAAAGAAAAAAGTAATTCCTATTCTAGTTCTAGAGTTCAAATGAACACAAATGTGACTGTACTGAAATTTGATACAGATACCTGCATCGGAATCTTCATCTATACATGATGAAACTAGAGAAGATGAAGATGCTTTCTTTGAAACAAAATCTACAGCTTGCTACCAAGAAAAAGACTGATGTCCCTGCAAAAAAAAACAAAAAGTTGCTCAATAAGTTATCAAACAACAGGTGAGATTATCTGAAGATAAAGGAGTCAGAAGAAAATGCTTACAATTTGCTTAGAACTGTCTCCTGGGCACTACAAATATTAAGTCAAAAGAAGCTTTTTTTTAGGGGTTGGGTGCAGTGGCTCACGCTTGTAATCCCAGCACTTTAGGAGGCCAAGGCGGGCGGATCATGAGGTCAGGAGATGGAGACCATCCTGGCTAACACAGTGAAACACCGTCTCTATTAAAAATACAAAAAATTAGCTGGGCATGGTGGTGGGCGCCTGTAGTCCCAGCTACTCGGTAGGCTGAGGTAGGAGAATGGCGTAAACCTGGGAGGCGGAGCTTGCAGTGAGCCGAGATCCCACAACTGCACTCCAGCCTGGACAGAGCAAGACTCTGTCTCCAAAACAAAAAAAAAAGCTTTTTTTAAAAGTTGTAAAAATGTGCACAAAAAAATATATGCACTTAGGCCGGGCACAGTGGCTCATGCCTGTAATCCCAGCAATTTGGGAGGCACAGTGGGTGGATCACTTGAGGTCAGGAGCTTGAGACCAACCTGGCCAACATGGCAAAATCCCATCTCTACTATAAAAACAAAAAACAGCTGGGCCTGGGGGCATGCACCTGTAGTCCCAGTTACTCTGGAGGCTGAGGCATGAGAACTGCATGAATCCAGGAGACAGAGGTTGAAGTGAGCCAAGATCTCGCCACTGCACTCCAGCCTGGGTGACAGTGAGACTCTGTCTCAAAAAGTATATATATATAAAATATTATATATTATGTTATATATTATATATATTTTATATGTTTATATATAATATATATACATGCACTTAAACAATGACACCACAGATAAACCTGATTTCGAAAGATGTCATTAAAGATAAAATATTAGGCCGGGCGCGGTGGCTCAAGCCTGTAATCCCAGCACTTTGGGAGGCCGAGACGGGCGGATCACGAGGTCAGGAGATCGAGACCATCCTGGCTAACACGGTGAAACCCCGTCTCTACTAAAAAATACAAAAAACTAGCCGGGCGAGGTGGCGGGCGCCTGTAGTCCCAGCTACTCGGGAGGCTGAGGCAGGAGAATGGCATAAACCCAGGAGGCGGAGCTTGCAGTGAGCTGAGATCTGGCCACTGCACTCCAGCCTGGGCGACACAGTGAGACTCCGTCTAAAAAAATAATAATAAAATAAAATAAAGATAAAATATTTTAATTTTCATTATTGTGTATTTTTGTGAATGGTTTCACTATTTTTAAATACTTTACTAATGTTACTTGTTAATTTATATTAGAATTTATATTTAATAATTATTTTGTTATAAAATTATCTTGTGTTTTAATGTTTATTTTTATGAATGTTATTGTTTTGTAATGTATTTATGCACTTGAAATTTATTAAATGTGTTTAGTTTCATTGATTTTTTTTTCTTTTTTTTTTTTTTTTAAGACAGAGTTTTCTTCTTGTTGCCCAGGCTGGAGTGCAGTAAGCAGCACAATCTCGGCTCACTGCAACCTCCACCTTCTGGGTCCCAGCGATCCTCCTGGGATTCTCAAGCAGGGATTACAGGCATGCACCACCACGCCCAGCTAATTTTTTGTATTTTTAGTAGAGATGGGGTTTCATCATGTTGGCCAGGCTGGTCTAGAACTCCTGACCTCAGCTGATCCACCCACCTCGGCCTCCGAAAGTGCAGGGATGACAAGCGTGAGCCACTGTGCCCAGCCTTCATTGATTTTTTTTTAATGAGTTTTTTTGATGACAGACCACCACTAAATAAATTCAGTATTAATATAATTACTTTCTGAGAAGGTAATTATGAGCAGGTGTCCTGATAACTGATGGCCTCAATCTTAGCTGTACAGAGGCTAGAATTAGGAGGCTGGACTGGGTGGAGTGGGACTGCAACTTAATGAAAATAGAAAAAAGTTTAAAGTGTTTTGTAGAAGGTACTCTCACAGCTGAAACATAATAAATAAATGAAATACCAAAAACAGTAAAGTAAAAATATGGTAACAAGAACTGGCACTTGGGTCAGGTAATGATTCTGTGGCTTTATTAAAAGTGCTATGCAACCAGAGTCATTCTTCTTTGGCTTCCAGAATATGCAATAAGGTATAAATGACTTTTATTAAATCTCTGATCTCCCTTAACTAAAAGGACTTATGTTTCTTATATTACATATTCTGCCCAGGGAAGGAATAAGAAAAAAAAAACATATTGAGTAAGTCACTAGAAACATAAACTGCAGAAAAGATAGGACCCAAGTAATCAACAACACTTTTTATCATGGGTTTGTAAATTGGAGGTTAATCATGACTGTAAGTTCATATTACTTACCAACTTTTTTTTAACCTAATTATAGAGAAAAGTACATACTCAATGTAGCATGCCCTGTTAGAAGTTCAGTCACCTTGCTTTTAGCACCCTATAAGATACAACTAGGTTTTTATAACATTATCTTCCACTTGAATGCCTACTAACCAAGGAGAGATGCTTCCCCGCTCCATTTTCAGAAGCCCACTCTCACACAGTGGCACAAAAAAGGTTATAGTTAAATATCCTACCCTCTTAAAAGATCTACTGCATGTAGTTGCAAAGCAAATCCGTTGAAACTTACATGTTCAACTCTTGCTTACATGGCTGTTAAACTACTTGGATCATTTCTTACCTCCATCAGGTAGACCAAAAAAGCAAATGACACTTATATTACATAGTTTAGAAAACATGTGAAAGAAAAATCTTCCAGCATAGTGAGTACTGTAGATAGAGCAAAACATACTTGAGCAGTATCAAAAAGTTACATAAAAATGTAATTAAAACAAGACAAGGCCAGGCATGATGGCTCATACCTGTAATCCCACCACTTTGGCAGGCCAAGAGGGGAAGATCCCTTGAGCCCAGGAGTTTGAGAGCAGGCTGGGCAACATAGTGAGACCTGGTCTCTTAAAAAAAAAAAAAAAAAAAGGAAGACAACAAGACAGTTATATTCTACTATAATACAAAATTAGAATAAACAATAATAAATGTATAACTAAAATGAATCACCAATATATGAAAATATTAAAGGGAAAAATCATATTATATTATAACCGCCCTTCCCTCCACACCCCTAGTTTTAAAGACAAGGATCCCTTCCCAGCTACTCAGAAGGCTGAGGCAGGAGGATGGCCTGAGTCCAGGAGCTGGAGGCTGCAATGAGTTATGAGCTGTAAGAAGACCTTGTCTCTATAAAAAAAATTAAATAAAACTTTAAAAGATAAGAATCCTTAAGACCATTTAACATGTTTACTGGACACTGTTTCTACCACTGTGGCATTTTGCATGGCTAGATTTTTCCTAGCTTCTTAAAAAGGATATTAGTAGCTCCACACCTACCGTTATTTCTATCTTAAAAATCCCAATATGACTAAAACTTCAACAAAATACCTGCAAAGTTACGTATTCATAATCTCTCTCTCACTCACACAATTAACTTAATCCAAAATAGTGATTGTTTTAAAATAATGTGATACTGGGGTAAATGACAGGGCTAAAAGATGAACACTAAGAGTAAAGTTCATGTATCAGCATTTCAGTTCAGTTCCTGGAGTGGACATGTCAAGCAGGGTCAGCGGAGCCCAGGAGACAAGCAGGGCAGTGTAAATGGGAGCCCCACTTCTAAGCATATGCCTGGGGGCAGCAGGGCAGGTAGAGGGAAAAAGATGGAGAAGCCCACTCACTACTTTGCCCCCCGCAAGTGGACTAAAGACCCTGGCTTCACATGTTAAATGATTCACACTTCTTGTACACCTCTGACATCACTCCATTATACCTCTCTGTTATCATGGGTTATTTATTACTCATGAGTTCAGTGCTTTTGATCTTCTCTCTTTAAAAAAAAAAAAAAAAAAAAAAACTTTACAGGAGTCCCAGAATTAACCATATAGTCAGCTAACACTAAATTGCCTAAACCAACACCAATCCAATAATGGTTACAAAATCACATCATATCCAGCAGATAATAAAAGCTGAATTTTCGTAATTCCATCTGGTGGATCCCTTTGCAACTTAAAGAAAAAAAAAAAATGTTGGATAGACACTTAAAAATAGGGTTGTTGTTTTTTTTTCCTGGTTGAGTTTATTTTACAGCCAGTTTTTCCATAAAGGTATTTAAAAGCTGATACAAACTTGACATGCAAATACTTCTACCCAGCCTTTGAAAATTACTTAATAAATGCCAACAGACAAAGTCCTCTGGAATAGACAAAGATGAGTAAGCCAGAGTCGTGCTCTCAAGACACCCAAAAGCTAGTAGGGGCAGATAAAAACATGTACACAACTTGCAAGAACCCAAGGCAGCAAGATATGTGTGTAAACATGCCACAATATACACAATAAAGTTCCCCAAAAAAGGAGAAAGAGAAAGCTAAGCTCAAGATCAAAGAACTACACCAGCATACAATCCAAATAAACCATTAAAATCCATTAATGAATTAAATAAGTCAAAAGAGAAAGTTAAGACACAATGAATGCTAATAAAACTTAGTAAGGCATAGAAGTCCAGATTCTAACTCTGGTTCTGCTGAAAACTAGCTGTGATATTAAACCATTACTCCTTCCAAACCTAGGTTTCTCCATCCATAAATGGGAAACGGCACCTCCTCTGCCTGTTTAACGGGCTGCTGTGAGGATAAAATCGGCTCACAAAATCTTCACTTCCCAGTAACTTTAGCTCCCAGCTTCCCTCCCACACCAGAATCTCCTCATAAGCAGTTATTCAACTTCTTCCTGAGCACTTCCAGTAAGGGGAACTTCATTATTTCTCAATATCGATTACTACATCTGGGACAGCACTGATTCTTACAAATGTTCTTGCTTAGTGAAACCAAGATCAGTCTCTCAGAAATTTCTATCCTATGGTCTTACACAGAAAAACAACAGAAAACTGGAAAAGCCTAAGAAAGTAACATGTAATGAAAACATGAAACACAAAAACAATGCACCGGTGTGAGAGCTCACCAGCACTTGGGAGGCCAAGGCCGGAGAAGCGCTTAAGCCCAGGAGTTTGAGACCAGACACGGCAACACAGTGAGACCTCCTCTCTTAAAAAAAAAGTAAAAATTAGCCGGGCATGTTAGCACACGCCTGCAGTCCCAGCCACTCAGGAGGCTGAGGTGGGAGGATCAATTAGAGTTTGCAGTGAGCCAAGATGGCGCCACTGCACTCCAGCCTGGGCGACAGAGCAAGACCCTGTCTCAACAAAGGAAAAGGAAAAGGAAAAGGAAAGGAACAGAACGGAAAGGAAAAAGGAACAGAAAGGAGAAAGGAATGGAAAGGGGAAAAGAACAGAAAGGAAAGAAGAAATGAAAGGAACGGAAAGGAAAAAGGAACGGAAAGGAGAAAAGGAGAAAAGGAGAGAGGAGAGAGGAGGGAGGAAAGGAAATGAAAGGAAAGGTCAGAGATAAATCACTCTTAACCAAGAAATTTTAGGGAAGGCTTCACAGAGAGTGAGTATCTGCTGGTTCTCCAAGGTGGGAAGAATTGATCTGTGGCTTCAAACTCTAGGTCTTTTTCTTTGAAAAGGTCTTCTGTTAGGGAGAAACTGGCAAGAGAGCACAAGGCCTGTCCCAAAGGGTTCTTGAAGCACATTCTTTTTTGCAGATGAGCACATCCCTTTAGCATATGAGCCAAGAAAGCGGTGGCCAAAAAGCCTGGAGGTGAGCTGGAGCCAGATCAGGAGAAACCTGAACATCACTCTCCTAAAAAGGCTAGACTGAAATGAGTGCAGGCAACTCACCGAAGACTTCTGACAAGATGGCAGAATTCAACGTTTGGCAAGATTAGTTACGTGGAGATGGCCTGGGTGGGAGTGGGGGTTTGAGTGCCACACTGGCCAGGATTCAGGGAGCAGATACTGGAAATGACGCGAAAGCCCACGACTGGGAGAGAGAAGAAATGTTAAAACGCTGCCAAGTGACTAAGGACTGATTCTATTAACAGATTAAAAAGTTAATTTATAGTATCTATTCAGTGAAGGACAAAATACAGGATTCTGTTTTACTTATAAATGTAGTTTTGACATCCCACACCGCTGCAGGACGCTGTACTGCCGGAGACTAATTCCTCTGCGTTCCTAAAGGGTACTTCCTGCTAGCCAAAGCACGTTTTAAAAAAGTGAGAGTCATGGTTCATAATGCATATTTATTTGGTAAGAAGCACAGGCAGTGCCAAGTTGAATTTGGGTGAGCAGTTTGGGATAAGCTATTTCAACAATGAAATGGCCGATGTGATGATCCTCAGGGAATACAAAAAGCCTCCTAGCAGCCATCTGTTAAAAACTTTTTGGTAGGGATGAGTCTTTCCAGCTACTCTAAGACACATCTGATCAATAAAACGCCCATCCCTGAGCAGCACCTTGGTCCTCCGGAGATCAACGTTTACAGCGGGCTCCTCTTGGACTCTCCCTCTCCCTTTCCCTAAAGGAGCGGGCAGGACCAGGCCTCACCGGAAAACAGCGCAGCCGACCGCCCTCCACCCCGGGAGCAGGGGCCGGGCTCCCCTCCCCCAGCAGAGGCGGCGGAGGGCGGCGCTCTCAGAGGCCTGGAGCCTGGTACCCGGCGCAGCCGGCCCCGCAGCCTCGCCCGCCCCATCCCCCGCCGCCCCGGCCCGGCCCGCTCACCTCGACCCGGGCCGGCTCGGGGCCCTGCACGGCCACCGGCTGCTGCTGCTGCTGCAGCTGCTGGGCAAGCGCCGGCGATACTTTGTTCCGGTGGCTAAGGTCTTCATCGGGGCCGGCCCGGACCGCAGCCGGGGCCCACAGCAGTGGAACCAGAAAGAGCAGAAGCAGCTGGGGCGCCGATGCGCGGCCGTTCCCTGGGGCCGCGGCCGCCATCCCGCCCGCCGGGCCGGCCGCGCACGGGCACCGCAAGAGGAAGTGCGGCGACAGGAAGCCTCGACCCCGAACAGCCTCCGCGGCGCGTCCTCACGACTCGCCGCCGCCGCCGCTTAGAGAACAGTCAGCACCATCCGGGAAGTGCAAGCGGCGGGAGTAAGGTGAGGGGCAGGCCCCAGTCCTCTCAGGCGGCGGCTACACTGGAGTCAACCAACCGACTCCGCGCGACCCAGCCCCGGCTCCTCTCGGCCCCGTCCCTGCCCGCGACGGCCTCCCATTGGCCCGGCGTCCGCCTCGGCGTCGTGACGTCCTCGGCCAGGTTGAGGAGCGGCGCGCGCCCTCCTCCCATTGGACCCGGCGCTCCCGGCAGGTACCCGGCACCGCGTGTCCTTCCTCTGCTCGCATCCTACCCGCGCCGCGTCCCGGCCCTCTTTTCTCTGCCCCACCGTCCCGGGACTGCGGGGCTCTTCGCGTCTGCTTCGTCCTGAGCCTTCCGCCGTCATGTCCGCACCCGCTGTTCCCTGCGCTTAGTCTCTCTTAGAGGTCAAATTAGCGCGAGCGCCTCTGGTTACGTGGCGCTGGCTCGCAGGCACCGCCACGCCCAGCTCTGTTCCGCTCTCCCTTGCCGAGCGTCTGTGCCACCCCTCCATGCGTCCACCTACCGCCAAAAACGTTCTTAGAAGCTCAAAACGCTATATTTTTTTTAAGTTCTGAAATGGGATTTGGAAATAACATGACATTTTTCAAGCCTTGTGTTAAGATACTGCCTATAATTATCCCAGACCAAAAATGGCTAACGTTGCCCTCGTCCAGTATGGCCTTGACGTTTTGGGTGCATCTTGTTTTGTGTTACTCCTTAGACCCTTTAAAAATGCTGGGCTTTTGAAATGGACAGTTTAAGACTTTTGCAGGATGGAGCTTTGGGTGAGCAAGACTAGAAGACAGGAAAGGATGGTTGGTTAGGCTTGAGAGTATTTTTACGTCTTCCCAAAAGAAAAGTGAGCTACCATAAGTTTGACTGAGACCGAGTCCCTAATAAAAATCGGTAGTGCTAACCATGTGCCAGGCACTAATCTAATATTACACATATTTACATACAGTAAACCTGTACTCAGTAAAGAGCTAAGGAAGTTTATCACTAACTGAAACAAAAAATTAATTTACCAAAACAATCTGTGGGAAAGTGGGCGAACCTACTTTGAGTTCACCGAAGATACCGTGTTTGTCATAGGATAGTAAAATTTCCGTCTATGTTTTTTTGTTTTGTTTTTCGGGTTGTTTTTGTTTTTGAGACGGAGTTTCACTCTTGTTGTCCAGGATGGAGTGCAATGGCGCCATCTCGGCTCACTGCAACCTCCGCCTCCCTGCAACCTCCGCCTCCCAGGTACAAACGATTCTCCTGCCTCAGCTTCCCGAGTAGCTGGGATTACAGGCATGGTCCACCATGCCCGGCTAATTTTGTATTTTTAGTAGAGATGAGGTTTCTCCATGTTGGTCAGGCTGGTCTCGAACTCCCGACCTCAGGTGATGCGCCCACCTTCTCCTCTCAAAGTGTTGGGATTACAGGTATGCGCTTCCGGTCTCCGTCCATGTTGCTCTGTCCGCAGTTCCCCTTGTAAACTCCTACTCATACTTCCAAACCCTATTCAGGCCTCCACTCTCAGAAGTTTTCCCTAACACCTGCCCTTACAGAATTTGTCACTTGTTCCTTCATGTTATAGCTTTATGCATGCTTCTATTATTGTGTAAGTAGGATGCCACCACACAGTTTGGGGGTGTGTTAAAAGAAAAACCTTAGGCAAATTAACAGCATTTAATCAAGCAAAGAACCCAAAGAATGATTTGCAAATCAAAAAGACCCCAAACCAGAGTAAGTTCAGAGAGGCTCCAGTCCTGCCGAGTGGTCGGAAAAAATAAAGTGACTTACAGAAAACATAATTGAGGGACCAAAACAGCTGGATTGGTTATAGCTGGGGTTTGCCTTATTTGAACACGGTTTGAACAGTTGGACACTTGTGATCGGCCAAAACTCTGTGATTCGTACAAGAATAGGTTATAGTCTGTTTACACACCCAGTTAGGCTACAGTTCACTAAGTATGGGGAAACCTTTAGGCTGAACTTAAAATACGTAAGGAGGCAGCTTTACACTAAATTTAACAGATGCAACTATCATCCCTGGAGTGCAAATGTTTGAGCTTTCATAAGCCAGTAATAACATAAAACCCAGAAGCACAAACTTCTTCAACTACCTCCCTTTAATCATACAGGAATTGCTGTGCTTAAAAGGGGCCTGAAAGGGTGGCTTGAGGTCCCAAGGGAGGGACCTGAAGGGAGCAGCTTAGACTAAAGACAGAGCCAGAAGGGTGAATGTAGCAAAACTGGCTGTGTGTCCCTCATTGCTGAAAGCTGCTTTGTTTATTTTGTAGGATGGGCTGCCCACACTCCAGGGTTGTCTCAGGAAGGACTCCTGGCCAAATTCAGTCATCTCAACATATGAGGCAGTGAGGACTTCTGGGCTACAGCTGCAGGATGCTGAAGCACTAGCTCCTGAGTGTGCAGTGGCTCAGGGGCAAGGCAGCAAAGCTATTTGGCAGAAGATGTAACATAAATGGAGATAAAGCATTGGCGAACTGGCACAGTGGTGTCAGCAAAGCATCAGAGTCTTACTCTGGGCCAGAGTAAGACCTTTCTAGCCTGCCCCAGTGTCACCCTGATCCAAGGGCCCTCAGGTGCTGCCAGGCTCGGCTCTAGGTGTCTGATTCTCATGGGATTTATTTCTGTTTCCACACACATCTACCTCCTGGGGTCAGTGCTCAGGCATGCTAAATCAAGGCTGATTCTAGTTTTCACCACTTGAGAGTTTAGAGCCATCATCCTTCTAGTCCTCATTGGTGACTAACTCCCTTAAAAAAAAAAAATTTAAAAACTGTAGGAGCTTTCCTGATACCTTTCTTGAAGAACAACTGAAGCTACTTATTTGACCCCCTACCCAATAAGGATGTGGGTGACTCAACAATTCCAAGATGATTTTTTTTATCATAGCCTACACTGATACAGTCTTACTAAAATGTAACCACTGTCAGGCATCCTATGGAAAGAAACACTACTACATGTGCATTACATTGTATTTTATTTTATTTATGTATATATTTTTGAGGTAGAGTCTCGCTCTGTTGCCCAGGCTGGAGTGCAGTGGCGTGATCTCAGCTCACTGCAACCTCTGCCTCCCGGTCCAAGCAATTCTCCTGCCTCAGCCTCCTGAGTAGCTAGGATTACAGGCATGTGGTACCACGCCTGGCTAATTTTTTGTATTTTTAGTGGAGATGGGTTCACTGTGTTAGCCAGGATGGTCTTGATCTCCTGACGTCATGATCTGCCCGCCTTGGCCTCCCAAAAGTGCTGGGATTATAGGTGTGAGCCACTGCACCCATCCTATATTTTATTTTTTATTTATTTATGTAGAGATGGAGTCTCGCTCTGTAGCCCAGGCTGGAGTGCAGTGGCACAATCTCGGCTCACTGCAACTTCCACCTCCCAGGTTCAAGTGATTCTCCTGCCTCAGCCTCCAAAGTAGCTGAGACTATAGGCACCCGCCACCATGCCTAGCTAATTTTTGTATTTTTAGTAGAGACGGGGTTTCACCATGTTGGCAAGGCAGGTCTCAAACTCCTGACCTCAAGTGATCCACCCACCTCGGCCTCCCAAAGTGCTGGGATTGCAGGTGTGAGCCACTGCGCTGGGTCTACACTGTATTTTAATGTCTTTTTTCCAAAATCCTTACTAGGCCTTAAGCTTCTAGATGGTAAGGTTATGCCTTTTATCTTTATATTCCTAGCACCCGGTAGATTATATAAGAAGGTAATAGGAATAGTTAGTAAAGTAGTAGTAAAACTTTATTGAATGCTATTCTGATCCAGTCAGAGCACTAAGTGTGTTACATGAATTATTTCTGTCATCATTTTTGCAAATGAGAAATTTGAGACTTAGGTCAAGGAACTTTCCCCAAATTACACAGCTAGTAAGTAGCAGAATTATGCCTCATATCTGTTTGTTGAATTCACCTATGCTCCACTTACTGAAAATCTACTTTATGAAAATTTAAACATATAAGACCAGCCAATTAATTAATGGTGAACATTTTCGTTAACTGTTAGGGAACGCTGTTTCTCCACTCTAGGGTTCTATGAAAAGGACTATTTCCTGCCGGGTGTGGTGGCTCATGTCTGTAATCCCAGCACTTTGGGAGGCTGAGGCGGGCAGATCACGAGGTCAGGAGTTTGAGACCGGCCTAGCCAATATGGTGAAACCTCGTGTCTACTAAAAATGCAAAAGTTAGCCAGGCATAGTGGTGTGTGCCTATAGTCCCAGCTACTTGGGAGGCAGAGGCAAAAGAATCACTTGAACCCGGGAGATGGAAGTTGCAGTGAGCCAAGACCACGCCACTGCACTCTTGCCTGGGTGACACAGAGAAGCTCTGTCTCAGAAAAAAAAAAAAAAAAAAAAAAGAAAAGGACTATTTCCTGGCCTCTCTCAGTGCCTTCATCATTCCCCTCTGATGATGTAGAGTCCATCTAAGCAGTGTAACTGAGCATATTGGGCTCAGCTCCATTGCCTTCTTCCTCTGGGGAGATGGACACCTAAAGGAAAAGCATTATCTGCTGTTCTCTGCGGGGCTTGCCCCCAGCCCAGTGCTGCATGTAACTGGGTGGGAACAGCTCTTGATTCTGGACTTCAGTATTAGCCCAGCCCACCTGGCCACCAGACTTAAAATTATTCCTTCCAACCCGGCCTCCTGTCTGTGTCACTCTCTGTTTTCATCCTCAATGTTTCAGAAATAGGGAGAAGTGAGCTATTTCCTTAACTCTTTTGGAGAACCCTCCTTCCCCATAATCAGCAAAGGGCAGATTAAAGTTTTTTGCCTTAAATAGTCCACAGAGCAAAGGTTGGTTAGAGAAGCCAGGGCAGGGAGATATAAGGAAAGAGGAAAAGCAGAAACCAGAAACTTCATGCTAAGAGTCAAGATCATTCAAATTTAAAGCACTCAGGCTGGGCACGGTGGCTCACACCTATGATCCCAGCACTTTGGGAGGCTGAGGCAGGTGTGTCACCTGAGGTCAGGAGTTCGAGACCAGCCTGACCAATATGGTGAAACCCTATCTCTACTAAACATACAAAAATTAGCCGGGTGTGGTGGCATGCGCCTGTGGTCCCCACTACTTGGGAGGCTGAGGCAAGAGATGGCTTGAACCCGGGAGGTGAAGGTTGCAGTGAGTTGAGATCATACCACTGCATTCCAGCCTGGGCAACAGAGCAAGACTCTGTCTCAAAAAAAAAAAAAAAAAAAAAAAAATTAAAGCACTCAGCAAATGTAAGTGAATGACGAATAGCAATTTGCAACTTGCTTGACCTTCTCAACTCTTTAAAGCACATGAAACAAAGCACACTGCTACCCATCAGCTTGCTAAACCCCTTTAAATGATGGGGACTATTGTGTGGGAACTCTGCTGGTGCAGGGGAAAGGGAGGGCAACCCTTTCCTTACATTCTTGAGTTTTCCTAGGTTTCCACAAGCAGGCTGAAAATTCCAAAAAGAATGCTAAATACATGCTCCAGGTTCATTTATCCAACTGTTTACTTGCATCTCCTTCTGGATGTTTCACAGGCATTTCCAACAGAGCAAGGGCAAAACAGGTCTTTTGATCTCCCTCCAAACACCTGTTCCTCCTTCAGGCTTTCCATCTCAGTAAATGGAACCAACACCCACCATGTTAGATTACTTTCATTCCAGCAAATTTTGTCTCTAATTCTAAAATCTATCTGAATCTGTTCACCTCTGTCTCCACTGTTACCACTTTGTACAAACCAGGTGTCATTTCTCACCCAGGCCATTAAATGGCATCCTAATTGGTCTTCCTGCCTCTGCCAATCTAGAATCTAACCAGCAGCCAGAATGAGCTTTCAAAATTAAAATAATTTCATTCCACTGCTTAAAAGTAATGACTTCTAAATGGACAGAGAATAAAGTCCAAAGCCTCTATCTCTGAATGAAAGTTTAATGTGAGCTAAGCCGGGTGTGTTGGCTCACACCTGTAATCCCAGCATTTTGGGAGGCTGAGGCAGGTGGATCACCTGAGGTCAGGAGTTCGAAACCAGCTTGGCCAACATGGCAAAACCCCATCTCTACTAAAAATAAAAAAATCAGCTGGGCATGGTGGCAGGCACCTGTAATCCCAGCTACTCAGGAGGCTGATGCAGGAGAATCGCTTGAACCCGGGAGGCAAAGGTTTCAGTGAGCCAAGATTGCACCATTGCACTCCAGCCTGGGTGACAAGAGCGAAACTCTGTCTCAAAACAAAAAAAAAAAAGAAAAGAAAGTTTAATGTGAGCTACCCCTGCCTCCCTGTGTGACCTTGTCTCTTGGCTTTCTCCACCTCATGTGCCATGCCCAACCAAGAGCTTCTTTCCACCTCAGACTCTTTATACTTCTTCTGCTTTTCTCTTCTGAGAACATTCTTTTTTTAAGATCTTCCGGTCATTTAGGTTAAAGTTCACTTCCTCAAGAGCAGCCTTCCCAGACCACCCATCTAAAATAGACTCTTCCATTCACCCTTGTCACTCTGTCTCATTGTTGGTTCTTTTTAAGTTTGGGAATTTTTGAAAGTTTTTTCGTAGCACTTATCACTGCCTGAAATTATCTTTTTTTTTTTTTTGAGACAGAGTCTTGCTCTGTTGCCCAGGCTGGAGTGCAGTGGTACGATCTTGGCTCAACTCTTCCTCCTGGGTTCAAGTGATTCTTCTGCCTCAGCCTCCTGAGTAGCTGGGACTACAGGCATATGCCACCACTCCCGGCTAATTTTTGTATTTTTAATAGAGACAGGGTTTTGCCGTGTTGGCTAGGCTGGTCTCAAACTCTTGACCTCAAGTGATCCGCCCATCTTGGCCTCCCAAAGTACTAGGATTAAAGGTGTGAGCCACCACGCCTGGCCATCCTGATTATCTAATTGTTTACTTCTTTTTTTGTTTTGTTTTGTTTTTTCTTTTCTTTTTTTTTTTTTTTTTTTTTGAGACGGAGTCTTGCTCTGTCGCCCAGGCTGGGGTGCAGTGGCCGGATCTCAGCTCACTGCAAGCTCCGCCTCCCGGGTTTACGCCATTCTCCTGCCTCAGCCTCCCGAGTAGCTGGGACTACAGGCGCCCGCCACCTCGCCCGGCTAGTTTTTTGTATTTTTTAGTAGAGACAGGGTTTCACCGTGTTAGCCAGGATGGTCTCGATCTCCTGACCTCATGATCCGCCCGTCTCGGCCTCCCAAAGTGCTGGGATTACAGGCTTGAGCCACCGCACCCGGCCTTGTTTTGTTTTTTCAAGACAGTCTCACTCTGTAGCCCAGGCTGGAGTGCAGGGCCGTGATCTCCACTCACTGCAACCTCCGCCTCCCAAGTCCTGGTTCAAGCAGTTCTCCTCCCTCAGCCTCCTCGAATAGCTGGGATTACAGGCATGCACCACCATGCCCAGCTAACTTTTATATTTTTAGTAGAGTTGGGGTTTCATAATGTTGGCCAGGATGGTCTTGAACTCCTGGCCCCAAGTGACCCGCCAGCCTCGGCCTCCCAAAGTGCTGACATTACAGGTGTGAGCCACCATGCCCGGCCTACTTTTTGTTTTTTGAGACAGGGTGGCGTTCTGTCACCCAGACTAGAGTGCAATGGTGTGATCTCGGCTTACCGCAATCTCTGCCTGCTGGGTTCAAGCAATTCTCATGCCTCAGCTTCCCAAGTAGCTGGAATTACAGGCATGTGTCACCATGCCCAGTTTTTTTTTTTTTTTTTTTTAGTATTTTTAGTGAAGACAAGATTTCACCATACTGGCCAGGCTGGTTTTGAACTCTTGACCTCAAATGATCCACCCTCCTTGGCCTCCTAAAGTGCTGGGATTACAGGTGTGAGCCAGCATGCCCGGCCTTTGTTTACTTCTTATATTTATTATCTGTATTGGCAACTAAAACGTAAGTGTCATTGGGGTTGGAATCTTGTCTAAAGAGTGCCTGGCAGTAGAAAACACTCATACATGAATGAATAATTAGTTCAATGAAATTCTGACAACAAAAAGACAAAGGCAAATCTAGACACAGACATAGTCTGGCTCAAAAATACAGATTTCTGATCTGTCACAGCTTCATCTTTGAAAGTCAGCCTCATTCCATACCATTCCATACCCACTCCTTCCTCCCAAAAGGCCTGAGCAGTTTCGAAGTGGCTTCTGTGCCTTCTTTGCCCTTGGCCTGCCTCTGAGAGACAGAGTTCATCTGACTTTCTGCTCACTTCCTAGCGACTTTGAGTTCATTTACAGCCAAAGACAATAATGGGTCTGTAACTCACCAAGAATCCTTCAACCCAGGGCACTCCACCTCCCCCAATTATTGCCAAGTCTGGTTTAGGTCTGACAGCAACTGAGGCTCCACGCTCCATCCCCTCCATCTTCTCCGTCCTCCCCCAGGTTAGGGGAAATCCTCTCTCCATTGTCAAGTCAAAGTGTGAAGTTTGATGAAGCTACTCAGGGCAGAGAGGTGGTTGGAAATTAGGTGGGAGTGATACTCTTTCGTCAAATTAAGGCTTGGATATTACCAAGAAGTAGGATCAAAATTACATCAGCCAGAGAAATATAAATCCATTAGACTAGATGAGGATCTTTAAAATGAGAAAAAGTTGCAGCCATGGAGTAGAAGACCCTCTCATTCCCTCTTCCCAAACCTTGAGAGTAGAACTTCACGGCCATGAAAAGTCTATGGATGCTGAGACCTGTGCACCCCTTCTCCCTGAGGCAGGCCTACAGAATTGGGCATGAAACGGCAAAGGATGGCCTCTGCTTCCACCACCATCAGAAATGTTACATTTTCACCAGTGCACCATAATGTAGCAGTATCTCATTGTGAGGTATCACCTGGAGTTCTTCATCTCATGACCAAGAAAATTAAGGAGCGTGGATGCAAAGGGTGAAGTTGCAGCGAAAGTTTAATAAGCAAAGGAAGAAAGCTCTCCACAGTGGAGAGCGGACCCGGAAGAGGGTTGCTGTTTTTACAGGTGACTGCAAAGGCTTTTATAAGAAACTGGTGAGGACTGGGCATCTCATTTGCATAAGATATGAATTTCTGGTAGCTCCACCTCATCCTTCTAGTGTGAGTGTGGGCCCTTAGCTAAAGTTTTACTCCGTATTGCTTTGTTCCCCTTACTGCGCATGTGTTAGGGGATGGAATTTTCTACTGCATGCATATCTGGGCAAGTCATCTCTGTAGGCTTTTATATCTGTGTGGCTGTTGGATGTCTTAGGCAAGGCCCCCTGTGCAGATCTCCTTATCTGTGCCTGCAGCTTGATTTTTTCAGGCCGTTCTTTTGTTTGAAATAATTTAACCAAAGACCCACCCTAACTGATGCCTGAAAGGTTTCTTCCTTTCTCCTCTCGCAGTATCTTCCCTTGTAGACTACATCAATGTTGAAATGTTCTTGCTAAAAAGGATGCAGGGAGAAAGACAAAGTTATAAAGTAGGCATCCACAATTTTTCCATCTTGCCCCACTCCCCAGTCTAAATGAGGGGAAAAAAAATTGGCGGGGTCTCCAGCCCTGTCTGAAGTAGGCATCCATTATTCTGCCAGGTCAATTGCTGCAATGGAAAGCATGACCTCAAGTTTTGTCAGATGCACCAAATTTTCAAGAGAAAAGCCAGAGAGCTGAATATTTGTGTGAAATTTCCTAATTTTTAAAAGTTGGCAATTGCATCAAATTAGGATTATACTCCACTAAATATAACATAAAATCGAAAAGAACATGCAGCATAAATGAGAGAGAAATGTTTTCCTTCATTAGAGGCAGTTCAGTGGCTCCACAGAGATCAGGGATCCAGGTTCCTTCCAGCCTTCTGCTCTATCATTCCTAGGGGGTGACCTTTATCTTCATGGCCCAGTGTGGCTGCAAGAGCTCTAGCATCCAACTTCCCAGCAGAAGGATGGAGGACTGGCTGGAAAAACAAGGAGACACAGGGTATGCTTCAGGTATGTTTTAAGGGAACTGCCGCAAAACACATCTGCTTCCATCTTATTGGCTAGAACTTAGCTGCATGGTGACAGCTAATTGCAAAGGAAGCTGGGAAATGTAGTCTCTATTTCAGAGGCGCTTTCTATAGGGAATAAAGGGAGAAAGACTCTTGAGGTCAGCAATTAATAGTCTGTGTCATAGTAACTATATCAGTCAGGGTTCTCCAGAGAAACAGAACCAGTAGGAGGCATACGGCAAATCTGAAATCTTAGAAAAGACCAGCAGGCTGGAAACTCAAGCCAGATTTTTATATTACAGTCCTTCTCCAGGAAATCTCGGATTTTGCTCTTAAGGCTGTTAACTAATTAGATGAGGCCTACCCACATTATTGACAGTAGACTCCTTAAAGTCAACTGGTTGTAGATATTATATCTGCAAAATATCTTCACAGCCACATCGTTATTAGTGTTGGAACAAACAACTGAGTCCCATAGCCTAACCAAGTTGACACATATAATTAACCATTACACTAATTCACAATTTTACAAAACTATGCATACAAAATAGTAGCTGTCTATGAGCAGGGTATGACCTGCAGCCTGCCAGTTTGCAGTCCTTTCTTTGCATGTCAGAGCAAGGGATTTGGCCCTTTATATAGACCTACGATGTAATAATACCCTAATCACATACCCACCATACGACTGGAATCACACATACACTGCCACAAGAGGTCTGCAGTGAAGGTCCCAAAGTCCCAGACAGTATGTAGAGAAAGAGTCCTGTTTTTTGTTTGTGTTGCTTTTACCACTGTGCTGATGGAATGCTATCTGATAACACACTTTTCTGACTCCTTTCTGACTCAGAAAATTATTTTCACTGTAAAACCCAAACCTCAGTTGCTAGGTAGTGATTTAGAGTCACAGGAGGGGGCAGTGAGGGGAGAAGGCAGGGAGCTGGGGCTAAGAAAAAGCCCAGGGCTTTGGCAGCCTATAATCACCAACCATTCCACTCACCCTACTGGGTGAGACCCTTCTATACTCACCCCAGAGAGTTCTTATCTGGTGCTCCTCTTTCAAAGCTGTCATGCTGTAAAGTTGTGTTGTCACTGATTTGTAAGAGCAGTTTATATATTGTGAATATTTATTTTTTCTTTCTTATAAGTATTGTAATTGGTTTTTCTAATTTTTAAAACATTGGTTGTGATGTCTTACACTGTAATTCTGTACAGGCTTACAGCTTTTCTGAGTCTATTTGAATAATATAAGTACTAGAAATGTGGCTAAAATGGGCCCATTAAAAGCATTGGGCCAGGCACAGTGGCTCCTGTCTGCAATCCCGGCACTTTGGAAGACTGAGGTGGGCAGATTGCTTGAGCTCAGGAATTTGAGACCAGCCTGGGCAACATGGTGAAATTCCATCTCTACAAAAAATTAAAAAAAAAAAAAAAACAGCTGAGTATGGTGGCATGTGCCTGTAGTCTCTGCTACTTGGGAGGCTGAGGCAGGAAGATCACTTAAGCCCAGGAGATAGAGGCTGCAGTGAGATATAATTGTACCACTGTCCTCCAGCCTAGGTGACAGAGTGAGGAAAAAATAAAAATGAAAAGAAGGAAGAAAAAAAAGCATTGACACACTTCTTTTTTTTTTTTTTTTTTGGAGACAGGGTCTCACTCTGTTACACAGGCTGGAGGGCAGTGACGTGATCACAGCTCACTCCCACGGTCAAGCGATCCTCCTGCCTCAGCCTCCTGCATGGCTGGGACTACCCACTTGTACCACCATGCCCAGCTAATTTTTAAATTCCTTTTAGAGACACAGTCTCACTGTATTGCCCAGGCTGGTACTGAACTCCTGGGCTCAAGTGATCTTCCTGCCTTCACCTCCCAAAGTGTTAGGATTACAGGTGTGAGCCACTGTGCCCAGCCAGCACACAAATTATATCGCCTAGAAATCGATAATTTCACTAAAAGCCAGAAGATAGAACTAAAATTATTTAGGGTAAATGTGTGTCTTGTATTTCTTAATTCAGCAACAAATTAGTTATGTTTATGCAAACATCATCATATAAAAATAAAAACAATTATAATTCAGTGGATCTTTTTTCGCTTTATGGGAAGCAGGTTTGGTTTATCTGGCTTCAGTGCTTTTCCCTGCTCTTTACTTTTCACGAGTAAGTCATCTTTATTGTCATTTTGTTTTTACTGCAAAGTTCATTGGAGTCATCATTTTTGAAGAAACCAAAAATAGATGAGGTGGGCCCATATTGTGGTGGCCATTTCTCTGATCTTTAGAAAAATAGTTCTCCATATTTGAAAACTAAGAATGCTCATAGAAGGACAATCTAACAGTCTTGCTATTTATAAGACACCTGAATTTGACTCCCATTTGAATGGATGTTTATCCCTGTCAAACTTATGCTTTGGACAGCAAAACATGTAATTTTTAAATTTTTGTTATTATTTTTGAGACAGAGTCCCCTCTTGTTGCTCAGGCTAGAGTGCAGCGGCATGATTACGGCTCACATCAGCCTCGACCTCCCAGGCTCAAGCTATCCTCCCACCTCAGCTTCCCAAGTAGCTGGGACTATAGGTACGTGGCACCATACCCAGCTAGTTTTTTTTCTATTTTTTGTAGAGATGAGGGTCTCACTACATTGCTGAGGCTGGTCTTGAACTCCTGGGCTCAAGCACTCCTCCTGCCTTGGCCTCCCAAAATGCTGGGATTACAGCCATGAGCCACTGTGTCCAGCCGAAACTCCTAATTTTAATGAGAATGGCATCCATTGAAGGCATTGTCCCCAATTGCTTTGTGACATCAGTCCTGGATCAAATGCAAACAGATTTTTCCTTATGACAAATTCTGCACTATAGCCCACAGTATTATATTGCTTTACTCTGTTTTTTTTGTTTCTTTCCCTGAGGTGGAGTCTCTCTCTGTCGCCCAGGGTAGAGTGCAGTGGCGCGATCTTGGCTCATTGCAACCTCTGCCTCCCGGGTTCAAGCGATTCTCCTGCCTTAGCTTCCTGAGTAGCTGGGACTATAGGCGTGCGCCATTACGCCCAGCTCATTTTTGTATTTTTAGTAGAGACGAGGTTTCATCACATTGGTCAGGCTGGTCTTGAACTCCTGACCTTGTGATCCTCCTGCTTCGGCCTCCCAAAGTGCTGGGATTATAGGCATGAGCCACCGCACCCGGCTATATTGCTTTACTCTTAACATAGATTAAATGCCTATTACCTGATAAATTTTGTATGGCACACATTCAGAACATGCATTTTCTTGCATCTCTTGCTCTTTTTCTACTCTCCTTAAGCATTCATAGGCATGCATTTTCTACTATGATGGCTTATAACAAAAATCTGTAATACTCTTACTTGTGGTCATTGCTGGCTATGTAATTCGCTGAGACCAGTGCAAAATGAAAATATGGGACCTCCTCTGTAAAAAACAGGAAAAAATACAGTTAAAGATACTAATGTAATAGGGATAATAGTGATACTGGAGTAACTACATGAGCTTAAACATTGCAAAACTAATAGTTGTGATGTCATAATTTTATATAATACAATAAACAATAATCATTTATTAATGTGATGTCCTGACTACTATATTTTTCTGGCTCATTTTTCTGCAAATTCATCAAAATTTATTCTTTTCATTTCACTTTCATTTTCTATAGATATGAAATTTATGTCACACAATTTCTTTACCAATAGATAAGACTGAAAGCAACACCAGCCAGTCTTGGGAAATATAAAATCACAAATAAATTTTGATAATTTTTCATTTTGTAAAGGATCTTTCTACTGATGCAGCTGTTAAGAGTGTTTCATAAACTGTGACAGCACTGATATAAATTTCTGATAAATTATTTTGAAATATAAATTTTAGTACTTCTAGAGTTGTTGGTTCTTGTGGAATAATTTTTCTAAAGGGACTTAACTCCTTAGACAACTCAGTTTTAAGTAAAAATCCCAATTTAATTTTAAGTATAAATTTATACAATGATATTTTAATGTTTCTGCAGACATAAGGAAATATTTCCTGAAACTTGTGGAGGTCTTACAAGAAACTGAAAGTGGCTTCATAATCTGTATATAATTCATAAGGCCTGTTTATGTATTCTGTCACTGACTCTTCAATTACAAGAAAAAAAAATGTTTAATTATCTTTCTGCTAAACAAGCTAAACAATTGGTTTGTACTTCCTAGGAAAATAGCATTCTTTTCTGTAGAATGTGACAATCTTTAAACTTAATTTCTGTTTCTAAGCCTGAGGTTATTTGCTTTGCAGTGTTGTAGTAGTTTTCAAAACTAGACATTCTCAATGCTTCAAGAATTCTAATAACCCCCTGCTATGCTACGACTATGTTCATGTATACACTTTTATTGTATACATGTTGTACTAATTTACTGACAAGTTAGCGGAATGAGTTCCTGTCCCAGTACTCAGGGTGGAGAGTTACTATTTGTGCAGGTGATGCAGGGCTAAGCTCTGGGAAGGGACAGGCGAGCTGGTCCCTTCTCAGGCGACCAGTGGGAGCACTGCTAGTTCTGGCAATGCCCATATGCAGAGCCCTTTCCTATCTTTGGAGCCACAGCCACCACTCTCCTGACTGTTACTTCTGCTGCTGCCACCATTACCACTGCAACTGGGCCCAGGTACTGGCTCAGCTGCACTCTGGACTGCCCTGAATCATGCACACATGCATGCCTTCCTGGCTGGGGTGTTTCCACTGCTCATGTGCATGCTTCATTGTCTCACTGGCTTCACTTGCCAAACACAAATTCAAAGATAAAATCACTAAGAATTCCAAGACAGCAACAGCAGAGGATTAAACCAAGCATGGGCCCCTTCTGAGAGTGCAACTGCACAGCATATGGTCCTATAAATAGTCTATTAGGTGTCAGGATTTGGACTTTTTGTAGAAGAGAGGATAAGGTGACAAGAAAATGATGGGCACTGACAGATTTCCTCCATGATCTTAACTTAAAGCAATAGGTTGTTGATAAATCTACATCATCTTCATACTGAAATGTATGCTCTTTGAGAGCAAGAATCTTGTCTTATGCAGCCCTGTATTCCCCATGGGACCTACCTCTGTGCCTTCCATATAGCAGATGTTAAGTACATTAGTTTGAACACATAAATTGCTATTCTTCCGTTTCAGAAGGGTAACGTGTAAAGAGTTGGGAACAGGTGGTCCTTTTATTTAAGGCATTAAACTGATCAAAACTGGTATAAAAAAATCTGATCTTCTTGTCTGATCCAGGAGGAGAAATATCATTAGTAAGCATTGTGTTTTCTGTGTTCTTTCCACAAATGTGCCCTGTATAAACTTCCTGAGTTTGGTAGAGGAGAATCCTGGTTTTGCTTGCACATACAGAGCATGATGGATTTCATTTTTTCCCCTTTGTTTCTGTGTCTTAGAAGCAAAATCATAGAAGGAAACTCTATAGACAATTTCAGATGGAGGATGAAAAAGGATTGGAAGTACAATTTGGCCATGACAATTAGGTGGGAAAGGGTGATGAAACTTATTAACCTAATAAGCTAAAGTACTTAAAGTAATAAGAAGTAACTTATTAACCTAATAAGCTAAAGTCCATCCTTTTCCATCTATTACTATGGGCTACATTTTGCACTGAACATTATTTACGTTCACTGCATAAGGACAGAAAGGAGGGATAACATTATAGAGGAATGAGTTATTTCCCATTTACTGGATTACATGGTTCCTGTGGCATGAATTTTTTTTAACCTCAAAGATTTTACACAATCTACATGTCAAAAATTCCTGATTGGCTGGGCATGGTGGCTCACGCCTGTAATGCCAGCACTTTGGGAGGCCGAGGCTGGCGGATCACCTGAGGTCAGGAGTTCGAGGCCAGCCTGGCCAACATGGTGAAATCCTGTCTCTACTAATACAAAAATTAGTGGGGCATGGTGGCAAGTGCCTGTAATCTCAGTTACTCGGGAGGCTGAGGCAGGAGAATCGCTTGAACCCGGGAGACAGAGGTTGCACTGAGCCGAGATCCCACCACTGCACTCCAGTCTGGGCGTCTTGGGAAAAAAAAATTCATGATCACTAGTCATGCTATTAATTAATAGCAGATCACAGGATTGTAGGTCTGGATGTGAGGAAGCAAGAAATCTCAAAGTGCTGATTTTTTTTTTTTAAGTTTATGGGAAGAACAAATATTAAAGATCTCAGTCTCTAAAGACTAATCACTGTCTTCTTCACCAACAGGTCTTAATCTTAATATTTTGAAGGGTAAATATATTTATTCCAATTCCCACAAATGCTGTATTTCTCTAATAAAACCTGATAAAGGCTGGGTGTGGTGGCCCCTGCCTATAGTCCTAGCTACTCGGGAGACTGAAGTGGGAGGACAGCTTGAGCCCCAGGAGGTTGAGGCTGGTGTGAGCCGTAATTATGCCGTTGCACTCCAGCCTGGGTGACAGAGTGAGACCCTGTCTCAAAGAAAAAAAAAAACCAAAAATCGAAAAACCTGACAAAAAGATGTGGATAAGATTGTAACAGTTTATGGATTCCCAGACAAGTATTTTGGCTTTCATTTTACTTCCTCTTTATGAGAATTGTTACCAGATTCTTGGTAATATAAATGCACAATTGGATGCATTTCACACGTGTCAATATAAACTGCATTCAATCTTTGAAAGAAAGATATTATTGCAATTCTGCAACAGAGTAAAGTAAGCCAGAGGACTAGTTACTTATGCAGATAACAGTAACAGAGTCATATTTTTAATAAATGTTGAGTGTCTGCTATATATCAGGCACTTTAATAGTGCTGGGGATAGGCCGGGCGCGGTGGCTCACGCCTGTAATCCCAGCACTTTGGGAGGCCGAGGCGGGCGGATCACAAGGTCAGGAGATCGAGACCATGGTGAAACCCCGTCTCTACTAAAAATACAAAAAATGAGCCGGGCGCGGTGGCGGGCGCCTGTAGTTCCAGCTACTCGGGAGGCTGAGGCAGGAGAATGGCGTGAACCCGGGAGGCGGAGCTTGCAGTGAGCCAGGATAGCGCCACTGCACTCCAGCCTGGGCGACAGAGCGAGACTCCGTCTCAAAAAAAAAAAAAAAAAAAAAAAAAAAAAAATAGTGCTGGGGATATATCTGTGAACAACACAATAAAAACAAAAACAAAAATGTTTGCCCTCATGTAGCTCACATTACATTGAGGAAACACAAGCAAAAAATAATGTACCTAAGTGTGTTGGAGGCCAAAAGGTTGAGGGTCATGATCAACTCAGTATACCACTGGAGGCTATATGAGTAAACAGCAAACTTTCTCATAAACGCAGAATGTTGGCAAACTGACAAACTGCGTCTGCCACTAGAAGGAATGCTGAGAGCAGTCGTGCCCCAAGCACAGTGTTTATTGTGATTAGGTATATCTGAAGCCTATTAGTAATAATATGAACCTGTGATCAATTAAACAGCTGACCAATCGTTACCTCCTCCTCCCTGCTCTTTCTACCCAATAAATAAGAAGGGCTGTGAAAACTCAGGGACTGCCTTTGCTCACTAGAAGCGGGGAGCTCTCTTCTTTCCTGGTTCCCCTTCCTTTAAAATAGTTTCTTTTGTCTTAAGTTTACATTTCTACATCCATCCCTTCCTTCAGTCTTGTAATGACAGTCTCAAGCAGTATTAGTGGCAGTCAGTCACATAAGTGAAAAAGTACATTGTAGAGGTTTATTTCTACAGAACAAACCACCTTCAAAACCAGGTGACTCAAAACAGTAAGTATTTATTATTGCTCACTAGAGCAAATGGAAAGGAAAATGGAAATGTGTGTGCGATAGAGAGAGAGGAAGAGGAAGAGAGAGGGAGAGGTACAAGGGGGTTGGGTTGCAATTTTAAATAAGGGGATCACCTTATTGAGAAGGCAGCTGTGGTATGCAGCCTCTTTGATGGTCCCCAGTAGTCTGAATTTCCTAGGCTTCTTTGAGTATCCTCTTTCTTTGAGTATGGGCTGGACCTAGTAACTCCTTTCTAACAAAGAGAATATGGCAAAAGTGACAAGACTTTTCCAAGATTAAGTTATAATGAGATTGTCTTCCTTTGTGGACGCCCTTGCTTGCTTTAATTTCCAAGATTAAGTTATAAAGAGATTGTCTTCCTTTGTGGGCGCCCTTGCTTGCTTGCTCTGATGGAAGCTGGGTACCATGTTGTGAGATGCTCTATGCAGAGGTCCCTCCATAGAGGCAAGGAGCTGAAGGAGGCCCCAGCCAATGAGGGGCCCTTTTCTTTTCTTTCTTTCTTTTTTTTCTTTTTTTTTTTTTTTGAGACAGGGTCTCCCTTTGTTACCCAGGCTGGAGTCCAGTGGGGTTATCTTGACTCACTGCAACCTCTACCTCCTGGGCTCAAGAGATCCTCCCACCTCAGCCTCCCAAGTAGTTGGGACTACAGGTGCAAGCAACCACACCTGGCTAATTTTTGTATTTTTTGTAGATGTGGGGTTTCACCATGTTCCCCAGGCTGATCTTGAACTCCTGAGCTCAAACAATCCACCTGCCTTGGCCTCCGAAAGTGCTGAAATTACAGGTGTGAGCCACTGTGCCTGGCCTGGAACTAGGGCCTTTAGTTCAAGAGCCCATGGGGAACTGAACCCCACTAACAACCATGTGAGTGGGCTTGAAGGTGGGTCCTCCCTCAGGAGAGCAAGAGCCCTGGGGACATCTTGACTGCAGAGAATCCTTGAGGCCGAGGCACCCAGCTAAGTTGTACCTGGAATCCTGACCCCAGAAACAATGAGATAATAGATGTTTTTAGATCCTAAGACTTGGAGTCTTAGGGGACTAAAGACTGTTACACAGCAGTAGATAACTAATACAGTGATGTTTGAACAAAGACTTGAAGAAGCTGAGTGAGAAGGCCATGCGGCTGTCTTGGAGAAGTGCATTCCAGGCAGAGGAAAAGCCAGTGCAGAGACACTGAAGCATGGCATGACTGATGTGTATAAGGAGTATCATATACATGATCATCTACAGTCCACTGAGGAGAACAGCAGACGAGGTAACGTGTATGACTGGAGGCCACAGCATATTGGGCCTAGTGGGTTATTAGAACTTTAGCCTTACTCCGAGAGAAATTGGCAGCTGTGTTGCAGGGTTTGGAGACAGTAGTGGCATGATCTCATTTATGTTTGTGAAAGATCACTCTAGCTTGTGTTGAGAATTGTCTGTAAGGTATAAGGGGGAAAGCAGAGAGCTCACTTAGTCGGTTGCAATAATCTAGGCAAGAAATGAATGACAATCACGATGGTAGTTAGTAGAAAGATGATAACAGAGGTAGATTCTGGACATGCTCTAAACATAGACCCACTCATTTCTGGATTGTGAAAGAAAGAAGAGTCAAGGAAGACTCCATGGCTTTTGGTTCGAGTAAGTGAAAAAACAGGAAGAATGTAGGTGGCTCAGGTGCGGGGAAGAGGAAAATCAGAAATTCACCTTTAATCATGTCGAACTTAAGAACAGCTAGTGCTGTTCAAGTCAAGTAGAGCTGTTAAGTAGGCAACTGGATATATGAGTCTAGAGGTCAGGGTGATGTCTGGGCTGAATATATAAATTTAGGAGTTGTCAGCATATAAATAGTGTTTAAAATTATGAGACTGAATGAGTTCACCAAGTATTGATAAAGAAAGGGACCCAGGACTGAGAACTGGGGCAATTCAACATTCAGACATCAGAAAACAGAAGAGATCAGCAGAGGAACCTGGGAAGGAACAGCCAGGGAGGTAGGAGGAAAATCCAGTGTAATGTCTCAGAACCAATTAAAGAACGCATCTTAAATGAGGTAACCAACTGCTACTATGCTGGGATGAACACTGAGAAACAACTGTCAGGTTTAGCAGTGTGGTCATTGGAGACCTTTTCAAGAGCAGTTTAATAAAGTTCTGAGAGCTAAAAATATAAAAATAAAAAAAGTGACTATAGGGGGTTTAGCAGTGGGAGGGAAGGACTGATGTTAGAACAGACTAATCTTTCCAGGAGCTTTGCTGCCAAGGAACTAGTGAAATCAGGTGGTATCTGGTGAGGGAAATGGAGTTAGGTTTTAAAAAGATATTTGGGGCCAGGCTCGGTGGCTCATGCCTGTAATCCCAGCACTTTGGAAGGCCATGGCAGGTGGATTACTTGAGGTCAGGAGTTTGAGATCAGCCTGGTCAACATGGTGAAACCCCATCTCTACTAAAAATATGAAAATTAGCTGGGCGTGGTGGCACACTCCTATAATCTCAGTTAGTCGGGAGGCTGAGGCAGGAGAATCACTTGAACCTGGGAGTGGAGCTTGCAGTGAGCTGGGATCACACTACTGCACTCCAGCCTGGGCGACATAATAAGACTCTGTCTCAAAAAAATAAATAAGTAAAATAAATATCAAGATATCTGGGCCTGGCGCGGTGACTCACACCTGTAATCCCAGCACTCTGGGAGGCTGAGGTGGGTGGATAACCTGAGGTCGGGAGTTCGAGATCAGCCTGACTAACATGGAGAAACCCCGTCTCTACTAAAAATACAAAATTAGCCCCGCGCGATGGCGCATGCCTGTAATCCCAGCTACTCGGGAGGCTGAGGCAGGAGAATCACTTGAACCTGGGAGGCAGAGGTTGCAGTGAGTCAAGATCACGCCATTGTGCTCCATCCTGGACAACAAGAGCAAAACTGTCTTTAAAAAAAAAAAAAAAAAAAATTTGGGCCAGGCACAGTGGCTCATGACTGTAATCCCAGCACTTTGGGAGGCCAAGGCGGCCCAATTGCTTGAGCCCAGGAATTCAAGACCAGCCTGGGCAACACAGTGAAACCCCGTCTCTACAAAAAATACAAAAATTAGCCCGGTGTGATGGTGTGCACCTGTAATTCCAGCCACTCAGGAAGGTGAGGCAGGAGAATCACCTCAACCCAGAGAGGTCAAGTCTGCAGTGAGTTGTGATCATGCCACTGCACTCCAGCCTCGGTGACAGAAGGGGACCCTGTCTCAAAAACAGATTTATCTTCTGATGGGAAAGTGGGAATGTTGAGAAGAGGGCAAAAAATTGATATAATAGAGGGAAGAATGCTCAATGTCCTTAAGTAGGTGAAAAGGAATCCAATCTAGCGCCCAAGAGGGCTGAGTTTTGGGTAGAAATTCAAAGTTTGTTTACAGTTTCAGGAAAAAAAATGTAAATGGACGAAATGAACAAGAAATATTACTGATGTCTTATCTAGTAGTCTCTTCAAGTTATTATCTGTATCTTTCATTGTCTTTGAGGTATTTTACAACTCTGTAAGTGGCAGACAACTGATAGAAATGCAAATAATTCTTTTCCATAGACATATAGTGAATTTTGCCCAGTGGAGGCACAGTTGATTACCCTCCCCCATTATAGAGGCCAGTTGTGCATCTGTTAAGCAAATTCATTTTGACATGCCTCATATCTATGTATGTATCTGTTTTTAGGATTATTTTTTAAAATAGTTCCAACATCTTAGTGGTTCCTTTATTAGTGAGTTAAGTAAAATCTTTGGCACATGTTCATTTTATATTTATATGAGAATTTATATAAGAAACTTTTTTTTTTCTTTTAAAAAAAAAGAGGCCAGGTGCAGTGCATGTAATCCCAGCACTTTGGGAGACTGAGATGGGGAGATCGCTTGAGGCCAGGAGTGCAAGACCAGCCTGGGCAACATAGCAAGACATTGACTCGACCAAAAAAAAAAAAAAAAAAAAAGGATTCTTCAACTTCAACAATAATAACACGAGGGAAGGTAATGCACACAGACACAGATGCTTAGGTGGGTGGAAGTGGTGGTGCCAACCAGTGCAAGTTCTTTCCAATAGCTTCACTTTTCTGAGAAAAGAAGAGATGTAAAATAGTTAGGAGAGTGGCAAATGGACTAGAGAATTTTAATATGATTGCAGCATTAAAAGCCACTTGAGGCCAAGCAAAGTGGCTCATGCCTGTAATCCCAGCACTATGGGAGGCCAACGCTGGCAGATCACCTAAGGTCAGGAGTTTGAGATCAGCCTGGCCAACATGGTGAAACCCCGTCGCTACTAAAAATACAAAAATTAGCCAGGCGTTGTGACGCTCGACTGTAATCCCAGCTACTTGGGAGGCTGAGGTAGGAGAATTGCTTGAACCCGGGAGGCAGATGCTGCAGTGAGCGGAGATCATACCACTTCACTCCAGCCTGGGTGACAGAGGGAGACTCTGTCTCAAAAAAAAAAAAAAAAGCCACTTGCGGTTAGTGTCATGAATTTAAAGTAAGCTGTTAATGTACTGAATTTCTCCAGGCACAGTTCAACTGCATGGGTGCACACACAAAGGAGGGAGGGTTGAATTAACCAGGATTTTGGCTTTGGTAAGTGGGTAGGCAAAAGCAATGTAAGGAGGCAAGAGAGTTGGGGATATATATAAAGGACTGATTATAATGATTTACTAGGAATTTAATCCAGGTAAGGAGGTAAGAGAAGATTCATGAGAAATGAATGACAGTGAAAATGTGATGAGATCAAAAGACTGGAGATCCCAGTAGAGTTGACAGATTGTTGGATTTGCAGTACTAAAACAATGAGCTGGAAAGGCAGGTGTTAGTAGTCAGAAAGGAAGAAAACAACACTATTTCTGTTTGGGGTCGGCATTCTAGCATCTGAACAGACATTCTATTGTTCGAGGATCACTTACCTGCTAACCACCACACTCCCCTTTTTGTGTGTAGGAGGACAGATGTTTTGCATGGAGTGCTTACTTATTCCTTCTAGTCTCTCTCAATGTGATGATTCCATGCAATCAAGTTTTTTTGTTTTGTTTTGTTTTTTCAAGAGTGAACAAAATCTGCAGACAGGCAGGCAGCATGATGAGCAGGGTCTCTGTGGAAGGTTGTGCAGTTTGTACACTGCACAAGGGACACCGGGCTGAGATCCATCCCAAACTCTGCTCACTGACTGTGGCCCCATCACCAGTTGACATTTTTGGCCCACAAAGACTCATGCCCTGCCACCATGGGGCTGTTCCTTGGGTCATGCCTTTTCTACTTCCCAGAAAGGTGCTGCGTAGGCCAGCGAGCTCTGATAAAGACTGCATATGCACCATGAGGTTTAAGCCAGAGGGCTGGGCTTGAGGGAGATGTGCCCTTTTGTTGAAAAAATCCCTTGTGGACTTGTATCCTCAGATTGCTTCAAGCATTCAGTCTTTTTGAATGAAGAGACCCGATATTATACTTTCTCAATTATATGTATAAAGTAGCTCTTGACATAATAGTTTCATTGGGATAATTAGGTTTTACTTCTCCCAAAACCAATACTTGGCTTTCTAGATCACTGCTATTTGAGAAAAACGATGAGGTATCATATGCATTATTTATGGATCACTGGTCTCTCCACTGTTTCTTGTCTATCAGGAAAATCTTAGATTAGACTAATATATTTATGAAAAACCAGTTGAATGTTTTGTTTTGTTTTGTTTTTTCCCCTGATAAGTAATGTGAAAGAGTGGGCAGAAGTTGCTTAAATAGTTTACAGGGGTAAAGAAATTCGACTTGCTCATTTACTGTTTTATGGTCTTCTCTAATATATCAGCTCATTTTGAGAGATCTCACTTATCAATGGTTCTTGAGTTTTCAGGCACCTTATGCAAATGTTGCAGTCTCCTTAAACCAGATATCTATTAAGCTACATACAGAAATATCTGCAAAGGTTTTTGTGTGTGTGTGTGTGTGTGTGTGTGTGTGTGTGTGTGTGTGTGTGTGTAGGAATTCTAGCAATAACCACTCATTGAAGTAAAAATCTAATACAGGGCACAGCTTTCTAGAGACAAAATAATCCATGTTAGAGTAAGCAAATGTTAGTGTGTAGGATGAGCTTCACAAAAACAAAGGCCATTTTCAGCACACTTTTAGTCAGTAGTTAATCAAGGGAAGGCTGCTAATGAGGTAGTTCAATGTCATTTCCCCTGACTTAATGGTAGTAGAAAATGAAAGATTAAGGCTATTTAAGCCAACAGGAAAATCATGAATCTCTACCTTTAAGCTATTTCTGGGTCCTTGTGAAGAATCTGCAAAATCCCTGATGCTCTCCCTCTAGGCACATGGAATATTTTCACCAACACAAAAAACAGTGCTGATTCTGACACCGCAAGCACTGCTCAATTCTCATTTATTTCCTACTGGTGACGCTTTCACCAAAGGCCATGCTACGTTGTTCTGAACCCCTTTCAGGCCATCACTATTTCCTCTTTTATCTTTGCCTAGAAATGTGATGTTTGGGCAAAGAAGGAAAAGGGAAAGTAAGAAACAGGGATGAGTGGGAGAGAGACAGCAGGAAACAGGGGTGGGAAACTGGACACTGCAGCTTTCTCACAACCCCTGACAGGGTGCGTCATCGGATGCTCATTATTTTACTTAAGAGTACAATGAGATTCCAGAACATCAGCCAAATCTCTAGTCTAACCTGGGCATAAAATTGCATGCTGAAATAAAATACATTTTTCTCCAAATAATTTATTAAAAATTACACTTGATATTCGTGTGGAAATTAAGACCAAATTGCAATATGCTTTCCATTTCCAATGTACAAAGAGTTTTGTTCCTGACAAGGACAAATTCTAAATGGTAAGTAAAATAAATATGGCATTTATTTAAGTAGTGTGAGCCACAGGTTAATCTTAAGTGGTGTTTGGTTGATGGGAGAGAAAATGCTCCATCAGAATTGTTGTAAGAACTTTCAAATGTGCTTGACATGCATTCGGGAGTGGTGACTTACACCTGTAATCACAGCACTTTGGGAGGCCGAGGCAGGTGGATCACCTGAGATCAGGAGTTCGAGACCAGCCTGGCCATCATGGTGAAACCCCATCTCTACTAGAAATACAAAAATTAGCCAGGTATGGTGGTAGGCGCCTGTAATCCCAGCTACTTGGGAGGCTGAGGCAGGAGAATTGCTGGAACCCAGAAGGCAGAGGTTGCAGTGAGCCAGGATCCCACCACTGCACTCCAGTCTGGGTGAGAGAATGAGACTCTGTCTCAAAAAAAAAAAAAAAAAAAAAAAAAAGAATCTTAGTTTAACGGTTTCGGGTTATAGCTCCAGGGATGGGGGGTGGGGATGATTGACTATGCATTTGATATGTATCTTATTAATCATAAGGTTCTTTCCCCCATAGCAAAGTACATATAAATGCAAAGCTTTAGTGCTTAGCTGAATGTAATAGGACATCTTCGTAAAAGGAATACACTTAACACCTCAGCCAATAAGCCAGAGAATCTTATGCTGCACAAATGTGCAGTTTTAATGTGTTGCTCAGGCTATAGTATTATTTTTAAGTTTTTGGTTTTGTTTTATACCATGCATTTATTTCCCTCTGAATTAATCACAGGTACTTTCTTTAACATAAACTATTTTAAGTATAAACTGTATTCCTGAATATTTTCAGATGCATTCTGCTAGTTCAAGTAAACTCACACAGACATTAATCCAATTTGAATAACTACATATGAATGAGGCTACAGTATTATTCAATCCGGAGTGTGTCACTTCCGTTCATGAAGGCTTGCTATGCATAAATATAAAAATATTTTTTCTTCTGATGCTTTCACTTTTGAAGTACTCCCTACAAGGGACTTAAAAAAAATTAAAGAGCTTTCAAAGTGTTCTGTTAGGCTATGATTTGAGGGGGAGATGAATGGAAATGGCTAATGATAGTTATTTAACTGGAGATATTTGTGGTAACATGCGAAAGTATAAACGAACTCCAACAAACTCATTTTTCCCTGAAACTTTTGGTGGAAAATTATATATTATTTTGAGACAGGGTCTTGCTCTGTTGCCCACGCCAGGCTGGAGTGCAGTGGCATGACCTCGGCTCACTGTACCCTTGACCTCCTGGGCTCAAGCGATTTTCCCATTTCAGCCCACTCCCAAATATCTGGGACTACAGACATGTACCACCACTCTTGGCTAATTTTTATATTTTTTCGTGGAGATAGGGTTTCACCATGTTGCCCAGGCTGGTCTCGAATTCTTGGACCCAGGCAATCTGCCCATCTTGGCCTCCCAAAGTGCTGGATTACAGATGTGAGCCATTGCACCCAGCCTATTATTTTGAAAGGTTATTCTGCCTTTACTGAAATGCAACAAACGGTTATTGAGCACCTACTATATTATTATATAGTCCATTCCTACTAGGCTACCGCAGCCATTGATGACCTTATCTCTTCCTTTGTGTGTGTGTGTGTGTGTCTGTGAAGCTGTTTGTATATTTTTGGTTAGTTTGCTTGCGAAGCAGCTTGGAGAAGTTTCATCCACTTTTTTTTTTTTTTTTTGAGATGGAGTCTCGCTCTGTTGCCCAGGCTGCAGTGCAGTGGCACCATCTCAGCTCACTGCAAGCTCTGCCTCCCGGGTTCACGCCATTCTCCTGCCTCAGCCTCCCGAGTAATTGGGACTACAGTCACCCGCCACTGCGCCCGGCTAATTTTTTGTATTTTTAGTAGAGATGGGGTTTCACCATGGTCTCGATCTCTTGACCACGTGATCCGCCCACCTCGGCCTCCCAAAGTGCTGGGATTACAGGCGTGAGCCGCCGTGCCCGGCCCCTTTCATCTACTTTTTATCAGTTCGTTGGTTTTATAAAGCATCTCAGAAAGTGGACCCAGAAATCGCAGATCTGCCATTAGTATTTATTCTTTAAAGACACTTTGGAGATTCATTTTCTTGAGTGGCACTGCCATGCTCATTCAGTGAAAACCTGTGGGGTATAGAAATGGAACGGAGAGTTTTAAACAGCTCTGCCGAAACAGTACTTTGGGTTCCATACTTCACTGTCCTTAGGCATTGAAACCATCACCTGGTTTGCATTCTTCATGACTGAGGTTAACTTAAAACAAAAATGGTAGGAAAGCTTTTCTATGCTTCGGGTAAGAGACAAATTTGCTTTTGTAGAATTGGTGGCTGAGAAAGGCAGACAGGGCCTGACTAAAGAAGACATTTGTCACCACTAGCCACCAAGTGAAGTTGTGGAACCCAAAGGTGACAGCCATGGAAACGTAGATCATCAGTTCTGCTAAGTAGTTAGGGGAAGAAACATATTCAAACCAGTCTCCAAATGGGATCCTGTGGTTACAGTGAATGACCACTCCTGAAAGGGTAAAAGAAGATCTCATAAGCATTTAAAGGTTTGAATCCCAAATCATTTACAGAAACTGTTTTTATTTTTTTGAGACACAGTCTTGCTCTGTTGTCCAGGCTGGAGTGCAGTGGTACAGTCATGGCTCACTGTAGTCTCATCCTTCCAGGCCCAGGCAATCCTCCCATCTCAAACTCCCCAGTGGCTAGAACCACAGGTACGCACTACCATGCCTGGCTCATTTTTTGACTTTTTTGTAAAGACAGGGTCTGCCTATGTTGCCCAGGTTGGTCTCAAACCGCTGGACTCAAGTGATCCTCCCACCTCAGCCTCCCAAAGTGCTGGGATTACCAGTGTGAGCCAACCTGCCCAGCCCAGAAACTCTTATTTAGAAGAGTATCATAGATGTGTGTAAACCACCATCCTGTCACACTTCTGTCAGTCTATTACATATTGAAAAGTCATCTGCTTAGGTTAAATTGTCAACTGTCAATAAGCACAAGAGAAAAGCCAGTTACTCCAGCAATCCTCCAAGCTACTACTTAAGAGCTCAGACTACTCCAGAGTCAGACTGCACAAGTTTAAATCCTGGCTCTCCCACTTACTAGCTGTGTAACTTTAGATAAATTGCTTAACCTCTTTGTGCCTTAGTTTCCTCCTCTGTAAAATGAAGACTGGTCTGTCATCTCATGTCGGCATTATGAAGCTGTATGTAAAGCACTCAGAACAGAGCCTGGGACAAAGTAAGTACTTGATAAATATTAAAACTATTCAATTTTTTGGCCGGACGCGGTGGCTCATGCTTGTAATCCTAGCACTTCGGGAGACTGAGGTGGGTGGGTCACCTGAGGTCAGGAGTTCGAAACCAGCCTGGCCAACATGATGAAACCCCATCTCTACTAAAAATATAAAAATTAGCCAGGTGTGGTGGCACATGCCTGTAATCCCAGCTACTTGGGAGGCTGAGGCATGAGAATCGCTTGAACTCAGGAGGCAGAGGTTGCAGTGAGCTGAGGTGGCGCCACTGCACTCCAGCCTGGGTGACAGAGTGAGAGTCTGTCTCAAAATAAATAAATAAAATAAAATAAAATAAATAATAGGCCAGGCACAGTGGCTCACGCCTGTAATTGGGGCACATTTTATTAAAATAAAATAAATAAATAAAACTATTCAATTTTTTTTTTTTTTTTGAGACAGAGTCTAGCTCTGTCACCCCAGCTGGAGTGCAGTGGCACGATCTCAGCTCACTGCAACTTCTGCCTCCCAGGTTCAAGTGATTCTAGTGCCTCAGCCTCCCAAGTAGCTGAGACTACAGGTTCCCACACCACTACACCCAGCTAATTTTTGTATTTTTAGTAGAGACGGGGTTTCACCATGTTGGCCCGGCTGATCTTGAACTCCTGACCTCAAGTGATCCGCCTACCTTGGCTTCCCAAAGTGCTGGGATTACAGGCGTGAGCCACTGTGCCTGGCCTATTCAATTTCTAGTATTTCAAAAAACCTAATGGAAACTGTACCTGTGATAAGTCAACACAAACTAACTTAAAGGTCAAGTTTTTATGCTGTGGCTGGTACTAACTCATGGTAACACTAGTTCTCACATGCTGATGAGACACAAAATGTAGAATCACAGAATGTCGGGGCTACTTGGGTCCAGAGAGGTCTTTCAATGTAAGGCTCTCATTTTCACAGATAGGAAGATCGAGGCCCAGAGAAGTGTCTTGCCAAAAATAAATATTTGATATAGTCGACTAGGGCAGGAAGGAAAAGTATGCAGGCCCATGGAGAACTAACTTCTGAGGGTTAAAATCCATATGCGGAGGCTTTAAAAGAGGTCTCACCTGCTTTATTTTTCCTGAGATTGCCGAGAATAACATGGCACTTATACTGATGGGCAGATGACCAGATGAACATCATCATCCCGAGAATATGGAACCACCGTGCTTGCATCAGTACATTTTTCCCTGTTACGTAGGCTATAGGAATAAGAATTGTTAGCCAACACTAAACAATTTCACAGGCTCAGGGAATTAAACAAATCATTTAGTCAGCAGAAACACAATTATCCACTTATTCTGTTCCTCAATATCCTAATGTAATTTCCCAAGTACAAAGAGGGGAACCTGTTCCTCAATATCCCGATGGAATTTCCTGATGTAATTTCCCAGTACAGAAGGCAGAGCTCTGTCTCTCTGGACAAAGGAGATATGTTCATCAGTTATGGGCAGCTTCAGTCCCCCGGCAGAGAATTCCATACAGACACATTCTCTTGCTTCTTCTCTAAATGGTTCAAGCACAAAGTTCAGCTCCCCTACTGTGATCTACTTTCGCATGGTAAGACTCTTTTGTGTTTACCTTGCTAAGTCCAGTTTTAAGTCTTCTTATGTTTTTTTTTTTTTTTTGAGGCGGAGTCTCGCTCTGTCGCCCAGGCTGGAGTGCAGTGGCCGGATCTCAGCTCACTGCAAGCTCCGCCTCCCAGGTTTACGCCATTCTCCTGCCTCAGCCTCCCGAGTAGCTGGGACTACAGGCGCCCGCCACCTCGCCCGGCTAGATTTTTGTATTTTTTAGTAGAGATGGGGTTTCACTGTGTTAGCCAGGATGGTCTCGATCTCCTGACCTCGTGATCCACCCGTTTCGGCCTCCCAAAGTGCTGGGATTACAGGCTTGAGCCACCGCGCCCGGCCAGTCTTCTTATGTTTTACAGTGAAGAAAAACACTTTCTAAGGAAATCTCTCTCTGAGCTACCATCCTGCTAGGGAGAGCCTGAAAGCAGAATGCTGACTCGACTAGCTCGGGCCAATGAAGGAAATCACCAGTGGAAAGGCTACCAGGGGGCTTTCTCAAAAGAGGGGGACAGTAAACTACAAGATGAACAACTCGATGCCATCCAGGTCTGGATAAGAGAGAACACAGTCGAGAGACTGAGTTTCAGAAGTGGAAACACTCAAAGCATCATCTTCCACTTTCTTCACTGGCTGCTAGGAAGAAGGGAAAAACACAGACCACCTGATGACCTGTGGAGCAAACCACTGGCTTCAGAAAAGCAAACAGAGACTTCCCTCTGAGCAGCAGGAAGCAGTTAGCCTAGTCTGAGGCTTGACTGAAGAAACAAATGTGTCCACTGATAATGGGCAAGAGCCTGAGGCTCTGGAGCCAAGGGGGAACCCTGAAAAGCTGATTCAAGTAAGAGAACCAAGGATCATGCAATTCCACATGGCCACCTCGAAGCAGGAATCAGTTAAGGACTGATGAAAATCCACTGGTCTACCTGTGTCAGTTTATTTTTTAAAAGCTTGTTTTATATAATCAATCTACTATAGTCTTTTAGTGTTTACAAGTTTAGGCATTTAACTACTAGGTTATATTTTTATAAGTTCAAAACAGACTGGGTACAGCGGTTCACACCTGCAATCCTGGCACTTTGGGGGACCAAGGCAGGAGGATCACTTGAGGGGTTTGAGACCAGCCTGCCAACATAGGGAGAACCTGTCTCTACAAAAATGAAATAAGCAAAATATTAAAAATACAGTTTTAAATCTGATAGGCTTCAAGAGCAAGTCAACAGGATGAAAAGTTAGAGTGTCTGGAATTTCAAATCACTAACAAGTCCTTTACTCTAAATGCAGAGAATTTACCTATGGGAAAAAGGATTTGTTAAGGGTAACACCAGAATTATAATGCAGGAAAAGGGAGGCAGATGGAAGGGTCACATTTCCTCAGTTCTACTCAGTATTTAATTATTTGTTTATTCACTAGTTACTTAAGGAGTGCCTACTAAGCCTGGCCCTGCTGCAGGTACAAAGGATAAAGCAGGAAATAAGTCAGGCAAGATCCCAGTCCTTATAGAGTTACATCCTAGTTTGCAGAGTCTTCTTTTCACTTTAAGAAGAACCCTGTGAAATCAGTATGTGTCAGTAATTACTAATGAAGGCTCTGAGGCTCAGAGAAGCTCAATGAGCCAAATGCAGGCCCATGAGACTCTGGAGCCCATGTTATTTCTATCACACCCTTTGGTTGGCAAATGCCCCAATGTGTTTTCTCTCAATGAATTACTGAAACTAACTTTCCCCATATTGTCCCAAATGATCCCAGATGACCCTTGAAGGACAAGAGGTGAAACAGAAAACAGCTTCAGAAAGGAGTGCTTGGAAAGTTATTTTTATGGGCTCCTCTTCCTTGACTGTCTATGCAGGAGGGAAGACAGAAGTTGAGATGCAGCCAGTAGAGGAAACTCTGGGAGAGGCAGGTAATGCCAACAGACATGAACACACTGAAAGCTAGCAGCCACCAAGCGCTCTGCAAAGTTCCTTTAGGGGGAGAACCAGCACTGCCCACCAGGAATGACAGCCCCTTCCATTGTACTGGCTGGCAGAATGCCACCACAGACATGCCAGGGAGGAATAAGTTCAGAGGAATCAGACAGAGAGATGCTAGCTAAGTGGCTGGAGCCAATGAATAATTCATGAATTGAGAAAGATCGTCAATAAATCCTCCTTTAAAATCACTCCTCTAGTCAGAGGCCTTAGGTTGAGCTACAGCAAAAGAGAGAAGACTTTCATGGGGCACTCGTACCAAAATCTAACCTGAGGAGGAAGCTCACTCACAGATTGTTGGAAATCACTAGAGTTTACGAGGATGGATAGGGCAGCTGGAAACATGGAGCCCTGGGTTTAGAGACAATGGTCATTACAGACCTACAGGGTCTAGACTGACAGATACTAGGGCTGCAAGGTCAGGTTAACCTCAGCACTATAAACTCATTTCCATCACCCCAAGTGACTTGATTTCTTTATAATCATGCATTGTTTTTACAAAAATGGTAGTCATATGTGTTAGATAACGTCCCCTCCTCCCCCCATAAAACAAAAAATCCGTTTCATTTCCTTCTCCTAAACAAGGTCATGGTTTGGCTTCCCTCTTCCTGGCTAGTGAGAGCTTAGAGACTAAAACACAATTTTCACTACCACAGTACTCTTTGTCCTCTCCCCTCAGGCAGCATCACTTGAAGAAAAGCTCTGTTGTGATGGGAACAATCACAAGAACTAAGTGGCAACAAAACGGCTCCCCACCCCCTCTGCAAATCCCAACTCCATGCAAGCACCACTCCCTTCCCTCATTTTCTTTTTTTTTTTTTTTTTTTTTTTTGAGACGGAGTCTCGCTCTGTCACCCAGGCTGGAGTGCAGTGGCCGGATCTCAGCTCACTGCAAGCTCCGCCTCCCGGGTTTACGCCATTCTCCGGCCTCAGCCTCCCGAGTAGCTGGGACTACAGGCGCCCGCCACCTCGCCCGGCTAGTTTTTTGTATTTCTTAATAGAGACGGGGTTTCACCGTGTTAGCCAGGATGGTCTCGATCTCCTGACCTCGTGATCCGCCCGTCTCGGCCTCCCAAAGTGCTGGGATTACAGGCTTGAGCCACCGCGCCCGGCCTTCTTTTCTTTTTTGAGATGGAGACTCGCTCTGTTGCCCAGGCTGAAGTGCAGTGGTGCCATCTTGGCTCACTGCAACCTCCACCTCCCGGTTTCAAGCAATTCTCCTGCCTCAGCCTCCCCAGTAGCTGGGACTACAGGCGTGTGCCACCACGCCTGGCTAACTTTTTTTTAATTTTTAGTAGAGACAGAGTTTCACCATGTTGGCCAGGCTAGTCTCGAACTCCTGGCCTCAAGTGATCCACCTGCCTCGGCCTCCCAAAGTGGTGGGATTACAGGTGTGAGCCACCATGCCCGGCCTTTTAAAATTGATTTGAGGCTCACCTCCTCAAAACTCTGCAAAATGCACTGGGCCTGTCTCTTTCTTTTGCATGTCTTACAATGCTTAGCAGAGCACAAACCCTGAGAGCACCTCATATACCCTGGGGTGGGAAGGAGCTCCTGGCAGGGCTGGACCCACTCACCATTCCTGCCATCCATTGGCACTTGGCTTAGCACAGTTAGGCCAACAAGGACATAGTAGACAAGTCCAAAACAGTACTGTACGACGTGAATCATGACATTGGAGAAGACACTGACGTAGAGGCACTCGAAGAGTCTTCGTATGCTGTGCAGCCACAGAAATACTAGCACTAAGAATGCAGACAGCGCCAGCTCCCCTCCTACAATTCAGAAGGCGACAGGGTCAGCATTTCTCTTCCGGGATTAATCCAAAGTTTTGTTTTTCCCTACTGTTAAGTAGAGTATGAAATTCCGTCTAACATCTTCCTTTTTGGTAGTAAGGAAGAAATGGGCCAAATGAAGTCAAGGAATTTGACTTCACTCAGATTACACAGTTATACAGTAATATAGTGACAGGGCTGGCCCAAACACCCATCCCTCGACTCTGCTTCATTGTTTGACAGCCTTCCAGGCTTCATGGGACATCGTGGTCAGGAGGTCTGTGAAGAGGTCTGTGGGTCTCTGGTCCCTGGCACTAACAGCCAGATGCAAACTGTCTGGAAAAGTTCCCAGTGGCCTCTGAGTGGCCCTAGCCATGGGATTCCCAGCATCTCAGGCACCACAGAGGCAGAGATGGGAACAGGAACAGAAACAGAGTTATGCATTTTTTTCCACATTAAAAACAAGAAATTATACTTTTAGAGGGATGGTGAGCCCAAGATCTACTTCCCCACCTGTCTTTCACGACCTGCCCACCAAAAAATCTGAAGAAAAGCTGGCTTTAAAAAACACACACTTAGTTTTTCTCTTTTTATTTTTTGTTTTTTGGTTAATTTTATGTGTCAACTTCTTTATTTTATTTTTGAGACAGGGTCTTGCTCTGTCACCTAGGCTGGAGTGCAGTGGCATAGTCAGGCCTCACTGCAGCTTTGAACTCCTGAGCTCAAGTGATCCTGTCTCAGCCTCCTGAGTAGCTAGGACTACAGTCATGTGCCACCACGCCTGACTAATTAAAAAAAATTTTTTTTTTTTTTGTAGAGACAGGGTCTCCCTATGTTGCCCAGGCTGGTCTCGAACTCCCGGCCTCAAGCCATCCTCCAGCCTCAGCCTCCCAAAGTGCTGGAATTTTAGGTGTGAGATACCACGCCCTGTCACTTAAAAAAAAAAAAATGAGTCACAGCTGGGCGCGGTGGCTCATGCCTGTAATCTTAGCACTTTGTGAGGCCGAGGCGGGTAGACTGCCTGAGCTCAGGAGTGAAACCTCATCTCTACTAAAAATACAAAAAATTAGCCAGGCATGGCAGCAAGCTACTCGGGAGGCTGAGGTAGGAGAATTGCTTGAACCCAGGAGGTGGCGGCTGCAGTGAGCCAAGATCGGGCCACTGCACTCCAGCCTGGGAGACAGAGTGAGACTGTATCTCCATTTAAAAAAAAAAGTCTCATATACACACACACACACACACGCATGCACAACACCATAAAGATGCAACTTAATTAACTTTTACAAATTAAGCCAACCAATCCCACCCATATAACAGCACTCAGATCCAGAAACAGAACACTTTAGGGAGCTGAGGTTGGAGGAGAGTGCTTGAGACCAGGAGTTTGAGACCAGCCTGGGCAACACAGCAGGTCCCCCATCTCTAAAAACATTTAAAAAAATTAGCTGGGCACGGTGGCATGCACCTGTAGTCCCAACTACTCAAGAGGCAGAGGAGGGAGGATCGCTTGAGCCCAGGATTTAAAGGCCGCGGTGAGCTATGATCATGCCATGGCACTCCAGCCTGGACAACACAGCGAGACCCTCTCTCTTAAAAAAAAAAAAAAGAAAAAAAAAATGAAACAAACAAAAGAAACAGGCTGGGTGCAGTGGCTCATGCCTGTAATCCCAGCACTTTGGGAGGCCAAGGTGGGTGGATCACGAGGTCAGGAGTTCGAGACCAGCCTGGCCAACATAGTGAAACCCCGTCTCTACTGAAAATACAAAAATTAGCCAGGCATGGTGGCACATGCCTGTAGTCCCAGCTACTCAGGAGGCTGAGGCAGGAGAATTACTTGAACCCGGGAGAGGGAGGTTACAGTGAGTTGAGATCAGGCCACTGCACTCCGCCTGGGCAACAGAGCCAGACTCCATACTGAAAAAAAAAAAAAAAAAAAAAAAAGGGCCGGGCGCGGTGGCTCAAGCCTGTAATCCCAGCACTTTGGGAGGCCGAGACGGGCGGATCACGAGGTCAGGAGATCGAGACCATCCTGGCTAACATGGTGAAATCCCGTCTCTACTAAAAAATACGAAAAACTAGCCGGGTGAGGTGGCGGGCGCCTGTAGTCCCAGCTACTCGGGAGGCTGAGGCAGGAGAATGGCGTAAACCCAGGAGGCGGAGCTTGCAGCGAGCTGAGATCCGGCCACTGCACTCCAGCCTGGGCTACAGCGCGAGCGAGACTCCCTCTCAAAGAAAAAAAAAAGAAAAAGAAACAGAACACGACCAGCACCCCCTAGTGTTCCCTTCCAGGCACTACCCCTCCCCCAAACTTACCATGGGGAACAACCCCTATCCTGACCTCTATCAGCACAGATTAGCTTTGACTGTTTTTGTATTTTAAATGAACTAAAACTTAGTTTTAACTCCTTAGGAACAAGTTAAAGCAAACAAATAGAATTCCTCATATCCTCACAACCAACCCTCCAAATACGAAACCACCCCAGTCAGTCCCACAGTAAACAAATGAAGAGATGAAGTTTTAATGAGTGGAGTGAGATCCACTGATGTATCCTGCCCTCCCAAAGAGGATGTACAAGGGTTTGCTCTTTTTTTTGAGATGGAGTCTTGCTCTGTCACCCAGGCTGGAGTGGAGTGACATGATCTCAGCTCACTGCAACCTTTGCCTCTTGGGTTCAAGCCATTCTCCTGCCTCAGCCTCCTGAGTAACTGGGATTACAGGCACGTGCCACCATGCCCAGCTAATCTTTTGTATTTTTAGTAGAGACAGGGTTTCACCATGTTGGCCAGGCTGGTCTCGAACTCCTGACCTCAAGTGATACACCTGCTTCAGCCTCCCAAAGTGCTGGGATTACAGGCATGAGTCACTGTCTACTGTGCCCAGCAGGGTTTGTTCTTTTTTTTTTTTTTTGAGATGGAGTCTCACTCTGTCCTCTTAGTCTAGAGTGCAATGGTGCAATCTTGGCTCGCTGCAACCTCTGTCTCTTGGGTTCAAGCGATTCTCTCACCTCAGGCTACCGAGTAGCTGGGGTTACAGGCATGCGCCAGCACACCCAACTAAGTTTTGTATTTTTAGTAGAAATGGAATTTCACCCTGTTGGCTAGGGTGGTCTTGAACTCTTGACCTCAAGTGATCTGCCCACCTTGGCCTCCCAAAGTGCTGGGATAACAGACATAAGCCACCACACCCAGCTGGGGTTTGCTCTTCTAATTGTCATCTCTTGCAACCAGTTTCTCTGGTTATACAGAAAAGGACAGTTTCCAGGGTGCCAGTGGTTTGGCCACTGGAACAAAGGACAGAGATAAAACCAGAACAATTTGTTTCTAATTCTGCCCCTCACACTCTGCCTGACCTTAATTGAGGACATTTCATAGTTTTCACCTTCAATTCTTTATTTTTATTGTTATTTTTTTTGAGACGGAGTCTCACTCTGTTGCCCAGGCTGGAGTGCAGTGGGGCAAGCTCGGCTTACTGCAAGCTCTGCCTCCCGGGTTCACACCATTCTCCTGGCTCAGCCTCCCGAGTAGCTGGGACTACAGGCGCTCGCCACCACGCCTGGCTAATTTTTGTATTTCTAGTAGAGACGGGGTTTCACCCTGTCAGGATGGTCTTGATCTCTTGACCTCGTGATCCGCCCGCCTCGGCCTCCCAAAGTGCTGGGATTACAGGCGTGAGCTACTGTGCCCGGCCCAGTTCGTTATTTTAAAAACTGTGCTGGCTGGGCGCAGTGGCTCACACCTGTAATCCCAGCACTTTGGGAGGCCCAGGCAGGCGGATCACTTGAGGTTGGGAATTTGAGACCAGCCTGACCAACATGGAGAAACCCCATCTCTCTACCAAAAATACAAAATTAGCTAGGCATGCCTGTAATCCCAGCTACTCAGGAGGCTGAGACAGGAGAATCACTTGAACCTGGGAGGCAGAGGTTGCAGTGAGCCGAGATCGTGCCATTGCATTCCAGCCTGGGCAACGTGAGTGAAACTCCGTCTCAAAAAACAAAAAACTGTTTTACATATTCTTCATCCTGATGCTGAGGATGGCAAATTTAAAGGCTATTTTGTAATCGTCTGTTCAACAACTGTTTAGTCAGTTTTATTATACTACCAAAGCCTTGCAGCATAACATTTTTTTCCATGTTTTTCAAAAAGTAATTTTTATTTATTTTATTCATTCATTTATTTATTTATTTGAGATGAAGTCTCCCTCTGTTGCCCAGGCCTGGAGTGCAGTAGTTCAGTCTCAGCTCATGGCAACTTCCACCTCCCAGGTTCAAGCGATTCTCTTGCCTCAGCCTCCCGAGTAGCTGGGATTACAATAAGCGCCTGCCACCACACCCAGCTAATTTTTGTATTTTTAGTAGAGTCAGGGTTTCACCCCATTGGCCAGGCTGGTCTTGAACTCCTGATCTCAAGTGATCCACCCGTCTTGGCCTCTCAAAGTACTGGGATTACAGGTACGAATGAAAAAGTAATTTTAAAATCACATTTCTGGAGTTCTAAGTCATGATTTTGGTTGGAACAGTATAAATGATAACTGTTTCCAGACAAAACCGATGGATCCTAAAAGCTTTCCCCCTTTTGTGTAAAGACTTCTTTATACATTTATCAACAGTACTAAAAATACCAGAGGGAGGACAGCCAGTTCTGTACACAGCACAGCACTTGCTGGGAAGTCAGAAGTGCTAACTCTTGGCTCTGTCTCCTTCTCAGGGAAGGGCTTAGGGACATCCCTTTGGCCATCCAGCAATGAACCGTGCAAAGTTCTTTTTTGCCCTCATACTCCACTTCCCAGGCCCTTCTGAGGAGGCGCCTGAGAGAGGAGACAAAATGCCAAAAACCGCTCCCTTGCGGACAGGAACGACAGGAATAGGATGCAGTGTTGTCATAAGCCGGGGGAGTGCTTACCCTGGAACTGTGCCGCCCCGAGAATTCTGAGCAAACCATGAAGCCAGCTTGGAAAAGGTGCTCCCAGGAACAGAGATTGAGAAAGGCACCAAAGCAGGAAGCCATTCCACAGCACTGAGATGATATAAAAGTGGGAAAAATATCTGCAAAAGGAAAACAAGTGAGGCAATAATTAGGTTAAATCCACTTTAAGCTGTTATACGGGAAGATTATTTTTAGTTTCTCTGTCTTTCCCTACCCCTCCATTCCCAAAGTATACTTTTTCTTTTTAATAGAATCCGAATCCTGTAGGTGTTCAGATTTTTAAAATTTCCTTTCAAATAATGGGACCAGTTAACTTTCAGGAAAAAGAGGCCTCTCTGAGGTTAACAAGAACGCAACCGACTGTGTTAAACTTAGAATAAAGTTTAGTTAGCAATCTCTCAGATTGCTGGGTAACAGAATTGGGTTCAAGTTCCCAAAACGGAGGCTGCAGGTCCTTGCAAAGAGAACCTAGATTGTGCTAAAACAAGCTAAATCTGTGAAAGATTTTGATTTCTATATCCCAAACAATATTGCAGTAATAGCCATACAACTGCTACACACGATTTGCATAATCACAAACACTTGGGGCTAGAGGAAGTAAAAGATCTTTAGGCATGACTCAGTGTTTTTCCAAATTAGGTTGACCTAAATTACTTTTATTATACCATGACTAATACTACAATCATAAAACTAGGTATTAACTCCTTATGGTTATAATTCTCAGACAACTATAGGGCCTGTTTTGCAATCAACACATCTACAAACTAAATACAAACAGGACCACAAAACCAATGCAATTGAAATTAGCAATGTTAATTTAATGTGAAAGACGATGTTGATTTGCTGAAACAAAAAAATCACCCTATATGGCACAAGGGCCTAGGGCCTAGCAGGTTCTTCTTTTTTTTTTTTTCTTTTGAGACAGGGTCTTGCTGTGTCGTCCAGGCTGGAGTGCAGTGTCGTGATCACAGTTCACTGCAACATTGACCTCCCAGGCTCAAGTGATCCTCACACCTCAGCTTTCCAAGTAGCTGGGACCACAGGCGTGTAGTAGTCCACCATGCCTGGCTACCTTTTAAATTTTTTATAGAGATGCGATCTCCCTATGTTGCCCAGGCTGGTCTCAAACTCCTGGGCTCAAGAGATCCCTCCCACATTGGCTTCCCAAAGTGCTGGGATTACAGGTGTGAGCCACCATGTCCAGCCCCTCATGGGTTCTTTTGAGGTCTGTTTATGTATACTTTTCTATTTTTTTCTATTCATTCTGAAATCTTTCTGACTCTATAGAGTGCCTGGCGGTCATCTGGCTTTCCCTGGTCTTCAATGCATCGTGTATATATTAAATCCCACTCCTTCTTTTCTTTTTCTCATTAGTCTATGACAATAAAAGAAAACCTGGCGCCAAAAGAGGATTAAACATAATCTCAGGGGCTCCTCCAGATGATCCAGAATATGCTTGTAAGAGAATGCACAGCCCCTGAGATCATGCCTACACACTCAGTCTGATAAACTCTGATCCAACCTGATCACTCCATGGCAACCCACTCCACTCTGCCAATTACTGTTAGCAAATTCTATCACTGGCCAGGCATGGTGACTCATGCCTGTAATCCCAGGGCTTTGGGAGGCCAAAGTGAGAGGATCCCTTGAGGCCAGGAGTTTGAGGTTATAGTGAGCTATGGTCCTGCTTCTGCACTGCAGCCTGGGCAACAGAGCAAGACCCTGTGTCTTAAAAAATAAATAAATAAAATTCTACCACTGGATTTGCCATCTCTGGCCACACAGAACAAGAATTTATTTCCACACAACAGCTCTTAAACTATTTGAAGAGAGCCATCCTGTGATTCCCAATTGGGATCTTCTCCAGGCTCAAGAGCCTACTTTTCACAGAAGTTCATGCATCAAGGTCAATCGCCACCCGTGGCTACTGATCTTCAGTTATACCACAGGGTCTTCCTTAAGATACGCTTCCCACAACTGACCCCAGGTATGGGCTAAGCTTCGTGGAGCAGAGTGGAAGGTCAAGAACATGCTATTCTGCAGGCTCCCAGGAAAAGGCAGGAGGGACAGCTTCTGAAGGACAATTTCTCGACCAGCCACTTTACCTACTTAATTTTTTCACAAATATTTACTGAGCACTTCGAATGCGTTGGGCAATATTCTAGAAGCTGGGAACTCGGCAGGGAGTAAACAGACCAGGTCTCTGCCTTGATGGAGTTTACCTTACGGTGGAGAGTCAGACAGTCAACAACTAAACCTGCAGACATCTAGCATAATGCTGGGTCAGGGGACAGAGGGTGCAGAGGGGAGGCTGTTCTGGATGGGTGGTCAAGGATGGCTTCTCTGGAAGTGACATTTGGCTAGAAGGAGTCATCTTTTTGGATTTCCAGGGGAAGAACTTTCTAGGCAGAAGAAATAACAACTGCAAAGGCAATGAGGTGGGTGTATATTAGCAGTGTTCAAGGAACATTAAAAGACATCTGTGCAGCTGCTGTGGCATGGCCAACGGTGAGCGTAGAAGGTGAGGCAGGAGTGGGGAGAGGACATGAAGCCCTGTAAGGCCACTAGTTTTTATAATGAGGAGCCATTTGGGCAGAGGAGTGACTTGAGGCAGTAATTTACGTTTTAAAAATCCCTCTAGCCTACCCGGGAGGTGGAGGTTGCAGTGAGCCAAGATCGTGCCATTGCACTCCACCCTAGGCAACAGAGTGAGACTCCGTCTCAAATAAATTAAATAAATAAATAAATAAATAAATAAATAAATAAATAAATAAATAAAATCCCTCTAGCCTGGGCAACATAATGAGGCCCCATCTCTACTAAAAAAAAAAAAAAAAAAAAAAAAAAGAAATAAAAAAATTTGCCGTGTGTGATGATGCATGCCTGTAGTTCTAGCTACTCGGGAGGCCAAGCAGTAAGTGGTGGTCATGCCACAGCACTCCAGCCTGGGTGACAAAGCGAGATTCTGTCTCAAAACAAACAAACAAAACCCTAAAAATCCTTCTGGCTGATGGATTCTGGAGATAGGTGGTGGTGATAGTTGGATAACAAGATGAATGTATTTAAAGCTACCTAACTATATATTTAAAAAAATTTAAAAAGTAAAATTTAAGTTATGTATACTTTACCACAATAAAAACATTTTAAAAGGCAGCAAAAGACGCTGGGTGCGGTGGCTCAGGCCTGTAATCCCACCACTTTAGGAGGCCGAGGTGGGCGGATTACCTGAGTTCAGGAGTTCCAAACCAGCCTGGACAACATGGTGAAACCCTGTTTCTACTAAAAATACAAAAATTAGCCAGGCGTGCTGGCACATGCCTGTAATCCCAGCTACTTGGGACGCTGAGATAGGAGAATCGCTTAAACCCAGGGGGCAGAGGTTATAGTGAGCCGAGATTGCACCACTGCACTCCAGCCCGGGAGACAGAGCAATACTTTGTCTCAAAAAAAAAAAAAAAAGGAGGCAAAAGAAAGCATTGGTCATATATTTCATTATTCTTTAAGTGAAAATATATCCCTCTGGTAACTACGTAGAGAATAGTCTAGTTGTGGGGGTAAGAGGTACCAGGTAGAGCGTGGCAAAACAGTTAAGACTATTTAATTCCTCTTCCTAACAATCCTATGAAGCTTATATTGTTATCTTCATGTGGCAGATGAGAAACCCAAGGCTCAGAGAGGTTAAGTTACTTATCCAATGTCAGACAGTAAGCGGCAGCCCTGATGACTGTGAAGTTAAAATCATACTATTGTGCTCTCATTCATGCAATCTAGGCATGCCTGAACTTGCTTTTCTATCCTTATGTTACACGTACCGATTTATATCAAGCCTAAAGTCAAGCATATCACTCAAGTGGGTTTTGTGTAAGTTGCTAGGCTACACCATGCTGTGCTCTACTTGTGTCATGGTGTCTTTCATTCACGGGCATATTGTGTTGCTTTTTATTCCCACATTTTATTTTGCTTGCCTGATTTCCCTCCATACATTTTCTTTTTTCTTTTTTTAGACTGAGTCTCGCTCTGTCGCCCAGGCTGGAGTTCAGTGGCACGATCTCGGTTCATTGCAAACTCTGCCTCCTGGGTTCACGCCATTCTTCTGCCTCAGCCTCCCGAGTAGCTGGGACTACAGGCTTCTGCCATCACGCCCGGCTAATTTTTGGTATTTTTAGTAGAGATGGGGTTTCACAGTGTTAGCCAGGATGGTCTGGATCTCCTGATCTTGTGATCCGCCCACTTTGGCCTCCTGAAGTGCTGGGATTACAGGCATGAGCCACCTCACCAGGCCTATACATTTTCTATTCTTTAGAGCAAGTCATAGCTCTTGTTTGTTTTTAAAGACCCAGCTTGAACCTCCAAAAGCTGATCTAAAATCTCCACTGTCGTCTGTTTTGGACACTCTCCTTTTTTCCTCCTTTGGCACTATGCTTACTTGTAGCACTGTTGTCCAAGTCCTTGCAAGTAGGGATAAGGTGATCCTTATAGGATAATACAAGGTGCTGAGTGAGCCCTCCCTCGCTTAACAAACATTTGAGTGCTTTAAGTCACAACTGCTCCAGGCTCTGGGGATACAGCAGCAAACGCAACAGACAATTCCTGCCCTTGTGGAGCTTACACAAGCGTACGTGCACACACACAAGCACAAAGTAAATTTTATAGCATGTCAGGTGATACTACTGAGAAAACTAAAGCAGAAAAGGGGAAGAAGGAATGCTTGGATGGCAGAATTATAATATCAAACAAAATAGACACGGAGGGGCCTCATTGAGAAGGTAATATTTGAGTAGAATTATAGGAAGTGAGGGGATAAACCACGTGGCTATGCGGGGAAAGGCCTTTCCAGGTAGAGGGAAACAGGCAGTGCAGGTAGGAGAGAAAACTAGCAGAAATGCCCTCAAACCTGGAATAGAGCCAGACGGGGCAAACTAGAGATAAAGTCAGTAAGGTAGTGGGAATGAGACCATATGAGGTCTTGGGCTTTTACTGTGAGTTAGAAGCTACTCTACGGTTTGGGGCCTACAAGACATAATCTATTTTTAATAGTAATACACATTTGCTGGCCGAGCGCAGTGCCTCACACCTGTAATCTCAGCACTTTGAAAGGCTGAGGTGGGCGGATCATCTGAGGTCAGGAGTTCAAGACGAGCCTGGCCAACATGATAAAACCCCATCTCTACTAAAAATACAAAAATTAGCCAGGTGTGGTGGGGCACACCTGTAGACCCAGCTTCTTGGGAGGCTGAGACAAGAGAATCACTTGAACCCAGAGATGGGAGGCTGCAGTGAGCCCAGATTGCGCCACTGCACTCCAGCCTGGGCAACAGAGTGAGACTCCATCTCAAAACAAACAAACAAAAATGTACTTGCTGACTGCTGGAACAGACTCCAGGCCCCAGTCAGAGGCGTTATGGGATTAAGGAGGGGAATTAATGTTTACTGAGTTCTGGTTAGATTCCTGGCCCTGTGCTGAATGCTTTAGTATCACCACCAATGAGACCAACAGGTGCTATCGTGTCCAAAATTGGTTCCTTCCGGTGGGTTTCTGGTCTTGCTGACTTCAAGAATGAAGCTGCAGACCCTGGTGGTGAGTGTTACAGTTCTTAAAGATGGTATGTCTGGAGTTTATTCCCTCAGATGTTCAGATGTGTCCAGAGTTTCTTCCTTCCAGTGGGTTGGTGGTCTCACTTGACACCAGGAGTGAAGCCACAGACCTTCGTGGTGAGTGTTACAGCTCATAAAGGTAGTACAGACCCCAACAGTGAGCAGTAGCACGATTTATTGTGAAGAGCAAAAACACAAACCTTCCACAGCATAGAAGTGCGCGTTGTCGCTCCCAGCTCCAGTGGCCAGCTTTTATTCCCTAAATTGGCACCACCCATATTCTGCTGATTGGCCCATTATACAGAGTGCTGATTGGCCCATTTTACAGAGTGCTGATTGGTCCATTTTACAGAATGCTGATTGGTCAGTTTTTACAAAGCGCTGATTGCTGCGTTCACAAACCTTTAGCTAGACACAGAGCGCTGATGGGTGCGTTTTTACAGAGCGCTGATTGGTGCCTTTACAAACCTTTAGCTAGACAGAAAAGTTCTCCAAGTCCCCACTCGACCCAGGAAGTCCAGGTGGCTTCACCTCTCACTATTATGCTAATACTCTAATGCACACCATCACCATCTCTTGCCTGGACCACCACAGTAGCCTTTTATCCAGTCTTCTCCACATGATGGCCAATCATCCTTTAAAACATAAATCACACAATGCAATGCCTCCCCCTCCCACACAAAGCCCTCAGTAGCTTCCACTCACTCAGAATAACATCCAAACTCCAGCATAGGTTGCAAGGCCCCGGCAAGCTGCTGTCCCCCCAACCCCATCCATCCTTCTATGTTGTCACTCATGCCCACTCCAGTCTTGCTCATGATCAAATAACCCTGCTGGATTTCCTCTAAAGCACTTGTAGTCATCTGAAATTATCTGGCTGGTTTTACAATATTTATTGACATGTTACTGTCTGCCTTCCTAGAAGATAAGCTCTAAGGAGCCTAGAATGATTCCTGGCACACAGTAGGTATCTATAAACACTAGTTAAATAAATGAATGAGAGAAGGTAAGCACCTCTTCTGAAGTTACTCTCAGAGTAGGCATCCAGCTAATCGACAAACTAATTAAACCTCAAACTACTTTTTGTCATTCATTCAAAACACACTGATCAAGGTCCTTATTACCAGTCAGGCGTTAAGCTAGGGATATGGTAGCAAACAAGACAAATATAAACGCATGAAAAGTTTACAGTCTAGAGCAGGGGTTCTCACCATTTCTCCATCATAGACCCCTTTGACAGTTTGGGGAAGGCTACAGCCCTTCTCCAAATATTATACAAGCACAGGAGTGTGGCATGACCATGGGGAAGCAAGAGAAAACCAGGAAATATGCGACCATGAAGCGAATGCTTAGTCTCGGAGATCAGAGGCTTAAAGAAAAGGATAGATTAAAACCTAAAAAGAAAGAAAAGAAGGATCCCAGTGTGTTAAAGGAAAGAGAAATTCCCCAATACCCTACCTGCTTATTTTTCCAGTATAATACACAGCTGGGTCCCCCTTACCACATCCTCATTGATATCAACCTTTGCCAACTTTTCCATAAAAGCTGAACTGGACTTAGTGCAGTCCATGATGGACTGTCTGTATGCCAAGTGTATTCCTTGTATAACTGATTATATAATGCCTGAAATTGAGAAATTGGAGCAGAAGTATCAAGTGACTCTAAGAATCACCAAGGATCCAAGATTTGAAGGATTACCATGTACACACAAAGGAACCTATGCAGATGACTGCTTAGTACAGAGAGTAACTCAGCATAAGTGTTATATTGTGGCCACAGTTGACTGGGACCTTAAAAGAAGAATCCCTAAGGTTCCTGGAGTTCCTATCATGTACATTTCTAACCATAGATACAACATTGAATGAATGCTAGATGATTATGGAGCCCCTCGATTCTAATTCTTATAAGACAGTTCCTCTGCCTTTCTTCAACGAACTTTTTCTTATTGCCAGTTCATTACACATGCAAGAGCGTGAATTATTATTCTGTTGACCTATTTGCTCTATTATGAGCTGAGGATGGTTAAATATGCTCACCCCCGCTTTTTTTTTTTTTTTTTGTGATGAAGTTTTGCTCTTGTTGCCCAGGCTGGAGTGCAGTGGCACAGTCTCAGCTCACTGCAGCCTCTGCTTCGCAGGTTTGGGCGATTGTCCTGCCTCAGCCTCCTGAGTGGCCAGCTAATTTTTTTTTTGTTTTTTTGTATTTTTAGTAGAGACAAATACATATTTTTAGCACAGAAAAATATGCCTTGGCCTCCCAGGGTGCTGGGATTGCAGGTATGAGCCACCGTGCTTGGCCTGCTCACTTTTTGATGCTGGTTTGAAATTGATATTTTGTCTCATAAAAATGTTAGGCGAGGCCGGGCACAGTGGCTCACGCCTGTGGTCCCGGTGCTTTGGGAGGCCGAGGTAGGTAGGTGGATCTTCTGAGGTCAGGAGTTCAAGACCAGTTGGCCAACATGGTGAAACCCCATGTCTACTAAAAATGCAAAAACTGTCTGTGCATGGTGGTGCATACCTGTGTTCCCGGCTGCTGGGGGGCTTAGGCAGCAGAATCGCTTGAACGCAGGAGGTAGATGTTGCAGTGAGCCGATATTGCGCCATTGCACTCCGGCCTGGGCAACAAGAGTGAAACCCTGTCTCAAGAAAAAAAAAGAAAAAAAAAAAAAGAAAATTTAGGCCAGGCACACAGTGACTCACACCTATAATCCCAGCACTTTGGGAGGCCAAGGTGGGCAGATCATCTGAGGTCAGGAGTTCCAGGCCAGCTTGGACAACATGGCGAAACCCCATCTCTACTAAAAATACAAAAAAAAATTAGCCAGGTGTGGTGTCACATGCCTGTAATCCCAGCTACTGGCGGTGCTGAGGCAGGAGAATCGCTTAAACCCAGGAGGTGGAGGTTGCAGTGAGCGGAGACTGGGCCATGGCACTCCAGCCTGGATGACAGAGTAAGACCGTCTCAAAAAAAAAAAAAAAAAATTAATGATAGTCGAAAGGTACAAAATCTTATACAGGAAAAATATGTTTTATGCCTTTTTTGAGTTATATTGTACAGTGTGTTGCATATACTTAATAATGGAGTATTACACATTTCAAAATTGATGTTCTCATCACAGAAGTGTATCTGAAGTGTTGGATATGTTAACTAGCTTGATTTAATTATTCCACATCTCATCCACAATTTATGACATCACTTTGTAACCTATAAATTTATACGATGATAAATTGTCAATTTACAAAAAAAATTATACAAGCATAAAGTAAAATGCAGCGGGCTTACAAAGGAACCAATTATAGTGACATACAAGTAATGCAACTACTAAAAAACAAATTTGCAATATAGTAATATGTATATTTCTTTCTTTCTTTTTCAGACAGAGTTTTAATCTTGTCGCCCAGGCTGGAGTGCAGTGGCGCAATCTTGGCTCACTTCAACCTATACCTCCCAGGTTCAAGCTATTCTCCTACCTCAGCCTCCCGAGTAGCTGGAATTACTGGTGCTCACCACCATGCCTGGCTAATTTTTGTATTTTCAGTAGAGATGGGGTTTCACCATTTCGGCCAGGCTGGTCTGGAACTCCCAACCTCAGGTGATCCACCCGCCTCAGCCTCCCAAAGTGCTGGGATTACAGGCATAAGCCACTGCACCCGGCCTGTAATATGTATACTTCTTAATGTGTCTAATAACAAGATCTAGTGGTGAAAGACTACAGTGTTCTCATAGCGATGAAAACAGTAATATTTTGAGGTATCATCAATATTCTTAATGTAATATAAAAAAACTATCACAGAGTTGCAGGTACTGCTAATTCTACTGTGGTTTGTAGATTATATTCATAATTAAGGCAATGCTAAATTTCAGCTAGAGGTTAGTGAAAATAAAGACATAACTTTCTTCCAATCCAAGTTTGCCCTGAATTCTATCCACAGATCCTCTGAACCTCCAGTTAATGCTCCCTGGATTCCAGTGGGGAAAGTCTGGGCAGCTCTTTTTGCCTCTAGAGCCCAATTCAATTGCAAAGCTTCGACACCATTTGGAATCATTTTGAAATTTAAGAAGTTCTTCTACATTCACTATGCAACCCAGAGCATCATGATACATGTTCGAGGTTGCCTGTTTATTCAGACTTTCTGGGAAATCAAGACTCTAGGAACCAAAAGGAAAACAAAAAAAAGCAACCATCACCTCAATTAAAAAAAAAAAAAAAATCTACCAGACAGGAGTCATGGAAACAAACATTCCAAGAACCGATTTTAGGTTTTATTCTTGCCTCCTTAGGAAAGAAAAAAACAATTACAAAATTACCTACATACTACCTTATTTGCAGAAATGTGATTTACAACTGCCTATTTTTAACTATAGCAATTATGAACTTCTTTTCATTTTTAAGAGTACTGCTAGAGGGCCAGGTGCAATGGCTAATGCCTGTAATCCCAGCACTTTGGGAGGCCAAGGCAGGTGGATCACTTGAGGTCATGAGTTCAAGACCAGCCTGGCCAAAATGTTGAAACCCCATTTCTACTAAAAAATACAAAAATTAGCTGGGCATGGTGGTGTGCACCTCTAGTCCCAGCTACTCAGGAGGCTGAGGGAGGAGAATTGCTTGAACCCAGGAGGCAGAGGTTGCAGTGAGCCAAGATCAAGCCACTACATTCCAGCCTGGGTGACAGTGAGACTCCATCTCAAAAAAAAAGAGTACTACTAGATTTTGCACAGGAAAAATATTCAAATATAAGTATCAAGGTTAACGTTACCAAATGATTTTAAATTTGGATTAACCAAGATATTTACTAAATGCTACCATCTGGGATAAATCCATTCCTACTTGATCTTTCACACAGATTGAGCTTCACATGGTACAAGATATTTCCCATGAAGTATACCAGAGCATAAGAGCTTGGGATTTAAATTCCAACAGGCAGGGTTCAGGTACCACCCTTGCTAGTACTAGCATCATTGCACAAGTGCGATCTTCTAAGTTTGAGTTTGCACATGTGTAAATGGGAATAATGACAATAACATCTCCCTCACAGGTCTACTGTGAGGATTAAGTGAGGAAAGGCATGTACTCCTTAGTAGTCATCACATAATCATATACGTAAGCACTTAGTCAATGGTGGTTACTATTAATAAACCAGTAAAATCTCTCTTACATGCTCCTTAGCCATTAACACATTTTTTTAAAATGATAAAAGTGATAAGCATCTTGTCAATGAAGACTCTTTGGAAAATACAGAGACATATAAAAAAGAGGCCATAGACTCTTACCTCCACCCAAGTCTATCTCCCTTTTTCATATAAACAGGGGTACAAAATTTGAAAAGAGAGTAATACATGTATTAATTTTTTGGAGACACTGCCAGTTTTGATGCAAGTTATCTTTTTTTTTGTTGGAATAAAAATGCCTTTAATTACTGGTCTGGATATTTTGTACCTTCTCCAGTACTAAAAGAAACGACTGTTTAAATTTAGAGAGAGAGGGAAAAAAGGGCACTTGAACACTATGGGAGGTTCTACTGTAGAATTCTGGAAGAAGAAAAAGGTGTAAATTATTTCACAATACAGTAGAAATTACAGGAAGTCCAAAGAGTACCAATTGTTACAGTAATGAATAAGGATAAGGCACCAAGTCTCTTTTTTGACTGTCATATAATAACAGACTTGAGTTGCAACAGCTGGTGTGTATGCAAGTTCAGGGGATGATTTTACAGGTGCCATTTAATCCAGGTACACTAGACTAGTGCCTTTCTCAAAACTCAGAAAATAAATTGCTGCGAAGTTAAAAGGACTTAACCCTGATTACAAATGGGGTAACAGGTAATTTTTTGCTTAAAGAGAGCCTCTAGGAAACAGGAGGTTTGATCAGTTTGTTTCATGTACTTCTACTTCTTCCCTTTAGGGTGCCTCAGAATGACCTGGTTCTCCCTTCTCTGTGTTAACACCTGACACATCTTTCTCCGACAGTCAAAACTCACAGATTATCCAAGTTTTAGAAGCCACGTTATACTCGTCCCTTTGTTGCCTGCGGACCTGGGGCACTGCCTATGAGTGTTTCAAGGGATAACCCAGATGTTTTTAAACTTTAAAAAAAAATTTTTTTTAATACAAGGTCTTTCTCTGTTACCCAGGCTAGAGTACAGTGGCATGATTATAGCTCACTGCAGTCTCTACCGCCTGATCTCAAATGATCTTCCTGCCTTCATTCCAAGTAGCTGGCACCACAGGCACACGCCACCACGCCCTGCCAATGTTTTATATTTTCAGGAGAGACGGAGTCGCACTATATTTCCCAGCCTGGTCTCGAACTCCTGAGCTCGAGCGATCCGCCTGCCTCGGCCTCCTAAAGTGCTGGGATTATAGGCGTGAGCCACTGCGCCCGGCCTAAAATGCATCTTAAGAGGCACTGTTCTATTTCTACCATCTCGAATAGTATTTGGCCAACTCTTCCCAGCTGTGTCCTGAATTCAAAGTGGAAAAAGGAGAAGAAAATTATAACAGGTCTCACAATCTCTGCTTCTATTCAAACCCTGACGATTTAATCTTTCGCTGAACTAGGTTACAGAATCTTTCGAAAGTCAAATGGAGCTTCGGGACGGGCCTGCCTATGACGTGCACCTTGGATCACCTTCCCCAGGGGCACCTGCCTAGGTGCGGGCTAGGGCGACTCAGTCCTTTGTTCCCACTGCGAGGGTTGGGGAGAGAAATGGGGGAAGCCGAGGCCGAAGAGCCAGCCTGACTTCATTTCCACAAATGATTCCGGTGACCTCAAGTTAGAGTATGAGCCACTGGAGTGCAGGGGACGGGCAAGAGGAGAATCTGGGGCAAGGGGGACTTCATTTTGCCGCCTAAATTCGGATGACCAGGCCTAAATTCGGATGCGTCGCCATTTCCCACAGGGAAAGGCTCCGTGCGGCTATCAGTCCACATTCCTCCAGCCGAGTGCAAGCGGCTCCGCTCTCCCTCGGCGTCCGCGGACACCTGGGCACTGCTCCCCCGAGCCACGCAGCAGCCCGGGCATGGCCGGGGTCTGGCGGAGGGAGCGCCGTGCTGCGCCCGGGAACCCGCCGGGGCCTCCTAGGCCGGGTCCCGCCTCTGCTGCCCCCTGTCGGCTGCCCGCGAGCCGGGGCGCCCTAACTCTCCGCGCCTGGGCCTCCGCGGCTCAGTTACCTCTTGGGGACATCAAAGGCGCGGCAGGCGGCGGGGCGCGGCGGCTCCCCACACTTCGTTTTCCCATAGCGTATCAGGTCCTGAAAGATCGCGCAGCCCGGGAGCAGGCCAGGCGGCAGGAGCTGCAGCAGTAGGGTGAGCAAGAAGGCGGCGGTCAGCGTGAGCCACACCGCGCGCAGCGGGTTCAGCGCCGAGAGCTCGGCCTCCGCCCAGGGAGCCATGGCCCGCGTGCCCGCCTTCCGAGCTGCTGGCGCCCCCACCGCCCGCTTGTCCGCGGAAAAGCGGCCACTGGAGCGCCGCGCGCAGGTCTCAGCCTAGCGGGACGTCGGTGACGCGGTGGGGGGCGGGGACGCGCAGAGCCCCTCCCGGAGTGGCCGCTCAGCCGCGGAGGTCCTTGGTCCCGGTTGTGCTGGCGCAGGCTGGTCGCTCGCAGTCCCTAATCTGGATATGGAGATGCTTAGATGGATTTCGAGAATATGATTAATCAGAAGTAAAGACGCAAAACAGATGAGACCACGTGTCTGCCACTCTTAGCATTATCTCCAAGGCAAAAAATGGAAACCTTACATGTTCCACTTTATTTAGCTAAATTGTGCTACACTAACATGTTAGAATATCATGCAGTCATTGCGAATTATTATGACGAGTGTAGAAACACAGAAAGCTGTTTAGGAAACAGTATGTGAAGTGAAAAAAGAAAACCAGATGTAAAAATACATAGCTATGATTGCAAACAACTGTATTAATATGAATGTTTGTATATATGGATAAGGCAGATCACACACAAAAATGAATAATCGTGTTAGGATGTTGGAAATGTGTTGCATATGTGTATAATGTAAACATGTAGACAAGTAATTGCACGTAATAATAAAAATTATAGTGGTAAAAACTGTGTTTAAAAAACAGCAGTCGCTTCCCAATAGGGTTTCAATCCTTAAAAGCAAAGTTTTTAAATTCCATCAGCTGTTTCCTGTAACATTTATCTCAGGTAGTGACAATGCTATTTATTGACTCACTGATTTTAAACAACACTGATTTTATTTACTATAAGTGAAAATCTAGCTCTTTTAAGTATTTAAAAGCCTTTAAAATGTTAATTCTGAAATATTGTATGCCTACTGTATGACAGGCATCATTTTGGATACTGAGGACAGAGGGGTTTACAAGACAATTGTCACTGCCTATTTGGAGCTTACATTTTTGAGACTGGGTGGTGGGTGAGAAGTGGAAGAGGGGAGAGGTAGCCAACTCATCACCCTTACTCCAATGAGATAGCCGATGTGTGTGTTGAATAAATATCAGGGTGGGTAGGTTAGTGGGACTTTGGATTGTTAAATGAGCAAGCTTTTAGAATTTTGCTTCTTTGTGCAACAACACCTAAGGCTTTACCAATCCTTTGACAGCCAGGTGATAAAGGATGGTCAAATTGGTATTCTAGCTAGGACAATGAAGCCTTATTGAGTGATCCTGGATCTCTTTTGCAGGAGTCGCCCTTTCGCTGTTTCTTTCCTTTTTTTTTGAGATGGAGTCTAGCTCTGTCGCCCAGGCTGGAGTGCAGTGGCCTGATCTCTGCTCACTGCAAGCTCTGCCTCCCAGGTTCACACCATTCTCCTGCCTTAGCCTCCTGAATAGGTGGGACTACAGGCACCTGCCATCACACCCGGCCAATTTTTTTTTTTTTTTTGTATTTTTAGTAGAGACGGGGTTTCACTGTGTTAGCCAGGATGGTCTCGATCTCCTGACCTCGTGATCCATCCGCCTCAGCCTCCCAAAGTGCTGGGATTACAAGCATGAGCCACCGCACCTGGCACCACTTCACTGTTTCTTTATTGTTCTTAGGTTAACTCCCTGGAAATGCAGCTGGCTTTTCTATGATCTCTTTCTTTTCAGAGAAGCTACTTGTAAGTGCATTGCAGGGACTCAGTTTCCTAGGTAGGAGTTTCTCTTACAGTTGTCTGACCTGGGGGAGGATTGAAAACAAGGTAGGAGTGTGTGTGTGTGTGTGTGTGTGTGTGTGTGTGTGTGTGTGTGTGTGTGTGTTGTGGAAACAGGAAGGGTTGAGGAGGCTGGAGGGGAAAATTATCCCATATATTTTTTTGATTTTTTTTTTTTTTTTTTTTTTGAGATGGAGTTTCACTCTTGTTGCCTGGGCTGGAGTGCAATGGCACGATCTTGGCTCACCGCGATCTCTGCCTCCCGGGTTCAAGCTATTCTCCTGCCTCAGCCTCCCGAGTAGCTGGGATTACAGGCACGTGCCACCAGACCAGGCTAATTTTGTATTTTCAGTAGAGACAGGGTTTCTCCATGTTGGTCAGGCTGATCTCAAACTCCCGACCTCAGATGATCGGCCTGCCTCGGCCTCCCAAAGTGCTGGGATTACAGGCGTGAGCCACCCTGCCTGGATATTTTTTAGATTATAATCAGCATGCACAGTTTATATTCAGCGAAGCCCCCTGTAGATGGCAGTGGCTGAACAGAAAGCCATAAGCTACACCCTCCCGGGAGTATTTGTGAATGTAAATCCTGACTGGAGTGAGTTAGTTCGAAAGTGGAATACCAGGCTAACATCTGTTAGAAAGATCATTGCTAATAAATATCAGTGAGCATTTTTTTCTTCATTTAATTAACTGCACTACATGTTCAACAAACTACTGGTCTTGCCTGCAGTAAATGGCAAAGCCATTTTTCCAGTTGCTCAGGGGAAAAACGTTGAACTCAGCCTTGATTCCTTTCTGTCATAGTCTAAATACAGTCAGTCAGCAAATCCTGTTGGCTCTACCTTCAAAATATGAATCTAAATTCAATCACCCTTAGAGTCAGTGCTTTAGGTCACAAGCCATCTCAATAAATCAGAAAAAGAAAGAAAACATATAAGGACTACTAAGTAAGAAATAACACTGTCATTATTTGATGATTATATGAAACTCCAATAATAGAAACTCCAATGGCATGCACAGATAAGGTATCAGAACTAGCAGGAGAGTTTGGGGAGGTTGCTGGAGATAAAAATCTGTTCATAAATATGATTTCTATTTCCCAGCAACAAACAGGAAATTGTACATTTTTATTTCTCAGCAACAAACAATATATTGTATGTTTCAAAGATACAATTCACAATGGCATAAAATATATGTCTAGGAGTAAATCTAATAAGGATATAAAAGATGTTAGAAATACCAAAATTGTTAGAAATAGATCATTGGTGCGGCAAAGAAAAGTCGGCACAGAGACAAAAGATCCCTCAGCAAGGCCATCTTTACTTTCTGCAGAAAGGGCGTTCAGTCGCAGATGGAACCATGGCGAGAGCACCCTTGAACAAAAGAAAATGAGACATAAATATTTATCCCTTACGCATTTGGGTTATCCTTACTGCTGTGTCCTGCATCCATTGGCTGGAGTGGGACCTCACAATCTTTTTTTTTTTTTTAGGACAGAGTTTGGCTCTTGTTGTCCAGGCTGGAGTGCAATGGCACGATCTCCGCTCACCGCAACCTCCGCCTCCCAGGTTCAAGCAATTCTCCTGCCTCAGCCTCCCTAGTAACTGGGATTACAGGCATGTGCCACGATGCCTGGCTAATTGTGTATTTTTAGTAGAGATGGGTTTCTCCATGTTGGTCAGGCTGGAACCTCACAATCTTAAATTGATACCTGATTTGCTAATAACCTGAAACTTTTCTGAATAGGTAAATGCAGGGAAGAACAAAGAAGTTGCTTACGAAAGGTGTAAGGAAGCAATAACGTTTCCAAATAAGGAAGGGGCATAGGCTGTGAGCTGGAACCTGCCTGTGAGCACGTCCAACAGTTACATAGGATAGGACTTAACGAAGAGTTATTAGCACAAAGCAAGGAGGCTTGAAGAAAGTCTTTAAAAGAAACTATTATTTCTAACACTTATAATTTATTCTTTAACAAGAAGGAAATCTTTAAAGAGGAAACTTTTTACTTTCTACAATCCCTCCTCTTTTAATTGTCCTCTTCAAACTTGATTAACATGTGTTGGCTTAGTTGTTTTGATTAACTCCTGGATGTGTGGTACAACATAATACCTAAGATGAAGGAGTAGAGTACACTTATTATAGTTGTTAAAGAGGTAAGAATCGAGGCTACAGTTTTTTTCTTTTTCTGTTGATGAAATGTCAAGGTAAAAGGGATAGCCAATTGAACTAAAGTGTAAGTACTGCTCTAATTATTTGGCAGAGTGTCCAGTAAAGGTCCTCTATAATACCACCATACATCCGCTCAGCAATGAGTAAGGGCAGACTGATGGATCAGCTCTTGGAAGTGCCTGACTTCACTGCATCCTGTTAAGTCTCCAAGGAATGCCAAAATTTTCCTCTTGTCATTAGAGACACAAGGTAAAGTTGGTTTTGGAAGATGGAGACTGGATGGCCCTCAGGGGCTGACCCACAGGGTGTTGCGCTTCAGGAAATAGCGGGGAAAGAGCTTGGTACAATTTGTTATTCCAGGCAGTGGAATCTTGAAAAAGAGCTACCATGCACTCCATGTCCGCTTGATTTGAGGACCACCCCAGTGGAAAGGGAACAACCTGGGCCTTTGGCCTACCGTGCACACAAGCCTAACAGTTGCTTTTGTTTGAAGTGTGAAAGGAATATTTAATCCATTTTAACCAGGCATTTACATCTTTATACCCTGTTTCAATGGCTATGGTTTACCTTAGGTCTCCTATTTCTACTGCTGAGACCTTACTTTTGTCATCTGGCATGAGGCAAGGCATAGTTTGATTTCATAGGTTTGGGAAAGGGGCAGTTGTAGGAGGTGAAGGAGGGAGAACAAAGCGCATCTTAAAGAAGCCTATAGGATCCTTTCCAGTGACCTCTGCTCCTAGACCGCAGAAATGCTCTAAAGTGGGGTTAGAGTTGCTAGTGGTAGGAGTAGTAATGGATGTAGCAACTGGGTTAGGAAAGGAATAGATAGACTAAGCTTTTCTTAGCTTTTATTTGGTAGGGCTTGATCCAGGAACAATGGCCCATGATTCTTATGATAATGGCGTTTGCTTGACTTGGGTGTGATGTGTCCATCCCCTTTCTGCTATAGGAACGGCAGTCTTGGTGGTTAGCAGCACAAGGTAGGGTCCTTCCCAGGCTTGCTTGATTTTCCCTTCTTTCTACGTTTTGATGAGGAAGTGATCCCCAGGGTGGTGCTGGAAACTCCAAGGGCGGTGCCTGTGCTAAAAGACCTTTTGTTTTAAGGGGAAGAGAAGGTTGAAGGTAAACCAAGTATATAATTTCCGAGAAATTGATCTTTTGTTTTAAATATGGGGACATCAGCAGTGGACTTTATAGTCCTTTAGTGCCTTCTTGCTGAGAAATTTCTTTAGCACCTATTTTTATTAGTTTTTTAGACCAAAGAAAGCCAAACACCATTTTATATTTGACAATGCTTCCTGTATGATTTTATACCAAATAAACTGAATTTTACCTTTACATTAGTGTTATTAATGTTACACTTAATTTTAACAAAGCCTTGTAGACATATTTATCCAATTTTAATGTCTGACCATAAAGTAAGATTTTTATAGACTCTTTTTAACCTTTTAGAATTGTTGTTAAAGAGCAGGTTAGTGCTTTAAGAAAAACCTGTTGTGCTTTTAATGTCCAGTTCACAGAAAAACTGGGTGATACCCCTTTAACTTTAGCCAATGTTTACACACAGAATTTCCTTTACAATTAATGTTTCAAAGCTTGCTTAAACCTTTAAAACAAATCTCTAAGATGATAACCATTCTTTTCCAAAGCAAAATTCCTTCATGTCTGTGGACTACACTGCCTAAGGCCACAGGATTAGAAGTTAGGATAAAATGCATGTGACACTTTTAACTTTTAGGAAACTTTACTTTTGTTGAAAACCTTGTAAGTTTGCGATTTCAATTATCCTTTGCTATTAATAAGACCTTGTTTAGTCCAAATTTAACTTAGAATTGGTATAGGTGACTCCTTCCTGAATTCTGTAAGTATTTTAAGGCTTGGCTAAGTGCAAACAACTCACCAACTATTAGGCAATTTTCCTAACTACTTCTAGAAGAGTTTCCCTATTACTTACTGAGTACCCATTGTCTTTTTCCCTCAATCACCCAGGAGGAACCATCTATTGTCCTGTCCTGAAGCTTCTTCTAGGTCTGGTCGGACCTTTGTATGGTAATTAATTAAGATTTAGATGCCTCCCCATCTTCCCCTCTTAGAAAACCTGCTGGGTTAAGGGAATTATTAGTGGTTAATGTTAAATCATCTTTTTCTAAGAGAACAGCCCCATACTTTAAGGTTCTTGAGTCAGTCATGCTACCTTTTTGCTTTTTTTTTTTTTTTTGACAGGGTAGTTCTGACCTGGCGAGGTGTGCTCACAAACAGGTTTCCTCTAAAAGTTATTTTTCTACTTTCCTACAACAAAGCAGTTGCCGCTACAGATTGAATGCATTTGAGCCATCAACAGGTTACTGGGTTAAGGATTTTTGATTAGGGTATTACCAAGGCTATGCCCTTGTTTACACTGACAACAAGGTGGAATGGCTGCTTAAGGAGGGTAAAGCTGGAATAGCAGCTTTTTTTTCTTGTGTTTGGGCCTTTCATTATCCTTCTAATATTTTAACATATGCCCTAAAGGACTACCAGAAGGAATCTGATCACCTTCACCTCTCCCTGAGTCAGCTTTACTCCCTGTCCTCATTTTACTCATTTTACTGGAAACGTTTCCCTTGGTGGGTACCCGGTAAGATTCAGTCTCCTGAAATTAGCGGAAAGCTCAACCCCTCAAACCAGGGATGTCTTGCCTTGCCTGCCCTGGGAGGTTGACCTGTTTCCTCCCTTTCCCCCTCAGAAGGTCTCTTGCACACTTCCCACTCATGTTGTCCTCTCTGGCCGCTTCCCCAAGGGAGAATTAGGCCCCTCTTAGTGTTGGCATTCCGGTATAAATCCCACGGCAGGATCCACCCTAAGCCATATGAGGTAGCTAGGGGACCGCGGAGAGGACCCACTCACTCCATCCAGCAGCAGGACTTGTCACACAAACAACACGGCAAGCAGGGTCGTCTGTGATCATTCACACACATACACATTCAGCCCTGTGGAATTTCACCACCAAGGAAGTACTTTATTGACTCTCGTGGCTTCTTTTTCGTTGGTCTGTGTGCAGAGTCGTCACCATGGTATATGAGGATCCTTTACCCCAGGTTGCTGGCCAGTTTCTTTCCGTGTTGCTGAGAGTCTGGGCTTATTCATCACACTGGGTGGGTCTCAGCCCCTTATCCCTGAGGCCACCACAAGAGGCAGCGTGGGCCTCATGAGAGAGGACTAGAGATGCCCTGAAGGAGAATGTATCCCCATACAGTTGCCACCAAAATTGTTAGAAATGCCATGAAAGGAGCTGGGCACATTCCTCAGCCCCCGGGCTCAAAACTCCCTGAGCCTAGCACAAACACATCCCATCCTCCCATCCCACCACCGTATATCTCTCAAACTCCCTGAGCCCAGTACAAACACCACCTGGAAAGTCTCCGATAAGGGGACAGCCGTTCAAGGTTACTGAAAGCGCAGGAGCCAAAAGAATTTCTTTGTTCCTCTGCAACTTTCGGGCTATAAAAAGCAAATGCTCGCATTGTTCGGGGCCCTCTTGTATACTGTGTAAAGGAGGGACCAGGTTCGAACTTGTAGTAAAGATCCTTGCCGCTTGGCTTTGACTCTGGACTCTGGTGGTCTTCTTTGGGGAACAAACAGTCTGGGCATAACATCTGGGGGCCCATCCGGGATTCCCCAAGCCCACCAGACCCCTGGTCAACGGATCTGCTAAGATCGATCTACTGATAGGTGAGCTGGCTCATCTCCGTTTGTCTGTCTGTGTCTGTGTGTCTGTTCTGAATCTGAATCTGTGACTCGCGAGGTCTGAAACTGAGGCTGGCACAGTACTGGCAGACGCGCTATAGGACGGCCAATGGAGACCGGTGGGAGACGTCCCCTGGCTCTCTTCTGATTTAAATTGCGATCTGAGTTGCCGGAGCAACAGCTGACTCTGACCCCGGTTCCCGGGTGCGCGCTTGCAGTCTGAATTGCCCCGGTCCCCGGGTGCGCGCTTGCGGTCTGAATTGCCCTGGTCCCCCGGCTTCCGGCGCCGCGCTCCCAGCCCCGGTCCCCGAGGCTGCCGAGGCGCGCCTGCGACTAGCTATCATTAATAAGTCAGATCAGATTTCCTCTATAAGGATTCTAACCCACATTCCTTTACAGGAAGAGACACAGAAAGTGAGACTGGGGAGAGGGAGAAAGTGAGAAGGGAAATCGGAAAGAGAAAGGGGAAGAAACAGCAGACGTGGAGAGTCAGAGAGAGAGACAGAAAGAAAGAGAGACTGAGTGTAAAGGAGAAAGGACACGGGATGACAGAGAGAAAGAGAGCGCGCGCGAATGAGATAGCGGGAGAGAGCAGGCGGAGGGGAGGCGGCCGGCACTCACGGGCCTGCTGAAAGGGAAGGTAACTTTGAGGGGCCGGCGGGGTGGACGCGAGGGCGCACTTCGCGGACTAGCCCCCCCCCAGCCGCCTGACTCCATGGTGGCTTTACCCCTCCGGGAAATAGGACCCCCAGATGACACAGGAATCCCCAGGCTCCAGTACTGGCCATTCTCCACCAGTGATCTGTATAACTGGAAAACTCAGAGTGCTCGGTTTTCAGACAACCCCAAAGATTTACTGGCTTTACTGGATAGTGTCATGTTCACCCACCAGCCCACTTGGGATGATTGTCAGCAGCTCCTCCGAATCTTGTTTACCACGGAGGAGCGAGAGAGAATACAGGTAGAAGCTAGAAAGCTGGTCCCGGGGGACGACGGTCAACCGACTGCCAACCCTGACCTCATAAACGCGACCTTTCCTCTGACCAGGCCGGCGTGGGACTACAACACGGCAGAAGGTAGGGGACGGCTACGCCTTTATCGCCAGACTCTAATGGCAGGTCTCCGGGCAGCTGCTCGCAAGCCCACTAATTTGGCTAAAGTATATTCTATTCTGCAAGAAAAGACAGAGAGCCCAGCCACCTACTTAGAAAGATTAATGAAAGCTTTTAGACAGTACACCCCCATAGATCCAGAGGCTTCAGGAAGTCAGGCAGCTGTTGTAATGTCTTTCGTAAATCAGGCAGCCCCAGATATTAAAAGAAAACTCCAAAAATTAGAAGACTTAGAAGGAAAGCGGATCCAAGACCTCCTTCAGATAGCCCAGCGGGTTTACAATAACAGAGATACTCCAGAAGAAAGGCAATTTAAGGCCACTGAAAAAATGACCAAGGTCCTGGCAGCAGTAGTACAGAAAGAGCATCTACAGCCAGAGTACACCCAACCCAGGCGGCCCCCCAGGCATGATAATCTGAAAAAAGGCCAATGTGCCTACTGCAAGGAGGCTGGCCACTGGGTAAGAGACTGCCCCAAAAAGAAACAACAAGGACAGGGACCCCCTAGGTCTACACCCGTACTAGTCACTCAAAGACTAGAAAAGATGGGGTTCAGATCCCCTCCCCGAACCTAGGAAAACTTTGCAAGTGGAGGGGTCCCCGGTCCAGTTCTTAGTCGATATGGGAGCACAGATCCATTTCCTCCCTGAGGGACCCATCATGACAAACTCCCACAATCAACCCGTGTCCGTCCTGACTATAACCCTAGAAGATGAATACCGGCTCCACCAGGAGCAAACGGCCCCTGACCAGGACATAGCAACCTGGCTCCAGCAATATCCAGAAGCTTGGGCGGAAACGAGGGGCTTAGGACTAGCAAAACACCGTCCTGCTTTATTTGTTGAACTTAAACCTGGGGCAGACCCCGTGCGGGTACGCCAATACCCGATGCCCCTAGAGGCCAAGAAAGAAATTGCCCCGCATATCTGCCGGCTCCTTGACCAAGGGGTCCTTCGCTTATGTCACTCACCCTGGAATACTCCATTGTTGCCGATACAAAAACCTAATAGTAGAGAATACAGACCTGTACAAAACTTAAGAGAAATCAATAAGAGGATTGTAGACATACATCCAACTGTGCCTAACCCATATACCCTCCTGAGTACCCTAAACCCTAAACATCAATGGTACACTGTTTTAGATTTAAAAGATGCTTTCTTCAGTTTGCCTTTAGCCCCTCAGAGCCAAAAGCTCTTCGCCTTCGAGTAGAATGACCCTGATAGGGGCATAAGTGGCCAACTAACATGGACCAGACTGCCGCAAAGATTCAAAAACTCTCCTACCCTGTTCAATGAGGCCCTCCATGAAGACCTGGGATAACTTTCCTGCCCCCAACGACCTTAAACCCTGCCTCGCTGCTGCCCAACCCGGACCTGGACACCCCACTCCACGACTGCACTGAGATACTAGCTCAGGTGCACGGAGTTCGAGAAGACCTGCAGGATCGCCCACTTCCTGACGCCGACCTCGTCTGGTTCACTGATAGGAGCAGCTTCATGCATCAGGGCCAGAGGTACGCTGGAGCGGCAGTGACTTCAGAGACTGAGGTAATCTGGGCGGAACCCCTGCCCCCGGGGACATCGGCCCAGAAGGCCGAATTGATAGCGCTCACCCAAGCTCTTACCTTAGGGGCGGGGAAAAAGCTGACGGTATATACAGACAGCCGATATGCTTTTGCAACAGCGCATATACATGGGGCCATTTACAGGGAGCGGGGGTTACTGACGGCTAAAGAAAAAGAGATAAAAAACAAGCAAGAAATCCTAGCCCTGCTAAAAGCCCTATGGAGGCCAGAAAAGTTAGCCATTGTGCATTGCCCAGGGCATCAGAAACTAACTACTCCAACTGCTCAAGGCAACTTTCTGGCGGACCAAACTGCAAGAAAGGTGGCGAAGGCTCCCAGCCAACTCCTTGCACTCCAGCTCCCTGACCCGGGCCCCCGGGACTTGCCATATTTCCCTGATTATTCAGAACAAGATCTCCAGTGAATTGACAAGCTTCCCCTGAAACAGATCCAGAATGGGTGGTGGACTGATACTAATGACCAAACCATCCTACCAAAAAAATTAGGACAACAAGTGTTAGAACACATCCACCGAACCACCCACCTGGGTGCTCGGCAGATGATAGACCTGATCAGACGCTCTAAGCTCAAATTCAGACATACAGCCGAGATGGCCAGCAACATCGTGACAAGTTGCAAAGTCTGCCAGCTTAACAACGCCTACCCCCAATCCCAGGCTGCAACAGGAACAAGGCTCAGGGGAACCAGGCCCGGTATCTACTGGGAAGTAGATTTTACTGAGATAAAGCCAGGAAAATACGGGTATCGGTACTTACTTGTCTTTGTAGATACTTTTTCAGGGTGGACTGAAGCATTCCCCACCAAGAAAGAAATTGCTCAGGTTGTAGCAAAGAAAATCCTAGAAGATATCCTCCCCAGTTATGGCTTCCCCGTCCCGATAGGGTCAGATAATGGGCCGGCCTTCGTCGCTAAGGTAAGTCAGGATTTGGCTTCCATCCTTGGGGCAAATTGGAAACTACATTGCGCTTACAGGCCCCAGAGTTCAGGACAGGTAGAAAGAATGAATCAGACCTTAAAAGAGACCTTAACTAAATTAACTATGGAGACTGGCGCTAATTGGGTGGTCCTTCTCCCCTATGCTCTGTTCCGGGCCCGTAATACCCCTTACAGACTAGGCCTTACTCCTTATGAAATTATGTATGGCAGACCCCCACCCTTAGTTCCCGGCCTAAAAAAAATGATCTGCTTAAGTCTGAAACAGAAAATGTCTCTGAACTCTTATTTTCCCTACAAGCCTTGCAGAAAATTCATCAATAAATCTGGCCCAAGCTGAAGGAACTATATGAGACCGGTCCCCCGCCGACACCCCATCCGTACCAGCCGGGAGACTGGGTCCTGGTCAAGCGACACCGACAAGAGACCCTAAAACCCAGGTGGAAAGGACCACTCCAGGTACTCCTAACCACACCCACCGCCCTAAAGATAGAAGGCATCGCATCGTGGATCCACTACACCCACGTCAAGCCAGTGGACCCAACCTCCGATCTTCTGGGACCAATCACGGCAGCGGCTGAAGCACCGGACAAGTGGACTGTGGACAGAGCTAGGAACAACCCCTTAAAACTCACCCTGCGCCGGCAGCATAGCTCACTGCAAACATGCAGTTAGGTAGTCTAACCCTAACGTTAGTCGCCCTAGTGGCCGCTGGAGAAATCACAAAACCAGCTCATAATCCCTTTGTCTGGAGATTCTGGCTTTATGAAAACCGAACCCACCCTGGGCAACCTCATAAGCCCGGAAAATTATTGGCCAGTGCTGATTGCCCTTCCTCAGGGTGCAACAGCCCAATTCTACTAAATTTTACTGGTTTTCAAATAGCCAAACCTATGACACCAATAATATGCTTTGAGTTTGATCAGACTAAATACAATTGTAAACACTATTGGTGGCACCAAAATGCCGGCTCTCCTTATAACTATTGTAACATCTATAGACCCCATTATTGGGGAGAGAGAAAACAGTTAGACCCTAAATGGCCCTTCCATCGTAGACGGGATAGAGACTTTTCATATACATGGATAGTTAGAGACCCCTGGAACTCCCGCTAGACCACACCTCAACATGGAGCTGTATACTACTCCCCCTCCTCCACATGGCCTAGCAGTCACCTCTATCTGTGGCGAGGCCTAGTGCAAGTACTGCCCCTGGTCCACAGGAATATCCAACGACAGGAAAAAGACTAACACAAGACTTACGTCCTTTCTCCTGGTTAAAGTTATTACAAAAAGGACTAGAACTTGCTAACCTTACAGGACTTCATAGCCTGTCTGGCTGCTTTCTGTGCGCCACTCTAAGGCGTCCACCGCTAACCGCTGTCCCTCTGCCATGGGGATCCTCTACCTTTGCCCAAGCTAACAACCTCCGAAACCTCTCGTATGCTCCTATCCTGAACGTGCCCCTATACCTAAACCCCAGTCAGGAGAAGTTTCCCTACTGTTTCTCAGGAACCAATTCCAGCCTCTGCAGCATCACTGCAACGCCCCCTAATATCACCTTAAGGGCTCCATCAGGCATATTCTTCTGGTGTAATGGAACCTTATCTAAGAACCTACCTAGTCCTTCTATTAATAACCTACTGTGTCTCCCTGTTACATTAGTTCCCCGGTTGACTCTACTAACTGCTGGCGAGTTCCTAGGGTATACCAGTAACTGGACTAGTGCTGTTATTCACCCAGACCCTAGACCAAGACCTGCACGAGCCATATTTCTCCCCCTCATTGCAGGAATCTCCCTCACCGCATCCTTCATTGCGGCCGGACTGGCGGGGGGGGACCCTAGGTCACACCCTCATAGAAAGTAACAAGTTGTACCAACAATTTGCCGTTGCTATGGAGGAGTCGGTTGAGTCCCTTGCCTCCCTTCAGCGGCAGCTCACGTCCCTAGCTCAGGTAATCTTGCAGAACCGGAGAGCCCTAGACCTACTCACTGCAGAAAAAGGTGGTACATGTATATTTCTAAAAGAAGACTGTTGTTTCTACATAAATGAATCAGGACTTGTAGAGGACCGGGTCCAACAGTTACGCAAGTTAAGCACTGAAGTAAAAACACGGCAGTTTGCTTCAGCTGCAGACCAATGGTGGAATTCCTCTATGTTTTCTCTGTTAGCCCCCTTCCTTGGACCCCTGCTAAGTCTACTATTTCTGCTTACCGTAGGACCTTGTGTTGTTAACAGAATTTTACAATTTGTTAAGGAGAGATTTGACACCATACAACTCATGGTCCTCAGAGCCCAATACCAACCTGTAAACGCTGAAACAGAATCAGACTTATAAGACCCAAGATTGGCTCTAAAGATACCTGAAAAGAAGGGGGGAATGAAAGGAACTGGGCACATTCCTCAGCCCCCGGGCTCAAAACTCCCTGAGCCTAGCACAAACACATCCCATCCTCCCATCCCACCACCATATATCTCTCAAACTCCCTGAGCCCAGTACAAACACCACCTGGAAAGTCTCCGATAAGGGGACAGCCGTTCAAGGTTACTGAAAGCGCAGGAGCCAAAAGAATTTCTTTGTTCCCCTGCAACTTTCGGGCTATAAAAAGCAAACGCTCGCATTGTTCGGGGCCCTCTTGTATACTGTGTAAAGGAGGGACCAGGTTCGAACTTGTAGTAAAGATCCTTGCCGCTTGGCTTTGACTCTGGACTCTGGTGGTCTTTGAGGAACAAACAGTCTGGGCATAACAGCCAAAATTGTTAGAAAGAGATAATTGGTGCCATGAAGAAAAGTCAGCACAGAGACAAAAGATCCCTCAGCAAGGCCATCTTTACTTTCTGCAGAAAGGGCGCTCAGTCGCAGATGGAACTATGGCAAAAGCACCGTTGAACAAAGGAAAAGCAGACATATTTATCCCTTACGCATTTGAGTCATGCTTACTTCTGTGTCCTGCATCCATTGACTGTAGTGGGACCTCACAATGTTAAACTGATACCCGATTTACTAATAACCTGAAACTTTCCTAAATAGTTAAGTGCAGGGAAGAACAAAGAAGTTGCTTACGAAAGGTTTAAGGAAGCAATAACATTTCCAGATAAGGAAGGGGCATAGGCTGTGAGCTGGAATGTGTCTGTGAGCACGTCCAACAGTTACATAGGATAGGGCTTAACAAAGAGTTATTGGCACAAAGCAAGGAGGCTTGGAGAAAGTCTTTAAAAGAAACTATTATTTCTAACACTTATGATTTATTCTTTAACAAGAAGGAAAACTTTGAAGAGGAAACTTTTTACTTTCTACGTAAGACTTCTTCAAATAAAATAATAAAATGTTACTGATATTAAAGAAAATGTGTTTAACAGAAGAGGTATATTTAAGCCTACAAGTTGGAAGACTCCATATGGTTAAGATGACAATTCTCCCTAAACTGATTTTTGTAATAAATATAATCCCAATCTTTTGTGGAACTTAAGTTGATTCTAAAGTTTATATGAAAATGAGAAGGGCTCAAGGTGGCCAAGGCACTCTTGAAGGTGAAGAAAAATGTTAGAAGCCTTACTCTATGAGACATCAAGTCTAATACAGAGTGCTACTATGTGTAATTATGTGAGTGTGGTAAAGGAAGCAGGAACAGACAAATAGACAATGGAACATAATGGAGAGTCCAGAAAAAGACACCCACATGTGTCAACACTGGGTGTATGTTTGAGGTTGCGTGATGTGTCAGTGGGGAAAGGATGAACTTGACAATAAATGAGGCTAGGACAAATCAGCAAACTCTGAGATATAGAGATGGAGATAGAGATGATAGAGAGAGAAAGAAATGAGACCACTTCCTTATTCTATTCATCAAAATAATTCTAGGTGGGCTAAAGACCTATGTGACAGGTAAAATGAAATGTTTTAGAAGGTAATATAGTAGACAATAGACAATTTTCTTTCTTTTTTTTTTTTTCCTGGGATGGAGTTTTGCTCTTGTCATCCAGGCTGGAGTGCAGCAGTGCAGTCTCAGCTCATTGCAAACTCTACCTCCCAGGTTCAAGAGATTCTCCTGCCTCAGCTTTCTGAGTAGCTGGGATTACAGGCACCGGCCACCACAACTCGCTAAGTTTTGTATCTTTGGTAGAGACAGGGTTTCAACATGTTGGCCAGGCTGGTCTTGAACTCCTCGCCTCAGGTGATCCGCCTGCCTCAGCCTCCCAAAGTGCTGAGATTACAGGCGTGAGCCACCACACCTGGCCTTGGAGACTATTTTCATGACTTCATGGTAAGGAAGGTGTTCTTATTCAAGATATGAAAAGCAACTAGAAGAAAATATCCAAACATTCTGCAACATTAAAATTAAAATCCTCTTTTCATCAAAAGATACCATAGAAGGCAAGGCACCGTGGCTCTTGCCTGTAATCCCAACACTCTGGGGAGGCTAGTAGGTGACTCAAGCCCAGGAGTTTGAGGCAGCAGTTAGCTATGATTTTTTATTTTTTTAAAACAGAGTCTCACTCTGTCACCAGGCTGGAGTGCAGTGGTGTGATCTCAACTCACTACAACCACCACCTTCCAGGCTTAAACGGTTCTGCTGCTTCAGCCTCCCAAGTAGCTGGGATTACAGGCAACCGCCACCACACCTGGCTAATTTTTGTATTTTAAGTAGAGACGGGGTTTCACCATATTGGCCAGACTGGTCTCGAACTCCTGACCTTGTGATTCACCTGCCTTGGCCTCCCAAAGTGCTGGGATTACAGGCGTGAGCCTCCTCCCTTTTCTTTGCCAACCACGTGTACAATAAGGAACAAATAACATGGCTCCGGCCAGGTAGAGACTCCACCTACAAAATGAAAGATTAGGGTGGTGTAGCCAGCTTCTTCCCATGCTATGCAAATAGAACTTCTGGTCCAACCAATCTTTGGGCCCTATGTAAATCACACACCACCTCCTTAAGCACGTCTATAACACCCAGTGCATTTCTTTACAAAACCAGAAGATCCACTTGGGCACCCCTCTTACTCTACTGTTGCGGGAAGTCAGGGACCCTGAACGGAAGGATCAGCTGAAGCCACAGCAGAAGAACATAAACTATGAAGATTTCATGGACATTTATTAGTTCCCCAAATAAATACTTTTATAATTTCTTATGCCTGTCTTTACTGAAATCTCTGAACATAAATTGTGAAGATTTCATGGATACTTATCACTTCCCCAGTCAATACCCTTGTGATTTCCTATGCCTGTCTTTACTTTAATCTATTAATCCTGTCATCTTCGTAAGCTGAGGAGGATGTATGTTGCCTCAGGACCCTGTGATGATTGCGTTAACTGCACAAATTGTTTGTAGAGCATGTGTGTTTGAATAATATGAAATCTAGGCATCTTGAAAAAAGAATAGGATAACAGCAATGTTCAGGGAACAAGGGAGATAACTTTAAACTCTGACTGCCAGTGAGCCAGACAGAACAGAGTCATATTTCTCTTCTTTCAAAAGCAAATAGGAGAAATATTGCTGAATTCTTTTTCTCAGCAAGGAACATCCCTGAGAAAGATAATGTCCATTCATAGACCTACCCTCAGGACCATAGGTCTTTTATGGTCGAAGCCAAAGGGATGAAATAAGTCCTGGTCTCCTGTAGCACTCCCAGGCTTATTAGGACAAGGAAATTCCCACCTAATAAATTTTGGTCAGACAGGTTGTCTGCTCTCAAACCCTGTCTCCTGATAAGATGTTATCAATGACAATGCATGCCCGAAACTTCATTAGCAATTTTAATTTCACCCCATCCTGTGGTCCTGTGATCTTATCCTGCCTCCAATTGCTTTGTGATATTTTATTACCTGGTGAAGCATGTGAGCTCTGTGACCCACACCCTATTCGTACACTCCCTCCCCTTTTGAAAATCACTAATAAAAACTTGCTGGTTTTATGGCTCAGGGAGCATCACAGAACCTGCTGGCATGTGATGGACACCCAGCTTTAAAAATTTCTCTCTTTTGTACTCTTTCCCTCTATTTCTCAAACCAGCCGACACTTAGGGAAATAGAAAAGAACCCATTAACTATTGGGGGCGGGTTCCCCCGATACTCTACTCTGCAGGAGTTCTCTTTTCTTTTTCTTCCTTCTCTTTTCTTCCTTCGCCTATTAAACCTCTGGTCTTAAACTCACTTCTTAGGAGTCAGCATCCTTGATTCCCTTGGTGTAAGACAACGAACCTCAGGTATCTACCCCTGACAACGATGCTGCTTCACTGTTTTCCCACAGTTTTCAGTTATCACAGTGGTCGTAGAATTCATTCCTATTTGTTTTCCACTGTCATGGGCAGGGGTTCATTATTCTGTCAGGAAAGAATAGCTGACTGCCAGGAGAAACTATGAAAAAGATCACATGAAGAAGCGTATGTACCAAAAGCCTGGACTTCTTTTCCCACTTTAGTTAAACACTGAATATTACCAGTTTTGCTTCTCAAATGTACTGGAATAAAATGTGGTACAATGTGGTTAACTGACATTTTCCCTGCAGCTGTTAATATTTCCTATTCGAGTTGGAAGACCATGGGACAGGATAACCCAGTGGGTGGGGGTGGAGAGAAGTGTCATAAAAGAGCTAGAGAATAAAGATGTCACTTCTTTTTTGGCTTAAGCTCAAATATATAGATTTAGGCAAAGATGGGCGTGGTGGCTCCACCTTGGCCTCCCAAAGTGTAATTCCAGAACTTTGGGAGGCCAAGGTGGGTGGATCACCTGAGGTCAGGAGTTCGAGACAGCCTGGTCAACATGGTGAAACCCTGTCTCTACTAAAAATAAAAAAATTAGCCTGGCTTGGTGGCATGTGCCTGTAATCCCAGCTGCTGTATTCCAGGGTGAGGCAGGAGAATAGCTTGAATCCGGGAGGTGGAGGTTGTAGTAGGCCGAGATCATGCCACTACTCTCCAGCCTGGGAAACAAGAGCGAAACTCCATCTTAAAAAAAAAAAAAAAAAAAAAAAAAAAAAGGTTTAGGCAAAGATGAGGAAGAATGCTTGTTGAACATTTCCCTTCCCCTAGCATCAGACATTAGGTAAGGCTGATGACCCGAATTGGGGAGGGAGAAAAAAATAGCGATCTGTTTGTGGGAGTTGTTGACTTAAGGACTTGGGGTTTTAGCATTCACAGGAAGACTGAGAGAAGGCCCTGAGGCCTTGTGATGGAGGGGATTGGAACTGATCTTCTCTTTCTGTACAAGGCTGGGACCCTCAAAAAATCACAGGATAAACTGTAGATAAATGTGTTAAGGTGATAGACTAATAGACTCTCTGGTATTCTTTATTGCAATCTCTTGTAATTTTTTATGGTTAGTATTTTTGAGTCATATTTAAAAATCTTCACTTATCCCAAGATCATGAAGATAGTCTCAGTGTTTTCTTCTAGAAGTTTTACTATTTTGTCTTTCACATTTAGGTCTATGTTTGATTAAAATACAAGTGTTAATGCTAAGTAGTTTTTTTATTGAGGCATGACATAATAAAGTATGTCAAGTGCACTAATTGAGTTTTTCATCCACCCATACACTTATGTAACCAACACTCAGATTAAGCTAGAAAACATTTATAAAACCCAAAAGTTACTCGTGATCCTTCCCAGGTTATACCTGTCCCCAGCAGTAACTGCCATCCTGATTTCTATCCTCATAGAGTTGTTTCCTGAACTTCATGTAAATGGAATCATTCAGTATATATTCTTTATGCTTGGCTTCTTTCATGCGACATAATATCTGGGAAATTCACTCATGTTATATGTAACAGTAGTTCATTCTTTTTATTGCAGTGAAGAATATACTGCAACTGATACCTTCTCCTGCTTTTGGGCATTAGTATCATTTCCAGTTTAAATCTATTATGAACAAACCTGCCAAGAACATTCTTGTATAATCCTTTTGGACATAAGTACTCATTTATTTTGGGTATGCATTTTTAAGACAAGTTTCTGGTTATAGAGTAAGCATATGTTTAGCTTTAGTAGAAACTGCAAAGCAGTTTTCCAAGGCCATTGTACCATTTTCTATGTCTATCAATAGTTTCACTTGCTCCATATCCTGGCCAACTGGATAAATTATTAATCTTTAAAAATTGTAGCCATTCTAGTGAGTTTGTAAAGGTATCTCATTTTAGTTTCATTTGCATTTCCTTGATTTGCATTTCCTTGATAAAGTTAGCACCTTTTCATATACTTATTGGTTATTTGGCTATCTTCTTAAAAAGGGTCTGATTTTGCCCATTTTGAAATTGTTTTGTCTCTTATTGGTCTGTAGGAGTTCTTTATATATTTTGGATAAAAATCATTTGTTGCCTTTTTGCTTTCCTAGTGGTATCTTTTGATATCTAGGCATTTTAAATTTGATGATGTCCAATTTAACAATCTTTTTTTATGGTTAGTGCTTTTGATTCATATTTAAGAAATCTTTTCTTATCCTAAGATGGTGAAGATAGTCTTCTACGTTTTCTTCTAAAAGTTTTTTGTTTGTTTCTTTTTTTTTAGACATAGTTTTGCTCTGTCACCCAGGCTGGAGTGCAGTGGTGCTATCATAGCTCAATGCAGCCTTGAGCTCCTGGGCTTAAGTAATCTTTCTGCCTTACCTCCTGAGTAGATGGGACTAAAGATCTAAGCCACTATGCCCAGATAAATTTAAATTTTTTTTTTTTTTTTTTTTTTTTTTTTTTTTTGAGATGGAGTCTCGCTCTGTCGCCCAGGCTGGAGTGCAGTGGCTGGATCTCAGCTCACTGCAAGCTCCGCCTCCCGGGTTCACGCCATTCTCCTGCCTCAGCCTCCTGAGTCGCTGGGACTACAGGCACCCGCCACATCGCCCGGCTAGTTTTTTGTATTTTTTAGTAGAGACGGGGTTTCACCGTGTTAGCCAGGATGGTCTCGATCTCCTGACCTCGTGATCCACCCGTCTCGGCCTCCCTAAAATTTTTTGTAGAGATGGAGTCTCACTAGGTTGCTCAGGCTGGTGTTGAACTCTTGGGTGCAGATGATCCTCCCTCCTCGGCCTCCCAAAGTGCTGGGATTATAGGCTTGAACCACCATGCCTGGCCTTCTAGAAGTTTTGTTCTTTTATCTTTTACATTGAAATCTATGATCTATGAATTATCTCAATTAAATTTTGTATATGGTATTAGATAAGGGCCAAAAATATGTATGTTTTTTCTCTGTTGATACTCAATTGCTTCAGTACCTTCTTTTGAAAAGACTATCTCCCTACAGAATTGCATGGATCTTCATCATAAATCAAGTAACCAATATGTGTTGGTCTAGTTATGGAATCATTTTTATTCCATATATCTATGTATCCTAACACTAATGTCACACTCTCTTAATTAGTATGGCTTGATATCAAGTCTTGAAATATGATAATGTAAATCCTTCAGCATGGTTTTTTTCTGACATTATCTTGGGCTATTTTAGACCCTTTGTTTTCCATATATACTTGAGATTCAGCTTGTCAGTTCCCACAAAATTCTTGCTGGGATTTTCATTTCAATTACATTGAATAATTTGATCAATATGGGAGCAACTATCATCTCGATGATATTAAATCTTCTAAAACGTGAACATGATCTGTCTTTTTATTCTTTATTTTTCCTAGCAATATTTTTAAAATTTCAGTGTAGAACCCTTACACATCTAGGTATTTGATGTGTATGACAATGATATTTAATAATGTCATTTCCAACTCTTTGTAGGTTGCATGTAGAAAAACAATTGCTTTTTAAAACATTGACCTTGTAGTTTGTGATCCGGCAGAATTTAGTTATTGGTTCTAAGAGGTTGTGACTACCTTACGATTTCTATATTTAGATTCATGTCATCTGTGAATAAGGGCTAAAACTGTCTTCCTTTACCATCTGAATGGCATTTATTTATTTTGATTGCCTTATGTACTGAGTGAAACTTCTAGTACAATGATAAATAGAAGTGATGAGAGCAGATATTCTTGCATTGTTCCTGATTTTAAGGGCAAAGCATTCAGTCTTTCATCATTAAGTATAATGTTAGCTGCAGGTTTTCACAGATAACTATTTATTTAGGTTGAAGAAGTTTTTTTTTTATTTCAAGTTTGTTAAGAGTTTTTTTAAATCACAAAAGATGCTGAATTTTATTATATACTTTTATGTGTTTATTGAGATAACCACATGTTTTTCCCTTCATTCTCTTAATGTGATTAATTTCATTGATTTACAAAAATTATACCAACCTTGCATTCTTGGGATAAACTCCACTTGGTCATTGTTTAATATACCTGTTAATATATTATTGGGTTTGACTTGTTAATATTTTGATGAGGATTATTTGTGTCTTTGTTTATGAGGAATATTGGTTTGAAGATTTATTTTCTTACAATGTCCTTGTCAGGTTTTGGTACCAGAGTCATACGAGTTCATAAAACAAGCTGGGAATTGTTCCTTTTTGTTCTTGTCTTTGAAAGAGTTTATATATGAATAGCTTAATTTTTCATTAAATGCTAGTAGAATTTACCAGTAAAGCCACCTGACTTTGAAGATGTTTTTGTAGGAAGGTTTTAAATTATGGATTCAATTTTAAAAAACAGATATAGGATTATTCACTTTTTGTTTTTGTATCAGTTTAGGAAAGTTGTGTTTTTCAAGAATTTTATCCATTTCTTCTAAGTTGTTAATATCCAATTATACAGAATAATCTTGTATCCTTTTAAATGTTAGTGGAGATCTATAGTTATGTCTCATTTTTCTTCTCTAACATTGATAATTTGTATTTTCTTTCTTTACCAGTCCTGCTAGAATTTTATAAAATTTTATTAATCTTTTCTGAGAACAAACTGTTGGATTTGTTGATTTTTTTCCCCTATTTATATTTGTCTTTGATTTTGTTGAAATTTTTTTGCTCTGATTTTATTCCCCTGTTTCTAATTTCTTGAGTGTAATCTTCTACTTTTTTCTAGCTTGTTTTTTTTTGAGACAGGAGCTCGCTCTGTCATACAATTTGGAGTGCCGTGGTATGATCACTGATCACTGTAACCTCCACCTCCCAGGCTCAAGTGATTCTCCCACCTCAGCCTCCTGAGTGGCTGGGACTACAGATTTTATGTGCTATCAGGCCCAGCTAATTAAAAAAAATTTTTTTTTTGACAGACAAGGTCTCCCTTTGTTGCCCAGGTTGGTCTTGAACTCCTGGCCTCAAGTAATCCTCCTGTCTTGGCCTCCCTAAGTGCTAGGATTACAGACGTGAGCTACTTTACAAGGCCTCTAGCTTCTTGAGATGGAAGCTTAGATCACTGAAATAAAATACTTTTTTTTCTAATGAGCATTGTAACTATTGTTTTCCCTCTAGGCATTGATTTAACTGCATCTCACAAATTTTTATAGAAAATTTATTATCATTATTATTATTATTTTTGAGATGGAGTCTTGCTCTGTCGCCCAAGCTAGAGTGCAGTGGCATGATGTTGGCACACTGCAAGGTCCACTTTCCAGGTTCATGCCATTCTCCTGCCTCAGCTTCCCAAGTAGCTGGGACTACAGGGGCCTGCCACCATGCCTGGCTAATTTTTTTTTTTTTGTATTTTTAGTACAGACGGGGTTTCACTGTGTTAGCCGGGATGGTCTCAATCTCCTGGCCTCATGATCCTCCCGCCTTGGCCTCCCAAAGTGCCAGGATTACAGGCGTGAGCCACCGCACCCAACTGAAAAATTTTTATTATTGTTTAGTTAAATAAAATTTACAATTTTCATTGTGACTTCCTCTCTCAATTTCCACCATTTTTGAATTCTTTAGTTATCTTTCTGTTACTGATTTCTAGTTCAATTATACTGTGATCAATACATATTTTTATATGATTTCAATCCTTCAAAATGTATGGAGACTGGCTTTATGTTCCAGAATGTGGTGTATTTTATAAATATTTATGTACAATTGAAAAGAAAATGTGTTCTATAATATTTGAGTATAGTATTTCATAAATTTCAATGGAATCAAGTTGGTTAGTAGTACTCAAATATTTTATACCCTGTTAAAAGATCAACAGGTTTATATACCTACTGCATAGTAATACACTGAGACATCAGGGTTTGCAGTAGAGAGTTTAATGATCACAGGGTACTAAGTAATGAGATAGGAGGAGACCCTCAAATTTATCTCCCCAAGGAGTTCTGGGCTGGAGATTTTTTATTTTTTATTTTTTTTGAGACAGAGTGTCGCTCTGCCACCCAGGCTGGAGTGCAGTGGGGTGATCTCGGCTCATGGCAAGCTCGGCCTCCCAGGTTCACGCCATTCTCCTGCCTCAGCCTCCTGAGTAGCTGGGACTGCAGGTGCCCACCACCATGCTCAGCTAATTTTTTTGTATTTTTTAGTGGAGACAGGATTTCACCGTGTTAGCCAGGATGGTCTTGGTCTTCTGACCTTGTGATCTGCCTGCCTCGGCCTCCCAAAGTGCTGGGATTACAAGCGTGAGCCACCACACCCAGCCTGGGCTGGAGATTTTAAGGGGATAATGAAGGGGAAGGGACTGTAAAATTGATATCAATTGGTTGGGGTAAGGGGGATGAAATCATCAGGATGTAGACACTGCATTCTTTGGAGAGTCAGCTCCTTGTGGGGTTCTTCAGACCAGCTGACTTCAGTAGTTTCACTGGTGTGCAGGACCTGAAAGTATATCTCAAAAGAAAAACTTAATGTTGCATAATGTTTAATAAGTTTTGTTTATAGAGCAGTTCAAGAGAACTATAATCTAGGGCCTACATAATTCTAAGACAATAGGCAAACAATTGTGAGGAAGTGGGTCAGAGAGGAAGCTGATCTAATGATTAAATGCTAAATGTGTTGCAAGCTTGGTTTATTTTTGTTCCCACCCCTCCTTTCTTTCCTGATTTATTTTATAAAGTTTATAGGGACGGTTTTATCCTTACTGATATTCTTGTCTGCTTGGTCTACCATTTCCTAAGGGAGATATATTAATATATGCAATGATTATGGAGTTGTCTGTCTTTCCTTTTATTTCTGTCAGTTTGCTTTATGTATTTTGAAACTATGTTATGAGGTGCATAAGCATTAAATATATTGCATCTGTCTACTTATTTGAGTTATCTGTGTATCTGCTTCTAGTGTCTATTTTTCCTTTGATTATAGGTCACAATTTTTTGTGCTTCACATTTCATACTTTTTCATTATATGTCAGACATTATGTATAAAAGGACCATAGAGATTGAAGTCAGTGTTTTCCCTCAGAGAGACTCCACCCTTTACTCTTACTCTTGTTGCACATAGAGCAACAGAATAGAAGTGACCGCCAATTTCCTAGAAAGGACTTCTCCCTCTCTGGAATTTAATTTCTCTAGATTTTGTTTCTGTAGTTTTTCAGTGTCTTAAAATATGGTTTTTATTTTTGCTTATGTTTTTCTCTATTTCTTTTCTTTTTCTTTTTTTTTTTTGAGATGGGGTCTTGCTCTGTTGCCCAGGTTGGAGTGCAGTGGCACAGTCTTGGCTCACTGCAATCTCCGCCTCCCAGGTTCAAGTGATTCTTCTGCCTTAGCCTCCTGAGTAGCTGGGACTACAGGCACCTGCCACCACACCTGGCTAATGTTTGTATTTTTAGTAGAGACGGGGTTTCACCATATTGGCCAGGCTGGTCTCGAACTCCTGACCTCGTGATCTGCCCCCCTCAGCCTTCCAAAGTGCTGGGATTACAGGCGTGAGCCACTGTGTCCAGCATGTTTTTTTTTTTTTTTCTATTTCTTTCTTATGGCAGGAGTGATAGCCTGCTGCTATCATCTATATCTTAAACCAACAATACATAGTTTGTAAGATTTATCTGGAGCCTTTTGATTTAAAAAATGTATAAATATGAGTAAAAAAAAACTCTACTCACTGGCAGAGGTAGATTTAAAAAATGGTTTGTCTGTAGCAGCTTGGACTTTGAGAAGGGGAAAAGTATCAACCTATCTGCTCTCTAATTGTTTACCTCAGATCTAATTTCCTGGTTACTGATTCTGTCATTATTCATCTTTCTCAGGTGAGAAGGTAACATGAATGTCAGTCTAAGCTTTTGATAGTTCTGTCTAGCACAAACAAATACCAAACCACTTGGAAAGGTGGTCAGAGAGAAAAACAAAAAAAACTCACATTAAAGATGAGTTCCTAAAAAGGCACAGAACCCATGGGGAAGTGATCTGCTATGAGTGATAAAAATCAAGAATACAGAACACTAAGAAACTGAGATAACTGAATGACAATGGGAAAGAATATAAAATAAATATGTTCAAAGTGATCAAAGACACACTAGAAGAATTTACAACCATAGCAAAGAATGCACTATTAAGAAAAGACCAGGCAAGTTTTATAGATCCATATATAACTTCTTTTTTTGTTGTTGTTTTTGAGACAGAGTCTTGCTCTGCCACCCAGACTGAAGTGTCATGGTGTGATCTTGACTCACAACAGCCTTCACCTCCCAGGTTCAAACAATTCTCCTGCCTCAGCCTCCCGAGTAGATGGGATTATGGGTGCCCACCACCACACCCAGCTAATTTTGTACTTTTAGTAGAGACGAGGTTTCACCATGTTGGCCAGGCTGGTCTCAAACTCCTGACTTCAAGTGATCTTCCCATCCTTGGCCTCCCAAAGTACTGGGATTATAGGCGTGAGCCACCACGCCTGGTCTCAAATAGAACTTCTAAAAAAGAAATAGGTGGGCCGGGTGCTGTGGCTCATGCTTATAATTCCCACATGTTGGGAGAGCAAGATGGGAGGATCACTTGAGGCCAGCAGTTTGGGACCAGCCTAGGCAAGATGGCGAGACCTTATCTGTACAAGAAATTTAAAAATTAGCTGATTGCAGTGGTGCGTGCTTATAATCCCCTACTTGGGAACTTGAGAAGGGAGGATTGCTTGAGCCCAGAAGTTCCTGTGGTGAGTTATGATCATGCCAGTGCACTCCAGCCTGGGCGACAAAGTAAGAACCCGTCTGAAAAAAATAACAAAATTAGAAAGTAAAAGGTGAGTGGTGACTGAATAGCTAATTAGGGATACCTAGAGAACTAGTGATCTAGAAGCTAAATCTTCTGGTAGATACCCAGAAAGCAGCACAGATTAACAGAGATGGAAAATGAAAGAAGATAAGAAACATGGAGGAGAAAAGGGAGAGAGCCAAACAGCGTGATGCCAGAAGAAGAAAAGAAAATGAAGAAAAGGTAAAGTTTGAAAGGGTAATGTTTGAGAATTTCCAGATTGATTAAAAATGTGAATCTTGGCCGGGTGTGGTGGCTCATGCCTGTAATCCCAGCATTTTGGAAGGCCAAGGCGGGCAGATCACGTGGTCAGGAGTTCGGGACCAGCCTGGCCAATACAGTGAAACCCTGTCTCTACTAAAAACACAAAAATTAGCTGGGCGTGGTGATGGATGACTGTAATCCCAGCTATTCGGGAGGCTGAGGCAGGAGAATTGCTTAAACCGGGGAGGCGGAGGTTGCAGTGAACCAGAATCACGCCACTGCGCTCCAGCCTGGGTGATAGAACTAGACTCTGTCTCAAAAAAAAAAATGTGAATCTTGGCTGGACATGGTGGCTTGTGCCTGTAATTCCAGCACTGGGAGGCCAAGGTGGGAGAATTGCTTGAGTTTAAGAGTTCAAGATCAGCCTGAGCAACACAGTGAGGCCTCATCTCTACTAAAGATAAAAAACATTAGCTGGATGTGGTGGCATGTGCCTGTAGTCCCATCTACTTAGGAGGCTAAGGCAGGAGGCAGGAGGATCTCTTGAGCCTGGGAGGATGAGGCTGCAGTTAGCTCTGATTGTGCCACTGCACTCTAGCCTGAGTAACAGAGTTGAGACCCTGTCTCAAAAAAAAAAAAAAAAAAAAAAAAAAAAAAAAAAGAATCTTCATGTTTCAGACACACAATGAAATGAGCAGAATATGTAAATATAGGTATCTAGATGCAGAAGTAAAAATGAATATTAGAAACAAAGCACACAAAAAATCTTAAATGCACCCAGAGAAAAAGGGCAAATTACTTAGAGGAGCAGTAGTCAGACTTACAACAGCAATATCAGGGGCTGGAAATAAATGAAATAATGTTTCAAAATACTAAAGCAAAGTGTCAATTAGAATCTATACAAAAGAAACTATCATTCAAGAATGATGACATAGTTTTTTTAAATTGATAGAATAAACACAATTTATCACTTATAGGGTCTTGTTGGATAAAATCCTGTTGCTTGTCCTTCAGAAAGAAGGAAGTTGAACCCAAAGAAAAGAGTGAAGTGTGGTGAGCAATGGTAAACAATGTAATTGGCAAATTAGTATTTAGTTAAGTTACTAAGTAAATACTGACTTAAAAAATGATAAAACTTTTAAAGTGTGAAAAATAAAGTTGGAATAAAATACTAGATAATCATTAAGATGGGATAAAGTGATAAATTCTTTTAAGATCTCTGTGTTTGGGAGAAGAATAAGAACTATTAATATCATGTTTGACTTAAAGCCTCAAGTTTATGTTAAAAATGTAAGGTCCATTGTAATAGAAATAGGATCCAAACCAGTTTGTGTGTGGTGTGGTGAGGGAAGGAATACAGAAAAATATAGAAATGGCCAAGAAGCACATCAAAAGATTCTCAATGGACCGGACACTGGCCCATGCCTGTAATCCTAGCACTTTGGGAGGTTGAGGCAGGCTTGAGCTCAGGAGTTGGAGACCAGCCTAGGCAACATGGTGAAACCCCGTCTCTACTAAAAACACAAAAATTAGCCTGGTGTGGGGGCGGATGCCTGTAATCCCGGCTACTTGGGAGGCCGAGGCATAAAAGTCACTTGAACCCGGGAAGTGGAGGTTGTAGTGAGCCAAGATAGCACCACTGCACTCCAGCCTGGGTGACTGACAGAGTGAGACTCTGTCTCAAAGTAAATTAAATTAAATTAAAAAGATCCTCAACATTGGTATCCACCAGGGAAATGCAACAAGCAGAATCTCAATGAAAGACCACTTTATACCTACTAGCATGACTATAATAATAAGTGTTGGCCAGGATTTGGGGAAACTCAAAACTTCATACATTGTTTGTGGGAATGAAAAATGGTGCGTCCACCTTGGAAATCAGTCAGAAAGTTCCCCAAAAAGTTAAACACAGAGATACTATTTGATCTAGCAATTCCACTCCTAGTTTCACTTCCCAAAGAATTAAAAACATACGTCTACACAAGAACTTGTGCCTGAATGTTTATAGCGGTATTATTCATCATAGCTAAAGGTGGAAACAATCTGAATGCCTATCAGCTGATGAATAAATAAACAAAATGTGGTATTCCATACAATAGAATAGTTCTTGGCCAAAGAAGGAAGGAAGGATGGATATATGCTCCAACATGGATGACCCTCGAAAACATGCTAAGTGAAAGAAGCCAGCCACGAAAGACCACATAACAACACATTGACGTCTGAGAGAGGATAATTTATCACTCCCCTGTCCCTCTTCTGGCCCAGAAATGGCTATCTCACTTAGAACTCCAGCTTCTCCTGGAAAAGCGACAGCCCAGAATCTACTGAGCCTTATGGTTTCAGTTTCCTTTCTCAAATTCATTCATTAAACAGATGGAGAAGTAAGTGATGGGGACTGAACAAAGACCAGTCTCCCATACTTTTTCCTTGTTTTGTCTTCCTTCCTTCCTTCCTTCCTTCCTTCCTTCCTTCCTTCCTTCCTTCCTTCCTTCCTTCCTTCCTTCCTTCCTTCCCTCCTTTTCTTTCTTTCATCTTTCTTTCTCTTTTCTTTTCTTTTGACAGGGTCTCACTCTATTACCTAGGATGAAGTGCATTGAGGCAACAATCATGGCTCATTGCAGCCTCAACCTCCCATGCTCAAGCAATCCTCCCATCTCAGCCTCGTGAGTAGACAGGACCACAGGTGTGCACCATCATGCCCAGTTAATGTTTTATTTTTTGTAGAGACACAGTCTCCTTATGTTGCCCAGGCTGGTCTCGAACTCCTGAATACAAGCGATCCTCCTGTCTTTGCCTCCCAAATGCTGCGGTTATAGGCGTGAGCCACCATGTCTGACTTCCGATACTTTTTCTTCCTTAATCTTGGTAACCCCTTCAAACATTGCGTGGTGCACCCATTTATTCACTCGTTCACTAAATATTTACTTAGTAACTACCACGGGCAAAATGCCTAGTGAATACAACAAAGGCATGGGCTGTAGCCTCAAGGATCTGGCATTTTCGTTGAAGAACAACAACACTAAGCATCTGAACAGTTAAACAATAGCCAACTCCTTTAGGTATTGGATAGTCCAAGACTCAGTTGTGAAAAACCTTCTTGGTTCCATCTACACTCTTTTGGTGATCTTATCCAGTCTCAGGACTGAAATAACACCAAGGACTCCAGCCTCAACTTCTCTCTTGAATCCTGATCTTATGTATTCAATTAAAAAAAAAGAATAAGTAAAAGCCATTTTAAATTGATCTCCAAAAGCAATCTCTGATCATTCTCCTGCCTCCCCTCACCCAGATCTACTCATGTCTGTTTTCCTGGGAACTGGTACCTCCATTCTTTGAATTGCTCAAAAAGCTTGACATTTTCTCTTGTCTTCTTATATACCACATCCAAACCATCTTCAAATCCTGCTGGTTTAAACTTCAAAATATGTCTAGGATTTGATACCATTTCATTATCTTCACTACCACCATCCTGGTCCAAGTCATCATCTTCTCCTGCCTGGATTACTATAACAATCTTCTAACTCACCTCCCTCTTCTGCTGAAGGCTCTAAGATTTATTTCCAACACAGCAGTTAAGTGATTCCTTCCAAAGATGTTATAAACAGATCATGTTCACCTCTGCTAAACCCTCTAGTTAGTGGCTTTCTCTCTCACTTAGAGGAAAATCCAAAGTCCTTATAGGGGCTGCAAGGGCCTGACTGATCTGGGCCCTGCTACCTCTCTGGCTTGGAGTCCACTCCACTCCTCCCTCTACGTTGTTCCTCAACCTGCTAAGCATGCTCCTGCCTTGGGGCCTCTGTCCTTCTTTTCTATTAGCAGCTCACCCGCATATATCTGCATGACCTCCTCCCTTGCTTCTTTCAAGTCCCTACTCAAAATTCCCCTTCAGCAAGACCAATCTGAGTAAAACAGCTCCTCTGCCTCCTTGGCATTTCCCCCTTACTGTTCTCCACATCACTTATAACATTCTGATATGCTGTGCATTTCATCATTTATGTACAGACTCCAGGAGGGAAAGACTATTTTATTCCCTGCTGTATGTATTTCTAGTGCCTGTATCAGTGCCTGGCATATAAGTTCTCAATAAATATTATTGAATGAATGAATTATTCAATATACATTCAAGCCAGAGGAAATGCTATAAGGTATTGCCAAATTAATGATATATAAATTAATATTTTGGTTTACTATTTATTATTATTATTATTACCATTATTATTACCATTTCAGTAATTATATGTGACAGTAATCTGTTTGTTATTTTGTATAACAAGTAGGATTGATGTCCCATTATTTTATTTAGGTTAATAACAAAACATGACATGAGTAATGGATAAAACATGAGGAAATGGGACAATTGAAAGGAAGAGAGTGGGAGTTAAACTTTCCTTCCTATATGACTTACATCATAAAAAAAATCATTTCATTAAGGTGCTTCCTATTCTACTTAGTATATTCAATTTATATAACACAAAACTTCATTTCCTAAGTTAAATCTACATTTTCCATTTGGTATTCAAAAAATGCTGTCTTATGAGAGGAACATTTGGTTCATATGCACAGCACACTGGGAATTGATTAGGCTTGATTAATCTGTCTTATAACAATCTTTACAAAGATGAGTGAAAATATTTTAACCACTTTTGCTCCTTGGAGTCACCTGCCAATATTATTTTAATTGGAACCTCACCTTTCTATGCAATGGATTTTATTTTCACAACCAATGCTAACATCTACTTGAATTTTCTCTTAACAATGTGCTTAGTTACAAAGAGATTTTGGCATAATATCACTACTAATTTTAGCTGTGGTTCCTACTTAAGTGTTTTCCTTAGTTTCTTTACATTGTTACCAGACAATGTAAAGAAGGGGATGTTTCCTGAGGTATAGACCCAATAAACAGAAATGAATGTTTTCATTCAACAAATAGTTATTCAATATCTTCTAGGTGCTAAATATATGGTGGGAAGCTGGACATTGGAAGAATGAATAAGACCTTCCCACAAGGAACTCAGGTACAAAACTATAATTCCTTCTTATTTAGCATAAAGGAATCAGTCTTCTTTAAATTGATTTTACTGACTCAGTGATTGGAATACACATTATTGATTCTGCACTCTGGCTTTTTTTTCATGGCCAAAGTATGTTATTTGTAGTAATAGCTTACACAGCAGAGGTTTTCAAAGTGTAGTCACCGACTTACACAAATACTGAATACCCTACAATTCTGTTACAAGGATCCCTAAGGACATCACATTTTCTTGTATACTTACAATAATGTGTTTTGTTTGCCAGTGAAGCAGTAGTCTTACTTTATTTTTACTCCAAGCAATAGATGGGTTCTCAGGAGGATGTATTATAAAGTGGATATTTAGTAGTTTCAAGATCACCGGGGTTTTAGGGTCACCAGGTACATAACCATGAACAAGCCCTGCCGCCACCATGGGTCTTAGTTTGTGCATTTGTAAAACAAGGGGATTGGATTACATTAGCAAGTTTCAAACTTAATATACATGCCAGTCACCTGGGGATTTTGCTGAAATGCAAATTCTGATTCAGAAGGCTGGGGATAAGGCCAGGGATTCTGCATTGCTAACAAGCTCCCAGGTAATAAATAACCATGCTGCTGCTCCCTGGCCCACATTCTGAGCAGTAAGGATGAGATTAGTATTGTCCGACAGAAAGATAACGTGAGCTACAGATTTAATTTTAAATTTCTAGCAACCACATGAAAAAGATAAAAATAACTAGGTAAAATTAATAATAATTATAATAATATTGTACTTTACATTATATAATCAAAAATGTTATTTTATCATGTCATCAATATAAAAATTAGGAATGAGATGTTTTACATTCTTTTTTCCACCTTCAAAATCTGATGTGTATTTTACACTCACAGTACATCTCAATTTGGACTATCCAAATTTCAAGTGCTCAGTCACCACCTATTTGCTACCATTTGTGGCCACACAGGTCCCTAATGACCATCTCTGCTACTCCTTTTAGTGCTAATCACGTTCTCCTAAGAGAACTATCTTACGTTTCAAATAGACTTCTGCCTCGAGGTGGCGCTAATGTTCTTTGTTTTGTCCCTGAAAACACATTTTTGGATAGGTGAGAATTCTGCAATTCTTACATTATTTATTTATTTACTCATTTATTCCTTTCTTCCTTCATTTAATAATTTTTGTTTCTAGAATTTACTAACAGTAAGTATATTATATTCTCTGTAAGTTTGTCCAATAACTAATGTCTAATAAAGTTATTATTAATTATGCCAAAGTAAATTATAGAAGGAACACTTAAGGTCATTGTTATCCATTCTTGGTAGGGAGCTGTATGAGATTGATCTGAGATTATATAATATTTTTAGATATAAGATGGCGACCAGGTGTTTAATAGAGCCACAGTGAAAACGGGAAAATTGCTGACTAGTGTATGTCAGATTTAAATATCTTTGTGACATGATTGTTTATGAGAAGGAGGAGAACGTTTCTCCATCTTCAATTTTATCTAATACAGGATGATTGGTGTTTTGTTTTGGTGGCTTATGCATTGAATTTTCTGAAAGGGAAATGATGAATATAAAAAGTAACCTCAGCCTCAACTCTAATTTTGCCTATACACCAGCGATAGTATACCTGAAAGATTACTTTTTTCTGGAAAAATAATTTTAATACTCACACTTAGTTTTAAGAAGGTATGCTCACTGTACATTTTTTAAAAGACTGATATTTCTTTTGTCTGAGTGTACCTCTAATGATAACTAAAATATGTTAGGTTTTGTGAACAAGTGGGTTACATGAGTTAACTCACCTCCACAGTAAACCAATGAGGTGGATACTTTTCTCATTCCCGCATTTCGAATGAGAAAATGGGTGCTCTAGATATTAAATAACTTGTTCTGGGCACACAACCATTAAGAGGTAGAATGTGAATTCATATTCAGTCTGTTTGATCCTAAGGTTTGTTCGCTTAACTACTACACTGCATTGAGGAAGCTCTCTTCCTCTGTCTTAAGCTAAATTTACCAATCAGTCAACAAAATAGTCACCAAAACCACAATCTACAATATCCAAATCTACATATCCATGATCGGGCGAGGGTTGTCTTTTATGATGATAACCCATAACATGCTTTAAACAAGGCCAGAGAGCCAAAAGCTCAGGTGCCTTTTGTCATAGTTCTCATTTAACTAATGACTCTCTAAGCCAAGTCACCTAAACTTATTTCCTTTTTTTTTTTTTGAGACAGAGTCGCGCTTTGTCACCCAGGCTGGAGTGCAGTGGCACGATCTCATCTCACTGCAACCTCCGCCTCACGGGTTCAAGGGATTCTGCTGCCTCAACCTCCCGAGTAACTAGGATTACAGATGCTTGCCACCACGCCCAGCTAATTTTTTATAGTTTTAGTAGAGATGGGGTTTCACTGTGTTAGCCAGGATGGTCTTGATCTCCTGACTAAACTCATTTTCTAAGTGTATAAAACAGAGTGAATAGGAAATCTCTTTCATGAATGTATAGATCAAATTCATCACCTGATTTCATGACAACTCACTTTACAAATATAAATTCCTCCCAGTAACCATTGTAAAAGCAAACTCACTATATTTTATCACACATAGATTTCCCAGCAGTTTTTTCATGTGCTCCCTTTTTGATGAATCCAAACAAAATGCTGTGTGTGTGAGTGTGTGTATGTGTGTGTGTGTATGAGATAGAGGTGAATTCACATCCTTTCTTTTCCACCTACTAGCGCTGTCATCTTAGGTAGCTTACTGAATCTCTCTTGGAATACCAGTTTCCTTAACTGAAAATCAGGGTTGAGATATATATTTTTTTTTCCTGAGGATGTTTCATGAGAATGAAATGAGATGATACATGCGAAGTTTCTAGCACATAGTTAATCTTCAATAAATGTTAATTTTGCAGAACAATAATAATACAGAAATATCAGTAAGCTACTCATATGCCTGCTTACTTGAGCTTTTAGAGGAATTTGATATCTAGTGACAAATGAAGGTGAAAAGTGAGACTATTCCCCAGGCAAAGAAAGTCTACTGCCTCCAACGCCCCCAAATTCTCAATTCCTTGACGAATTTAGGCCAGATGAATCTAAATTATGCACCAAACTACTTCAGTTCTTTGCTTTGGCAGTGAAAGCCACTTTTCTTAGTAATACCATGGAAAGGGGCTTGTAAAGACATTGTGGTATTTGGTTCCTGATCCAAGTCATTTCCTTATCCAAGTCACCTGGATGAAAATTTTTTATCTTTCCTTCCCATATTTCAGACAGAGGATTTACAATTACTTTAATATATTATTGACGAGGAGATACTATGAAAACGTGACTCTGGGCTGACTTTTCTAGGTCTTGATTTGGAAGCATAGCTTAAGGTTCACAGGCAGGAAAAAATGCGTTGTTTTAAAAATGTCAACATTTCCTGATATAAAAGTGTTTCTTTTTTTTTTTTTTTTGGTTTCTTTTCTTCTTTTTCTCTCTCCTCCTCCTCCTCATTCTCTCCCTCCTCCTTTTTCTTCTTAGTCTGTGTGTGACTCCATCTGAGAACATGCAAATTCTGAAACTTTTCACCAGGTTCTTGAAAACCAGCCCAAATGATTTTTCCTGATCAAATTTCCTCTTTTATTTTTGGCCAGGAACAAAGCCACCTAGGCCAAGAGATCACAGTTCACCTCACATGTAGGAAGAAGGAAAATCGATTTCAATAGATTCACAGGGAAAGCATGATCTCAGAAAATTCCCTCAGGACTCAGAAGGAGCCCAGACAAATACGGAGTATAAAAATGCCCCTGTTTCTGATGTTTGTAAAAGGAGCAGAGAGCTGGAGATGGAGGGGCAACTTTATCAGGGAGAAAGGCAGGCAAGGACCTGACATGAATGATACCTTAATGCAGCAGAGAAGGACAATTCAAGCCTGATGGTTTTGGATTGTATAAAAGGTTGAGTTGAGAGAATTTTCCCACAAAGGAAGTTGGTATTTGCGGTCCTTTCTATGGAGTAACTATAAAGCAGACTGTTTCCTGTGTTAAACTGGTGGTGCGAGGGGGAATCAAGAAATGATTATGGAAGGAGAAAGAGAAGGAGGAGGAGGAGAAGGAGGAGAGACAATTGCCCTTTACTCTCCTCACCTACTCTCCACTCTCCTGCCTGTCCCACACCTACTCCCCCTGCACGGATTTGCTCATATCATTGAGGGACCAATGGTTAGGGTAAGGCACAGAGGTGCAGTGGAAGGAGTACAGGCTTTGTAACTGAATGAAACTGAGTTTGAATCTCTGCTCTACTCCTAAGTGACCCTGGCAAACCCCTTAACTTCTCAGCCTTAATTTCCTCCTATGGAAATGCAAACATCATCTGCCTTGATAACCTTAAGTTGTGGTGAGAATCACATTAGGTAATGGAAAGGCAAGTGCTTTGTAAATGGTTGAGTGCTATAAATGTAAAGTCTAATGATAATAATAACATACAAAATTAATTCATCTTGCGTCGATGGATTTCTGCAGATCTGAGGTTTGGCTCACTGATGAAATCTTGTTTCCTTTTCTTTGTTAAATAACAGATGGGAGGACTTGGTCAGCCTCCATCAGACGGAATTAATCATGTTCCAGCGTAGAAGAGCCAGCCAGCATCTTGCTCTCAGGGTCTCAGCTCTTACTCCCTATATATCTATATTGTGAAAAGTACACAGTGCAGTCCCCACCCAAGAACATGGTAGACAACTTACCTAGGCTTTCTTATGAACTCTGGTTTGCAGGAGAGAAAACTGAGAATCCAAAAATGAAGATACTCACTGAAGTTCACACAGCTATTAAGTGATAGGGTCAAGATTCTAAGATAGGGATGCTTTTTCTCGTGGGGAATATAGAGGTATGGTTTTCCCTGTCTTACCTTCCCCTTCTCCTTCCTCTTCCTCCTTGCCTTCTTCCCTTCTGCTCCCTCTCTTCCTCTTTCCCCCTTCTTCTCTTTCTTGTGATATGAAGCTTTCTTCACCAAAGAAGCAGGATAAGTTTAAAAGAATTAAAACGTAGGTAAGCCTGTGGAAAACAGTTTGGCAATTTCTTCAAAAAACTTTAAACAGAATTACCGTTTGACCTAGCAATCCCATTATGGGGTGCATACCCAAAGGAATAGAAATCGTTCTACCGTGAAGACACGTGCACATGTATATTCATTGCACTACTATTCACAATAGCAAAGACATGAAATCAATCTAATATCCATCAGTGGCAGACTAGATGAAGAAAATATGGTACATATACACCATGGAATACTATGCAGCCATAAAAAGAACATGATCATGACCTTGACAGCAACATGGAAGGAACTGGAGGCCATTATCCTAAGCGAACTAACACAGGAACAGAAAACCAAATATCACATGTTCTCACTTATAAGTGGGAGCTAAATATTGAGTACACATGGAGATAGAGAAGAGAACAAGAGCCACTGGAGCTTACCTGAGGGTGAAGAGTGGGAAGAAGGAGAGAGCTGAAAAACTACCCATTGGGTACCATGCTCATGACCTGGGTGATGAAATAATCTATATGCCAAACAGCCAGAAGACACGATTTACCTATATAACAAACTTGCACATATACCCCTGTAACTAAAATGAAAGTTGAAAACAAAGACAGGTGAGCAAAAGTTGAAACTCTTCACTAAATATGGCTTTTCCAGTATCCCGAGGAAAGCACCAAAGAAGTAAACCTGTGGATACATGGAGTTTCTTGGTGAGCATATCCCACATGGGTTTGTGACTTTCTCCATAAGAGCTTCTTTCTTTTAAAAATGTTGTTCATATTAAAAATACATGAATACATTTTCATTGTAAATTTAAAAAATTGAACATTACAGGTAAAGTTAACATCTCTTTTGACCTTTTTCTCAGTCCCTTCCCCAGAGGTTGCTGTCATTTTAGTATGTATGTTTTTAGAACTTTAAAAATTCATTTATACACATTTATCTAGATCTAGATAAACATATATATCAATTGTATATGCATCAATTGTACTTATCATTCTATAGTTTGTTGAAAAATATTTATTCAATAACATAATTTGGAGATATTCCCACATCTGGACACAAGCATCTGCTTCATTCTTTTACTGACACATAGTGTGAAGCCACTGTAATTTAAGCATTTCCCTACTGATGAACCTTTTTTTTTTTTAGACGGAGTCTCGCTCTGTCACCAGGCTGGAGTGCAGTGACTCACTGCAACCTCCACCTCCCGGGTGTAAGTGATTCTCCTGCCTCAGTCTCCCGAGTAGCTGGTATTACAGGCATGTGCCACCACACCCAGCTAATTTTTGTATTTTTAGTAGAGATGGCATTTCACCATGTTGACCAGGATGGTTTTGATCTCTTGACCTTGTGATCCGTCCACCTTGGCCTCCCAAAGTGCTGGGATTACAGGCATGAGCCACCGCACCCGGCCTTACTGATGAACTTTTAAAGGCTGTTTTCATTCTATTGTAAACAGTGCTCCAACGAAAAACTTATACACATATGTGAGTATTTCTCTAGGGTGGATGCTATAATATTGTGACTCTGGATACAGAGTCACAATGAAATTAGTTGGTTGGCTCCCATCCTCCACTTAACCTCTGTTCTCAAAAGGGAGTTACCATGATCCGTTGGGGTTTTCTAATTTCAGCAAATTGCCAGTTGTGTACATTATAATTTTCATGATCTTTATTTTTGTGCTTTTGTGATAGTACAGATTGAAAAATATGGTTTGCATTACTTTTAGAATAATCAACCCTGCACTTGACATGGTTGAGGGGCGTGTGTGTGTGTAGTTTATGGCTTAATAGTATAGTCTGAATTGCCCTCCAAAGTGGCTATACCAACATATGCTCCTGACAACACTGTCAAGAAAACTCATTTCCTCAAACCCTCCCCAACACCTGATATTTTTCGACATTACACATTTTGCCAATATAATGGAATGAAGAAAAATAACATTTCATGGCCAGGCGCAGTGGCTTATGCCTGTAATCCCAGCACTTTGGGAGGCCAAGGCAGACAGATCACTTGAAGTCAGGTGTTCGAGAACAGCCTGGCCAACATGGTGAAACCCCGTCTCTACCAAAAATACAAAAATTAGCCAGGCATGATGGTGCACACATGTAATCCCAGCTACTCAGGAGACTGTGGCAGGAGAACTGCTTGAACCTAGGAGGCAGAGGTGGCAGTGAGCCAAGATCGTGCCACTGCACTCCAGCCTAGGCGACAGAGCGAGACTCCGTCTCAAAACAACAACAACAACAACAACAATTTCATTGTTGGTTTAATTTGCATCTTTTTTCTACTTTTCTTCTCATGGCAAAAATGTCCTCATTAGGGAGTTCTTATGTCCTTATCAAGCAGTGGGGAGTCCATCCCTAGATCTGCTGTATCCCAGCACCCCAGGGTGTGGGCTGGAGAAGATGCCTGGAATGGTGGGGAGGTCTAGAGCTCCACATGTGCACACCTCTCCCGCAGGGCTTAGCTCCTATTTTGGAACTTCTCATAGCTTGCCTATCCATGATCCAGCTCTAGAATATTAGGATATGTTTAGAAATGCTGTAAAATGATCACATGCCAGCTCTCCTCTTGTTTGTTTTCCTATTTGTATGTATTGTATGTTAGGCCTAATATGCCAACTGTGTTTAAACTGAGGACCTACACTGTGGAATTTTAACAATACAGAAAAGTTTTGTGATTATGAAAGTACTAAGTGTACATTATTTAAAACTTGAAAAGTTAAAAGAAGTAGAAATCTGTCTTCCATGTAAAGGCAACCATTGTTTCGTCTTAACCATTGGTAAGATGAAAATAGATGTTTTGAGGAAAACACAGTTTCAGGTACAAGCATATCTACCTTTTATCGAGATTTTATAAGTGCCTGCTATAACCATTTTTTAAACATTCAGGAAGATAATTTTCTTATTTCCTCTGTTAGGTTGTTTATGAGTGTGTTTGTGCTTTTCTCATTCTGATTCTCACACAAGCTTTAAAAAGCTCAACAATCTGTGAAACTATCTTGGCTGAATTGGACTTCAGACCCAGAGGTGCTATGTGTTCTAGGAGTAGACAAGCCTCTTAAACGTCCCTGGAGGGATAGGAGAACTTTACAATTGTCTTGGAGCACTCTCAGGGGATAACCCTTAATTTGCATGAGGCCCAGGAATCCCAACTGGAAAGAACATGCAACCCTTCCTCAACTGTTGTTGGAAAGCATAGATGTGCCCTAGATGCCTGGGAAAAAGTCTAGCAGCACGGACCAGATAGAGTGTAGGGAATCAGTGGCTCCAAGTTAAACATGAGCCTGTGCCTGCCCAGTGTCTCAGCTGCATTTACTAAGCTCCTAGGTTGTGCCAACTGAGGAGACAAAGATACCTGCTTGCTTCCCACTCTCTAATGCAGCCAATGGGAGAGGCAATTGGCTGTTCATTTTGCACACCAAATTCTTGGAGAAAGACTTTCTTCCATAAGTGCAAAAGAATATTGTTTATCATGGTGAAGATAAATGCATAAGGCTGCACAATTTTTCACAGTTAAGAGACATGTTGAATTAAATGTTTGGAATCATTTCAGTTCTATTGTGAAAATTATTTGTTGGCTACTACTTATTTCTTTTTCTAATCCACAGTTTATGTACTTGACTCTGAATATTAAGCAGTGATTGAAATGGTTTGCTTCAGAACAGATGGTTTCCTGCTATTATATAGAAAGTGCTTTCTGAAATCCCCTGCCTTAGGAGCTGTGATGCCCTGCATCTGAACAGTAGCCTACATTACCTTGACGTTGGCTGCAATAAAATAACTCATGATGGGATGGTATATTTGGCTGTCATACTGAAAAGCAATACTACCCTGGAAATAATAGATCTGTCTTTTAACAGAATAGAAAATGTAGGCACTATCTCAGTGAAACTCTTACTCCACACATGAGGAGTCTTAAAGTGTTGTCAGTAGTCAGCAACAACATGGAGGGAGAACTTGTTGCACTTTCACAATCAATGAAAACAAATTCCACATTCTCTGTATTAGTTTGTTTTCATGCTGCTGATAAAGACATAACTGAGACTGAGTAATTTATAAAGAAAAAGGGGTTTAATGAATTCACAGTTCCATGTGGCTAGGGAGGCCTCACAATCATGGTGGAAGGGAAAAGGCATATCTTACATGGCGGCAGGCAAGAGAGAAAATGAGATCCAAGTGAAAACGGAAACCCCTTATAAAACCATCAGATCTCATGAGATTTGTTCACTACTATGAGAACAGTATGGGGGAAACCACCCTCATGATTTAATTATCTCCCACCGGGTCCCTCCCACAACACATGAACATTATGGGAGATACAATTTAAGATGAGATTTGGTTGGGGACACAGCCAAACTATATCATGCTCTAGTATCTACATTTGGGGAAACAAACAAATTTGTTAAGACTATATGTCTGGCATATTCAGACTTAATTCAAATGGGCCATCTACAAACAGACAATGTGGATGTGGAGCCATTTGTGGTGACAAATGCATGTACCTTACAGAAGTCTCCAATGGCCTTAAAAGGCATTATTACTGGACACCAACCTAGGGAGAAGCTTACAACCATTCATCTCATGTAGGTTTTGCTCTTGTTTCAGTAGGTCAACATCTATGGAAAAGACGCTCTAAAATAATGTTCATACATTTATTTTATTACTTTCACAGAGATTAATATTTTATAGCCTATTCAACTTTTCTTTATAAATTAAAAGTTTTTCTGTGACAAGTAACAAAAAATGCTCAACTTAAAATGGCCTAAAAAATAAGGGGAATTGGTTCAGTAAATGAAAAGTCCAGGGACAGAGCAGGTGCATTAGCTTGCTAGGGCTGCTGTAACGAAGTACCAAAACCTTGGTGGCTTAAAACAATAGCAATGTGTGCTGTCACAGTTCTGGAGGCCAGATGTCTGAAGTCAAGGTACTGGCAGGGTAGTGCTCCCTCTGGAGGCTCTGAAGGAATTTTCCTGTTTAGCTTCTGCTCAACATTCTTTTGAGTTCATTGGAACCAAAATTGGAGTGTTTGTGGTTGTGTCTCACACTGTCTCCATCTTCACATTGCCTTTCTGTCTGTCTATGTCTAATCTCTGGCTTATAAGGAGGCATGAGATTGCATTCAGGACTTGGATAATCCAGGATAAGCTCTTCCGCACAAGACCATCAACTCAATCCCATCTTTCGCCATGTAAGATAATGCTCACTTTTTGCTATTTAAGGCAACATTTGTAAGTTCCAGGGATTAGGATGTAGACCTATCTTTGTGGCCACCATTCAGCTCACTGCAGCTGGCATGCTGGATCAGACCCAAATTATGTCATCAGCACTTTGTTTCACATCATTTTTCAACTATCTTCTGGTGTGTGGCTTTGATTTCAGTCTCCATTTATAGTACGATGGTGGCAACAGCTCTAGATTTTATATACTCTCAACTTCAAATCTGGTTGAAGCAAATCTTTTTCTCCCAGATGCCTTAGTGAGATCCTCCTGGGGCTTCCTTACATCTGAGGAGTCACTCATCTGTTCCCAAACTGATCCCAGTAGCCGGGGGGAATCTGAGGTTCTGACTGACATGGCCCGAGTCATATGATCCTAGCATCAGCTCTTCTTCATCATCTAATCACATGGACTGGGAGTGGGGGAGGTGTGTGGGCTGTTACCACAAGAAAGGGAAGTGGATGCCAGGTGACAAGATAAAGAGACAAAAACAAATCAAAACAACAAACCCACAAATGTCCACAACATCAGCCTTGTGGATAAGATGCTTTAATAAGACTCCTGCTCATCTAGAAGAAGGAAGCAACTCTATGTAATGCAGGATTTCAGTGGGGAGAGGGTATCTGGTGAGTGGGGCAGGAGGAGAGGCTTCCTTGAGAAGCGTTTAATTGAGATTTTGTAAAACTGTGTTCTGTGTGAGGTGACCCTTCCATGGGCCTTCGTGAATATTTAATAAAATCTAGAAAAATTACAATATCCTTAATTAAACCAATTAATTTCTCATTAAAATAATGAAGGTGTTGAATTTGCATTAAGTTTGGGGGTTGGCCAAAATAGAGTCAGCTCTTGTAGATGAAACTGGGAGTGCAGATCTGGGTTACATGTAAAATAGAACCAATGCTCTCTCTTCATAGGGTTGTGAGGGGTCAACTGAGATCAAGGGTATGAAAATGCTTTGTAAACCGTAAAGGGATACACTCCTGGGAATTACCCTTGAGTTGTTTTAATGACTTTCCTCCTAAGTTCATATTCATGTAGGCCTATTAGTTTCCCTCTGACCATCCCCAGACACTGTTGGCCATCAGGGAATCAGTCAAGAATGAAGATAAATCTCCTGAAATCCATCTTTCCACCAAGAAATACCTCAGAGCACATCCCTGCTGATGGTAAGGCATCATAGCGAACAACGCTGCCAGCTATGACTTATTATGTAGACAGTAATTTCAGAACTTTAGTCAAGCTTCAGTAAATCAGACGAAAGTTGACTTCTTATATTATTTTATGTCAGGGACTTTTACCTGAGACACATTGATAGGCGTGGTTTGCATCTGTTTAATCTTCTGAAATAGCATGCAAAATGTGTGTGTGTGTGTGTGTGTGTGTGTGTGTGTGTGTGTGTGTGTGTGTGTGTGTGGATCCATGACATGCTTCTTGCATTGTCCTGGGAAGAGGGTCCATGGTTTTCAACAAATTATCAAGGGAATCATGACCCCACCAAAGGTTAAGTACTACTGACCCATAGTGTTTCTAGTGGGATTTTGTTGAAAGGTGAATGAAGAAATGTGAGAAATCTAATCCCACTCAGTTTTCAGCTTACTTCTACCATCTCTTTTCTGAGGCTCTGTGGTGCTGCTCTGACACAACATCTTAGGAAAAAGCAAAACATTTTGTTTGCATGTGTGTGTGTGCGTGTGTGTGGGACTTGTTCTTTCTTTTTTTAAAAAGGACTTATTTTGTGTTTATATTTTTAATTAGAAAGATAATCACGCTACTTTTAGAAAAATCAGAAACTAAAGAAAAATAGAACGTGATTTCTGCAAAAATCATTCAAAGACCTCATGAAAAAGTTGGCTGGCAGCATAGCCAAGTGAGTGTCAGATACAGCTGAGTTAGTGTTCTATGAAATTTTGGAAAAGCGGCTTAATCTCTGTGAGTCTGTCTTCTCATTAATAGCATTGAAATAATCATTGTATTTACCTCATAGGGTTCTTGGGGATTAAATGAGAAAATGAATGTAAAGTGCTTAGCACAGTGCATGCCTGGCATTCAGTAAGTGCTTAATATATGATGGTGTTTGGTCATGACTATTGTTCTCTTTCCAATTGTGTTTGCATCCTTGAGATACTGTTTACAATTTCGTATCCTGCCTTTTTCTCTTTTCATTGTACTAATTCCCCACGTTATGTTGTACTTTTTATTAGCATTAGTTTCAATGGCTACATTATATGAAACACAGGGGATACTTTCAAATTTACTGGACCATTCTCCTGTTGTTAGATATTGAGTGTTTTCAATTTTTAACTACAGTCATGTGCTGCATACCACATTTTGGTTGATGATGGATTGCATATATGACGGCAGTCCAAAAAGGTTATAATGGAGCTGAAAAATTCCTATCGCCTAGTGACGTCATAGCCTTCTTAGTGTCATAGCACAATGCATTACTCATATGTTTGTGGTGATGCTGGTGTAAACAAACCTACTATGCTGCCAGCTATATGAAGCATAGCATATACTGTTATGTACAGTACATAATACTTGATAACGATAATAAATGACTATGTTACTGGTTCATGTATTTACTCTACTATGCTTTTTATGGTTATTTTATTTTTCTTTCTTTCTTTTCTCGAGAGATGGTCTCACTCTGTCACCCAGGCTGGAGTGCTGTGGCACAATCATAGCTCACTGTGGCCTCTACTTCCTGGGCTCAAACTATCCTCCTATCTCAGCCACCCAAGTAGATGGGACCACAGGTGCGGGCTACCATGCCCCGCTAATTTTTTTGTTTTTTGGTAGCTATGGGGGACTCGCTATGTTGCCCAGCTGGTCTTGAACTCTTGGGTTCAAGAGATCCTTCTGCTTCAGCCTCCCGAAGTGTTGGGATTAAAAGTGTGAGCCACTGCGCCTGACCTTTTAAAAAATCCTGAACACTAGACAACCAGGGATATTTTTATTTTAGAGTATATTCCTTCTAAGAAAACAATTAACTGTAAAACAGCCTAAGGCAGGTCCTTCAGGAGGTACTCAGAAAAAGGTATTGTTATCATAGAAGATGACTACAGCTCCATGTGTGTTATTTACCTCAAAGACTTCCAGTGGGATGAGATGTGGAAATGGAAGACAGTGATACTGATGATTCCAACCCTGTGTAGGTCTGGCTAATGTGTGTGTTTTCTTGCATCTTTGTTTCCAACAAAAAAGTTTAAAATTAAAAAAAAATGTAAAAATAGAAACAAGCTTATAGAATAAGAATATAAAAGAAGAAAATAGTTTTGTTCCATTGTATAATGAGTTTATCTTTTAAGCTAAGTGTTATTACAAAATAGTCAAAAAGTTAAAAAATTTAAGTTTATAAAGTAAAAAAGTTACAATGAGTTAAGGTTAATTTATTATTATTGAAGACAGAATTAACAAAAAAAATTTAGTGTAGCCTAAGTGCAGAGTGTTATAAAAAGTCTATGGTAATCTACGGTAGTGTCCTAGGCCTTCACATTCAGTCGCCACTCACTCACTGAGTTGCCCAGAGCAGCTTCCCCTCTTGCAAGCTCCATTCATGGTGAGTGCCCCATATAAGTGTACTCTTATAGAAAACATTTATATTAAAAAGAAAACTTTTATACTTTTACTGTACTTTTTCTTTTCTTTTCTTTCTTTCTTTTTTTTTTTTTTTGAGATGAAGTCTTGCTCTTGTCGCCCAGGCTGGAGTGCGGTGGCATGATATTGGTTCACTGAGCCTCCACCTCCCGGGTTCAAGTGATTCTCCTGCCCTAGCCTCCTGAGTAGCTGGGATTACAGGTGCCTGCCACCATGGCTGGCTAATTTTTGTATTTTTAGTAGAGATGGGGTTTCACCATGCTGGCCAAGCTGGTCTCAAACTCCTGACGCTAGGCAATCTGCCTGCCTCAGCCTCTCAAAGTGTTGGGATTACAGGCATGAGCCATTGCGCCTTGCTACTGTACTTTTTCTATGTTTAAATATATAAATACTTGCCATTGCATTACAGTTGCCTACAGTATTCAGTACAGTAACATGCTGTACAGGTTTGTAGCCCAGGAGCATTAGGCTATACCAAATAGACTAGTTGTGTAGTAGACTATACCATCAAAGTTTGTGTAAGTACACTCTATTATGTTTGCACAATGATGAAATTGTCTAATGATGAATTTCTCAGAAAATATTCCCATTGTTAAACAACACATGACTATACTATAAATGAATGATGTCATACACAATTTTGGATTTGTTGGTTTGTTAGAACCCAGATTAGATAATCTCATTAATATAGGACGCTGAGGTAGGAGAAAGGCTTGAACCCAGGAGGCAGAGATTGCAGTGAGCTGAGATTGTGCCATTGCACTCCAGCCTGGAAGACAGAGTGAGACTCCATCTCAAAAAAAAAAAAAAAAAAAAAAAAGTTTGACTGCCCTAAAAATCCCTTGTTCTCGACCTAGTTATCCCATCCCCCCAAGCCTTCGGCAACCAATGGTCTTTTTACTCCCTCCCAAGTTTTTGCCTTTACCAGAATGACATATAGTTGGAATCATACAGTATGGAGCCTTTTTAGATTGGCTTCTTTCATTCAGTAATATGCATTTAAGGTTCCTTCCTGTCTTTTGATGGCTTGAGAGATCATTTCTTTTTATCGCTGAGAAATAGTCCACTGTATGGATGTATCAGAGTTTGTTTATGCATTCTTCTATTGAAGGACAGCTTGGTTGTTTCCACGTTGGCAATTATGGATAAAGCTGCTACAAATGTGCATGTGCAGGTTTTTGTGTGGAAATAAGCTTTCAACTCCTTTGAGTAAATACCAAGGAGTATTGCTGGGTCAAACATGGTCCTTCGCATAACCCTCTTTTATTTGCAATATACTTTCACATTCATTAATTTACCCAATTTTCACAGGAGTTAAGTGAAGCATGTGTTTTTATTCTTACATAACAGATGGGAAACTGAGGATCCAAGAATTTAAGTAAGACATACAAATTCACATAGTTGGTGAGTGTGTAACCAAAACACTTAATCCAGCCTCTTCATACAGCCTGAAGTTTACAATAAAGCAATTAGCTATAGCCAGAATAATTCTCATGATCTCATCCCACACCTCTCAAACAATGAGACCAGGCCAGTCTTAGAGAAACGGGGAAGTAGCAAGGTCCTTTTACTGTCTTCCTGGGTCCACACCCAGAGTCTGTCTTTCAGACGTCCTCTGGTTTTTTTCTCCACGATCAAAAGCACCATCACTACCACCCTGGAGACTGCCCAGAAACGGGCCAGATAACTCGATGAAGTCATTCGAGTAATTGTTATTATTAATGACTCAGACTGCTGCCCCTCCCAGATGAAATACGCATTTCACAGTAGTTTAAGGACTTAACTCAAAACAGTGAAAAAATGTGGCAATTTTTAGCACCCTGGCAAGACTTGGAGGGTGGAGAGAGATGAAGTGAGATCTCTCAGTGCTCCTGAAATTATACCTCATATTTGGTTCATACAATATGTCATATCACAGGTAATGCATATGACAGGGTAATTTCCTGACATTGCCATGGCATTTATTCTTTCATATCATTCCAAGTTGCAGAAATTACCCCCAGAGAATTAGAAGAAGGTATCAATGGGCAAAATGACTTAGGTATAGTTACATTTCCTTTCAGTACCTAGGCCTTAATTTCCCCTTCAGTTATATGTATGTGTGTGTGTGTGTGTGTATATATATACACACACACACATATATATATATGCATATATTTTAAGTGAAAGCAAGTTTATTAAGAAAGTAAAGGAATAAAGAATGGCTACTCCATAGGTAGAGCAGTGACATGGGCAGCTCAACTGTGTATACTTATAGTTATTTCTTTTCTTTTTTTTGGAAACATAAAATTCTGTTAAAAACATACAACAAATAAAAATTACTAGAGGAAAGCCATAGGACTTGTTGCTGAGACATAGTGAGAAAAATGATTGTTAGTCAGAAAAATTGTTGAATGAGGCATGAACAATCTCTTTTTTTTTTTTTCATTATATTTTAAGTTCTAGGGTACATGTGCACAACATGCAGGTTTTTTACATAGGTATACATGTGCCATGTTGGTTTGCTGCACACATCAACTTGTCATTTACAGTAGGTATTTCTCCTAATGCTGTCCCTCCCCCAGCCCCCCACACCCCAATAGGCCCCGGTGTGTGATGTTCCCTGCCCTGTGTCCATGTGTTCTCGTTGTTCAACTCCCACCTATGAGTGAGAACATGTGGTGTTTGGTTTTCTGTCCTTGTGATAGTTCGCTGAGAATGATGGTTTCCAGCTGCATCCATGTCCTTGCAAAGGACGTGAACCCATCCTTTTTTATGGCTGCATAGTATTCCATGGTGTATATGTGCCACATTTTCTTAATCCAGTTTATCATTAATGGACATTCCAAGTCTTTGCCATTGTGAATAGTGCTGTAATAAACATACGTGTGCATGTGTCTTTATCGTAGAATGATTTATAATCCTTTGAGTATATACCAAGTAAAGGGATCACTGGGTCGAATGGTATTTCTAGTTCTAGATCCTTGAGGAATCGCCACATTGTCTTCCACAGTGGTTGAACTAACACTCCTGCCAACAGTGTAAAAGTGTTCGTATTTCTCCACATCCTCTCCAGCATCTGTTTTTTCCTGACTTTTTAATGGTCTCCATTCTAAGTGGTGTGAGATAGTATCTCATTGTGGTTTTGATTTGCATTTTTCTGATGACCAGTGATGATGAGCATTTTTTCATGTCTGTTGGGTGCATAAATGTCTTCTTTTAAGAAGTGTCTGTTCATATCTGTTGCCCAGTTTTTGATGGGGTTGTTTGTTTTTTTCTTGTAAATTTGTTTAAGTTCTTTGCAGATTCTGGATATTAGCCCTTTGTCAGATGAGTAGATTGCAAAGATTTTCTCCCATTCTGTAGGTTGCCTGTTCACTCTGATGATAGTTTATTTTGCTGTGCAGAAGCTCTTTAGTTTAATTAGATCTCATTTGTCAATTTTGGCTTTTGTTGCCATTGCTTTTGGTGTTTTAGTCATGAAGTCTCTGCCCATGCCTATGTCCTGAATGGTATTGCCTAGGTTTTCTTCTAGGGTTTTTATGGTGTTAGGTCTTACATTTAAGTCTTTAATCCATCCTGAGTTAATTTTTGTATATGGTGTAAGGAATTTTCAGCTTCCTACCTATGGCTAGCCAGTTTTCCCATCACCACTTATTAAATAGGGAATCCTTTCCCCATTTCTTGTTTTTGTCAGGTTAGTCAAAGATCAGATGGTTGTAGATGTGTGGTGTTATTTCTGAGGCCTCTGTTCTGTTCCATTGATCTGTATACCTGTTTTGGTAGCAGTACCATGCTGTTTTGGTTACTGTAGTCTTGTACTATAGCTTCAAGTTAGGCAGCATGATGCCTCCAGCTTTGTTCTTTTTGCTTGTCTTGGCAATTGCAGGCTCTTTTTTGGTTCCAAATGAACTTTAAAGTAGTTTTTGCCAATTCTGTGAAGAAAGTCCGTGGAAACTTGATGGGGGATAGCATTGAATCTATAAAAAATTACCCTGGACAGTATGGCCATTTTCATGATATTGATTCTTCCTATCCACGAGCATGGAATGTTGTTCCATTTGTTTGTGTCCTCTTTTATTTCATTGAGCAGTGGTTTGTAGTTCTCCTTGAAGAGGTTCTTCACATCCCTTGTAAGTTGGATTCCTAGGTATATTACACTCTTTGTAGTATTTGTGAATGGGAGTTCACTCACGATTTGACTCCCTGTTTGTCTGTTATTAGTGTATAGGAATGCTTGTGATTTTTGCATATTTATTTTATATCCTGAGACTTTGCTGAAGTTGCTTATCAGCTTAAGGAGATTTTGGGCTGAGACGATGGGGTTTTCTAAATATACAATCATGTCATCTGCAAACAGGGACAATTTGACTTCCTCTTTTCCAATTGAATACCCTTTCTTTCTTTCTCTTGCCTGATTGCCCTAGTTAGAACTTCCAACATTATATTGAATAAGAGTAGTGAGAGAGGGCATCCCTGTCTTGTGCCAGTTTTCAAAGGGAATGCTTCCAGTTTTTGCCCATTCAGTATGATATTGGCTGTGGGTTTGTCATAAATAGTTCTTATTATTTTGAGATATATCCCATCAATATCTAGTTTATTCAGAGTTTTTAGCATGAAAGGCTGTTAAATTTTGTCAAAGGCCTTTTCTGCATCTATTGAGGTTTTTTTCATTGGTTCAGTTTATCTGATGGATTATGTTTATTGATTTGCATATGTTCAACCAGCCTTGCATCCCAGGGATGAAGCCCACATGATCATGGTGGATAAGCTTTTTGATGTGCTCCTGGATTCGGTTTGCCAGTATTTTATTGAGGATATTCACATTGATGTTCATCAGAGATGTTGGCCTAAGATTCTCTTTTTTTTTGTTGTGTCTCTACCAGGCTTTGGTATCAGGATGATGCTAGCCTCATAAAATGAGTTAGGAAGGATTCCCTCTTTTTCTGTTGATTGAAATAGTTTCAGAAGGAAAGGTACCAGCTCCTCTTTGTACTTCTGGTAGAATTTGGTTGACCATCTGTCTGGTCCTGGACTTTTTTAGGTGGTAGGCTATTCATTATTGACTCAGTTTGAGAACCTGTTTTTGGTCTATTCAGAGATTCAACTTCTTCCTCGTTTAGTGTTGGGAGGATGTATGTGTCCAGGAATTTATCCATTTCTTCTAGATTTTCTAGTTTATTTGCATAGAGGTGTTTATAGTATTCTCTGATGGTAGTTTGTATTTCTGTGGGATCAATGGTGATATCCCCTTTATCATTTTTTATTGCATCTATTTGATTCTTCTCTCCTTTCTTCTTTATTAGTCTTGCTAGCAGTCTATCAATTTTGTTGGTCTTTTCAAAAAACCAACTCCTGGATTCCTTGATTTTTTGAAGGGTTTTTTGCGTCTGTATCTCCTTCAGTCCTTCTCTGATCTTATTTATTTCTTGCCTCCTGCTAGCTTTTGAATGTGTTTGCTCTTGCTTCTCTAGTTCTTTTAATTATGATGTTAAGGTGTTGATTTTAGGTCTTTCCTGCTTTCTCTTGTGGGCATTTCGTGCTATAAATTTCCCTCTACACACTGCATTAAATGTGTCCCAGAGATTCTGGTACGTTGTGTCTTTGTTCTCATTGATTTCAAAGAACGTCTTTATTTCTGCCTTCATTTCATTATTTACACAGTAGTCAGTCATTCAGGAGCGGTTGTTCAGTTTCCATGTAGTTGAGTGGTTTTGAGTGAGTTTCTTAATCCTGAGTTCTAATTTGATTGCACTGTGGTCTGAGAGAGGTTTTTGTGATTTCTGTTCTTTTCCACTTGCTGAGGAGTGTTTTACTACAAATTTTGTGGTCAACTTTAGAATAAGTGCAATGTGGTGCTGAGAAGAATGTATATTCTGTCAATTTGGGGTGGAGAGTTCTGTAGATGTCTATTAGGTCTGCTTGGTCCAGAGCTGAGTTCAAGTCCTGGATATCCTTGTTAACCTTCTGTCTTGTTGATCTTTCTAATATTGACAATGGGGTATTAAAGTCTCCCATTATTATTGCGTGGGAGTCTCTTGTAGGTTTCTAAGGCTTTGCTTTATGAATCTGGGTGCTCCTGTATTGGGTGCATATATATTTAGGATGGTTAGCTCTTCTTGATGAATTGATCCCTTTACCATTATGTGGTGACCTTCTTTGTCTCTTTTGATCTTTGTTGGTTTAAAGTCTGTTTTATCAGAGACTAGGATTGCAGCCCCTGCTTTTTTTTTGCTTTCCATTTGCTTGGTAGCTCTTCTTCCATCCCTTTATTTTGAGCCTATGTACATCTTTGTACACGAGATGGGTCTTCTGAATACAGCACACCAGTGGGTCTTGACTCTTTATCCAATTTGCCAGTCTGTGTTTTTTAATTGGGGCATTCAGCCCATTTATGTTTAAGGATAATATTGTTATGTTTGAATTTGATCCTGTCATTATGATGTTAGCTGGTTATTTTGCCCATTAATTGATGCAGTTTCTTCCTAGCATCGATGGTCTTTACCATTTGGCATGTTTTTGCAGTGGCTGGTACCAGTTGTTCCTTTCCATCTTTAGTGCTTCCTTCAGGAGCTATTGTAAGGCAAGCCTGGTGGTGACAAAATCTCAGTATTTGCTTGTCGTAAAGGATTTTATTTGTCCTTCACTTATGAAGTTTATTTTGGCTGGATATGAGATTTGGGTTTGAAAATTTTTTTCTTCAAGAATGTTGAATATTGACCCCCTCTCTCTTCTGGCTTATAGAGTTTCTGCCGAGAGATCTGCTGTTAGTCTGATAGGCTTCCCTTTGTGGGTAACCCGACCTTTCTCTCTGACTACCCTTAACATTTTTTCCTTCCTTTCAACCTTGGTGAATCTGACAATTATGTGTGTTGGGGTTTCTCTTCTCGAGGAGTATCTTCGTGGTGTTCTCTGTATTTCCTGTAGTTGAATGTTGGCCCGCCTTGCTAGGTTGGGGAAGTTCTCCTGGATAATATCCTGAAGAGTGTTTTCTAACTTGGTTCCATTCTCCCAGTCACTTTCAGATACACCAATCAAGCGTATATTTGGTCTTTTCACATAGTCTCATATTTCTTGGAGGCTGTGTTCGTTTCTTTTTACTCTTTTTTGTCTAATCTTGTCTTCTCAGTTTATTTCATTAATTTGATCTTCAATCACTGATATCCTTTCTTCCACTTGATCAAATCACCTATTGAAGCTTGTGCATGCATCACGAAGTTCTTATGCCATGGTTTTCAGCTCCATCAAGTCATTTAAGGTCTTCTCTACACTGTTTATTCTAATTAGCTGTTCATCTAACATTTTTTCAAGGTTTTTAGCTTCTTTGCGATGGGTTAGAACATGCTCCTTTAGCTTGGAGAAGTTTGTTATTACGAGCTTCTGAAGTCTACTTCTGTCAACTTGTCAAACTCATTCTCCATCCAGTTTTGTTCCCTTGCTGGCGAGGAGCTGCGATCCTTTGGAGAAGAGGCACTCTGTTTTTTGGAATTTTCAGCTTTTCTGCTCTGGTTTCTCCCCGTGTTTGTGGTTTCATCTACCTTTGGTCTTTGATGTTGGTGACCTACAGATGGGGTTTTGTGTGGATGTCCTTTTTGCTGATGTTGATGCTATTCCTTTCTGTTTGTTGGTTTTGACTTTAACAGTCAGACCCCTCAGCTGCAAGTCTGTTGGAGTTTGCTGGGGGTCCACTCCAGACCCTGTTTCCCTGGGTATCACCAGTGGAGGCTGCAGAACAGCAAATATTGCTGCCTGATCCTTCCTCTGGAGGCTTTGTCTCAGAGAGGCACCTGTTTGAGGTGTCTGTTTGCCTCTACTGGGAGGTGTTTCCCAGTCAGGCTACACAGAGGTCAGGGACTTGCTTGAGGAGGCAGTCTGTTCTTGGAACTTGAACGCCATGCTGAGAGAACCACTACTTTCTTCAGAGGTGTCAGACAGGGATGTTTAAGTCTGCAGAAGCTGTCTGCTGCTTTTATTCTACTATGCCCTGCCCCCAGAGGTGGAATACATAGAGACAGTAGGCCTTGTTGAGCTGTGGTGCGCTCCGCCCAGTTCATGCTTCCAGGCCTCTTTGTTTACACTGTGAGCTACTCAAGCCTCAGCAATGGTGGACGCCCCTCCTCCCGCCAATGTGCAGTGTCGCAGGTTGATCTCAGACTGCTCTGCTAGCAGTGAGCAAGGCTCTTTGGGTGTGGGACCCACTGAGCCAGGCATGGGAGGGTATCTCCTGCTCTTCTGGTTGCTAAGATGGCAGGAAAAGTGCAGTATTTCGTCAGGAGTGTACCATTTCTCCAGGGACAGTCTGTCACAGCTTCCTTGGCTAGGAAAGGTAAATCCCCTGACCCTTCCACTTCTTGGTTGAGGTGATGCCCCACCCTGCTTTGGATCACCCTCTGTGGGCTGCACACACTGTCCAACTAGTCCCAATGAGATGAACCAGGTACCTCAGTTGGAAATGCAGAAATCACCCGTCTTCTGCTCAATTTTGCTGGGAGCTGCAGACCAGAGCTGTTCCTATTAGGCCATCTTGGAAGCCAGTTATTTCTTGATTATGTGCTAAACAAGGTGTGGATTGTTCATGAGTTTTCCTGAAAAGGGGTGGGCAATTCCAAGAACTGAGGGTTCCTCCACTTTTTAGACCATATAGGGTAACTTCCTGACCTTGCCATGGCATTTGTAAGCTGTCATAGCACTGTTGAGATTGTCCGGTGAGGACAGTGAGGACGACCAGAGGCCACTTTCGTCACCATCTTGGTTTTGGTGGGTTTTGGGCAACTTCTTTACTGCAACCTCTTTTATCAGCAAGATTTTAGTAACCTTCTATCTCATCCTGTGACTCAGAATGCTTAAACTTTCTGGGAATGTAGCCCAGTAGGGCTCAGTCTTATTTTACCCAGTCCTATTGAATACTCCATCCTATTCAGGATGGAGTCATTCTGGTTCAAACACCTCTGACATATTTCCCCCCTCCCTGTTACAAGGGAACCCTTAATCCTAAAGGTTCTAGAGGTACGAAGACCCACCTTCTGTAACTTCTTCAAGGCTCTCATCAGTAATCTTTATCACCTTCACAGGTTAATTACCCTGAGTGAAATATATCACATATGTTGTTGGGGTAGAGGTGGCATGTCACAAGCATAATAGGAGTATAGTAGTTTTCTCTCTATAATCTCCATGTCATTACAAATAAACATATAATATGAATACAGGCTACTAATTATCCAAAGGCAGCTTCATGACAAATCTCTTCCAACCGGGTTGCTGCCTTTAAACCCTGCCCTTGTAGAGACTTTATGGCTACCACAGAGAAATCCTTCTTAAAACAGTTTTAGAAAATAAAATAAACAATCCGGCATGGATTTTGACACTATTCCTCAAATGTAGGAAGAGCAATGCCCTGATTGTTACAATGAGGAGCTGGCCTCTATCCAGCATGCTGTAGTTTTATTTTTTGCCACAAAATGACTCAAATTCCTTCCTTTTGCCATTAAAATTTTAGTAGTCGACTGGCCTTGGGCACCTCTGATCTTGAATAATCTTTGACATCTTACAGTAAATGAAAACATTGCTTGCCTAAATATGATTCCAATATATATATTTAAGATTGAGGATTTCTGGGTCACTGTTTTCTTTCTTTCCTGAACTGCAGAGAAACTGTTGGCTACCTCTGTACAGCTTTTGGGTGAGGAAAGTGTAACTTAGAGCCGTCCTCAAAACGAATCATCTTTGGATGGTAATGATTTTCCAAGGGGAGATTTTAATTCAGTTCATTCTGGGTGCCAGTATCAGGATGAGATTTTCAGAGTTCACCCAGAGCAATCATTTATAACAATACCGGTAGAGCATTTAAGTCAGCTTATCTTTCTGTGGCCTTCCATTGCCCTCAAAATAAAATCCAAACTTCTTAACAACGCTTTAAGGCCCTTTACAATCTATCCCTCTAGCCAATCCAGTGGTCCTCTGTCCTTGGGATCCTTGGGCACTTATCACTCCTGTTGAACTTGAGTCTGCAGTGTAACAGTTGCTTACACTCTATCTCCCTCAGTAAGTTGTGAGCACTGGATTCTCATTCCTGAGCATAAGGCATGGTGTTCTGTAGCAATCCATAAATATCTGATGAATGAATTAATGAATGAAAAGAATTCAGGCCAGATGCAGTGGCTCATGCCTGTAATCCCAGCTCTTTGGGAGACCGATATGAAAGCGTCACTTGAGGCCAGGAATTTGAGACCAGCCTGGCCAACATGGTGAAATCCCATCTCTAGTACAAATACAAAAATTAGCTGGGTGTGGTGGCACATGCCTGTAATCCCAGCTACTTCTGGAGGCTGAGGCACGAGAGTCACTTGAGCCTGGGGGGCAGAGGTTGCAGTGAGCTGAGACTGCACCACTGTACTCCAGCCTGGGTGACAAAGTGAGACTCTCTCTCAAAACAAACAAACAAATAAACAAAAAATGAAAGAGAAGAATTCATTGATGAATCCACACTATGGAATGAGCTATGAGTACTTTACTAGACAGTTAGCTTAAACAAATGTAGTAATATAAGTCTGCGAAGATCATTGGTCTACTATTAACTTGTTTTCCTCACTATGAAATCGGTAAGCCCTTCAGTGGAGAGAGGCCAGAAGAATTCATTCTGCCCTGGCTCCATGTACCCTGACAAATTTTCTTTTTTGGCCCTAGTATTGCATTGTCCCAAAGCCTCTTGTCAATGCTTCACTCCTCTGAATCCCACACTTGTGTGCACTGGAATGGGTTCTTTCCTTTATGAGAATTTTAATAGAAATTTTTAAGACTTCTCAGTCTATCTGAATGAAGTCGTACAAAGTTTACAGTTTAAGGATGATCCTATTTCAATGACCTGGACTCTTGGTGTTTTTAATTTGCTATTGCTATTGTAAGACCTCTGTGTTGCCTGACCTTGAAGAAGCCTGATTTCCTTTATTGTGCCTTCTGCAGAAAGCAGAGTTCTGCTGCCTCTTCCTGGGGCATTGTTTTCTCTGTTCCATTCTGTCTCAGCTTTATGCAGGAGCATTGGCAGATATAATCAAAACCACCACCACCACCACAACCCCTATGCTAAGTATTCTATCCATATTTAATATTTTTATTTTCACTTAAACATTTTTTTTTGGTAAAAAATATGTAGTGCTTCATGAACTTGTGTGTCATCCTTCAGCAGGGGCCATGTTAATCATCTTCTCTTATCATTCCAATTTTAGTATATGTGCTGCCAAAGTGAGCACTCCATCCATGTTTATTCATGGAATCCTCACAACGCCTATGGAGTAGGTGCCGGAATTATAAACTTCTTTTTGCACATGAGGAAACTGAGGCATAGAAAGACCGATTTGCTCAAGGTCACATCTAGGGACCCTTGTGGTCTAGCCCCAGGACATTACACTCACCTAGATTTTTCTCGGGACCTCTGTGTGTTACACTAGCAAATATTCTGCATCCTCCACCATCCTCGCTGTAGCAGCCAGAGCTTTTTTATGTCATACTGACCTTCATGTGGACTTTATAGACAGAGCCATGAAAGCAAAATGCTTTCCTTTCATGTGGTCTTCATTTCTTCAGTCTGCCTTTCCTTCTTGCTCAGTCAGCCCTTGACCTTGTGCTGAGTGATCCGTGGGTATTCGGCACTTTTCCCAGTCATAAGAGAATCCTGCTGGAGGAAGGATGATGTGATAGTATGAAGCAGTGGGGGTTAAGTTTAGGGTGCGGCATGTTGGGGGGCCTGCTGGGAGAAATACAGTGAGAAAATGTCTGAGACCCTTTGGTAAAATATTGCAGAATCATGTAGGCTTTGTACCATCCGTCTCTATCACTGTTTAGAGTTTTCAAAAACAGAAACAGTTTTGTGAGCCAGGTGGGGTAGGAATTATCATTATTATTTATTTTTTTGCTGAAAACCGCAGCTCAGAAAGCAAAATGATTGGCTGTAGGTCATCCAGCTACTAAGCAGTGAAGCAGGCTTAGCACTTCTGTTTCCTTTCCCCACAGCGCCCTGTTTCTCTGTGATTGTACAAGCAGACAATGAACAAAAACTAACATCTTCTGTCTTCATAATTGAAACTTTTCTTTTGTTGCTTTCCCAGAAAACAAATGAAAAATGAACTTGGAGTCCCTGTTGACTGGCTTGGCTATTGTTACTACCTTTCCTCTCACTGACAAATTCTAGTGTGTTAGGGCGGTGATTGTGATGAGCAACTTCAGGGGGGCCAAAGCTCTGGTTGCTGGACCAGTGATCAAATCGTTTTCTCTGGAAATCCAGCTGACTCGTACATGAGTCTGGATTATTGAAGCCAACTGGCTAGTATGACTGCAACAATGTCACCTTATTGCTCTGTTCTTATTTCCATCTCTTTTCCAGGCTATGGGGAATTATTATATGCTGCTTGAAGTATAGTGAAGTAGGAAAAGAAAGATTGTTTTGAAATTTCCAAATGACTTAATTTACTTCCATCCTGCCATGGAACATTCCACCACGTGTTTGTGTGATATTCACTTTTACTTTCCCCTCTCCATCCTTCACCAGGTGTTATTGTTTTCAGCATAAGAATGTATTATTTTTATTTTTTTGAGACTAGAGTTTCACTCTTATCACCTAGGCTGTAGTGCAATGGCACGATCTTGGCTCATTGCAACCTCCGCTTCCCGGGTTCAAGCAGTTCTTCTGCCTCAGCCTCCCAAGTAGCTGGGACTACAGGCACCTGCCAGCGTGCCTGGCTAATTTTTGTATTTTTAGTAGAGACGGGGTTTCACCATATTGGCTAGACTGGTGTCGAACTCCTGACCTTAGGTGATCTGCCTGCCTCGGCCTCCCAAAGTGCTGGGATTACAAGCGTAAGCCACTGACCCTGGCCAGGAATGTATTATTTTTATATAAAATGGCCTGCAAAAAATTAACTCTGCTCTATTATTGTTATTATTACTATTTTTAACAGAGGGTCTCACTGTGTTAACCAGGTTAGAATGCAGTGGCACGATCTTGGCTCACTGCAACCTCTGCCTCCCGGGCTCATGCGATCTTCCCACCCCAGTCTCTCTAGTAGCTGAGACCACTTTTGTATGCCACTACTTTTGGCTAATTTTTTAAAGGTTTTTGTAGAGACAAGGTCACACTATATTGCCCAAGCTGGTCTTGAACTCCTGGGCTCAAATGATCCTCCCTTCTCGGCCTCCCAAAGTGCTGGGATTACAGGAGTGAGCTATTGTGCCCTGCCAACTCTGCTTTAATTGTAACTTAAGCCTCCAAAGTGGAATGAAGACTAAATGCCAAATTTGCTTTATAATAAGGGAGAAAAAAACACACCCAACTATAAGCAATCTTTACATTTCTTCTTCTATTCACTTGTATACATTATTTTACCTAAAGGAAAAGTTCTTTATATTCATTTTAATTCACTAAAACTTTGTTCCATGCCTATTTTTGGCTTTTTCCTGGTTAAGTCTCCAAACAATGAGACACAGTGTCCACCCTCACAGAGCTGACAGATTTTGAGAAATGAAAAAAACGTTGGTTTTCCAAAGATTCTCTGGAGGCAGAAACAGGATTGTGACACACACAGAATTGCAGGGCTTCTACGCACATCTCTTTTCAGTAGTGCTTTGCCAGCCCCCATGGTGTCTGTCCCTGTGCAGAAGTAGGTTGCTGGTCATCCGGATATTCTGACTCTGGAAAATGCTGCCATCTCCAGCTCTTTCTCTGGCTGGTCCAGCTCACTGCTCATTTGAGCCAACAGTATAATCCTGTTATACTCTCACACATTGATTACAAAGCAGAGGTACTTTGTGTTTTCCCTGCTTTATAGGAATGCTTCAAATTATAAATTGTAAAAAAAAATAAGTAGACAAATAAAAAAGCAAAATTCATTCACTTTTTATATTGCAACTCCCTTTTTTTTAGAATTCCCACTAGACTTTAAGTTTAAGTTAAGCTCCCTGAGGTCAGGGACTGGGTCTCTCTTATTTCCTCTCCTGCTGCCTATGCCCAGTGCAGAGCCTGGTCCATGTTATCCACTCAATAAATATTTTGCTAAATGCAAATGGATGACTCCATGACTCAGGCATGCATCTCTGTGAACGTGGCCAAGACAAGCTGAGTGGCAGACACCATGCTGTACTAAAAATTATCCCTTCTTCTGACACTGGCTGACTGTCCTTGGAATGTGTTAGTGTGACTTGGCCCTCTCTTCCCTCAGGATGAGTTCATTTCCCAGGAGGCTTCTCAGACCCTCATGTAAGTAGAACCTTGGCAGAGCCACCCTGGGGGCCCTCCAGACTTGGCCAGGTCCTGTCTGGATCCTGGAGTGAAGGCAGCCTGGGCTCAAGCCAGGGTTCAGCTACATAAACAATGACAGCTGGGATGTCAAATGGAAGGACAAGAACTAAGAGAGAGAAAAACAGTTACTTCTGACTGGGAATGTCAAGGAAGACATCGGGCAGGTGATCAGAGGAATGCACCAGCTGCAGGAGCAGAGTCACGGGGCACAGAGGAGCACCGTGTTCCTGGGGAGTGGTCAGAGGCCTGCTGTGGAGAATAACACTGGGAGACAAAAAAATAAAGATTGTTTGGGGACAGTTGTGGATTTTATTCTAGAGGTCAAGAGCAGCAATTTGGCCTGAGTTTGGGGAAGCATCACTATGAAAGATGGATTGAGGGGGAGAGTTGGAAAATTGCTTAAAAAGCTCCATCAATAATCCAAGGGAGAGTATTGAAGATAACCAAAGCCAGGGCAATGGGACTGCAAAGTCCCCTCCATTTGCCAGTATTTACTTATTTTTGTATCCACAACACTTCCAAACCCAGTGTCAGGCCCAGAATAAGTGGTCGGGAAGTATAGAAGACTGAGTAAATAAAGCACAAATAGAGAAGACATTGGAAATGTAGAATCAGTGAATCCATAGGTTGTGAGCATAGTGGGGTGGGTGAGGGGAAGGCAGAAAATGAAGATAAAATGAAGTTTTGGGTATTATGTCTATGTTGTTGGGACATTCCTACAGGAGTACAACAGAAAGCAGAAGCAGATGGTGTTTGAGAGGATTATGACAACATTTAATGAAGCCTTACTTGGTGGCAGGCATACCTCTAAATGCCTTCCATGTAGTAACTTATTTCATCCATATGATAACCTTATGCGGCAGATACCATTATTCTTTGACAGATGAGGACACCGAGGCACAGGCAGGTAAGGTAACCTCCTGAAGTCACACAGCTAACAAGTGACACAGCCAGAATTTGAATTTTTGTCTCTGTTGTATTGCAGATACCTGTGAAATGCCTGTGGTTAAATCTTGCAGGCCAAGGAAGACAGCCTGCATGCAGCTTTGCAGATGCTCTTTTAGGCCCTTTGGCGTCAATGTCAGTTCTGTGATTCTAACTAGGTCTATTAGTCATGGTCCTTCAGAGAAACAGAATTGACAGGATGTATATGTATGTATATGTATATTCATCCTGTTGTAAATGTGTGTATCTATATATCTAATCTATATCTGTATCTAATCTACATTTATATCTTGAGAAAGAGAGAGAGAGAAACATAGGGACGGAGAGAGATTATTTTAAGGAATTGACTTATGTGACTGTGGAAGTTGGCAAGTCTAAAATCTGCAGGGGTGGGCAGGGAGGCTGGAGACGCAGGGAAGAATTGAACTTTGGTCCGAAATCCCCCTTCTCCCAGGGAGGGCAGTCTTTTCTATTAATGTCTTCAGCTGAGTGGATGAAACTCACCACATTATGGAGAACAGCCTGCTTTACTCAAAGACTACTAATTTAAATGTTAATCTCATCTAAAAAATAGCTTCAGAGAAACATCTAAAATAATGTTTGACCAAATATTTAGATACTGTGGCTTGGCCAAGTTGATCCATAAAATTAATTAATCATCACACTAAGGCTCAGAAATAGGGACTTCACTGAGCCTAGTAGGTGGCAAGTGCTGAGCTCCCACTGCAGTAGCCTTTGTGGAAGCAGGCATGCAGTGTGAATCATTCCTTGATGAATTTGGAAAATGTTAGGCTTGGATTATCAACACTGATCATCTTTAGAACAATATATCTAGGCCGGGTGCAGTGGCTTACACCTGTAATCCCACTACTCTGGGAGGCTGAGGTGGGCAGATCACCTAGGTCAGGAGTTCGAGACCAGCCTGGCCAACATGGCAAAACCTGGTCTCTACTAAAAATACAAAAATTAGCCGGGTGTGGTAGTGGCATGCCTGTCACCCCAGCTACTCGGGAGGCTGAGGCAGGAAAATCACTTGAACCTGGGGAGGGGGAGGTTTCAGTGAGCTGAGATCATTCCATGCACTCCAGCCTGGGTGACAGAGTGAGACCCCAGCTCACTGCAATAATCATGGAAGTGCAGATATCTCTTTGATACACTGATTTCCTTTCTTTTGGGTGTGTATCTAGGAGTAGGATTGCTGGACAATATGGTAGCTCTATTTTTAGTTTTTTTGATGGACCTCCAAACTGTTCTTCATAGTGATTGTATTAATTTACATTCCCATCAACAGTATATGAGGGTTCCTTTTTCTCCACATCCTCGCCAACAATTGTTATTGCCTGTCTTTTGGATAAAAGCCATTTTAACTGAGATGAGATAATATTTTATTGTAGTTTTGATTTGCATTTCTCTGATGATCAATGATGTTGAGCACCTTTTCATGTGTCTGTTTACCATTTGTATGCCTTCTTTTGAGAAATGTCTATTTATATCTTTTGCCCATTTTAAAATCAGATTTTTTTTCCTGTAGATTTGTTTGAACTCCATATATTGTGGTTACCCTAGTCAGATGAGTAGTTCACAAATATTTTCTCCAGTTCTGTGGGTTGTCTCTTTACTTTGTTGATTGTTTCCTTTGCTATGCAGAAGCTTTTTAACTTGGTGTGATCCCATTTGTCCATTTTTACTTTGGTTGCCTGTGTTTGTGGAGTATTACTCAAGAAATCTTTGTCCAGACCCATATTTATTTATCTACTTATTTTAAGAGACAGGGTCTCACTTTGTTGCCTGGGCTGGAGTGTAGTGGTGCAATCATGGCTTACTGAAGTGTTGAACTCCTGAGCTTGAGTAATCTTCCCACCTCAGCCTCCTAAATAGCTGGGACCACAGGTACACACCACTGTGACTGGCTAATTTTTTTTAAAGTTTTTTTTTTTAGAGATCTATCTTACTATGTTACCCAGGCTGGGTCTTGAACTCTGGGTCTCAAGCAATCCTTCTGCCTTGGCCTCCCACAGTGCTAGGATTACAGGGCTGGGCCATCATGTCTGGCCTCCAATTTATTATGGTAGTAAAAAGAAGGCTGTTTTAGATATCTGGAGTGCATTTCCATCCCACTAGAAGTATATGAGTTTTGTGCCTGACCCAGACTTCTCAGGTAATAGTGAGCAGCACCAGCCATCATAGGCAGCCAGGCAAGGCCTGAGCTAAAGTCCTATCCCAGCTCGATCTTGGCATCAAGTTACTTTCTTTCTTCTGAATCAAAACATTCATATTCCCACATGTTTTCTCTATGAGCATTTTTGATGAATATTTATTGGCCTAGTTTATACTGCCTTCTCCCCCAGTATATATTTACTGGGGCTAGCACTTTTAAATTTTCAGAAACTACCACAAGTATTGACATTTATTTTCTAGGCTCCAAGCAAATATTATCTATACTGTTTGGAAAGACATCATTTGGTGTCTGGTTAGTTAAGAAATGGAGACATTGAAATCTGATCTTAATTTGGGCTCCTAAAACTCCTTTTTGAGAGTATAATTTTTATCTGTATATAAGAATTTTTTTAAATAAAAGTATATTTAGGCTTTACATAGTACATTATAAACATGAATTTTCTCTTTCTTATATTTTGAGTAGAGTCAGTAAAACCCTTAAAAGGGTAAATTGGCCTAAATTATTCAGTGGTCAAACCAGGAATTAAACCTTCGTCTCCAGATTCCCCAACCAGGGCACTCTAGCAGGCAGTGATGGACTGGCTGACATCCGGGGAGGTCTGGTGGAAAGAGCACAGACTTTGGAGTCATGGGTTCAAATCTCTGCTCTACCCCCTACAAGCCGCATACATTTGTACAAGTTATTTGATGTCTCTGAGCCTTATTTACCTCGTTGGTCAAACATACGTCCATCAAGGGATTTTTTGTGAGCACTCAAGGAGTTAACTGTATGTGTCTGGCACAGAACACATATACCATGTCTGTGCCCTTTTTCTCTTGCCTCTGGTTAGTAATCATATGCATGCTTCTCTCACAGAGGATGAATGTTTCTTGTTTTGGATCACTCAGGAAAAACCCTGCTCTGAAGATAAGGAAAAATGTCCACTGATTTTTTTGCAAGTTATCTTGGACTCTATTAATAATACATTCTCTGGTATTATTTATGAAATAACTTGTATAACATGTATTTGAGCAGTATTTCCCACTAAACACCAATGCACTTTAAAAAAAGCAATTTTTACCTATACAATCTCCCTTTTCTATCCTTGATAACAAAAGTTGAGATATAGATTCTTTTTTTTCTTCCTTCCTCCTCTTCTTCATCTCTGGGCCCAAAGGGTACTCAGGAAATAATTTACTTGGTTTTCTCTTTGGTTCATTGTTAAATTTGGGATGAGAAACACTGATAAATAGAATATTAAAAGTTTCCCCAACCATACAGAATGATGCTCAGGAGCCACACTTTTAGCCACACTAAAAAGTAGAGTAGGGTGTAAAGAAAATCTAGGCAGGAGGTCCTTTCTGGTGGATCTGAATGAATCTGTATGTGCTCTGTCACTTAAGACATATCTAATCATGAAAACTGTCAAAATAAAAGAATTACAATTAAGATTTATTTAATAATAATATCTATCATTTATTAAGTATTTACTAATAAGTACAGGAAATGTGATAAGCATTTTACATGCTTTAACTTATTTAAAGGCAAGGTTACTATTATTCTCAAGTTACAGGTGAGGAAAATAAGATTTATTCAAGCTTGCATAGCTTGTAGTAAGTGGCAGAGCTAGGCTCTGAATCACCAAGCATATCATCTGTCTTCCAGTAACAATAACTATCATTCTTGGAGACCTGATGATGTGTCAGGCATCATGCTAATTTCTATTCATACATTATCATAATATTCCCATGATGTAGGCATTAATATCTTCATTTTAGAGTTAAAAAACTGAGACATTCTAATTATATTAATGACTTATTGACTTGTACTTCAATCATGTGTCTGCACATTGATAAATGATGATCGTAATTTGAGGCATTGTTAAATCTTTTAAAGTATTTAAAGTAAAAATAATTAAATGAAAGTAATTGATATACATGCTTAAAAACAAAGTAGAGCAAGGAGCTTGTAATAAAAAGTCATAGTCCATAGCTCCACTGATGTCTACTCCATATTAATTCTCCAGAAGCAATCGGTTTCGACAGTTTGCTTGTGTTCTTTTGGGATATCTATCCATAAATCTAGAAGATGTATTTATAGAATTAGTTCTTCTATCCAATTTAGACATTTTCTATTGATAATTTAGCTCACTCATACTCTTACCTCATCCATCCTTATTCTCCTCTAGATACAGTTGTATCTCTATATTCAATTTCAAAAACAAATTTAAACCTTCATTTCTTTTTTATTCCTTTTGTTGGGCTGGAGGATATCTTCCTATAACTTCTTAAGAAAAAGTGACTCTTTTCCTTGATATAGTTTTGGATGATCAAATAAGGAAGGCTTTTGTTTTTTCTTTTCTGATTGATTATTTGAGTAGGCATAAAATTCTAGGTTGAAAATAGTTTTTTTCTCTAAAATTGGAAAGCTTTCAGGTAATACAGGCAAGATAGGAATAGGAGTTTTCAACCTTCATGCTCCCCATAGAAACACTGATTTTGACAATCACCCATGGATGAGAGTACTCAGGAGCCCAGTGAAGAAGTCCCAGTGCCTGTTGGAACAAACAAACAAAAAATTCAAGAATAGATGTATTGAAGAGGCTAGGAAAAACAGTTTTGAACACTTTACCCACATCATCTATCCAATGTGGCACACCTTGGTGCCAAGAGAAACTCCTTCAGCCTGCAATTTCTCCAACAGGGAAATGTGAAAGCATAGTGAGAACTGGCTTCCCTAGTCATGCAGAATGATGCTCAGGAGCCACACTTCTGTCTTGTTCCACTCAGATCACTGGGAATATCAGCACAGCTGAATAATCAGGGGATAGCTAGGAGCAGAGGAAAAAGGTGGGGGCTCACCGCAAGTGGGGAGTGGAATTCAACAAAGGCCCATGGTTTCTACTAACTGCCTCATGAACTTCACTAAGAAGACTGCCCAAAAACCTCATAGAACACATCACCTGCAGCTCCCCTAACTGGCCAACAGGCACCCCCAGCACTCCAAGCCCCACCTCCTGTAGCTGGCATCCCATGCATGCCTTACAGATGGTGCATGTGAGTCTCTGCAAATTATGCACAAACACATGCAGACAGCCAGATCAGCTCCACAGGATTGGCAGAAGGTGTAAAGGTGTTTGATATTAAACACTTCAGGGAACTGCCCCAGGGAAAATAAATGGGAGACTCCCTGCACCTGGCCTGCCTGTGTGGGACCAAAAGAAGTCATAACAATTCTAAGACCCACCCCCAACCCCATCAACCAAAGAGGGGCAAGAGAAGTGAAGCAAGTACATCCATAAAAAAGGTCTGAGCGACTCCAGAATTACTAACTGGGCTGACTGGTGCAGGTCCTTCTATCCTGAAGTCAGCCAGCAAAGACTGAAGGATGTCACTGCTTCTTCAAATGTAAAGAGAGCAATGTAAGACTTCAAGAAACACAAAAATAAAAAATCAAGGAAGCATGACATCACCAAAACAGCATGGTAATTTTTCAGTAACCAACCCCAAATAAATGGGGATCTAGACATTACCTGACAAAGAATTCAAAATACTTGTTTTAAGGAAGCTTGGCAAACTGTGAAATAACACAGAAAACAGTAAATTCAGGAAAACAATACATGAACAAGGCTAGAAGATGAGCAAAGAGAAATGTAAAAAAAAAAAAAATTAAACAGAAATTCTGGAGCTGAAAAATACAACGAGTGAAATGAAAAGAGCAATAGAGAGCTTCAACAGCAGACTGGATCAAACAGAAGAAAGAACTTGTGAACTTCACAATAGGTCATTTGAAATTATCCAGTCAGAAGGGGGAAAAAAAGAAATGAAACAGAGCGAAGAAATTCTGCAAATTGATGGGACACCATCAAGTGGAGCAATATATACAATTAGGAAGTCCCAGAAAAAAGAAGCAGGAAAGAGGGCTTACCCAGAACATGCTTACTAGTAACCCTCTTTCCACCTCCTTATAAATAATCATGTAAGACCCCCATAAAGGGAGTCTCCCTGGAGCCAGTCTTTGCTATATCATCCTTACAAGCAGCCCACCCTGAAATCCTCTCTCTCTCAGGGTGTACTGTCTATTCTGCACCTAACTTTCAAATATTCTTTTTCCTTTGCAATACAATTACTCTATGCTGCATCTCCTTTGTTGTATGTCTCTTGTTTAAATATGTTTAAACTAAGAAGACAAGAATCGAGATATCTCATCAGCCATCAACAATTGCATCAGACTAAAAGCTTCTATATAGCAAAGGAAAATATCAATAGAGTGAAGAGACAACCTATGAATTTGGATATTCATCTGATAAGGGGTTAGTATTCAAAGTATATAAGAAACTCAAGCAACTCAATAGCAAAATCCAAATAACCGAACTGAAAAATGGGCAAAGGACCTGAATAGACATTTCTCAGAAGACACACAAATAGCCAACAGGCCTGTGAATGGGTGCTCAACATCATTAATCATCAGAGAAATGCACATCAAAACCAAATGAGATATCACTTCACACCTGTTAGAATGACTATTACAAAAAGGACAAAAGATTGACGAGGACGTAGATAAAAGGAGAACCCTTGTATACTCTTGGTGGGAATGTAAATAGTTACAGCTATTATGGAAAGCAATATGGAAGTTCCTTAAAAATTTAGAAATAAAACTACCATGTGATCTAGTAATCCCACCTCTGGATATATATCCAAAGGAAATGAAATCAGTTTCTTGATAAGATATCTGCATTCTCATGTTCGTTGCAGCATTGTTCAACAGAGCCAAGATATGGAAACAACCTAAGTGGCTGTTGATGGATGAATGGATAAAGAAAACATTACATAATAATAGATTACATAATTATATATAGATTATGTATTTATATATTATATATTATGTATAATGTATAATATATAATTATATATTAATCAACATAACATTTAATATATATTTATATATTTATAGAAATTATTAATTTTTATAAGTACAAATATAACTAATTATAAGTATGCTAATTAATATGCTTATTAATTACATAACAGAAATATATTATGATTATATATAATTATATACATATATAATTATTATATATTTATTGTATAAATACATAAATACATATAATCTACTATATATAATGTTTTCTTTATTCATCCATCAAGAGACACTTAGGTTGTTTCCCTGTGTTGGTGATACTGACCAATGCTTCAACGAATATGATAGTGCAGATATCTCATCAAGAAACTGATTTCATTTCCATAAATACATAATATATAATATATTTAATTATATAGAATTATAATATATTTATGTAGTTATATAATTATATAAAAGTATGCTTATATATAATTCAATATTTGTATAATTATATATAATTCAATATTTATATAATATATTTAACATATATTTATATAATCATATGTGTAATTTTTGTATACATGAAATATTATTCAGTCTTAAAAAGAAGACAATCTTGCCATTTGTGACAACATGAATAAACCTGAAGGACATTGTTAAGTGATATAAGCCAGATACAGAATGACAAATACTGCACGATCTCATATGTGGAGTCTAAAAAATTTTTTGAACTCATAAAAGCAGAGCACAGAATGATGGTTACTAGGGGCTTAGGGTGGAGAAAATGGGAGACATTGTTCAAAGGGTACATAGTTTCAGTTATTCAGAATAAATACATTCTGGAGATCTAATGTATAGCATGGTACTATAGCTAAGAATATTGTATTGTATACTTGAAATTTGCTAAGGGAATAGATCTTAGCATTTAAACAATAAATGTTCTCACCACAAAAAATCAAAATGGTGACTGTGTGTGGTGATAGATACGTTAATCAGCTTCACTGTGGTCATTTCACAATGTATATGAATATTAAACATCATGTTATACACCTTAAATGCATACAATTCTTATTTGTCAATTATATCTTAATAAAGCTGGTTAAAAGAATCCATATGTACTGACTTTTAGATAATTTACATTTGCTACCTTATCACCACATTGGACTTTTTCTTCACTAATATTTTTAATCATTTAACTTCTAAGGTTGACAAATTGAATGACTGCTAAACTAAATTAACCCCAAATAAGTTTAATAAGTTTCTATGTAAGGAGAACAAAAAAAAGAAATGTGAAGACTTTGTTGTACTGTTTTCTAGTATCCAGCGTTGCTGATGAGAAATCTGATGCGGATTTGATTCTCACTCCTTTATAGATGACCTGCTTTTTCCACTTTAAATATTTTTTATCTTTAGTGTTTTAAGATTTTATGTGCGTACGTCTAGTTGTCAGTCTTTCTAAATTTGTCCTACTCAGAACATGCTAGTCCTTTCATTCTGAAGACTTGCGTCCTTCTTGACTTATAGATGGTTCTCTTCAATTATTTATTTAATGATTGTCTCCCATTTGTATTCTCTGTTTTTTTCCCTGAAGCTTGTATTAGTTTGTATTAGAATATATTGGCTTGATCTTCTTCATATTTCCTATTTTCGTATGAATGTGTGTGTGTGTGTGCACATGCATGTGTGTATTTGTATACCTTTTGAGAGTTTTCTTCAACTTCACCTCCCAACTCTTCCACTAAACTTTTTATAAAGACAATTATATTTTTAGCTTTGTTTTCTACTGCTTCCCTGATTTTATGTTTTTTTTTTCCTTTTTTTTTTCATTAAACCAGCATCTTGTTTTTGTTTTAAAGACAAACTTCTCAAATCTACAATCTGTCAACATTTTAAAAAGGGTCTTTTCCTCTTCCCCTCCTCTTCCTCTTTCTGCTCCTCCCTCCTCTTTCTCTTTTTTTCTCTTTCTCACTCTCTAGCTCTCTGTCTTAACATTTAACTTTCATGTTACAGGTTTTCTCACACATGTGGACAGAAGGGATGTTTAGGAGCTCCTTTTATATTAGTATGGCTTCTTGACAGGCATGCTTTGCTTTACTGTGAGTCCCTAGAGAGCTAAGCCAACACCGGAGAAGAGGGTAGATGCTAGATTTGGGAAGACTTTTTTCTGGAGCACTAACACTTGTCCCAGGCACCTTACTTTTCTGACATTATGTTCAATTTCCTTGAACAAGAACCTTCTGAGTTTTTCCTGGATTAAATGCCTACTCTATAGGCAGTCTTTTTGTGAAGAGGTAGGAGAAGAGTGGGATGTGCTTGTTCTATATCTAGATCTTTGATTATAGCCCACTTTCACTGGCACTTCTCACTTCCATCTCCCTGACACTTGCCATGTTTGATTTCAGAGTCTTATTGGAATTCCTCTAGATAGATGGCTCCTCTCCCTGGAGAAGTGTACATTCTAAGCGTTTTTCTCATTTACCCATTAGCAGACTTTCATGTATTTTTCATCTTCCACAAATTTGCTGAGCTCTCTTGGGTGCTCATGATCCCGGAAGCATTCTTTAGTTATTGTGAGTTTGCATCATTTGAATGCTTTTTTCCCCCTAGCATTTTAATAGAGCCCAGGAGGGAGAGGAAATAAATATTCTCAGCCTATCAGATTGAACTGGAAACTCCCTCACTCCCTTTGGGAATTTATTAATTCACCAATACTTATTGAAGTATTGGCAGAAGAGATACAAAATTGAATCAGACATAGATTTTCAAAATCTAGAGGGAGACATGTTTAACAAATAATTATGTTGCAATGTTAGAAGTGATGTAATAAGAGCTCGTATAAGACACTAAATATCACAGAAGAAAGAAAAATTAATTCTATTGGCAGTAGAAAGGGAGTTAGGAAATAACCAAGTGTTCCCAGTAACATTCAAGAAGTTTCTACATCTCTCAGGCCATATCTGTCTAAAGATAAAGTAGTGTTATATTAACAGGAAAGCACCCCCGCCACTGTTCGTTTAGCTGATGTTAAACCTGGGTTAGATATCTCCAGAGACAGTCTAGGATACAGACAAGGGTGCAGGTAGTTTTGGGGAGACCATCCCAGGAAGCAGTGAGAGAATAAGGAGGATGAGACAGGGAAGGGAGAAAATTCAATAAAGTTGCATTATTGAGCTGGTTGTTGCAGTGAAAAAAATAGGGCTCTGTCCCACTGGGGATATTTTGAAGAATGTTGGAAAAGGCAGCTCAGAATTATTCTTCCAATGACAGGAAGCTGGGGCACTTATCTATGGACTCTTGTACTCCGTTGGTTGATGGTAGCCTCTGGGGGTATTAATTCTCTTTCTTTTCCAGGGTGTGGCTATATGCCATCTTAGTGGCCTTCCCTGGTTTTGGAGAAAGTCCCTGAGCAGAAAAGCTGGAGATTCTTTGGTAGAAGCTTGAGTTGTGGAATCTGGCACTGCACTTAGAAGCAGAACTGCCCACCATAGCAGAGCTAACATCAGATGGGCTGATGGGAGTGGGAAGAAGGGGCTCAAAAATGATTTGCTGCAAACCTCAATCTTCACCTCAGTGATTTCTGATAATGTGCAGGGGGACCTTGTGTGTGATTGCAAACATGTGGCTGGAGCTCTGTGCAACAATGTCAGGTGCTAAAGCCTCTGGGTCCCCCCATACCCTGCAAAGTTTTTCACCACTGTGGTCCCATTTGACTAGGGCACTTCCTCAATCTGATGCCCGCATTTCTGCCACTCCTACTGATGCATATCACAGCCACATTGTGCCAACATCAAACCCCTGACGTGGGGAGAATCCCGTTCTCTTAACCTTTGGTCCCACAAGCATTAAGGCATTGAGAGTCTGGGAAACTTCTGTAAAGTTCCAAATGTCACCTGGAAGAGGAACACCTTGATCCACTATGACTTCTCACTGCATTATCATAGATCGGTTAACATGTTTTGTGCCAGAGAGCAGAGAGTTGAGAACATGAAAGGAGACATGTAGATTTTATTGTGGGAATCAGGGATCTAGACCTATCTGGAATAAATTGGGTGCTTTTTCTCCTTTTGGGGTCTAGACAGGAAAGGAAAACAGTCAGGAGAAAGGAACGAGCATGCTGAGGGGCTGGTACATGTCAGATATTTTATAACATGCATGTCACGTAATCTTCACTACACTTACTTCATGTTACTATGAAGTCAATGTTATTATTTCCAAGGAAATCAAAGCAACAAAAATTTAGAGTGAATAAATAATTTCTCCAAGGTCACAGAATTAGTAAGAGGCAGAGGTGGGAGTTGAACTCAGATCTACCTAGTTCTGAAGTCTGGTCTGATCAATCATATAGCAGCTGAATGGGGGCAAGAAGGGAGAAAAATCATGAACTAAATTAATTAAATTGGGTGAGAGCATTTGAAGCTCAGGTTGAACCACATATTTTGATTTCATTTTGCATTCTAAACTGTCTAAATGGCCTCCCACCCTGCGCCAATTAATTCCACAGGTATAAGCAACCGTTCATGCGAAAAAAACCAGGGGATTTAGCTGGCCACAAGTTCAGTGAGCTATCAGGCGGCTGGTGCTGCTAAGAAGGGAAGGCCTCCTTAGTTTGCATTAATAGAATTATGGAGAGATCATAGGAGGTAAGGACCTATTGTGCTTTGTCCTGTTTAGAATTTTTCTTGGGGAATGTGAAACCTTCAGCCAATGCTGGTGCAAGTGTGAGCTGGTGCAGCCATTCTGGTGAGCAATCCGGCATTTCTTAGTGAAATGGAAAATAATGCACATTCCATCTGAGCCACGATCTCTTTCCTAGCCGTTGGCCCCAGAGACACTCTAGAATGGGGCGAGAACGTGTCACATAGGAGAGCATTTTTTTGGTATATCATTTGCGGTGGCAGAGAGTTGGAAGGAACTTGTTCATCACCATGAGAACAGATAAGTAAACGATGGTGGATATCTAGTATGGAGTTCTATATAGCAGTCACAATTCAATGAACTATTAGATTGGTGCAAAAGTAATTGCAGTTTTTGCCATTACTTTTAAGGCAAAAACAATTTAATGGCAAAACCCATAATTACTTTTGCACCAACCTAATAAATGTACCCATAGATTAACATAGATTGATCTTAACATAGGGAAAAGAGCAAGAAATTGAATGCAAGAAGTTATATGCAAATTACTTATGTAAAATACAAACATACAGAAAAACATTCTTTATCTACATACAGTTGGGAGGGCACATATCTTTTTTTTTTTTTTTTTAATACTTTAAGTTCTAGGGTACATGTGGATAACGTGCAGGTTTGTTACATATGTATACCTGTGCCATGTTGGCGTGCTGCACCCATCAACTCGTCAGCACCCATCAACTCGTCATTTACATCAGGTATAACTCCCAATGCAATCCCTCCCCCCTCCCCCCTCTCCGTGATAGGCCCCGGTGTGTGATGTTCCCCTTCCCGAATCCAAGTGATCTCATTGTTCAGTTCCCACCTATGAGTGAGAACATGCGGTGTTTGGTTTTCTGTTCTTGTGATAGTTTGCTGAGAATGATGGTTTCCAGCTGCATCCATGTCCCTACAAAGGACACAAACTCATCCTTTTTTATGGCTGCATAGTATTCCATGGTATATATGTGCCACATTTTCTTAATCCAGTCTGTCACTGATGGACATTTGGGTTGATTTCAAGTCTTTGCTATTGTGAATAGTGCCACAATAAACATACGTGTGCATGTGTCTTTATAGCAGCATGATTTATAATCCTTTGTGTATATACCCAGTAATGGGATGGCTGGATCATATGGTACTTCTAGTTCTAGATCCTTGAGGAATTGCCATACTGTTTTCCATAATGGTTGAACTAGTTTACAATCCCACCAACAATGTAAAAGTGTTCCTATTTCTCCACATCCTCTCCAGCATCTGTTGTTTCCTGACTTTTTAATGATCGCCATTCTAACTGGTGTGAGATGGTATCTCATTGTGGTTTTGATTTGCATTTCTCTGATGGCCAGTGATGATGAGCATTTTTTCATGTATCTGTTGGCTGTATGAATGTCTTCTTTTGAAAACTGTCTGTTCATATCCTTTGCCCACTTTTCGATGGGGTTGTTTGTTTTTTTCTTGTAAATTTGTTTGAGTTCTTTGTAGGTTCTGGATATTAGCCCTTTGTCAGATGGGTAGATTGCAAAAATTTTCTCCCATTCTGTAGGTTGCCTGTTCACTCTGATGGTAGTTTCTTTTGCTGTGCAGAAGCTCTTTAGTTTAATTAGATCCCATTTGTCAATTTTGGTTTTTGTTGCCGTTGCTTTTGGTGTTTTAGACATGAAGTCCTTGCCCATGCCTATGTCCTGAATGGTATTGCCTAGGTTTTCTTCTAGAGTTTTTATGGTATTAGGTCTAACATTTAAGTCTCTAATCCATTTTGAATTAATATATCTTAAACATTAAAATGGGCAGAAAACAAAAGTGGGAATTTGAAGAATGTGAAGGGGAAGAAGAAGCATGCTACCTTGTACAGATAGTGTGCCAACTTCTATACCTCCAAGCATGACCTGTGAACTGGAAAAGCTTACAAATTCTTTTTAAACAGCAGAAAAATAAATTTGTGCAGCTGGGTGTGGTGTCTCATATCTGTGATTCCAGTACTTTGGGAAGCTAAGGTGGGTGGATTGCTTGAGTCCAGGAGTTCAAGACCAGCTTGGGCTACATGGTGAAATCTTGTCTCTACAAAAAGTACAAAAAATTAGTCAGGTATGGTGGGGTGCACCTGTAGACCCAGCTACTTAGGGGACTGAAGTGGGAGGATCACCTGAACCTAGGATGTTGAGGCTGCAGTAGCAGCCTGGTGACAGAGTGAGACCCTGTCTCAAAAAAAATTGTGCTTTTTAAATAAACCTAAATAAAATCATAACTTAATATGTTGGTTTTCTTGCCAGTTTATCTTTTAAAATTGCATATTCATCACATATTTTTATTAAGCACCTGCTATATACCACTGATCTAGGGTTCTAGGCACTGGGAATACAGCTGTAAATTACATGAATACCTAGAAGAATTGCTGGGTCAGAGGGTAAGCACTTCAAATAATTTTAATAGATATTGTCAAATTGTCCTCCAAAAAATCCATGACCAATTGGTATTTTCTGTTTAGTTTTTTTTCGACTCTCTTTTAGAGCAGTTTTAGGGTCATAGCACAATTAAGTGGGAGGTACAGAGATGTCCCATATGTTCCTTGCCCCTGAACATGCATAGTCTCCCTCATAATCCACATTCTCATCAGAGTAGTGCATTTTTTACAATAGGTGAACCTACATTGGCACGTCGTAACCACACAAAGTTAACAGTTTACATTAGGATTCACCCTTGATGCTGTGCATTCTATGGGTTTGGACAAATGTGTAATGACATGTACCTGCCCTTACAGTATCATGCAGAGTATTTTCATTGCCCTAAAAAGCCTCTGTGCTCTGCCTGCTTCTCCCTTCTCTGTCCCCACACGCTGTCAATGACTGTCTTTGTAGTTTTGTCTTTTCCCGAATGTCTTGTAGTTGATATCATATAGTAAATAGCCTTTTCAGATGGGCTTCCTTTACTTAGGACTGTAATAAGCATTTAAAGCTCCTCCACGACTTTTTATGGCTTGATAGCTCATTTCTTTTTAACACTGAATACGATCTCATTGTCTAGATGTACCAAAGTTTACATATTCACTCATCTACTGAAGGTCATCTTGGCTGCTTCTGAGTTTTGGCAATTACGAATAAAGCTGCTGGAAATATCTGGGTTTGGGAGAATTGCTGGGTCAGAGTAAAAGCACATTTAAAATTTTAATAAATATTCAAATTGTCCTCCAAAATCTGTATCAACTGGTATTTTTTATTAAGTGGGATAATTTTGATGTGGTGTTAACAGGGTTAATGTGGTGTTAACAATCACTTCCCAATGATTTGTTTTTCTGAATGTGGATAAAAGGATTGGAAGAAAGGGAGACTGGAAAATGCTGAGGAAAGATGGGGTTAGACTCACGCATTTTGCATGAGTCGAGACAGCCCTGAGCTGGATGGATGGAAACTCAGTGTAAATTCTGATTTGTATCAGAGGCACATGCTCTCTAGGCCTGCTTATCCCAGTCTAGCGTGCTCTGACCTGGGCATTTTTCCCCTCTGGGGTCACTTGGCAGTGGGCTCTGCTATCAAGCACCTGTCCACAGCAGGGAGAGAGGAAAACCCATCTCACGATGATGACTTACCCATTGTTCTCCTTTAGCAGGGATGCAGCATCTGTGCCTAGGGTCCAGCACCCCTGCTAGGTTTCCAATGATCTTCCCATCCAACTGCCACAGCCCTAGACGGCAGGCTCTGCGGCTCCACCCAGGACCCTTGGCGGAAACAGGATGTAATGTTTCCGAGCGGGCCGAGCAGCGGCTGCTTATCTGCAGTGGTCAGTAAGGCAGACAGAAACGTTCTCAGTGACCTTCCTTCCTTGGCATGTTTGAAAACCATGACCCTACTCCCCTGTATGGCGGAGTGAACTGAAGAGTTTTAACTAAGTGGGGGATAAACATGAAATATTGGTGTTTTTTCCAATTATTGATTTCTGTGATGTTCAGTTGAATGCCCGTTTCCCGCCCTTTGACACCTTTGGCAGATTCTCTAACTTTCTGCTCTCTTTCAATTATAAACATTTCAGTCCGTTTTGGTTTAAAACATCAATCTCAGATGCAGTTTAAGTCTAATCTCTTCCGTCTTCCTGCAGGTTTGACTTGAGACCTGGAAGATCTAAGGTGAGAGTCTTTTCACTCTTCCCCCAATCAAGCGCCTTGGAATAGAGAGGGTAACAGGCAGGTGTTGGGTGTGGGTGGGGATGGGAGGATGGAGGAGAAATAGTCTGCCCTGAGATGTACACCTCCTCCTCTCCCAGGTCTACCAGGGTTTTTGTGGTGGAGTGTGGGTGTGCTATTTTCATTTTGGCTGGGACAAAGCTTAGGGTGGAACTGATCTGCACATTTCAGAATATTTAATATTGTCCCCCTTTTTCCCCAACACAAATTCCCATAGTACCCTCAGTCTTTTTTTTTTTTTTTTTTTTTTTTTGCCATGGAGTCTTGCTCTGCCGCCTAGAGTGGTATACAGTGACACAATCTCGGCTCACTGCAACCTCTGCCTCCCTGGTTCAAGCAATTCTCCTGTCTCAGCCTCCCAAGCAGCTGGGACTACAGGCGCCTGCCACCACACCCGGCTAATTTTTGTATTTTTAGTAGAGACCAGGTTTCACCATGTTGGCCAGGCTGGTCTTGAACTCCTGACCTCAGGGTGATTTGCCTGCCTCTGCCTCCCAAAGTGTTGGGATTACAGGTGTAAACCATCACGACCAGCCCCCTCCAGTCTTTATGACAACCACCCTCTTCCCTGACGATCCCAAACACCTCTTAAGGGGCTGTGCTGCCCTGATTGGGAACTACTAGAACCTTTCTGGGCTGGATCCAGGAGAAAAGATGCAGGAGCAAGATCTCCTTAGATTTCTGCATCTGAGTCAGTGGTAGGAAGGAATCCTTGGTTGTCCTTGGGTTGGGTCTGATGTTACCTGGATCTTTCTGCTGCTGTATGGGAGTCTCTGTACAGTTGATGTGGTGGGAATTCTAAAGATGTTGTTCACCTACCTCTGTATGTCTCTAATACTGAGGGCTTCCTTAGAGAGGGAGCTGTGTTTTCCTTTGTTCCCACCAGTGATCCATGCCTCCAACACTTTCTCTGGGGAAGGGGTAGACTCCATGTAAATAGGGGGTTCACCTCCGAGGCTGGATGAGAAGCCTTGCAGTTTCTGCTTGGGTTTCATGGAATACTCACTCTCAGGATGCTTCCTCCTCGGCACACTTTTCAGAACCCAGACGCCATACTCTGAGGAACCTAATTCACATTGTCTGGCAGCCGTGTGAGTGCACCATCTTGGACATCCAGCCCAGCCCTGTCAAGCCCTGGAAAAGGTTTAGCCCAGCCATCATCTGACTTTAGCCACATGAGAGACTCCAAGAACCATGAGAGGGAAGAGCAAATGACAGCTTTAAGCCACAAAGTTGTGGGGTGGTTTGTTACCAACAATACATAACTGGAAAAATTCCTCTGGGACAAGAAGCCAAACTCCTAGGCTAGAGTTGATCAGTAGGGCTTTGGAATGAGAATCTGTAACTTACTAGTTTCTTGACCCTGTGAAAGTTCCTCTACTTCAGTGTATCTCAGTGTCCTCATCTGTAAGACGGGGATAATAATAGTACATTCCTCATAGGATTTTTGTGAGAATTAAATATGATGATCTGTGGGCTTAATATGGTGCCTGGCATTTACTAAGCACTGATTAAATGTCAGCTATGATAATAATTATTGAAAGTAGTGGTTTTATGGAATGAAGCAAAGTTTCTCTTAAAACACAATAATTTATTCACATTTTTCTTTATTTTTGTTTTAGTCTCCTTTCCACCAATCCTAACCTTCCAGAACAAAACTGCCTTGTTCTATTCTGCTACAGGTTTCCACTTTAGGGCAGATTTTCTAAGTAGACCTGGTTATTTTTTTGGGTGGCTAAGGGTCTATGAACCTTCTATTCACCCATTTTTATCTCTTCTTCAAATGCCCTATCAGTTTTTCTTTTCCTTTAGTCTTCTCCAAGGAATTGCTTTTCCTTACTTCAAGGGTAGAGGGAACTGACTGGGAAATTGATGTCTTAATAAAGATGACAAGAACAAGGGTCTTTGGGATGAAAATGAAAACTGACACTTAAATTGTCCTCTGTGGTTTCTTAATGACTTGCTGTGGCTCAGAGCATTATACTGTTTCTCATAACAGGGAACCAAACTTATACTGGGGTTTGCTGAAATACCAGAATGAATGAAGCTTTTCAGAATAGCAAACATTTTTCTATGGCTTTACAACTCCTGTGATTATGTTAATGCTGGGCAGAGTGAACTAGGACATAGGGTATCCCAGGACCACCCTGAATTCTATCTCCTCCCCCAATACTCATATTTTAGATTCCAAACTTCAGTAACAAAATTGCATTAAAACCTTAGCCCTCTGATCAGTGTACTGCACATCTAACCCCTCTCTCAATATTTGCTCTGTTTCTTTTCAGCCGGGACATGTTTTAGAAGAGATGTTAAGGACGTATGTTTGGAAATTTTGTGCACACGAGGAACCAACATGTGTGGGTGAGGTGGAAAGGGAGAAATTTTGCTACATTTCATTTTGCTTTTTTTCTTTTTGGACTTGATACAAAAATATCTGGTTTAGGTCTTTGATTTGTACTTGAAAGAAATGTAAACCATAGAAATCTCCTTTTTTAATTTTTAATTTTAATTTGTTGCGGGTACATGGTAGCTGTATATATTTATGGAGTACCCAAGACGTTTTGACACAGGCATGCAATGTGTAATCGTCACATCATGAAGAGTGGGGTATCTATGCCCTCCTGCACTTATCCTTTATGTTACAAACAATCCAATTAAACTCTTTTAGTTATTTTAAAATGTAAAATTAAATTATTATTGACTATAATCACCCTGTTGTGCTATTGAATAGTAGGTCTTATTCATTCTTTCCATTTTTTTTTGTACCCACTACCCTTCCCAGCCTCTGGTACCATCTTTCCAACTCTCTGTGTTAATGAGCGTAATTGTTATGGTTTTTAGATACATCAGAGAAATAATGAAGTAAATTTTAGTATCTGAGACATTAGGGGAAGATGATTTATTTTCTTACTGACTTTACAGCAGAAGAATCCTATTTTCATATGGGGGACTGAGTTATTATGAATCAAACCTGAAATTCACACCACACTGATTGCTTGTAGGGTGTTTTTGTTTGGGTTGCCTGAACCTGGAGTATGATTACACGTGCTCAGCCCAGATGAGCTTGGCATATAGTAGGCACACACAAATGCTTGATAATGGAATGAAAGAATGATATACATCTGCTAATTGCTCAAACCATTTGTGGCGTCTTCTGCCTATGAAGTGGACTTCTACTGAGAGTTTTGTTTGTCTGCATTTTTGAAAATTGTATCAATGTCTGTGGTTTTGACATCTCCTTTCCTTTCTACTTCAGGGAGACCAAGTCCACTCTTCTTATTTTGTGAGTTGCCTTTCTATCTGTGAGAAAGGGCCAGGTAAACTGAATTTCAGGGATTGTGGCCTGGAATGAAAGCTGAGTCCTGACTCTTAGTTGTGAAAAATTATTTATGCTTGGTATTTTTTTTTTTTTTTTGAGATGGGATTTCTTTTTGTTGCCCAGGCTGGAGTGCAGTGGGAGGATCATAGTTCATTGCAGCCTTAAACTCCCAGGCTCAAGCAATACTCTCACCTCAGCCTCCTGATCAGCTAGGACTACAGGCACATGCCACCATGCCTAGCTAATTAAAACAATTTTTTTTTTTGTAGAGATGGGACCTCACTATGTTGCCCAGATTGGACTTGAACTCCTGGGCTCAAGTGATCCTCCTGCCTCAGCCTCCTAAATTGTTGGGATTATAGGCATAAACCACCCACGCCTGGCCTCTGCTTGGTATTAATATGATTCAGCTGTGTCTTTGTCAAGGGGGATCGATATTTTTGAATTCTTGGTGATCTGTGATGGTAGAAAATTAGAAATTTGAATAAAATTTTTGCAGGTATAGATTTGGAGTAGTAGATTCTTGGATTAATAACTAATTTAATAAAAAAATGCTTATGTTGCTGTAATTAAGCCTTGCTGATTAGTATAAAAATTATTTCACTCGAGGATGACTACTTACTGGCTCTAGAAGAAAAGAGCTCATGGTCTTAGTACACTTCTCATCAAACTGATTTTCTCTCCAGTATTCCATTTGCTTCTTAAATATTTTTTTCTCCTTTGTAAAAGCAATATGTAACACTATAAAAAATGAGAAAATATCAAAAAGCCAGCAGCAAAACAAAATAAGACAATAAAAAAATTACTTGGAATCCTGCTACTCAGAGATTATTACTGCTCTTTTGATGTATATTTTTCCAGTGTTATTTACTAAGCATGCATAAAAATACTTTAAATACAGCATGCTGTCCCTGCTCTTTTATATTTTGCCTTTTTCACCCAGAAATATAACTTGAACACTTTTCCATTACACTAAATATTCTTCTGTTACACAGCTTCTTAACTCTCTTTGGGTTATGACACATTGTATCAAAGTTATGGTCTCTCTCCTTAGAAAATGAATGTGCACATATAATGTTGCAAGGAATTTTAGGAGTTTCACTGAGTGAAAATTGTCCATATATTTCCTGTCTCTGCTTGTACCATTATGGACAGCTGCACAGTATTCCATCCAATATTTAAATTAATACTATCATCTATTTACTCAGAGTCCTGTAGAGATTTTTTCCCTATCATGAACTATGTGATTGAGGTTTTCTACGTTTATCATTATATAATTCCTTCACTTTGAAATTGCCAATAGTACAACTTCATAGGTACAACTTAGCTCTAAGGTTGAACCATAAACAGCCAGTGCTTACACATCTAGAAGAGTGTAGACAGCTTTTTGAAGATTTTACCTTTGGGAATGTTACACTAAATTCAGTGATGCGAGTATTTGGAACAGTTTTTGAAATAACTCCTTTGCAATGGTGCAATAGTGGCACATGCTTTTAAAGATTCTCAAAGGTAGTACCTTTTCAACTTTGAAAGTGAACTTGACTTTTACAAACAGCCCCAAAGTCTTTGGAATAAAGTTACCTCAGTGGCATGATTCAATAAACCAAACACTATCATTTTGGCTAGTTTTGAAAAGTTACAATAAGTGAAGAGATTTACTTTTTTGCTTCGTGACTAGCTCTGTGGCGGATATGAAAAGAGACTTGCAAAACGGAACAAAGAATGCATCAATGGAGTAAGTGTGTACCTTCCCAAGGTGACTACTTGGAATTAGAAAATTCACTTGCACAGGGTAGGTGCAGCAACTCAATGCCTGTAATCCCAGCACTTTAGGAGACCAAGGTGGGCAGATTGCTTGAGCCCAGGAGTTCAAGACCAGTCTGGGCAACATAGCAGACCTCGTCTCTGCAACACATAGAAAAATTAGTCAGATGTGGTGGCACATACCTGTGGTCCCAGCTGCTTGGATTGCTTGAATGCAGGAGTTCAAGGCTGCAGTGAGCTGTGATTGAGTCACTGCACTCCAGCCCTGGGTGACAGACAGACCCTATTTCTACAAAAAGAAAAAAAAAATAAGAAAAAAGAAAATTCACGTATACAGACACAGATGTTTGTTTAAAAGAAAATCTTTATTATTACTGTAATGCTTAATTTTACATGTCACCTTGGCTGCGCTATGGTTTTTTATTTTCCTAAAATTATGCCATATTTATGTGTATCACACCATATAAATAGTCCATATATCATTCTAATAATATACATATTTTTGTCTTCAGCAACACTCAACACTTTCCCCATCAACATACTGTCACAGGAACTCTAACAAGAATGTCTTAGGAAGGATTTGGGCTATTTTTCTATGATCAAAACCAAGCCTTGGTCCTCATGATTCGCCATGGCCCTGAAGTGAGTTAGGAGGACATTTGGAAGCAACTTCCTGTCATAACAGCTAGCACTAAGTAGATATCTAGGACATATTTATTGGATGTTTGAATGATTGTCTTGTTCTTTAGAATCTGCAAATATTTTCAGAATGTTTTTTATGTTTCTTTTAGTCCTGCTGCAGTCAATTCCTCAGTTTCTGTGTGTACGTAATTTTTGTGGCCGGAAAAATCCTTTGGTTTTGTTGTTGCAAAGCTGAATGTTTGGTCATTGTTATTTTGAAAGTTTTCTCAGGTCGGCTCCCTAGGGCAAGCTGATGTGATAGTGAAAAACCCAGGCCCAGAGAGTTTAAAGGGTAACTTCAGGTTACACACTGACTGGAAAATAGGAAAGCTAGCTGTGGAAGCTGAACATTTTAAATCTTTTTTTTTTTTTTTTTTTTTAATTATACTTTAAGTTCTAGGCTACATGTGCACAACGTGCAGGTTTGTTACATATGTATACTTGTGCCATGTTGGTGTGCTGCACCCATCAACTCGTCAGCACCCATCAACTCATCATTTACATCAGGTATAACTCCCAATGCAATCCCTCCCCCCCCCCTTTCCCCCCTCCCCATAATAGGCCCCAGTGTGTGATGTTCCCCTTCCAGATTAGAGACTTAAATGTTAGGCCTAAAACCATAAAAACCCTAGAAGAAAACCTAGGTAATACCATTCAGGACATAGGCATGGGCAAGGACTTCATGTCTAAAACATGAAAAGCAATGGCAACAAAAGCCATAATTGACAAATGGGATCTAATTAAACTAAAGAGCTTCTGCACAGCAAAGAAACTACCATCAGAGTGAACAGGTAACCTACAGAATGGGAGAAAATTTTTGCAATCTACTCATCTGACAAAGGGCTAATATCCAGAACCTACAAAGAACTCAAACAAATTTACGAGAAAAAAACAAACAACCCCATCAAAAAGTGGGCAAAGGATATGAATAGACATTTCTCAAAAGAAGACACGCATACAGCCAACAGGCACATGAAAAAATGCTCGTCATCACTGGCCATCAGAAAAATGCAAATTAAATCTTATACCATCTCACTGCCCGGTGCACAAGTGGACTTTCATTATACAAACAAAGATTTCCAGAGAAAATCATGTCAAACTCTAACGTCATGAGCTAACAATGCAACTACTAGATTAAGAGCTCCTTGAAGGCAAGGGCCACATATGTCAATCCTGGTATTCCCAGCAAATACACACACACACCTGCACACACACATATGTGCATACATGCATAATGAAGAAACATACATCTCAAAGAGAAATAATTTTTTTGTCAGTTCTTTTAGAGTTCCAAAAAATCCATCTATTCCTCTATAATTGAATCATATACACATAGTAAATATGTCTAAATATAGCTTAATGTGAACTTCCAAGTTTACAAATATTTTATTATTTAGAAGTCTGGCAAATCAGTAAACACAACAAAGATGTATGAGAGTACACTTTGATTTTGATTGCAAATGGGGTTTTTGGGAAAAGAAATTTATTTTCTAATTATTTCTGAACTAAAATGAGAAACTAACTGGTTTTCTTAAAAATAATTACTGTTTGCATCTTTCTCTTTGGAGATCCTGACTTGTTTCTCTTTGTCTTTTGATATCGTCACACTGGTTTCCCTAGAGGACATTGACGTTGACAGACAAAGGCCAAAGGAACCTTTGTGACTTTATCCAAATGTCATAACAAAAGTAAGGCTTAACATGCTACTGAAGGATTGACTTTCAAGCAGGAACTCGGTTGTTTTGGAAACATAGCTAATGACATTGTTATTATTTCTCATGAGTGATTAGGTTGATAGATCAATCCCACTTGCATTTAGCATAATCCCTGCAGGTGTGAGTGGGAAGCCCATCAGTATAGAAGCTGCGTGGCTCTGAAGCTTGGCGGAAGCTCTCTTCTCTGCAAGAAAAATGTCCCGTGATGCTGAAATTTTGATATTTGGCTATGAACCCCCAAAATAATGCTTTCTTAATGAGAATACCTGAAGATTTTGAACTATCTCTCATTCTGGGACTATTAATATATTTTGAAAAATTTAAAGGATAAATTTACAAAGAACAACTGACATTTGTAAAACTTTAGGCAAGACACAAATGTTACAGGTATTAGAGTTACCTAACCAGTACCTTTCAATTGTGGCTTGCGCACAGTGGGAGTTCAAGAAATATTTTCTGAATGTTGAATGGGTGAAGTGCATTTGGAAATAAGCAGAGAGCTATTGGGGCATGTAAATCACAGCAGAAGTATGTTTTTACAGATATCATTGGGGCACAATCAAATCTTGACCTTCTTATGCCTTTATTGATGTGTTTTGACTAATACTAAGAAGATGCTAGTTTGGATGGTGATTCCTATAATTTAAAAACAAGATTTTTGCCATCTCTTAACACTTTAAAGGTTAAGAGGATAGATAAACAACTTCCTACAGCTGCTGCTACATCTGGCACACGCCTACAGCAGAAAGTGTGCACTGAAAAGATAAACACATCAGGTTGTATCTACTTGCACGCCTGTGCTTTTTGCATCTGAACTTGACCCGGAGCAATTAATATTAAAACCAGGCCTGACATTAATGAATAAAAATTCAAAAGAAGTTGTGCAGAATTGAAATTACCACCACTTCCGAGAGGATAGATTTCTCTGAAGGTTTTGAGGTTAGTTTTGATTCTGTAATCCTGGCTCAATGTCTTATCTTTGTTGTTTCCTTCAGGGAACCATCTCATCTTGATTCCTGCACAGTTTCAAGTCCCTCATGAGTTCCTACTTGACTAATGCTGAACATTAATTGTTCTGTCTCAGTTGATTTATGTATATATGGATGGCTTCCAAATTTTACTTCATGTGGTGACCCCTTGAGGATGCTTCCAGCTCTGAGATTCTGTGACACTCTGAATACATTTAAAATTAGCAGGTGATTCTTTTAAAAAGTCATCAGACAGAACTCTTTACTAGCCTTCAAGTGAAATGATGTGTTGGTGGATTATCTTTTATACTTCTTATAAATACTACTGATGATTCAGAGCCTTCAAAAGAGGTGGATACTGGATCTCTTCACTGACAACTTGAAAAAAGTAACATATAGGGAGGGGGTATGACTTCATCATAGTCACTCATTGTATTTGTGGTGATGCTAAGAAGGCCCTCAGGAAATAGTTACTGAATCAAACAATGACATCTCAAGTACAAATTGATTTTTCTACCCACTAAATTGCAGCAACCTTCTAAAAAGACTGTCAAACATATTATTGGTGATTGTCTTTGTTGCTAAACAAGAACCCAGATACCATTATTCACATTGCTTGGACACTTTTATGTATTTCTATCTCAAATATTTTCCACAGAACAAGGTTTTTTCTCTGCATATTAGCCTTAGGTCTGTGAGCTTTATAATCTTAACTGTCTCTTCGTTTTGTGTGTGTGCCACAAATAGCCATTGGTGTAAGCGTATTAGCCTTATTTTTTTTCTTTTTTTTTAAGTTATACTTTAAGTTCTGGGATATACGTGCAGAACATGTAGGTTTGTTACATAGGTATACATGTGCCATGGTCGTTTGCTGCACCCATCAACCTGTCATCTACATTAGGTATTTCTCCTAACGCTATCCCTCCCCTAGCCCCAATCCCCTGACAGGCCCCAGTGCGTGATGTTCTCTTCCCTGTGTCCATGTGTTCTCATTGTTCAACTCCCACTTATGAGTGAGAACATGCGGTGTTTGGTTTTCGGTTCCTGTGTTAGTTTGCTGAGAATGATGGTTTCCAGCTTCATCCATGTCCCTGCAAAGGACATAAACTCATTCTTTTTTATGGTGTATTAGCCTTATTATTATTATTTTAAATACATCTAAAATTTCTAGAAAAGTGTTTGAATATTCCATTTCTCTTTGCAATGGCAGACACAGCCTCGGTGGTGGTCATTTCTGAACTGAACCTTGACCACCAAAGACAGGTAGCCAGGCATGATGTTTGCACTCTGTTTTTACCAAATTGCTGGGTGAGCACTTTACAAGATCACAGAGTGTCCTCTATCTCCTGATTAGCATTTAGAGAACCTTGGCAACTGAGATGGAGCCACAGGAGGGAAGCAGGCTGCTATTTAAGTGGAGGAAAGTCACTCCATGGCAGATAAGCAGGAGCCGTGATAAATCACAAACAGCCCTTCAGCCTTAGGAATTCACAGTGCAGCTCTATCACGAACCCCGTCAGCATCTGATGAACTTTTACTTTTCACAGCATCATCTGAGGGCAGTGATAGATGGGAAAGAAACGTCTGCACATGGTCTGCATTGGATACCTGTCAGTTGGTTTACAAATAATCTACAGACCACAGAGTATTTTGCTGATGTACTTAAGACCAGAAACACAGCAGCAGGAAATGTTAAGTTCAGGAGGCTTCTAGGAATAGGAGTCACTAGCCTGCAGTGTAATATTTCTGTTTTAAGAAAGGCTGAAATATTATTTCATAAACACTCTAGGTTTTAGATCTGTAGGAAACCTTGTGCATGCATGCAGGTTGTTGTTGTTGTTTTTCAAATATAGTAACGTCACACCTGCTAGTAAGATAAAATACCAGTTAAAGTCCAGGGATGGCTGCAGAGTCCTTTCATTGGTGAGGGGAAGCATGGTTTGGGAGAAAAAGGATTGATGAGCCAAGTCAGTTTCTAGTTATGCTCCATTGGTACCCATTTGTGTGCATGAGGACCTTCAGTTGTGATGGTGGCACAGAGCATCCCTAACAATCAGCACAGTGCCTGACATGTCATAGTTATTCAATAAATATTTGTGAATAAATGAAAGGCTAGAAATATGCTTTATTGAGTCACATGCCTGGCTGGTCTGTTTTGGGTTAGTTTGCTGTGATTGATCAATAAGTACCTCAAACAATTATAAAGTCATGATATAGTTGGATGTATAAGGTTTATGGAACTAGGTTCTACCTCACACATTACTGGTGGCTACTCTGTATTAAATGCTATGCTTAGGACAGTGAGGAATAAGAATGACACATGGGCCCTATCTTCAAAGAGTTTTTTTTTGTCTAGCTGGGGAGACAAGACTAAAACACTTTCAACAATAGTTTATTTGCTGAAGTCTAAATGACACAGTGTTAAATTGTCTATCCTAGATGTGGGGGTTATTACTCTCACTAACTGCATTGACTCAGCTTCAAACAGTTCATACCATTATGTAAAATCATAGAATGTTAGGGTAAAATGGGACTTCTCAGAGATCTTTGATGCCTTTCAGTCCAATTCCTTTTTTTTTTTTTTTTAGTTCTGATGAGAGGTTCAATGTTTTTTGTTCTGGGAGGTTAAATGACTTGGCCAAGATCACAAATCACACGGTCAGTGGTAATGTTCACCATTTCCCTAGGATTTTGGTTCCAAAGTATGCTAGAGCCTCAGGCTCATGGCAGGAGTTTGCTTTATTTCTAAATGAGGTCTCTTTGTTTTGTGATAATAAATCTTCTATTATATAAGTTCTAAAACAGATGCAACTTATACTGAATTCTACTCCTCAGCAACTATGTTGAAGTTCCACTGGGTGACTATATTCTCTCCCTTTCTTTTATGTATGCATTTTTAAAAAACAACTCCTTAGGATCATGCCCATAATCTGTACTGTGTAAAAAGTACTAGAATTCACTCATGTCATCTGATATTTAACAGTTAAGTTTTTTTTGAGCACAACCTCACAGGCCTCTGCTGTTTGCACGTACCACCTCACTCAGTCATCATAATTGTCCTGTGAGGCAGACACTGAGGCTTAGAGAGTTTAAGTAACTTGTCTAAGTTCTCAGAGATAGCATGTAGCAGAGTCATGCTGTGAACCCAAGAAGTCAGGCACCAGAGCCTGTGCTCTGAACTGCAGCTCCATACCACTTGTGTATTTCAAAAGCCAGACTCCTAGAAGTTGGCATGGTGGGTGTCCAACACACCTCTGAGCCACTGAAACATTACAACATTCATCCAGAGTCTTGGCTGCATCCCCCAGCCAGACTCTGCATCTATGCCTTCCCTCTTCAAACTTTCAAATCTTTTCAACAAGGGAGATATCCATGCCAGCCTGTCTTAGGGCATGATTGAGCCAATTGAGAATTTAAACATGATGGTCATGGGCCAGGCCTGGTGGCTTACACCTGTGATTAGTGCATTGGGAGGTCAAGGAGGAAGGATCCCTTGAGAGCAGGAGTTTGAGACCAACCTGGACAACATAGCGAGACTCTCTCTACATTTTTTTTTAAATTTAAAATTAGCCATGTGGTGGCATGCACCTACAGTTCCACTTACTTGGAAGGCTGAGGAGGAAGCATTGCTTGAGCCCAGGAGTTTGAGGTTATGGTGAGCTATGATTGCACCACTGCACTCCAACCAGGGTGACAGAGTGAGACCCTCTCTCTAAAAACAAAAACCAGAAATGGGGGTCGTAACCCTTCAGTTCTCACATTTGCCCTATTTCTTTCATCTTCTTTTTAAAGATTTAGTGAAAAACCTGGAATGATTGGATTGATTTGAGAATGTTACAAAAATTACAGAATTTGCATACCCTATAGATAGAACTAGTGATTTGGTTTAAAGTTAGTTTTAAATGTTTCTCCTTTTCCTCAGCTTATTTTATTTTATTTTATTTATTTATTTATTTATTTTTGAGACGGAGTCTGGCTCTGTCGCCCAGGCTGGAGTGCAGTGGCCGGATCTCAGCTCACTGCAAGCTCCGCCTCCCGGGTTCACGCCATTCTCCTGCCTCAGCCTCCTGAGTAGCTGGGACTACAGGCACCCGCCACCTCCCCCGGCTAGTTTTTTTTTTTTTTTTTTTTTTTTTTGTATTTTTTAGTAGAGACGGGGTTTCACCGTGTTAGCCAGGATGGTCTCGATCTCCTGATCTCGTGATCCGCCCGCCTCGGCCTCTCAAAGTGCTGGGATTACAGACTTGAGCCACTGCGCCCGGCCTCATTTTATTTTTTAAAGTAAACTGATAATGGAGAAAAGGGAAGCAACTTTGAGGATTTCAGTGTAGCTCACCCACTTATTCTTCCACAGTGGCCGGCCTGAAATGAGCCTTGTGCCCTGCAGAGCACTAGAGTCTATGACATCCACCCAGAGGGGCCTTCGGATTTGATTAGGCTCTTGGAATACAGCTTAGAAAAATGGCTGTTAAAAAGCTGAGGCAAAATAGGGAGTGGGCTTCTGACTCTTAGGGTGGGATGGTGGCCTCTCCGAGCAGGAAGTGTCTGATGTGCTGACAGTGAGGAAACAAGCCATGTTTTTGTTTATTTTCTCATAAAGTGCTGATGAACAAATGAGGGAGTTACATTAAGGGGCGCCGAAGGCCAGCTGTGAAAAGAGATTGGGGTTTATCAGCCTTTTAGCGTGGTTTCCTTTGGAAAGAATGCTTATGACATCGCCAGGCTTGCACATTCACCCCCTCAGCCCACCCCCCTCACTTGCTCCCCTTGATAACTTTGAATGCCTCAAACTGAGGTCAGCTCTTTTTAGCAGATGGGGAGAAGATGGGGGTCATGGGTTCCTTAATAACAGAAGCCAATGGATGGGAGATAAAACCAATTTCCACACACAAACAAATGCATTTTTTGTTTTTTGTGTTTATTTCTAAGTAATTTCTGGGGTCCTTTAAAGAGGTCCCTAGGAAATTGGTGGGAGTGGGTTGTAGGAGAGAGGTTCTGTTGGGAGGAACATTCATGTCTCCGGATCTAAGACCTTACCTGACATGAGAACAGAGGAAAGTCAGAAATAAGAGGAGGGCATTGTCTGTAGCCATGAATAAATCTGCCACATGGAAGATAAAAATTCTTAAGCAATGTATCTTTAAAAACGTATGAGGTTTGAATCTTTTGTGGAACAGGTACAGAATAAAGACATACATGATCAAATAATTTTTTAAAAATTAAATGGTCTAGAACTTATTAATTAAAGAGCAGCCATTATCACAACTCCTTAGTGGCAGTTACATCAGCTTCAAAGTTTATTCCATCTTCCTCTGGGGAAGAAATGAGGTCTGTTTCCCCTGAACTAGAGTCGACATCATAGAAATAAGGCAATGTCTGCTAAAATAACTCAGTAAAAATCAAGTTTGACCAATGCACTTCTGAGTCAAGGGATTTAAAATGTTTCACAGATGATAGCAATTTTAGCCAAGGTGACCTAGAGTGATTTCAAGGAATAAAAAATAGCACAGAATGAATTTGATCCAATGCTTAGGGCTTTTTCAGTTTTATTTTTATTTTTATATTTCTTACAATGCATGAATATACAATGAAAACAGTAATGGATTTTTGGAAGAAGTTGGCTTATATATTGGAAGGAGATTAAATATTTGATGTGAAACTCAATCTGCTCAGAAATAAAGACTAGCACAAACTTTGCTCTTTCTTGCTGTATATTTTAATAAGATGTGAGGATCAAGTATGTGACAGCTGAAGCAGTTACCATCAGAGATGGATGTGGTCTGGTGAAGTCTTCAGCGTGGTACTTGCTAAGGGGGAAAACAATGCAAGTTGGTGGAGCATTTCGACAGTATGATAATTTCCTCTTGAAAGGGGCAAGCTGATGGAATTTCACCATAAGGTAGTGAGTGTATGCAGATTATTTGCAAATGTTCAAGTTACTACACTATTCTCAGCCTCAGTTTCCCCACATCAGATTGGTGGTGATGACTGTGGGCTCTGGAGCCAGGCTTCTGGAGCTGATCCCAGTTTTGTAAGTGATCATCAGTCACTCCTTGTACCAGATTATCCCTTCTCTGTGCCTTAGTTCCTCATCTGTAAAACTGAGCTATAAATACCTAACAAATGCTTGCCACTCTTTCTTTCTTTTTTCCTTTTTTGAGACGGGGTCTCACTCTGTCACCCAGGCTGGAGTGCAGTGGTGTGATCTCAGCTCACTGTAACCTCCGCCTCCCGGGTTCAAGCCATTCTCTGTCTCAGCCTCCCAAGTAGCTGGGATTACAGGCGCCCACCACCATGCCCAGTTAATTTTTGTACTTTTAGTACATATAGGGTTTCACTATCCTGGCCAGGCTGGCCTTGAACTCCTGACCTCATGATCCACCCACCTCAGCCTCCCAAAGTGCTGGTATTACAGGCGTGAGCTGCTATTTCTAATAAGCATCACGTTAAGCCAAAATGGATTTTTCTTTAGAATCTGCTTCGATTCTGTTTTCCTATCTGTAAAATACACACGGTGATGAAACATTACTTAAGACTAAAAAGTTCAACACTTCCTGGATGTAAGGTACAATGAAGCAAAAAGCTGAGTTTATTATTAAATGTCATGTGTTACTTTGAAGAGCTCCCACAATATCAGTGGTCTAGACATCCTAGTGCTTTAACGTGACTGAAAAACAACAACATGCATGGCTTGTAAAAATACCGTACAGGAAGGCCTCGGATCGAAGATACTGTTTAAATGTGAAACATTATTATTTTTATTTTTGGTATTACTCAGACTTTCCTATGTAAGAAGAAAAAAATGTATGGTTTTAGTGAAAAATGTTGCCATGTTGTTTTGCTATGAGCTAGCTGCAGAAATAAAGGAGTAGGATCAGTTTTATGAAAACTAAAATGACAATACTGTATTGTAAATATTGTGAATTTGGAAAACATCAACTTCAGCATCTTTAATTTTTTTTCACATTAAATTGCCTAAAAAGACTAAAATGAAGGATACCACATATTCATACAATTTTGGAGATGAGAGTGTTGTGAGGAATCCTTTAGTCCACATCCCTTGATTCACATCTAGGGAAACTGAGGCCCAGAGATTGACAGTGCTTTGCCCAGTTGGGTGATGGTGGACCCCAGACTAGAACTCAGACAGGCCCCCTGATGCCCAGTTATGGCTCTGAGTGAGTATTTCACTCTGCCTTTTGGGAAGCGAGCATTTGCAGCAACATTCCTGCCTCCCTAATGCCTTTCCCCAGTACTGCTTTTATCTCCTCCTTTAATTTGGAGTCAGTCCAGAGACCTCAGTCAGAAGCTTCTCTGAGCCTCAGCCTCCTCATCTGCAAAACAAGATTACAGTAGCCTCGTTTGCAGAGTTGCAAAACCTAGATGAAAGGACCTGGCAGATGGTGGGCTCTCAATAAATTTTGTTGTGAAAAAATACTACGGTCTTTAAAATTTATTTTTTGGAAAAGAATTTATATCTTGGGATAGGCAAGAAATTGTTTAAAAATATGTTTTCTTGGATCTGGACTCACTATGAACATAGCAAGATTATCTATCATTCAGAATTGAACATTTAATGCTTTTAGCTTAGTGGTGGTGGAACAAAAGCCGATGAATACATTCTAAAAGCACATTTGAATAAAATCAGTCATTCCTTTTCTGGGGAGAGGAAGCCTTTCTGAGGCTGGAAGAGTGATAATAATGGTAATGGTAATAATGGTAATAGCAGCTCCCCTTTACTGGGGGCTTAACTATGGGGTAGGCACTCACTAAGCTCTTTAGGGGTTTCCCCTCTTACCTCTCACAGCCACCTTATGAGGTAAGTCCTCGTTTTATCCATGAAAAGCAGAGGCTTAGAGAGATTTAGTAACTTGTACAAGGTAAATGACAGGCCGGGGACTCAGCCCGAATTTTCTGATTCCAAAACCCCCATTTTTTTTTTTAATGTTTACTGGTTTATGAGAAATCATACAGATGAACGACCAGATGAAGAGGTACATAGAATAGGTCTGGAAGTGTCTGGAGACAGGAACTTCTGTCCTCATGGAGCTGGGGTGTGTCAGCCTCCCAGCACATGGATGTGTACTTGTTTTGTTTAATTCAACTTTTATTTTAGATACAGGACGTACATGTGCAGGTTTGTTGCATAGGTATACTGCATCCAGGTAGGGAGCACAGTAACCAATAGGTAGGCTTTCAACCCGTGTCTCCTGCTCCTTCCCACTTGCAGTAGTCTGCAGTGTCTGTTGTTCCCATGTTTATATCCATATGTGTTCAGTGTTTAGCTCCTACTTATAAGTAAGAACAGGTGGTATTTGGTTTTCTGTTCTTGCATTAATTTGCTTAAGATAAGGGCCTCCAGCTCCATTCATATTGCTGTGAAGGACATGATTTCATTGTTTTTTAGGGCTGTGTAGTATCCCACAGTGTCTATGTGTTACATTTTCTTTATCCAATTCAACATTGATGGGCAGCTTGGTGATGAACATATGAGGGTATGTGTCTTTTTGGTATAATGATCTATTTTGCTTTGGGCATATACCCAGTAATGGGATTGCTGCAAAGCCTCAACTTTTAACCATTGTGCAATTGAAGTACTTTTCCCCAAATTATCAGTAGTCAAATTCATCAAACAACTGCTTCATTTCTGCTTTGCTAGAACAGGTACCATTGATTCTCATCATCTGGCAGTTTCCTGGGCTGGTTCCCTCTCTCCTTGTGTGCTAGGTCATATGTGCTCATGGCTGTTGTATTAGTTTCCCAGGGCTGCAGTAACAAATCACTACCAACTGGAGGGCTTAAAACAACAAAAATGTGTTCTGGAGGCTGGAAGTCTGAAATCAAGGTACTGGCAGGGCCATGCTCCCTTTGAAGGCTCCGGGCAAGAATTCTTTCTTGCCTCTTCCTAGCTTCTTTTGAGATCAGGCACGTTCAGTGTGGTTCAGCTGTAGACTCTTCCTAGCTTTTGATGGTTGTCATCAATCCTTGGAGATCTTGGCTCACAGCTGCAGCACTCCAGTAGCCGCCTCCATCTCCACATGGCTCCCTCCCTGTGTGTGCGTCTGTGTCTAAATTTCCTTCTCCTTTTCCCCATAAAGATACCAGTCTCTGGATTTAGGGCCAACCCTAATCCAATATGACCTCATCTTAACTACTTACATCTGCAAAGACTCTATTTCCAAATCAAGTCACATTGTGAGATCCTAAATGGATGTGAATTTTAGGGGGACATTATTCAGTCGTTATCTCTGGGAAGGAATTTTACCTGGGTGAGAATACATCAGAAAGGACATATTTCAGCCTTTTCCAGGGCATTGTGGCTAGACATAGGCAAAACATATTTCACTTTAAATCTCTATTATTTCTATGATCAGGCATTGTCTGTTGCAAATTACAATGATACATAGTCTGGAATCCATTTCATGAACCTTTGGAAATTGTAATGGGTTGCAAGCAAAATCTAATTTTTCAGCAGAAATAATGCAGTGACTCCTTATGCAGTAGCCCCAGAGAGCTCACGGCCAAGAACCCTCCAAGGAGTTCAATCCAGAAGTGTTTCAAGGCTCACGTCTCCTTCCTTCAGAGCCCCAGACCTTGGAAAGTGGGGCCATTTGTCAGGAAGCCATTTATCTGTCTTCATTGCTGGTGGGAGTGAAGAGTGACAAAACAATGTTATCAGACGCTGTGTTCACAGTGGTGAGAGGCGTCAGGGAGACCCAAACTGGTCCTACATTTATTTACCAGAACTGCCAATAAGATTTGTGCCCACGCAAACATGTAGCAATATGCGTCATATTTAAGTCGCAGTCCTAGTTGAATCAGGAAGAAAAATTGCACATTTTTAAGCTGGCTTTCTGAGGACACTTTCATGTTTAAAGCCAATTATTTATTTGCTGATGATGGCTTTGTCTCTGGGCTCCATTCCTGATGACCTTTTTAGCATCCCTGAAAGATGCTAAGCTCATTCCTGCCTCAGGGCCTTTATATCTGTTGCTTCCTCTGCATCAAAATTTTCTTTCCCCAAATCTTCTGGAGACCAGCGACCAGCTCTGCCTTCTTGTCACTCATATCTGCCTTCACAGAGGTCTTCCCTGACCTCCCCAGAGTCTGTCTACATCACCATGTTTTATTTTCACTACAGCACAATCCTAACCTGACTTGTGATCATTATTATTTTGACTAATTGCTTATATATTTGTTTTTCTCACTCTCTATTCAGACTATAAGCTCCATGAGGCCTGAGGTCTTATTTCGTCCACTGCCATATCCCTAGCACCTAGAGCGGTGTCTGGAACATAGCAGGTGCCCAATTAGTATCTGTTGACTGAATGAATAAATGAACAATTGAGTGAATGAGTGAATTCTTGACCTTCGTTCGGTTCAGTCTTATTTCCTCAGGGGAGGCTTCCATGACCTCTCTGTCTAGGGTAGATGCCTCCGTTAAAGGCATCATACACTTTCCTTTTACAACGTTTTTCACAGTTATAATTTGGCATTTATTTGTATGGTTCTTTGGTTAATGTCTATTATCCCAATAGCCTGAAAGCTCCACAGTGGGAAGAACACTTACTAATGTACTCCTGACACTCAACACAGTATGTCAATAATTTGTAGAAAAAATGATTGAAGCCAGGTGTGCTGTTAACACCAAAGGTGTGTGGTTAACAGTTGGAAGCTAGCAGGTTGCAGCTGCAGAGCTGGGCTTCAGGTGTAAAATTCCTGTTCCTGGGGTGGTGAAGGTGAGGAGTTGGCCAAAGCAAGGTGAGATAGGGAATCAGATGCTGGGAACATGACTAATGCTGGATTCCAGGACTTGCTTACACAGAGGGGCTTCATTTTGGAAATAAGGTCAAGATCTAGTATTTGGTCCAACAGTGAGTCTGATTTGATGCCGAGGGCAGTCAAAGTCATTGCCCTTAAAAAATAAATAGCTTCCTTTCCACCTGTGCACTTGGTCAAAGACCCTATACGCAGCTGCGTCTATGATTCCACGGCTCAGGGACTTCCTTCAGGTTCTACCTCCCATTCTTTACTTTGAACCCTATTGTTTTGGTCTGGTTTCCCTGGTTCCTTCCTGTTTCCTTGAATCTGGATTTTCCCTCTTTACTTATTCCCTTTGGGTTGATAACTGAGTTGCCTGGGTTGCCTTGCTCCATCTCGGGTTTTTAATAATATGTTCTGCAGCTCGTGGCCAGTCCTTCCCTGCCTTTTCCCTATGCCTCACCCAGGCCCTGGAGATTCCAGTTGGGCTTAGGGTAACCTGTGTCCAGTGGCCCAGCCTCCTGCTTGTCTGGGAGGAGAGACTGGACACTGAGTCCCCTGGATGGGTCCTCCTGGGAGTCTCTTAAGTCTAAGATTAGGATTAAATCCTGGATGGGACTGGAAATCTAGGAGAACATGATACCAAATTCCCCTCCTGGGCTCACGGCAGGCATCATTAACTGATCATAGCTCCTTTCCCATTGAATCCAGCTTCACAGTTCTCAACACATTGCTCCAAGTAATCAGTAGGAGTAGGCCTGTGATAAATCTGAGTCTGTGAGAGTGTGAGTGAGTGAGTGTGTGTGTATGTGTATGTGCAGTGTTGGAAAAAATATATCAAAAGGCTCAGTTATGGAGTGATGTGGTTAGCAGAGGGTGTAACTAGATTCAGAATGACAGATGTTCTACCATGAGTATACTTGGTAAGCTTGGTTTCTTAGTCTTAAGTATGAGCTTTGAAATGTTAATATTTATGAAAAATAATTAATAAGGAAGCACTTACTTAAATGGGGGACATATATTGCTAATTAGCTAGCTATTCCTGCAGATAACCACTGTTTAATCGTTCACCAGCGCAAAAACAAGGTGTTTATGAGCTGATCTATTAAAGTTTTAAGTGTGCTTCATTTAAACAGTGAAATCTTCAAAGTCTGTAGAGTTTATTGTTGGCTGGAGTTATATGGGGTAGAGAGTCTTTAAGGTGCAGCAGCATCACTGGGAGTCGAGATGAGTCAGGGCTGTAGCCCTGGCCTGCTGATAAGTGGTGCAAGACACTGGGTCTACCATGTGTGCTGTTTGGGCCCCGCTCACATCACCTGCCAAAGGAGAAGATTTCTGACATGGATAATTCTCTTTTCGCCTGTAATATGTATGAGATTAGAATTTATATGTCAAAACATACATGTAAGTAAGCATATTTCCTACATGTAAGTAAGTATATTTTCTGCAATTAGGTTGACGTGAATCTAAAAGCAAATTTGCCTAGTGACACTCAAGTCATCTACTTATACTAAATATAGTGTGAAAATGCAGCTTGTTTTTTGAATTAAGTTTTATACTTGAAGCCCGGACTCCAACTTGCTCATCTGGCTCCATGCTTCTGCTATAAGACCATAGTGGACATCTGTTATTTTGCAGTCTCAGGATCCAGTCCCTGCCTCACGATTTTCTTTGGGGAAAATCTCTCCTCCACCCTCAGTTCATATTTAAGGGAGCCTACATGACCTCAGACTCACTGATTAGTGCATCACATTTCTCAGGTCATCGACAATGGTTCAGGGACAGGCACATGACCCCATTAGAACCATCTGAGCATTTTTTTTTTAAACAATTGGGAAGAAAGTATCTGTATTTTTACTGTCTGTTGAGGACAATGTATATAAGTCTGGAGTTGCTGGCAGTCGTCTTGACATTATCAGGAGATCCTGAAAATGGAGCAAACACAAAGTCAAGTAGGGTGAAATTTTGTGAGATGCCAAGTTCTGAAGATTCCAAATGATCTTAGCCACGTGTGAAGTCAGTTACTCATGGACTTCAGTTTCATGAACTCCCAAATACTCTATTTTCTATTTTTTTGCAGAAGCTATTTTGAATTGGATGCTGTCATTTGCAACAGAAGGAGTCCAGATACAAAGGCACGTATCTTTCCCATTTTAACTGACTGAACAAGAGAAGTAAATCTTCTGAATGGTAAGTCTCATGAGAGGAGGGATAGTGCCTGCTGTCACATCACCTAGATCAGTGCCTGGCCCACAGTGTGTGCTCAATAAATGTTTATTACAATAATTACACTAATGAGGCCCATTGACTAGGTGTTTTAAGGATATCCATTTTTCTTATATGGTAGTAAATATTTGCTATAGAAACTTTACAAAAAAAGATAAACAAGAAAAAAAAACCTATCACTTATTACCTTACCCTTCAGAGATAAGCATGGTTAACTTTAGAGAATGGTATGGTTTTCAATCACGTATCACACATATGTTTTAAAAATGAGATTGTATCTAATATATTCTTTTGCTCACTAATTTTTTATTTAATAAATAATAAACCAAGTTTGAAATCACTATAGTATGTTTGCAATGATTTCAAAATTGTTTCATTATACATCAGTTGTAAAATTAATATTTTTAAATGGTTACCTACTATTTCATAGTGGAGGAACCAAAAATTATTCAAGAAATCCCCAATTATGAACTATTTGGGTTACCTCTAATTTTCAATGATGTAAACAAATTCAGTGTTTACAAATATCAATGATTATTTCCTTAGAATAATTTTCTAGAAGTGGGATTATTGGGCCAAAGAGTATAAACAGTTTTAAGAATTTTGATACATATTGCCAAATGGCTTTGTTTTCTCACCAACTTGAATATTAAAAGTTTAAAAAATCTTTGTAAAATTAATAGGCAAAATCTTTTACATTTTCATTTGTTTTTCTTTGCTGTTAGTGAGAATGAAGATTTAAAAAAGTAATATAAGCCATTGTTATTTCTTCTTTTATGAATGGCAGAGAAGTTCTTTTTTTTTTTTTTTTTTGACAGAGTTTCCCTCTGTCACCACAGCTAGAGTGTAGTGGAGTGATCCTGGCTCATGGCAACCTCTGCCTCTGGGTTCAAGCAATTCTCCTGCTTCAGCCTCCCAAGTAGCTGGGATTACAGGCACCCACCATCAAGCCTGGCTAATTTTTGTATTTTTGGTAGAGACAGGGCTTCACTGTTGTCCAGGCTGGTCTCAAACTCCTGACCTCAAGTGATCTGTCTGCCTCGGCCTCCCAAAGTGCTGGGATTACAGGCATGAGCCACTACGCCTGGCCTCTAGAAGAGTTCTTTATTTAATCTTCTCTTTCTAAGTACATTTGATGTTTACATTTGTTTTTATTTGAAGATGCTGCCCCAGCCCTGTGGCTTCCAGAGTAACTTTTTCTGATTGGGAGTAGGCACTTGGCTCTTTCATTAATAGCTGTGTCAGCCTTTCAGAAAACCAAGCATTGCATAGTTTGCCTTTTAGTTCCCTGAACTACAAAAACATTTTGTGTCTTACTATCATACCTACTTGAGATGCTTATACTGACAGTTCTGCTTCATTCAATCACCTTTAAAGGTCTTTTTGCTTATTCTGGACCAACAATGTCAGTAGCAGCATCATTAGAAGTCTCTATTTCACTAGTTTAAAGCATCATCTCCTTTCAGCAGATTATTGCAAAAGTTTCCTAAACGGTCTTTCTTCCCTACTCTCCTCTCTGGGCTAATCTATTTCTTGGCCTTTCACCTGGAAAAGAATCAACCAATCAAAAAAATCATAGCTTGGATCACATTGCCACCTGTAAACCTTCAATGATGCCACATTGCTTATTGAATGCAGTCTCAGCTTCTTGGTTACTGTGTTCAAGGCCTTTCATAATTTGTTCCCAGTTCATTCTTTCATTCCAATTTTGTATTACTCTCATAATTCTTGAATCTTACCCATTAATCAAACTGAACTGCCTCTACGCCTTTGTTAATATTGCTCTCTTCCTCTTTGAATGCCCTTCATCCTCATCTCCGCTTGTCAAAACCGCTGAAGACACAGTCCATATGTCTTCCCCTCGATGAAGTCGTCCCCACTCCCCCAGCCAGGAAAGTCTCTCCCTCTTAGATGCATCAAACACGCATTGCATATAAATCTTAGAGAACTTATCTTCTCCCCATGTGGTCTCCCACGGTTATTTTTATAAATGACTTGTCTTCCTTAATGAGAAGGAGAACACTCATCTAAATATGTAACTATAATTCTGTAAGGTTTGGGGAAAACTCAGTCAAAAATATTAACATTTAAAAGACCTGCTTTTCTTTTCCTCACATTGTGGATCTCGTCTCTGACATTTCCTGTGCTTATTTGTCAGCATCCATCTTAGCTTTGTAACTCAGTTGTTTCTATAGCTCTGAGTGTCCCTGATTTTAATACTGAAATTTGCCTGGGGTTTTCTAAAATGAACTTCAGGATTCCTCTTTGTTTTTCTTCTGTGTTTAGAAGGAAGAAAGGCAGGGCGTCGGTAAATACAGCCTGGAGAGCTTCCCCACACAGGCAGCCAGATACTTTGATCATTAGTTATGTTAAGGGTCTTCCTTTCTGCTGCCCCAGAGGATTGATTTTCCGGGACTATTTTGAGGAAGCAGAAGTGGCCACTCCCCACATAATCAGGGAGCTCTGAGGCTGTTTTATGGGTATTTATTTATTGTGAATTTAATTATTTATACTCAAAATTCTACAATGTAGAACAGGAATTACACTTTCCCTTTTACATTCAGCTTAGGTTAACTGAACAGAGGGGCTAAGCTTCTAATCCGTGGCACTATCCAGTTTAGAATACCTTGCCATCCCAATTGTAACAAGATCATGATTATACTTGGCATTGTCCTCTTGGAAATCTTCTCCTGTATCATGCCAATTTAAAAATTGCTAAAATTAATGCTATTAAAAGCATTACAATATGTTGACACAATAAGGAAGATAAAGGCATTCCATTTCTCCAACCTTTCCCTTACCTTCCTTTTTTGGCTCACCAGGGTGCTCACCAGGAAGGTATGGTGCATGATTGAAAACAAGTTTCTCTTCCTTCATGGCTTTAACTGTGTTTGGCTCTAGGAAGGGAAGGTTTAGTCTAAGCTGAGCTCCAAGCTCCTCAGCTTGCCAGGACTCACCAGAAGTTACAGGAGTGTGCTTAGGAGTTAAATGCAGAGTCATCCTCTAAGTGGAATATTCCACAGCTCAGCAACCCTCATAGAGGATGGTCTGCTAATCTCTACTCTCCACTGCCCACCCATCCTCGTCTCTTCAAAAGTCTCCACCACTTTCCCTGATTCCTTCATTTATGTCCAGCCCTTCTAAGCACCAACATTTCTCCTGAGTATGCTGTGTCAGTGCCTGGCACTGGGATCCTGACCTATTGCATAAAACCCTGAGCGCTGTGCACAAAACTGTTCAGTCTGAGAGTCACAGCTGACTGGGCTTCAGGCCCAGGCAGGGGCTGAAGTGAGTGTTAATTAAGTACTTCCCAGGTGCTAGTCAGTGAGCAAATTGGGCTAAGGGTAACCACAGTACAAGATGGAGGCAAAAGGAGGGAATAACAGCCTCATTTTTGTAAATATTTAAGGGGCTCAAAGTGATGCCAGTCACGGGTCAGAAGAGGAGGATCTTGACTCTTCTTCCCTTGAATGAGCGTCCATTCCTGAATCAATTCCCTCTGAGAGAAAGTCAGAGACCAGGTGAGAGACTTCTACCCACCAGGCAATTGAGAAAACATCCACATGGAATGAATAGGAAAAGCTGAGGCACATTTGGGCATGGACTCTGTCCTGGGTACTTTGCTATACAATTGAAAAATGAATTCCCAATATCCAGCTTCTTCCTGTGGAGAGGAGGGTTTGGACCTCACATATAACATTCTAACTCTAAGGTGCCCCATGGTTCGGATCTTAATTCACCAGTTCTGGGAGCAGAGGGCATTAGGCATCCACAAGTCTCTCTAGATCACAGGAAAAAAGCAGCAGTTTTATACAGGTGCACAAGCACATCCATGGGCTTTAGGTCCCTGGAGTAGAGAAGGGGCTTGAAAATACAGCTTACCGTTTCTCCCATGAAGGGTTTATGACACACTCTTCCAGTGGCTAATTGACGGCTGGGATTCTAACTAACTTGCACCAGAGAGTTAAAGGGGTATACAACTGCTGGTAATAATCTAGCAGCTTGAGAAGTAGATCAGTACTTGCCAAGCCTCCTCTCTTGCTCACCTCAGTGGTAACTCCAGGTCTATTAAGCCCTACTGGAATGAGTTTGTTCACATATTAAGCACCCCAACTTTTACAGCTTCCACCCAAAAGATTGCATCTTAAATCTTCTAGCTTTGACAGCAAAAGGGAATGGACATGTGTAACTCTTCCTAGATTATTAAACAAAGAGGTGGTTTTGAGGCAGTTTTAAATGGGCATGCAAATACTTTCAGGGGCTATACCTTTTGGGAACAGTGTGAAGAAGGTACTTAAAAAGTGAAGCTCTCTGTGTTTCCCCAGAAGTAATTTATGGCACACTCTTTTAATGGCTACATGACAGTCAGTTGCTAACTAACTTGCACTGGGACTTAACGGGCGCAGTCAACAAGTAACACTCTGGCAGCCGGGGCAGCAGCTCAGCACTTCCTGAGCCTTTTCCTGTGACTAACTTGTACTAATTTCTCCTGGAAGGAGTTTGTCCATACATTGAGTGTCTCAACTTTTACAACATCCACCCATCCAGTATGGGACTGCATCCCAAACCTCCTAACTCTTGGAGCTGAAAGGACTAATCATATGTGAGTCTTCTTAGATTACAGAAGAAAGAGGTAGTTATAACAGGTTCACAGACATTTCTGGGGCTACATTTCATGGGAACAGTGAAGAAAAGGGGCTGGAATGTTCATCTTTTATTTTCTTTCCAGAAGGAGTTTACTGCATATTCTTCTAGTGGCTACTTGATGATCTGGCCTCTAACTAACTTGCATTAGGCAGGTAATTGGGCAGACAAACGGTAGTGTTCAGGCAGTCTGAGCAGAAACAATGCATCCTTAGCCTTTCCTCTGGCTCAATTCAGTGATAAATCCAGGTTTACCCATTCTTCCTGGAAGGAGTTTGTCCATGAACTAAAAGTCACAACTTCTATATCTCTTACCTAAGGGAATCAATGAGACTTTGCATTCCTGAAACTTTCTAGGCCACAGAAAACAAAGACATAGGCATATAATGGGCTGATTTCCAGCAGCTGTTTCCCCAGGATTAGAGGATGAAGACTGAAAGCAAGTACAGGCATTTGCCACAGAGACTCTCAAACTTACTGCAGAGCAAGTGGGAGAAAAACACCTATACTCGGCTTCAACATTGAGACAGAAGAAACTGGAACACTGGAACATGCATTCTAACCTCAACTTTCCCAATTACATCTGGAGGATCTGGCTTCTACTTTAATGATTATAGGGTACTTACAGGGCATGGCACATCCTAATCTCTAGGGGCCTACCAAAAACAGAGACAGTAGTATGGACAAAGACTTGAGAGGCACCTTAAAATCTCTAACTTAATTGGTAAAATCCTTCTTCTTCACAAAACCATTCTGGAAGAGGCAGTTGTTTTCTTTAATGAACAGAACCAACACAAAGACAAGTAAAATGAAGAAGCAGAAAAATATATTCCAAATAAAAGGACAAGATACAGAAACCAACCTGAGTGAATTAGAGATATGTGATTTACCTGACAGGGAATTCAAAAATTATGGTCATAAAGATGCGTACTGAGGTTAAAAGAACAATGTGAGAACAAACTGAGAACTTCAACAAAGAGATAAAAGTATAAAAGAGTACCAAACAGGAATCATAGAGCTGAATAATACTATAACTAACCTAAACACATTCAATAGAGGAGTTCAGCAGCAGACTAGATCAAACAGAAGAAAGGATCAGTGAACTTGAAGACAGGTCACTAGAGATCAACAAATCCGAGGAGCAAAAAGAAACAAAGAATTCAAAAGAGTGAAGATAACTTAAAATACTTATAAGACACCATTAAAGCAGAACAACTGACACATTGTGTTCCAGAAGGGGAAGAGAGAGAAAAGATCAGAAAACACGTTTAAAGAAATAATAACAGAAAACTTCACAGGCTTGGGTAAGGAAATAGAAAGCCAAATCCAGAAAACCCAAAGGACACACAGTAAGATGAATCCGAAAAGACCCATACCAAGACACATCATAACAAGTATCAAAAGTTAAAGACAGGAAGAGTATTGAAAACTGCAAGGGGAAAGCAAATTGTCACATAAAAGGGAACTTTCATAAGAATATCAGCAGATTTCTCAGCAGTAACTTTGCAGGCCAGAAGAGAATGGAATGACATATTCAAAGTTCTAAAAGAAAAGAAAATAGTCAACCAAGAATACTATACCCGGCAATTCCATCTTTCAAAAAAAGAAGTGATAAAGACCTGAGACAAAAGCTGAGTTTATCATCATAAGACCTGCCTTACAAGAAATGCCAAAGGGAGTCCTTCAGGCTGAAGAAAGAGGACACTAATTAGTAACATATGAACATATGAAAGTATAAAACTCACTGGTAAAAGTAAGAATGTTGTTAAATCCAAAACACTGTAATACTATAATGGCAGTGAGTAAATCAATTACATCTTTAGCATAAAGGTTAAAAGGCAAAACTACTAAAAGCAACTAAAACTACAAATTATAAAAAGATGTAAAGTGTGATATCAAAACCATAAAATATAAGATGAGAGGGAGTAAAAGTGTAGAGTTTGTTTATGCAATCAAAAACTAAGTTGTTATCAACTTAAAATAGCCTCTTTTAAGTATAAGATGTTTTATGAAAACCCTAGGGTGACCACAAAGCAAATGTCTATAATAGATACACAAACACTAAAAAGATAAGATCAAAAGCATACCATTACAGGAAACCATGAAACCACAAAGGAAGAATGCAAGAGAGGAAGAACAGAACAAAATATCTACAAAATAACCAGAAAAAAAAATTAACAAAAAGGCACTAGTAAATTCTTACCTGTCAATAATTACTTTGAATATAATGTAACATACTTTGAATATAAATGATTTGATTATGTAATCAAAGGGCATAAAGCATCTGAATGGATTAAAAAAAAAAAAAAAAACAAGACTCAACTAAATGCTGCCTGTAAGAAACTCACCTTACTTTTGAGGACACTCACAGTTTGAAGGCAAAGGGCTAGAAAAAGACATTCCATGCTAATGGAAACCAAAAAAGAGCCGTGATAGCTATACTCATTTCAGACAAGATACGCTTTTAGTCAAAAACAGCAAAAAGAAACAAAGAAGGTCATTATATTGTGATAAAGGAGTCAATTCATATCTGAGTACCTAAATATATAAAGCAAACATTAAGAGATCTGAAAGTAGACAGACTTCAACACAATAATAGGGAATTTAATACCCCACTTTCAATTATAGACAGATTATCAAGACAGAAATTAGGAAATACTGGACTTGAACTATATTTTACACTAAATGGACTTAACAGACATATATGGAATATTTTATCCAACAACAATAGAATACACATTCTTCTCAAGTGCATCTGGAACATTCTCCAGGATAGATCTTATGTTAGGCCACAAAAAAGTCTTATTGAATTTATGAGAATGTTGAAATCATATTAAATACTTCTAACCACAATGGTATGAAACTAGAAATCAATAATAGGAGGAATCAGAAAAATTTTAAAAAATGTAGAAATTAAACATTATACTTTTGAACAACTATTGGGTCAAAGAAGAAATGAAAAGGGAAATTAAAAAATATATTGAGCTAAATAAAAATGGAAACAATATACCAAAACCTATGGGATACAGGCAAAAGCAGTTCTAAGCAGAAAACTCATAGCACTAATACTTTCATCAAGAAAAAAGAAAGATCTTCAATAAACAACCTAACATTATACCTTAAGGAACTAGTAGAAGAAGAACAAACTAAGCCCAAAGTTAGCAGAAGAAAGGAAATAACAAAGATCAGAGCAGAAATAAATAAAATAGAGACTAGAAAAATAATACAAAAGATCAATGAAACTGAGTTAGTTTTTCAAAAAGATTGGTTTTTGATAAGATTGGTATTTTGAAAAGCTAAACAAAATAGACAAACTCTTAGCTAGACTAAACTTAAAATGAGAAAAGACTCAAATAAACAAAATCATAAATAAAAGAGGGGACATTACAACTGATACCACAGAAATACAAAGGATTGTAAGAGACTACTAAGAACGCAAATAAATTTGACAATCCAGAAGAAATGGATAAATTCTTTGAAACATATAACCTACCAAGACTGAATCACAAATAAATCGGAAATCTGAACAGATGGATAACAATCAAGGAGGTTGAATTAGTAATCACATGTCTCCCATCAAGAAAAAGACCAGGACCAGATGGTTTCATGGCTAAACTCTACCAAGCATTTAAAGAAGAACTAATGCCAATATTTCTCAAACCATTTCCAAAAATTGAGGAGGAAGGGATACATCTAAATTGATTTTATAAGGCTAGTGTTACTTTGATATAAAAGCCCAAAAAAGACACTACCAGAAAAGGAAACTACAGGCCAATATTACTGATGAACATAGATCCAAAAATCTTCAACAAAATACTAGCAAGCCATATGCAATGGTACCTTAGAAGGATCATTCACTATGATCAAGTTGGATTTATTCTTGGGATGCAAGGATGGCTCAACACATGTAAATCAATAAATGTGATTCAACTTTATTAACAGAATGAAAGACAAAAACTGTATGATCATCTCAATAGATGCAGAAAAAGCATTTGACAAAATTCAACATCCTTTCATGATAAAAATTTTCAACAAATTTGGTATAGAAGGAATGTTCCTTAAAACAATAAAGGCCGTATACAACAAGCTCACACTACCATCATATTTAATGGTGAAAAATTGAAGAGTTTTCCTCAAATATCAGGAAGGAACAAGATAAGGATGCCCACTGTCACTACTTCTGTTAAACATATGGGTGGAAGTCTTAAAGAGGAATGAGGTAAGAAAAAGAAATAAACAGCATCCAAATAGGAAAGGAAAATGTGAAATTATCTCTCTTTGCTGATGACCTAATTTTATAAATGAAAGACCCTATAAACTTCACCAAAAAACTGTTAGAACTGATAAATTTAGTAAAATTGCAGGATATAAAATCAACTTATAAAAATCAGTAGCCTTTCTATGTACTAATGATGTACTATCTAAAAAAGAAATTGGGGAGGTTCCAAGATGCCTGAATAGGAACAGCTCCACTCTACAGCTTCCAGCATGAACGACACAGAAGACAGGTGATTTCTGCATTTCCAATTGAGGTACCAGGTTCATCTCACCGGGGCTTGTCAGACAGTGGGAACAGGACAGTGGGTGCAGCCCATGGACCATGAGCTGAAGCAGGGTGAGTCATCGCCTCACTCAGGAAGCACAAGGGATCAGGGAATTCCCTTTCCTAGTCAAGGGAAGCCATGACAGAAACACCTGGAAAATCAGGTCACTCCCACCCTAATACTGTGCTTTTCCAACCATCTTAGCAAACGGCACACCAGGAGATTATATCCCGCGCCTGGTTTGGAGGGTCCCATGTCCATGGAGCCTTGCTCACTGCTAGCACAGCAGTCTGAGATCAAACTGCAAGATGGCAGCGAGGCTGGAGGAGGGGCACCTACCATTGCTGAGGCTTGAATAGGTAAATAAGGCAGCTGGTAAGCTCGAACTGGGTGGAGCCCACCACGGTTCAAGGAGGCCTGCCTGCCTCTGTAGACTCCACTTCTAGGGGCAGGGCATAGCTGAACAAAAGGCAGCAGAAACTTCTGCAGACTGAAATGTCCCTGTCTGACAGCTTTGAAGAGAGTAATGGTTCTCCCAGCATGGAGTTTGAGATCTGAAAATGGACAGACTGCCTCCTCAAGTGGGTCCCTGACCCCCAAGTAGCCTAACTGGGAGGCACCTCCCAGTAGGGGCCAACTGACACCTCATACAGCTGGATGCCCCTCTGAGATGAAGCTTCCAGAGGAAGGGTCAGGCAGCAACATCTGCCGTTCTGCAATATTTGCTGTTCTGCAGCCTCCACTGGTGATACCAAGGCAAACAGGTCTGGAGTGGACCTCCAGCAAACTCCAACAGACCTGCCACTGAGGGTCCTGACTGTTAGAAGGAAAACTAACAAACAGAAAGGACATCCACACAAAAACCCCATCTGTATGTCACCATCGTCAAAGACCAAAGGTAGACAAAACCACAAAGATGGGGAGAAACCAGAGCAGAAAAGCTGAAAGTTCTAAAAATCAGAGTGCCTCTTTTCCTACAAAGGAACACAGCTTCTTGACTGCAAAGGAACAAAGCTGGATGCAGAATGACTTTGACGAGTTGAGAGAAGAAGGCTTCAGAAGACTGGTAATAACAAACTTCCTGAGCTAAAGGAGGATGTTCGAACCCGTTGAAAAGAAACTAAAAACCTTGAAAAAAGATTGCACAAATGGCTAACTAGAATAAACAGTGTAGAGAAGACCTTAAATGACCTGATGGAGCCGAAAACCGTGGCACAAGAACTATGTGATGCATGCACAAACTTCAGTAGCTGATTTGATCAACTGGAAGAAAGATATCAGTGATTGAAGATCAAATGAATGAAATGTAGTGAGAAGAGAAGTTTAGAGAAAAAAGACTAAAAAGAAATGAACAAAGCCTCCAAGAAATATGGGACTATGTGACAAGGCCAAATCTACGGATGATTGGTGTACCTGAAAGTGATGGGAGAATGCAATCAAGTTGGAAAACACTCTTCAGGATATTATCCAGGAAAACTTCCCCAACCTAGCAAGGCGGGCCAACATTTCAAATTTGGGAAGTACAGAGAATGCCACAAAGATACTCCTCGAGAAGAGCAACTCCAAGACACATAATTGTCAGATTCACCAAAGTTGAAATGAAGGAAAAAATCTTAAGGGCAGCCAGAGAGAAAGGTCGGGTTACCCACAAAGGGAAGCCCATCAGACTAACAGTGGATCTCTTGGCTGAAACTCTACAAGCCAGAAGAGAATGGGGGCCAATATTCAACATTCTATAAGACAAGAATTTTCAACCCAGAATTTCATATCCAGTCAAACTAAGCTTCATAAGTGAAGGAGAAATAAAATCCTTTACAGACAAACAAATGCTGAGAGATTTTGTTACCACCAGGCCTGCCTTACAAGAGCTCCTGAAGGAAGGACTAAACATGGAAAGGAACAACAGGTACAGTCACTGCAAAAACATGCCAAATTGTAAAGACCATCAATGCTAGGAAGAAACTGCATCAATTAATGAGCAAAATAACCAGCTAACATCATAATGACAGGATCAAATTCAAACATAACTTATTAACCTTAAATGTAAATGGGCTAAATGCTCCAATTAAAAGACACAGACTGGCAAATTGGATAAAGAGTCAAGACGCATCAGTGTGCTGTATTCAGGAGACCTATCTCATGTGCAGAGATACGCATAGGCCCCAAATAAAGGTATGGAGGAAGACCTACCAAGCAAATGGAAAACAAAAAACACAGTGGTTGCAATCCTAGTCTCTGATAAAACAGACTTTAAACCAACAAAGATCAGAAAAGACAAAGAAGGCCATTACATAGTTGTAAAGGGATCAATTCAACAAGAAGAGCTAACTATCCTAAATAAATATATGCACCCAATACAAGAGCACCCAGATTCATAAAGCAAGTCCTTAGAGACTTACAAAGAGACTTAGATTCCCACAAAATAATAATGGGAGACTTTAACACCCCACTGTCAACATTAGACAGATCCCCAAGACAGAAAGTTAACAAGGATATCCAGGAATTGAACTCAGCTCTGCACCAAGCAGACCTAATAGACATCTATAGAACTGTCCACCCCAAATCAACAGAATATACATTCTTCTCAGCACCACATCGCACTTATTCCAAAATTGATCACATAGTTGGAAGTAAAGCACTCCTCAGCAAATGTAAAAGAGCAGAAATCATGACAAATTGTCTCGGAGATCACAGTGCAATCAAACTAGAACACAGGATTAAGAAACTCACTCAAAACCACTCAACTACATGGAAACTGAACAACCTGCTCCTGAATGACTACTGGGTACATAACGAAATGAAGGCAGAAATAAAGATGTTCTTTGAAACCAGTGAGAACAAAAACACAACATACCAGAATCTCTGGGACACATTTAAAGCAGTGTGTGTAGAGGGACATTTATAGCACTAAATGCCCACAAGAGAAAGCAGGAAAGATCTAAAATTGACACCCTAACATCATAATTAAAGGAACTGGAGAAGCAAGAGCAAACACATTCAAAAGCTAGCAGAAGGCAAGAAATAACTAAGATCAGAGCAGAATTGTAGGAGACAAAATACCCTTAAAAAAATCAATGAATCCAGGAACTTTTTTTTTTGAAAAGATCAACAAAATTGATAGACTGCTAGCAAAACAAATAAAGAAGAAAATAGAGAAAGATCAAATAGACACAATAAAAAATGACAAAAGGAATATCACCACCAATCCCACAGAGATACAAACTACCATCAGAGAATACTATAAACACCTCTACACAAATAAACTAGAAAATCTAAAAGAAAAGGATAAATTCCTGGACACATAAACCCTCCCAAGACTAACCCAGGAAGAAGTTGAATCCCTGAATAGACCAAGAAGAGGCTCTGAAATTGAGGCAATAATTAATAGCCTACCAACCAAAAGAAGTCCTGGACCAGACGGATTCACAGCCAAATCCTAACAGAGGTACAAAGAGGAGCTGGTACCATTCCTTCTGAAACTATTCCAATCAATAGAAAAAGAGGGAATCCTCCCTAACTCATTTTATGAGGCCAGCATCATCCTGATACCAAAGCATGAAAGAGACACAACAAATAGAGAATTCTACACCAATATCCCTGATGAACATTGATGCAAAAATCCTCAATAAAGTACTGGCAAACCGAATCCAGCAGTACATCAAAAAGCTTATCCACCATGATCAAGTAGGCTTCATCCCTGAGATGCAAGGCTGGTTCAACATATGCAAATCAATAAACATAAACCATCATATAAACAGAACCAAAGACAAAAACCACATGATTATCTCAGTAAATGCAGAAAAGGTCTTTGACATAATTCAACAGCCCTTCCTGCTAAAAACTCTCAATAAACTAGGTATTGATGGGACCTACCTCAAAATAATAAGAGCTATTTATCACAAACACACAGCCAAGATCACACTGAATGGGCAAAAACTGGAAGCATTCCCTTTGAAAACTGGCACAAGGCAGGGATGCCCTCTGTCACCACTCTTATTCAACATACTGTTGGAAGTTCTGGCCAGGGCAGTCAGGCAGGAGAAAGAAATAAAGGGTATTCAATTAGGAAAAGAGGAAGTCAAATTGTTCCTGTTTGCAAATGACATGACTGTATATTTAGAAAACCCCATCATCTCAGCCCAAAATCTCCTTAAGCTGATAAGTAACTTCAGCAAAGTCTCAGGATACAAAATCAATGTGCAAAAATCACAAGCATTCCTATACAACAATAACAGACAAACAGAGAGCCAAATCATGAGTGAACTCCCATTCACAATTGCTTCAAAGAGCATACAATACCTAGGAATCCAACTTATAAGGGATGTAAGGACCTCTTCAAGGAGAATTACAAACCACTGCTCAACGAAATAAAAGAGGACACAAACAAATGGAAGAACATTCCATGCTCATGGAGAGGAAGAATCAATATTATGAAAATTGCCACACCGCCCAAGGTAATTCATAGATTCAATGCCATCCCCATCAAGCTACCAATGACTTTCTTCACAGAATTGGAAAAAACTACTTTAAAGTTCATATGGAACCAAAATAATCTGCACAACCAAGACAATCCTAAGTCAAAAGAATAAAGCTGGAGGCATCACAATACCTGATTCCAAACTATACTACAAGGCTACAGTATCCAAAACAGCATGGCACTGGTACCAAAACAGAGATAGAGGCCAATGGAACAGAACAGAGGCCTCAGAAATAACACCACACATCTACAATCATCTGATCTTTGACAAACCTGACAAAAACAAGAAATGGGGAAATGATTCCCTATTTAATAAATGGTCCTGGGAAAACTGGCTAGCCATATGTTGAAAGCTGAAACTGGATCCCTTCCTTACACCTTATAAAAAATTAATTCAAGATGGGTTAAAGACTTAAATGCCAGACCTAAAACCATAAAAACCCTAGAAGAAAAGCTAGGCAATACCATTCAGGACATAGGCATGGGCAAGGACTTCATGTCTAAAATACCAAAAGCAACGGCAACAAAAGCCAAAATTGAGAAATGGGATCTAATTAAACTAAAGAGCTTCTGCACGGCAAAAGAAACTACCATCAGAGTGAACAGGCAACCTGAAGAATGGGAGAAAATGTTTGCAATCTACCCATCTGACAAAGGGCTAATATCCAGAATCTACAATGAACTTAAACAAATTTAGAAGAAAAATCAAACAACCCCATCAAAAAGTGGGCAAAGGATATGAACAGACATTTCTCAAAATAAGACATTTATGCAGCCAATAGACACATGAAAAAATGCTCATCATCACTGGCCATCAGAGAAATGCAAATCAAAACCACAATGAGATACCATCTCACAGCAGTTAGAGTGGCAATCATTAAAAAGTCAGGAAACAACAGGTGCTGGAGAGGATGTTGAGAAATAGGAACACTTTTACAGTGTTGTTGGGACTGTAAACTAGTTCAACCATTGTGGAAGACAGTATGGCAATTCCTCCAGGATCTAGAACAAGAAATACCATTTGACCCAGCCATCCTATTTGGGTATATACCCAAAGGATTATAAATCATGATGCTATAAAGACACATGCACACATATGTTTACTGCGGCACTATTCACAATAGCAAAGACTTGGAACCAACCCAAATGTCCATCAATGATAGACTGGATTAAGAAAATGTGGCACATATACACCATGGAAAACTATGCAACCATAAAAAAGGATGAGTTCTTGTCCTTTGTAGGGACATGACGAAGCTGGAAACCATCATTGTGAGCAAACCATAGCAAGGACAGAAAACCAAACACCGCATGTTCTCACTCATAGGTGGGAATTGAACAGTGAGAACACTTGGACATAGGGTAGGGAACAGGAGGGATAGCATTAGGAGATATACCTAATGTAAATGACGAGTTAATGGGTGCAGCACACCAACATGGCACATGATGCATATTTAACAAACCTGCATGTTGTGCACATGTACCCTAGAACTTAAGGTATAATAATAATAAAACAGAAATTAAGATAACAGTCCCATTTACTATAGCATAAAAATGAAATAAAATACTTAAAGAGTAAATTTAAACACAGAGTTGACAAATCTGTATAGTGAAAACTACAAAGCATTGATGAAAAAAATCGAAGATGACACTAATAAATGAAGCCATCTTCATGGCTTAAAAAATTAATATTGTTAAAATGTCCATAGTATCCAAAGTAATCTACAGATTAAATACATTCCCTACCAAAATTCCAATGTCATTATTTATAGAAATAGAAAAAACAATCTTAAAATTTGTATGGAACCATAAAAGACCTCAAATATCCAAAGCAACCTCGAGCAAAAAGAACAAACCTGGAGACATCACACTACTGGATTTTAAAATATATTAGAAAGCCAGAGCAATCAAAACAGCATGGTACTGGCATAAAAGCAGACACATCAACAAATGGAATAGGATAGAGCTGGAAGAAATCAACCCTCACACCTATGGTCAATTGATTTATGACAAAGATTCTAAGAACGCACAATGGGGAAAGGACAGTCTCTCCAATAAAAGGTATGGGGAAAATTGGATATTCACATGCAAAAGAATAAAAATGGACCCTTATTTCATCCCCTATACAAGAATCAACTCAAAATGAATCAAAGACTTAAATGTAAGACCTGAAACTGTAAAAGTTCTAGAAGATAACATAGGAGAAAAGCTCCATGACATTGGTATGGGCAGAGATTTCTTGGATATGACCCCCAAAACATAGACAATCAAAGCAAAAAATAGGCAAATGGGATTGCATCAAATTAAAAAGTCTCTGCACAGCAAAACAAGCAATTAACAGTGAAGAGACAACCCACAGATTTGGAGAAAATATTTACAAATTGCGTGTTGTATAAGGGGCTAATATTCAAAATATATAAGGAATTCAAACTAATTAATAGTAAGGAAAAAAAAAACCCTACTAAAAAATGGGCAAAAGGTCAGGCAAGGTGGTTCGTGTCTGTAATTCCAGCACTTTAGGAGGCTGAGGTGGGAGGATTGCTTGAGGCCAGGGGTTCGAGACCAGCTGGTCAACATAATGAAACCCTGTCTCTACCAAAAAATACAAAAATTAGCCAGAAGTGGTGGCACATGCCTGTAGTCCCAGCTACTTGGGAGGCTGTGGTGGGAGGATGGCTTTAACCTAGGAATTTGAGGCTACGGTGAGCTATGATCACATCACTGCACTCCAGCCTGGATGATGGAGCAAGACCCCATATCAAAAAAAAAAAAAAAAAAAAAAAAAGAAAGAAAAAAGGAAAGAGCAAAGGACCTGAGTAGACGTTTCTCATAAAGAGGCATAAAACACACAAATGGGCATCAAATATATGAAAAAATGCTCAATATCTCCAGTCACTGGAAAAATGCAAATCAAAACCACAATGAGATATTATCTCATACATATTAGATTGGCTATTATAAAAAGGATGAAAGATAACAAATGTTGGCAAGGATTTTGGAGAAAGGGAACCTTCACACACTGTTGGTGGTATTTTAAAGCAGTATAGTTATTTTGTAAAACAGTGTGGAGGTTCTTCAAGATACTAAAAATAGAACTATCATATGACCTAGCAATTCCAGTTCTGAATTTATTTCCAAAGGAATTGAAATCAGTATATTGAAGAGATGTCTGTACTCCTGTGTTCATTGCAGCATTATTCACAGTAGCCAAGATACGGAAACAACCAAAGTACCCATCAACAGATGAATAGATTTTTAAAATGTGGTTTATATACAATGTGGAATACTATTCAGCCTTTAAAATGTAGGAAATTCTGCCATTAGCAACAACACAGGTGGACGTTATGCTTAGTGAAATAAGCCAGGCACAGAGAAACAAATACTGCATGATCTCACTCATATGTGGAATCCAAGAAAGCTGACTTATAGAAGTACAGATTAGAATGGTGGTTACCAGAGGCTGTGGGTGGGGGTGACAGGTGGCATGGACAGGAAAATGAGAGATGTTGGTCAAAGGGTACCAAGTTTCAGTTAGACAGGAGGCATAGGTTTTAGTGATCTATTACACAGCATGGTGACTATAGGTAACAATACTGTATTGTGTATTTCAAAATAGCTAAAAGAATGGATTTTAAATATTCTCACCACAAAGAAATGGTAAATATTTCAGGTTGATGGCTATGTTAATTAGCCTGATGTGATCATTCCATAATGTATGCATATATCAAAACATCACATTTTACCCCAGAAATAGATACAATTATTATTGGTAAATTAAAAATAAAATTAAACTTTAAAAAAAAAGGAAAAAATATTTGAGGGGCCCAGTCATAAGGATGAGCCATTATCTTTACCAGGAGAAGCTTTTCCCTTAAAATGTCTATTGTCACCTAAGCTGTCTTGGCTCTGAAGGGGCTGAGATAAGTTTTCCAATTCTTAAACTTCTAAGTGTCTCACTCCATTTAAGAAGCTGCTGATGGTTCATTGCCTACTTTATGCCATTCATTCATTCATCCATTATTTATTGATCCACCATTCAGTGCAAGATCCTGGGCTCACTACTGTGAAGAAAACAAATATAAATAGTACATTTCTGATCCTGACTTTCAGGAAGCTTCTGGGCCAGCAGCAAAAACATACATTGAAACAACAAAGCATTACAGAAATACATAGAAAATAGGTATTTATTAGCAATATATAGTACATGGGAACCCAGAAAGGGAATAATCAATTCCACCTGGAGAATCTCTGAGATGGTTTCATAATGAGGTGAAACTTAATTTCGGTCTTAGAAGATGAGTTGTATTTTGATAGTTGAAGAATGGGGAGAAGGGACATCTAGATATAAGAAATGGAATGAACTTAAAACTGAGGCTTGAAAATGCATGGCATCTTCTGCTATGGTCAATTGAGGTTGGAACATGGGGCATATACACAGATTTAAGGTGTTGAGATAGGAAAGGTAGGCTGGTGTTGGACTTTGGAAGGCATTTAATTCCAAGGACATTGAAACATAATTCTCCACACAAGGGAGAGCCACTGAAGTTTTCTGAGGAGGGCAGTCGCCTGAATGAGTTATGTTTTACAAACATCATTCTGGCTGCACTGTAAAGAATGGGTGAAGTTGTGGGCAGAAAAAGCCAGTAAGAAGCTTATCCAAACAAGAGATAAGGAAAAGGAGACTCAAGACTATTTTATCAAATCCTGAGCCACTTATAATTTTTTTTCTGCTAAATTTGGGGATAGTCCAATTGCAGGGTAAGCCCTTCTCTACTCTTTAAAACACGTGACCATGCAGATTCACTGTCTATATAGATAGGAGCAAGTATAGTAAACATGCATGTTATAGAAGAGAAAAAAAACTATTCTAACAACCTAATCAACTTGATTCTTTTTTTTTTTTTTGTATAAATTTAAGAGTCACAAGTGCAGTTTTGTTACATGGATATATTGCTTAGTGGTTGAGTCTGGGCTTTTAGTGTAACATCACCTGAATAATGCACATAATAACCATTAAATAATTATTCATCCCTCACCCCACTCTCACCCTCCTCCCCTTTCCTTTAGTTTAGAAAAGGATGATTTCCAGAAATACTTAAAGAATGAGGTCACCAATTTAATTTTTAAAAAGCAGACATAAGAAGGGCATTTATAAACTCCGTTAGACTGTTAGTATCAACGAGGCATTTATGGCACAGCTAGAGTTTGCAAGGCCTATCTGGAAGAAAAAAGACCTCGCAAGCCCCAGTTAACTTTGAAGAACCAGACATAGTCTCATAAGAAAACAACCAAGGATACCATGCCCTACACATGATAAGGGGTTTTGATAAGAAAATGCTCCAGGAGAGTTGTTTTCCTCAATCCTTTTTTTTTTTCTTTTAAATAAGAAGAATTCTGTTAGCTTTATTAACCCTGATGACTTCAAAAACTCAAGGCAGGAAGCCAAAGGCAGAAGAAGAGGTTGAATATTTTCAGAGGACTCATTCGGAAGTTCACAGTGGCCATATCCAAGGACTTAAGTCTTTGTTGTTATATAAAATTGGATATGAACATTCTTTAGTAATGTGTATCTTATTCAATTAAATTCAACTTTTTTGTTCTGTGGCGTATCTATTATGTGCAAGCCACTGTTCTAGAGTAAAAAGATGAACAAGAAATTAACTTGGCTTTTTCCTATAAATGGGAGAGCAGAGGCATTTACTTCCACATCTTTTTTGATTAGAAACCTTCTCATTGTCCTACTGCTGATGAAATAAAAATCATGGAGGGAGGATGTGAAGTGAAATAATGGTAGTGAGTTATTTTATTTGTATTATTATTATTTTTCTATTTTGCTGTCAGAGACTTGGCTGAATTTTTGTTCTGTTCACTCTGTAAAGTTTATTTTTCTCATCTGAAATATGGGGGTAATAACTACAAATGTGAATGTGCCCAGTCTGGGCCCCTGGGACTCAATAAATTAGGTTTATTTTCTCTCCTAATGGATCAGATTCTTTAGCGTCACAGCTTTCTCAAATGAGTTTATTATTTCTTTTGAGGTACCATGGCACTATTCTTTTTTTTTTTTTTTTTTTGAGACAGAGTCTCCCTCTGTCACCCAGGCTGGAGTGCAGTAGCGCGACCTCAGCTCACTGCAAGCTCCGCCTCCCGGGTTCACGCCATTCTCCTGCCTCAGCCTCCTGGGTAGCTGGTACTACAGGCGCCCGCCACCACGCCCGGCTAATTTTTGTATTTTTTTGGTAAAGATGGGTTTCACCCTGTTAGCCAGGATAGTCTCGCTCTCCTGACCTCATGATCCGCCCGCCTTGGCCTCCCAAAGCGCTGAGATTACAGGCGTGAGCCACTGCGCCCAGACTGTTTTTCTGTTTTCTTTGGTCTTTTTTCTCTTCCCCTGTTGATGGTTTCTCTTCCCTTTTTACCTTCCCCAGCTGACTTCTGATTTATCCTTTCCTCTGCTTCCTGATACTAAATGTCTGTCTTTTTTGATTCAAATAGGGAATTGATGTTTCCATTTTAAGACCGTTGTGTTTATCATATAAATTCTTAGGTTCCCAATTGTAAATTACAAGTGAATGTAATGTTTCATATTAATTTCAAGAAACGTGGTGGTGTCTTTTATTTTATTTAGCCTTGTCATCTCCCATTCTTCCTGGAGAGGTGACCTAGTGAAGAAAGGTCCATCCCTTTGTCTGCTGGAGATAAGAATTGCCCTAGTAAACTTTATAAATGTATTAATCTGTGTTTGATTATTGTTACAGGATAATTGGCCAGGCTAACTTTCGCCATGGCACCTCCCCGTCCATTTTTCCACTGTGCTCACGCCCAGTACTCACAGGTGGCCAGATTTCAGGTCTGCTATTCTGAGCAAAACTGAGCTCTGGAATAAATGTTGGAAGGCAATTCCAATGAAGTTGTTTCATTTCTGCCCTTCAAGAGCACATGTTCTCTGGTTTGGAGAGGTGAACTGATCTCAGTGGGATTTACAGTGAATCTCTGGGAACCTCTCATCTATTTGTCTTGCTTTACATGGAAGACAATAGCATTCATTTTTTCATTCATACTATGTGTCTACTTTGAGCCTCTTTGTGCCAAGATCTGTGCTAGGTACTCTATGTTGAACACTGCCTGGTAGCACAACACAGTTTTACAGATGAGGAACCAAGTTCAGAGAGGGTGATGATGTTCCCATGAGCAGTTCTCTCAGACTCAAGCCCAGTCTCTTATGACTTTTGTTCCTTCTCCCATTTTTGAACACCTGCTGTGCGCTAGCCTCTGTGCTAGGCATGTTCACGCTTAATTTACCGACAGTAGAAATAAAGATTATTAACCCATTTTACAGATGAGGACCCTGGAATATGGGCTTGAATTCTGGTACTGAAGAGAATAGTTTTGAGAAGAAGTAGAAGGTACGATTAGGAAGGCAGAATGAAGATCGGGTTATGGAAAGACTTAAATACTAAATGAAGGAGTATAGACTGTATCTGAGAGGTCATTGTAAACCCTGTAGGTTTTTGTTTTATTTTCCAGGAGAAATCATATTGTTCAGACAAAAGCAGCTTAGGTGATTACAAAAATAAGTGAATATGTGAAAATGTTTTCAGTTTTTCACATAAGGAAAACTTCTTAAAGGCATCACTATATTTAAATAATAATAAAACAGAATAAAACAGTATTTTGGTGAGATTTATGAGTCAAATAAATGAGAAGCTGGCTATATGGATTTGTTATAATTAAAGTCACAGCAAAAACTACAATGCTAGTTTTTGACTCAAATACTGACTCAATATAAAAGGAAAATATATCAGCTCCAAGGAAGGGCCCCTTTAGGGAGGATTCAGTAGAACCAAGGTCAAGGATACCTACAAAGTCATGGCTGTAAATGATGGAAAAGCCTTATATAATTGGGATTTTACTTTAATCTCAAGTCATTTTCACTGATTTGGACACTGTGAATTCCACATTCCCAGAAGTTTACTTTTGATTATCTATGAAAAAAAGACTGCCAAATAATTTAATAGTCTGAAAAAGATATTGTGAAGATATTTAAAGTGCTTGGGAGCACAAATCGTAATTGAGTGCCTCCATGTGTTTCAGAAAAACACCTTATATATAATTTATATACTCTCTACAGATGACTCTTTTTTTTTTTTTGAGACAGAGTCTCACTCTGTTGCCCAGGCTGGAGTGCAGTGGCATGATCTCGGCTCACTGCAACCTCTACCTACGTGGTTCAAGAGATTCTTGTGCCTCAGCCTCCCAGGTAGCTGGGATTACAGGCATGCACAACTATGCTGGCTAATTTTTAGTAAAGACGGGGTCTTGCCGTGTTGGCCAGGCTGGTCTCGAACTCCTGGCCTCAAGTGATCTGCCTGCCTCAGCCTCCCAAAATGCTGGAATTATAGGTGTGAGTCTCTGTGTCCAGCCTACAGATGATTTTTATTATCTGCTAAAACTTTCCTAAGGACATCTACGAAGCTTCATTTTATTAGTTTGGTTTTAGCATACATTTTAAGGTAAATTTACGTATATGAAATCTTTCAAAATATTCTCAATTAGTAACAAAGTAGTAGATTTTTATATATATGTATATAAACTTCAAATATATGTATATTTTGGTATATTATACCAAGTAAATTAGATACATTTCAAAGATGAAAAAAGGTTATAAGAGCAAAGCACATTCATATGAATAAATTGGCAGTCATTACTTGATTTTTAGACTTGCCACCTGCTTCATTTATTTGCAATTAGTATCTGCTGATTAGAACTAGAAACTTCCTTTTGCTAATATAGTTCAGAATATTTTGAAAGATAAAACCTCAGAATCTTATTTCATTAAAGTCATTGAGCACAATTATATATTACATATGAGAATAGTTAAATTAAATTTGACATAAGAACTAGGGGATTATGTGACCCATGCTGAAAATATCATAAAGAAAGCAGTATAGAATATACAACTGACTTCAATATTCACTTTTTTTCCCCTGTAAAACTTTATGTCTATATATTTAGGGTGGAAAGGGAATCTGAAGCTATTATCCTACATAGATCAAAGCTCTCCATTATGCATTACCTTCCATTTTCTTTGTAGTTCAGCTAGAAGTAGTTTTTCTTTTTTGCCCATAATTTCTAGATATTTATGTAAATTCTCAATTCACATCTCATGGATGCTTACAGTCTTTTCCTTTTGAAGGTGTTCTCAGACTAGCTCTGGTGTTCTCACGAGTAAAGAGCATGTGTTTTACATACTTTGTATCTCTTCAGGTGTCTGGTACAGTGTTCTGTACACAATAAAAACTTTTTTTTTTTTTTGAGGTGGAGTCTGCCTCTGTCGCCCAGGTTGGAGTGCAGTGACGCAATCTCGGCTCACTGCAACCTGGGCCTCCTGGGTTCAAGTGATTCTTCTGCCTCAGCCTCCTGAGTAGCTGGGATTATAGGTGTGGGCCACCATGCCTGGCTAATTTTTGTATTTTTTTTTTAATAGAGACGCGGTTTCATCAGGCTGATATCCAGCTCCTGACCTCAAGTGATCTGCCCGCCTCGGCCTCCAAGAGTGCTGGGATTACAGGCGTGAGCCACCGCGCCCGGCCACACTAAAAACTTAATGGAAGTTTTTAAATGATGGTGCTGTTAGGATTGATGGTGATGGTGACGGTGGTGATGAATGATAGCGATGGTGCTACACTGGGCCATATCACAGTTTCAGATTACCAAAAACATAACGGCATCTATTGCACTATGAAGCCAGGCAGTGGACTATTTAAAAATGGTTATAGCTTAAATGTAGCTTGTGTCTTTTTAAGCGTATAGGGTAAGAGTGTAGCGACTCTGGAGCTAGAGTACGTAAGTTAAAAATTTTTGCTATTCCACTTATTAATTCTGAAACCTTGTGCAAGTACCTTAATTGCTCCATGCCTCGGTTTCCTCATCTGTGAAATGGAAACAGTAGTAGTATCTACTTTTAAGGGCTGTTATACAGATTAAATGGTTGGCAGTTATATAATGGACTTAGAAGGGTTTCTGGATGGGGGCGGAGCAAGATGGCCGAATAGGAACAGCTCCAGTCTCCAACTCCCAGCGCGAGCGACACAGAAGACCGGTGATTTCTGCATTTTCAACTGAGGTACTGGGTTCATCTCACTGGGGAGTGCCGGACGATCGGTGCTGGTCAGCTGCTGCAGCCCGACCAGCAAGAGCTGAAGCAGGGTGAGGCATTGCCTCACCTGGGAAGCGCAAGGGGGAAGGGAATCCCTTTTCCTAGCCAGGGGAACTGAGACACACAACACCTGGAAAATCGGGTAACTCCCACCCCAATACTGCGCTTTAAGCAAACAGGCACACCAGGAGATCATATCCCACACCTGGCTGGGAGGGTCCCATGCCCACGGAGCCTCCCTCATTGCTAGCACAGCAGTCTGTGATCTAGGGGCAAGGCAGCAGTGAGGCTGGGGGAGGGGCGCCCGCCATTGCTGAGGCTTAAGTAGGTAAACAAAGCTGCTGGGAAGCTCGAACTGGGTGGAGCTCACAGCAGCTCAAGGAAACCTGCCTGTCTCTGTAGACTCCACCTCTGGGGACAGGGCAATAACAAACGCAGCCGAAACCTCTGCAGACACAAACGACTCTGTCTGACAGCTTTGAAGAGAGCAGTGGATCTCCCAACACGGAGGTTGAGATCTGAGAAGGGACAGACTCCCTGCTCAAGTGGGTCCCTGACCCCTGAGTAGCCTAACTGGGAGACATCCCCCACTAGGGGCAGTCTGACACCCCACACCTCACAGGGTGGAGTACACCCCTGAGAGGAAGCTTCCAAAGCAAGAATCAGACAGGTACACTCGCTGTTCAGAAATATTCTATCTTCTGCAGCCTCTGCTGCTGATACCCAGGCAAACAGGGTCTGGAGTGGACCTCAAGCAATCTCCAACAGACCTACAGCTGAGGGTCCTGACTGTTAGAAGGAAAACTATGAAACAGGAAGGACACCTACACCAAAACCCCATCAGTACATCACCATCATCAAAGACCAGAGGCAGATAAAACCACAAAATATATATGCACCCAATACAGGAGCACCCAGATTCATAAAGCAAGTCCTTAGAGACTTACAAAGAGACTTAGACTCCCATACAATAATAATGGGGAAAAAGCAGGGCAGAAAAGCTGGAAATTCAAAAAATAAGAGTGCATCTCCCCCGGCAAAGGAGCGCAGCTCATCGCCAGCAACAGATCAAAGCTGGACGGAGAATGACTTTGACGAGATGAGAGAGGAAGGCTTCAGTCCATCAAATTTCTCAGAGCTAAAGGAGGAATTACGTACCCAGCGCAAAGAAACTAAAAATCTTGAAAAAAAAGTGGAAGAATTGATGGCTAGAGTAATTAATGCAGAGAAGGTCATAAACGAAATGAAAGAGATGAAAACCATGACACGAGAAATACGTGACAAATGCACAAGCTTCAGTAACCGACTCGATCAACTGGAAGAAAGAGTATCTGCGATTGAGGATCAAATGAATGAAATGAAGCGAGAAGAGAAACCAAAAGAAAAAAGAAGAAAAAGAAATGAACAAAGCCTGCAAGAAGTATGGGATTATGTAAAAAGACCAAATCTACGTCTGATTGGGGTGCCTGAAAGTGAGGGGGAAAATGGCACCAAGTTGGAAAACACTCTTCAGGATATCATCCAGGAGAACTTCCCCAACTTAGTAGGGCAGGCCAACATTCAAATCCAGGAAATACAGAGAACGCCACAAAGATACTCCTCGAGAAGAGCAACTCCAAGACACATAATTGCCAGATTCACCAAAGTTGAAATGAAGGAAAAAATGTTAAGGGCAGCCAGAGAGAAAGGTCGGGTTACCCACAAAGGGAAGCCCATCAGACTAACAGCAGATCTCTCAGCAGAAACTCTCCAAGCCAGAAGAGAGTGGGGGCCAATATTCAACATTCTTAAAGAAAAGAATTTTAAACCCAGAATTTCATATCCAGCCAAACTAAGTTTCATAAGTGAAGGAGAAATAAAATCCTTTACAGATAAGCAAATGCTTAGAGATTTTGTCACCACTAGGCCTGCCTTACAAGAGACCCTGAAGGAAGCACTAAACATGGAAAGGAACAACCGGTACCAGCCATTGCAAAAACATGCCAAAATGTAAAGACCATCGAGGCTAGGAAGAAACTGCATCAACTAACGAGCAAAATAACCAGTTAATATCATAATGGCAGGATCAAGTTCACACATAACAATATTAACCTTAAATGTAAATGGACTAAATGGTCCAATTAAAAGACACAGACTGGCAAACTGGATAAAGAGTCAAGACCCATCAGTCTGCTGTATTCAGGAGACCCATCTCACACGCAGAGACATACATAGGCTCAAAATAAAGGGATGGAGGAAGATTTACCAAGCAAATGGAGAACAAAAAAAAGCGGGGGTTGCAATACTAGTCTCTGATAAAACAGACTTTAAACCATCAAAGATCAAAAGAGACAAAGAAGGCCATTACATAATGGTAAAGGGATCAATTCAACAGGAAGAGCTAAGTATCCTAAATATATATGCACCCAATACAGGAGCACCCAGATTCATAAAGCAAGTCCTTAGAGACTTACAAAGAGACTTAGACTCCCATACAATAATAATGGGAGACTTCAACACTCCACTGTCAACATTAGACAGATCAACGAGACAGAAAGTTAACAAGGATATCCAGGAATTGAACTCATCTCTGCAGCAAGCAGACCTAATAGACATCTATAGAACTCTCCACCCCATATCAACAGAATATACATTCTTCTCAGCACCACATCGTACTTACTCCAAAATCGACCACGTAATTGAAAGTAAAGCACTCCTCAGCAAATGTACAAGAACAGAAATTATAACAAACTGTCTCTCAGACCACAGTGCAATCAAACTAGAACTCAGGACTAAGAAACTCAATCAAAACCGCTCAACTACATGGAAACTGAACAACCTGCTCCTGAATGGCTACTGGGTACATAACGAAATGAAGGCAGAAATAAAGATGTTCTTTGAAACCAATGAGAACAAAGATACAACATACCAGAATCTCTGGGACACATTTAAAGGAGTGTGTAGAGGGAAATTTATAGCACTAAATGCCCACAAGAGAAAGCAGGAAAGATCTAAAATTGACACTCTAACATCGCAATTAAAAGAACTAGAGAAGCAAGAGCAAACACATTCGAAAGCTAGCAGAAGGCTAGAAATAACTAAGATCAGAGCAGAACTGAAGGAGATAGAGACACAAAAAACTCTCCAAAAAGTCAATGAATCCAGGAGTTGGTTTTTTGAAAAGATCAACAAAATTGACAGACCACTAGCAAGACTAATAAAGAAGAAAAGAGAGAAGAATCAAATCGACGCAATTAAAAATGATAAAGGGGATATCACCACCGACCCCACAGAAATACAAACTACCATCAGAGAATACTATAAACACCTCTACGCAAATAAACTGGAAAATCTAGAAGAAATGGATAATTTCCTGGACACTTTCACTCTTCCAAGACTAAACCAGGAAGAAGTTGAATCCCTGAATAGACCAATAGCAGGCTCTGAAATTGAGGCAATAATTAATAGCCTACCAACCAAAAAAAGTCCAGGACCAGATGGATTCACAGCTGAATTCTACCAGAGGTACAAGGAGGAGTTGGTACCATTCCTTCTGAAACTATTCCAATCAATAGAAAAAGAGGGAATCCTCCCTAACTCATTTTATGAGGCCAACATCATCCTGATACCAAAGCCTGGCAGAGACACAACAAAAAAAGAGAATTTTAGACCAATATCCCTGATGAACATCGATGCAAAAATCCTCAATAAAATACTGGCAAACTGGATTCAGCAACACATCAAAAAGCTTATCCACCATGATCAAGCGGGCTTCATCCCTGGGATGCAAGGCTGGTTCAACATTCGCAAATCAATAAACATAATCCAGCATATAAACAGAACCAAAGACAAGAACCACATGATTATCTCAATAGATGCAGAAAAGGCTTTTGACAAAATTCAACAGCCCTTCATGCTAAAAACGCTCAATAAATTCGGTATTGATGGAACGTACCTCAAAATAATAACAGCTATTTATGACAAACCCACAGCCAATATCATACTGAATGGGCAAAAACTGGAAAAATTCCCTTTGAAAACTGGCACAAGACAGGGATGCCCTTTCTCACCACTCCTATTCAACATAGTGTTGGAAGTTCTGGCTAGGGCAATCAGGCAAGAGAAAGAAATCAAGGGTATTCAGTTAGGAAAAGAAGAAGTCAAACTGTCCCTGTTTGCAGATGACATGATTGTATATTTAGAAAACCCCATTGTCTCAGCCCAAAATCTCCTTAAGCTGATAAGCAACTTCAGCGAAGTCTCAGGATACAAAATTAATGTGCAAAAATCACAAGCATTCTTATACACCAGTAAGAGACAAACAGAGAGCCAAATCAGGAATGAACTTCCATTCACAATTGCTTCAAAGAGAATCAAATACCTAGGAATCCAACTTACAAGGGATGTAAAGGACCTCTTCAAGGAGAACTACAAACCACTGCTCAGTGAAATAAAAGAGGACACAAACAAATGGAAGAACATACCATGCTCATGGATAGGAAGAATCAATATCGTGAAAATGGCCATACTGCCCAAGGTAATTTATAGATTCAATGCCATCCCCATCAAGCTACCAATGAGTTTCTTCACAGAATTGGAAAAAACTGCTTTAACGTTCATATGGAACCAAAAAAGAGCCCTCATCTCCAAGACAATCCTAAGTCAAAAGAACAAAGCTGGAGGCATCACGCTACCTGACTTCAAACTATACTACAAGGCTACAGTAACCAAAACAGCATGGTACTGGTACCAAAACAGAGATATAGACCAATGGAACAGAACAGAGTCCTCAGAAATAATACCACACATCTACAGCCATCTGATCTTTGACAAACCTGAGAGAAACAAGAAATGGGGAAAGGATTCCCTATTTAATAAATGATGCTGGGAAAATTGGCTAGCCATAAGTAGAAAGCTGAAACTGGATCCTTTCCTTACACCTTATACAAAAATTAATTCAAGATGGATTAGAGACTTAAATGTTAGACCTAATACCATAAAAATCCTAGAGGAAAACATAGGTGGTACCATTCAGGACATAGGCATGGGCAAAGACTTCATGTCTAAAACACCAAAAGCAATGACAGCAAAAGCCAAAATTGACAAATGGGATCTCATTAAACTAAAGAGCTTCTGCACAGCAAAAGAAACTACCATCAGAGTGAACAGGCAACCTACAGAATGGGAGAAAATTTTTGCAATCTACTCATCTGACAAAGGGCTAATATCCAGAACCTACAAAGAACTCAAACAAATTTACAAGAAAAAAACGAACAACCCCATCAAAACGTGGGCAAAGGATATGAACAGACATTTCTCAAAAGAAGACATTCATACAGCCAACAGACACATGAAAAAATGCTCATCATCACTGGCCATCAGAGAAATGCAAATCAAAACCACAATGAGATACCATCTCACACCAGTTAGAATGGCGATCATGAAAAAGTCAGGAAACAACAGGTGCTGGAGAGGATGTGGAGAAATAGGAACGCTTTTACACTGTTGGTGGGATTGTAAACTAGTTCAACCATTATGGAAAACAGTATGGCGATTCCTCAAGGATCTAGAACTAGATGTACCATATGACCCAGCCATCCCATTACTGGGTATATACCCAAAGGATTATAAATTATGCTGCTATAAAGACACATGCACACGTATGTTTATTGCAGCACTATTCACAATAGCAAAGACTTGGAATCAACCCAAATGTCCATCAGTGACAGATTGGATTAAGAAAATGTGGCACATATACACCATGGAATACTATGCGCCATCAAAAAGGATGAGTTTGTGTCCTTTGTAGGGACATGGATGCAGCTGGAAACCATCATTCTTAGCAAACTATCACAAGAACAGAAAACCAAACACCGCATGTTCTCACTCATAGTGGGAACTGAACAATGAGATCACTTGGACTCAGGAAGGGGAACATCACACACCGGGGCCTATCATGGGGAGGGGGGAGGGGGGAGGGGGGAGGGATTGCATTGGGAGTTATACCTGATGTAAATGACGAGTTGATGGGTGCAGCACACCAACATGGCACAAGTAAACATATGTAACAAACCTGCACTTTATGCACATGTACCCTACAACTTAAAGTACAATAATAATAAATAAATTAAAAAAAAAAAGAAGGGTTTCTGCTACACAGTAAATAGTTGATAAATGGAGCTATTATTCTTATTATTAAATAAAGTTTTAAAATAAAAAGTACATGCTCATTATAGAAAATTTAAGAAGTACAAAAACAGGAAGAAATAATATCACCCAGTGTTCCATCTTCCACAGCAACCACTTGTTAATATTTTGATATATTTACTTTTATTGTTTTCACAGCTTTTAAAATAAACAATTTTAAAAATTCATTTAAATTGTGTTTTAAGCTGCTTTGTCTTTGTAGGAAAAGAAAACTGAATTAGTTCACTTCAACATCCACTGATTTCTTTTTATGACAGTTGCATGATGCCGGCAGGTCATATCTCAACTCTGTAATAACATCTATCTCGGTTTTCTATTCTGCAACTTACTGTTGAGCGTGTTTTTTAGTTGAGGATTTGTGCAAAATATATACGACTGTCCTTGCCATTTCCAAAGCAGTCTTCAGAGAAGTTATATCTTTGAATATAACTTTATTATTTTTGGTCCCAAAGTGAGAATTCATGATTACTGTATCTAATGACTTGGACAGTCTCTTAAATTGTGAGCACGTATCACAGTAAACCATGACAACATTTACTAAGTCAAACTCTTCCACATTCCTATTAAACATTTTCAATGCATCTTCATCTGTGTCCAATACAACCACAACCCTGCTCCTACCGTTGTAGCTGGGATGCTAAGCACCCTACCACCATGTTCTAGATCTGCAGACACTTTAATTTCAATGTCATCCCATGTGTAGTGGATTGTATAGAGCACACAGGCTTAAATATACACCCTGGCCGGGTTCTATTCTAGAAGTAGCCTGGCTATTTGAATCCATCCACTTATTGCAGCTGACACTGTAGGCCTTTAAGCCTTAATTTCTTCATTTTTAAAAAAAGTGTGGGCTCACAGGGTTTAATGGTGCACCTTTGCTAGGGCTGAAACTGTTTTCACATTTTATAGAGGTTTAATAATTATATATCTTAAGCTATGCAAGTTAGTAATGTAGTCTTAGAATTGATAAGATATGCAGTTGACAACTTTTGGTGAAAACATTTGGCAATCATAAAAATAACATTCAGACTGGAAACATGGAAAAATGTTTAAGATAGTGTTAAGTGAAAAAGGCAGAAAGTAAAATTAACATGTGTATGCTATGTATACAATTATGTAAAATTAAGTGTGCAAAATAAAGTTACTATTAGTGGGGTAGGATTGTGTATAATTTATTATAATTATTATTATTAGCCTTATTATTAATGTTGTTATTGTTATTTTAACCTTCCTACGTCAAATTTATTTTTAAAAACATGGTGCCCAGTTAAATCGTAATTGTTCCATGGCTGATGACAGTGTGAACTCTGCTATTCCCGTGTACCATGGGCCTGGAAGGAAGATGTGAAGAACTGCAAAGGTGCTATGCACTTGGTACAGCCTTGTACTCACAAGCTTAGTGTTGGGTTAGTTTGAGCAAATGGAGCCATGGTGGTATATATCCTGAGGTTGTGCAGTTCAGTAGTATCAGTTAGATGTGGTGTCGTGGCACCCGGGGACTAGCATTCCATTGGCAGGAAAGGGTGGAATGTGTGTTGAGGGGAAGGAGGAAGAGGAAAAGATACAGGTAGGGTCATGAGGAAGAGGTGGAGGATGCAAGATCTAAGACAAGAGACATTCAGGAGGGCAAGTTTCCTTGAACCATAAGGTGTAGCAAACATTTAGACAGCTATGAATTGCATATACTGTTTTAAATGATAATATATCCTCTCTACAAATATCTATATTTCCTTTGCCACCATTTCTTGATATTTAAATAAAAAGGAGTATTTCAGCTAGAGATTACATGCCATCTCCACTGGCAAGCCTGAGGGGTGAGTGGCATAGTGACTTGGCAGGGGAGATTGAGGAGGACATTTGTAAAACCTGTAAAAATGTCACAGGACAAATAACCATTTAAACTGCCGAAGGTTTTCCTAATGAAGCAGCCAGATTATTACGCTGTGCATCCTGCCCTGCCAATGGTAACTTGACCCTGGCCCAGGTGAGTAACAATATTTGCCAGGTTTCAATGAATTCCAACAGCAGTAATTTCACTAACTGATTTTGAGAGGAGACCGGAGGTACAGGCTGGCGAAAAGCCTTAAGTTGTTCAGAAACATTTATTTGTTGGACTCATTTTAGAAGCATCTCTTAAAATGGAAGGCTGAGGTGCCCCTGCTTCACAGAATGACTGCCTGCTGCCAGATCAGAATTTTCCCCATAAGACCTCTCTTGTTGAGGAGGGTAGCAATAGCAAGTAACTTGGAAGCATGGAACTTATCTCAATTAAAAAGAAACCCTTATTTAAAACCAAAAGGACATTTTAATTTAATTTTACCTCTTGGGTAAAAGAAAATAATAGCAATATATATTTTCTTTTCCACACAGTTTTAATGAAACTTTATCTCTGGGAGTTTTATTTTACTTCCAGCCCAGGGAGGATTATGGTTTCAGGGTTGCAGAGAGGGCTTCTGTTGGATGTACTTGCTGAAACTGTCTGGAGCCTGTGTTTTATTAAAAGCGACATTAAAAAACAGAAAATAGTCCCTGCAAAAGGAGTAGAAAGTAGTTCATGCCGTGGCGCTTGCAGAAATATAAGAGCAGTGAAAAATTTAGTACTCAGAAGCAAAAACAGGAAGGACAAGAAATTCACTTTCAGGGAGAGCTGGAGGACTTTGGAGGACTTCCTCCGTAATCCTATCTTCTCTCCCCGTATTTGTGTAACTAATCCCCACCATCTGCGCAAACAGATCAAGGGACACGCATCTTTAGGGTGTTTCTCTGGGAGATGGTGTCTATCTCTGGGTTGACGTGGATGACTGGCACTAATTGATTCCACCTTAGAAGGCTGAATGGGATAGTTAACGAGTGCAGTTTCCTTAGCACATTTCAAAATGAAGCTGCACAAAATTACAGAAAAAAAAAGAGTATAACTTTGAAGGTTTTCTGGCTTGCTAAATTTTCCAGCAGTTTAATGATTGACTAAATACATATTAGCAAGTTTAAAACCCAGGAACACTGGGCAGATAGACCTAACTGGGTTTTTGAGCAACTCAGTGGGGACTGGGGAATATAGACAGCTGATATGAATATTCCACCACACTTTGGATGACTACTGAAGTGTTGGCAGGGCTGGAGTAAGCATGTGTCATCCCTGGACTTGGTCCAGAAGAGAGGTGATAGATTTTCCTTTGAGTGAACATGACATTCCTAAGCCCCTGTCCCACCATGCTCTATGAATGCATTTACTCTTTTACTTGTATGTAATATCAACATTTAATTGTAATTATAATCCATATATTGGGTGTGTGGGGTAAGACAACATAGGGACCTGTGTTTCAGGAGCTCAAGTGTGGTTGTGGAATGGGCACATACAAAAATGAACAATAAAAAAGTAAAACTGACTGCGTGCGTGCGTAGACTCATGCCTGTAATTCTAGCACATTGGGAGACCACGGTGGGAGAATTGCTTGACACCAGGAGTTCGGGACCAGCCTGGGAATTATAGTGAGAACCCCATGTTTCCAAAAAAAAAAAAGAAGCCAGGCATGGCTGCATGTACCTGTAGTCCCAGCTAATCAGAAGGCTGAGGCAGGAGGATGACTTGAGCCCAGTAGTTCACAGCTGCGGTGAGCTATGATGGTGCCTCTGTATTCCAGCCTAGGCGAAAGAATGCGATATCATCTCAAAAATAAATAAATAAATAAATAAAGCATAACTATTAGAATGATTCAGATACTTAGAAAGTGGTAAAACCACTTTGGAAAACGTTTAGCAGTATGTGCTAACATAAAACATACATCAGTCCTGTGACCCAGCAGTTCCTCTTCTGGACATATCCCCAACAGAACTCAGTGCACATGTTCACAAAAAAGAGATTTACGGGAATGTGCATAGCAGCTTTATTCATAATAATCTTCAAATGGGAACAACGCAAATGTCTATTCACAGGAGAATAGAAAAATAAATTGTGACATATTCATCAAATGGAATACTACACAAAAGAGCACATACTGTACAATTCCATTTATATAAAGCCTAAAAACAGGAAAATTAATCTATCGTGATGGAAGTTATAATAGTGGTTACCTTTAGGTGCCCAAGTATTGATTGCAAGTCTGGTGAGATGCTGAGAGTGTTTGATATCTTGATCTGGGTGGTGGTTACAGGTGTGCACATGTGAAAATTAATCAAGCTCTAGCACTTAAGATTTGTACTTTTACAATATGTAAGGCATATTTTCATAAAATAATTGTATACAATGATTACATTAAAAATGAAATAAACTGGCTCAATGATATAGTCCCAGCTACTTGGGAGGCTGAGGTGGGAGGATGGCTTGAGTCCAGGAGTTCTGGGATGTAGTGCACTATGCTGATTGGGTGTCCACACTAAGTTCAGCATTGATATGGTGACCTCTGGGGAGCGGGGGACCACCAGGTTGCCTAAGGAGAGGTGAACTGGCCCAGGTCAGAAATAGAGCAGGTCAAAACTCTTCTGTCCATCAGTAGTGGGATTGAGTCTATGAATAGCCACTGTGCTCCAGACTAGGCAATATAGCAAGACCCCATCTCTAAAAAAATAAGTAAAATAAAGTAGTGATACAGTAACTCTGATGAGGTAACCATAGATTTTTTTCTGGGAGAATGAGATACATACACGAGGGACATCTGACCTAATGTGCTGAAGGGGTTTGAGCCATCTGGTCAAGATTTGGAGGATTTGGACATGAGTCAAGAGGTAGTCTAAAGAGTTGTTTGGGGCCAAAAGTAGGACAGTGGGAATGGAGAGAGACAGAAGTAAGGGCTTTTCAGAGGTAGAATGAGTAAGAGTCTCAAGTGATTGAAACTGTGTGTGTGTGTGTGTGTGGAGAGTGGGGTAGAGGAAAGGTTGAGGATGAAGACAATGGCTCTACGTGTTCTTCTTTGGGTGACTGGGTTGCTGATGTTGCTATTAGAGAAGGTTGAAGGAAGAACACATTTGGAGCCTTCTTAAATCACATGATCAGTTGGCTTGACTTGGCAGCAGTCAGAACCAGCGTTTACATTAACTAACAGCACTTCATACATGACTTCAATTCTGGTTCATTTTGTTTTACAAATATAATCTTACAGCATAGAGCCCTTATACTATGTCTGTTTGATGTAGATCCTATGTAGATCTTTTTCAGTGCCCTGAAGAGAAGTTTCAAAATGTTTAATTGTGATGATATTTATACATTTATATATTTTGGCATATTCTGCACTTGAATCTTCTTTTACAAACTCAGATTTACTCTGGAGTATTGTTAATTTTGTGAAGAAATGCTAATGCAAATTTCCAAGCTGTGATTACAGTCTTCTATCAAATTCAGGAGGCTAGGTACAATGGTATGTATAGGGGCATAGGTTAGCTCTTATCTGCTTAAATTTGCTGGGGGTTGCTGTAATTCATCTGACTGTTTATGTCCATTTTGAGTTATTGTAGTTGAGTGCTATGGCAGCTTAGGGTGATGTTCGCCCAGAGGAGTTTTGGACCCAATAAAAGTCTCTTAGAGATGGAAGGTAGCTTGTCCTCTGCTTGTTTACCGCTTCCTGACAAAACTGTTATCTCCCTTTTGTTTAAAAGTTAATTAATGTGTTTTGGGTATACATTCCTTTTCATTTCCTCAGTGTTCAGTGTTAAGCTGACTGGATGTTATCTGGTTGTCAGGGAGAGTTACGGTGGGCTGTGGATGCTGTCTGTGCCCCCCCACATCAGCCCAGGTCTACAGGCTGAATAAGCCATCTTATTTCCTAGACTGGGTCAAAGTAACTGATATGGCTCATCCTCCTGCCTTTCCTGCCCTGGGGGCAGGGTAAGAATGGCTGACAGAGAGCTTCCTGTTTCCTGTTTGCCTCTAGGAGAGCACAATTCTAAATGGCCCCACTTTTCTGCCTTGGAAAGGCAATTGTCCTCTGCTCTAAATCAACCCTCATGGGAAGTCACCTGCAATTCTTTTCTTCATAATGCCTCGCCTTCTAGAGATAACAGTTAAGAATTCCTTACTGTGCTGCTTGTTAGATGAAAAAAATGAAAATAGTAAAATTGCAGATGAATTACAGCTATTGCTGTAGCTATTTTGAGGAAGACTTTTAGAAATTAAAATATTAATGAATACTTTGAGTATGTAAAAGATCATGTCTTTAATTTGGAAATCCTTATAATAAATTTTTGATTTACAATTTTAAAAGTAACAGAAATTATTTTTCTAGGTCAATCTGTTAAATTTGTGAATTTGAACAGATTAATTTTATGCCTCATAAAATCAGTGAGGATTTTCAGTTAAGCATTGATTTTGTGAAATGTGTAAGAAGATTACCAAATTCACATTTAGAGCCAGACATTTAACTGTGATGTGACCCTTAACCTGAGATTCCAGACTCTCCATGCTCTGACGCTGCATATTCTCTGTGTTCTGTGTTCTGATGCTCTTCGAAACTCTCTGTCCCTGTGAAATCTATAGACTCACAGACCTCTGACCTTGCTCTGTCATTTTCCCAAACTGTAGGGCAGTGATTCTCAAACTTTAGTGTGTATCAGAATCACCTGGAGGGCTTGTTACAATGCAGATTGCTGGGCCTCACCACAGCTTCTGATTCAGTAGATATGGGATGAGGTCTGAGAATTTCCATTTCTAAGGAATGACCAAGTTATGCAGATTCAGCTGGTCCAGGGACTGCACTTTAAGGATCACTGCATGAGACCTTTGCTTGAAACATTTGTGGTAAGCAGAATAACGGCCCTCCTGATATGCCTACATCTAATCCCCAGAACGTGTGTATATGTTATCTAATATGGGAAAAGGAACGTTGCAGATGTGATTGAGTGAAGGACCTTGAGATGGGGAGATTATTCTGTATCATGTGGATAGGCCCAGTATAATCACAAGGGTCCTTATGAGAGGGAAATCTGTGGCTCAAAGGCAGGAAAAGGAGATGTGATGACAGTAGCAGTAGTTGGAGTAATGCACTTTGAAGATGAAGGAAGGGGTCATAAACCAAGAAATTCAGGCAGTCTTGAGAAGATGGAAAAGACAAAGAAATGAATTCTCTCTGGGAGCCTCCAAAAAGAGCACAGCTCTACCAACGCATTGATTTTAGCACCATGAGATTGATTTCAGTTTCTGACCTCCAGAGGTATAAGATAATAAATTTCTGTTTTCTTAAGCTGATAAATGTGTGGTAGTTTCTTATAGCAACCACAGGAAACTAATACAATATCCCACCCCATACTGTAGTTGATCTGAACCTTATCCACTTTAGCTCAAATTTTAATAGAAGTCTACTTCAACCTGCATCTTCATGTTTACTCAGTGATCTCAGTCCCAAACTGCCTATCCTTTGGGAATTCCTGATGCATTTATTATCTTGACCAGTTACGTAGATTGAAAGGATCTCATTCATTTAACGGTTTGTTAATATTGTAAACACCAAGCAGACTAATGATGAAAAGCTATAATTTTTGCTCATGAAGAGCTCCTAATTTATTGGGGGAGGCAGATGTACAGGACTATCTTAATAATATATATCACATACATGAATGTGTCAAAAGACTACATATGGTTTACGTGTATCATATATCATATACCTAATATAACATATACTACCTTAGAGTATGATCATTCATTTATGTTTTTCTATGAAGAGATTGTAAACTTCTGGTGAGGAGGGATAATTTCTAATACCCCTAATTTCTTGAATATAATAATGTGTCCTCTTTTGAGTTATGTTAATTATTTTTAAAAGCCTGGTAGAAAAATTATCCTTTTCTTATGTTAGGATCACATAAACCATCATTCACAAGTACACTTTATTTTATAAAGTCTTTCAAAACTTTGGGTCCATAGTGGAAGACAGCAGAGAGATAAGATAAAGATCTTTTTTTTTTTTTTAAATGTTTAAATTTTTATTTTCACTATACTTTAAGTTCTAGGGTACATGTGCGTAATGTGCAGGTTTGTTACATTTGTATACATGTGCCGTGTTGGTGTGCTGCACCCATTAACTTGTCATTTACATAAAGTATGTCTCCTAATGCTATCCCTCCTCCCTCTTCCCATCCCACCACAGGCCCCGGTGTGGGACGTTCCCCACCCTGTGTCCAAGTGTTCTCATTGCTCAATTCCCACCTATGAGTGAGAACATGTGATGTTTGGTTTTCTGTCCTTGCAATAGTTTGCTCAGAATGATGGTTTCCAGCTTCATCCGTGTCCCTGCAAAGGACAAGAACTCATCTTTTTTATGGCTGCATAGTATTCCATGGTGTATATGTGCCACATTTTCTTAATCCAGTCTATCATTGATGGACATTTGGGTTGGTTCCAAGTCTTTGCTATTGTGAATAGTGCCTCAAAAAACATACATATACATGTATCTTTATAGTAGTATGATTAATAATCCTTTGGGTATATATGCAGTAATGGGATGGCTGGGTCAAATGGTATTTCTAGTTCTAGATCCTGGAGGAATCGCCACACTGTCTTCCACAATGGTGGAACTAGTTTACAATCCCACCAACAGTGTAAAAGTGTTCCTATTTCTCCACGTCCTCTCCAGTACCTGCTGTTTCCTGACTTTTTAATGATCGCCATTCTAACTGCTGTGAGATAGTGCCTCATTGTGGTTTTGATTTGCATTTCTCTGATGGCCAGTGATGATGAGCATTTTTTCCTGTGTCTGCATGAATGTCTTATTTTGAGAAATGTCTGTTCATATCCTTTGCCCACTTTTTGATGGGGTTGTTTGATCTTTTTCTTCTAAATCTGTTTAAGTTCTTTGTAGATTCTGGATACTAGCCTTTTGTCAGATGGGTGGATTATGAAAGTTTTCTCCCATTCTGTAGGTTACCTGTTCACTCTGATGGTAATTTTTTTTGCTGTGCAGAAGCTCTTTAGTTGAATTAGATCCCATTTGTCTATTTTGGCTTTTGTTGCCATTGCTTTTGGTGTTTTAGTCATGAAGTCCTTGCCCATGCCTATGTCCTGAATGGTATTGGCTAGGTTTTCTTCCAGGGTTTTTATGGTTTTAGGTCTAACATTTAAGTCTTTAATCCATCTTGAATTAATTTTTGTATAAGGTATAAGGAAGGGATCCAGTTTCAGCTTTCTACATATAGATATCCAGTTTTCCCAGCACTGTTTATTTATTTACTTATTTATCTAACTTTTTAATAAAAATTCCAGCCAACATTTATTATTTCAGACAAAAATAAGAGAATAATGATTGACTGAAGAGGCCAAAAATTGTAATTTTCATATAGTTTGCTTACATCAGTTGAAAACATTTTAACTTATAGGAGTTTTTTTTTTTTAATACTTTAATTTCTAGGGTACATGTACACAATATGCAAGTTTGTTACATATGTATACATGTGCCATGTTGGTGTGCTGCATCCATTAACTAGTCTTTTACATTAGGTATATCTCCTAATGCTATCCCTCCTCCCTCCCCCCACCCCATGACAGGCCCCAGTATGTGATGTTCCCCTTCCTGTGTCCAAGTGTTCTCATTGTTCAATTCCCACCTATGAGTGAGAACACGCAGTGTTTGGTTTTTTGTCCTTGCGATATATTGCTGAGAATGATGGCTTCCAGCTTCATCCATGTCCCTGCAAAGGACAATAACTCATCCGTTTTTATGGCTGCATAGTATTCCATGGTGTGTATGTGCCACATTTTTTAATCCAGTCTATCATTGATGGACATTTGGGTTGGTTCCAAGTCTTTGCTATTGTGAATAGTGCTGCAATAACATACATGTGCATATGTCTTTATAGCATCATGATTTATAATCCTTTGGGTATATACCCAGTAATGGGATGCCCAGCACCATTTATTAAATAGGGAATCCTTTCCCTGTTACTTGTTTTTGTCAGGTTTGTCAAAGACCAGATGGTTGTAGATGTGTGGTATTATTTCTGAGGGCTCTGTTCTGTTCCATTGGTCTATATACCTGTTTTGGTACCAGTACCATGCTGTTTTGGTTACTGTAACCTTGTAGTATAGTTTGAAGTCAGGTAGCGTGATGCCTCCAGCTTTGTTCTTTTGGCTTAGGATTGTCTGGTCAATGCGGGCTCTTTTTTGGTTCCATATGAACTTTAAAGTGGAAGAAAGTCATTGGTAGCTTGAAGGGGATGGCATTGAATCTATAATTACCTTGGGCAGTATGGCCATTTTCACGATATTGATTCTTCCTATCCATGAGCATGGAATGTTCTTCCATTTGTTTGTGTCCTCTTTATTTTGTTGAGCAGTGGTTTGTAGCTCTCCTTGAAGAGCCCCTTCACATCTCTCGTAAGTTGGATTCCTAGGTATTTTATTCTCTTTGTAGCAATTGTGAATGGGAATTCACTCATGATTTGGCTCTCTGCTTGTCTGTTATTGGTGTATAGGAATGCTTGTGATTTTTGCACATTGATTTTGTGTCCTGAGACTTTGCTGAAGTTGCTTATCAGCTTAAGGAGATTTTGGGCTGAGACGACAGGGTTTTCTAATATACAATCATGTCAACTGCAAACAGGGACAATTTGCCTTCCTCATTTCTTAATTGAATACCCTTTATTTATTTCTTCTGCCTGATTGCCCTGGCCAGAACTTCTAACATTATGTTGAATAGGAGTGGTGACAGAGGGCATCCCTGTCTTGTGCCAGTTTTCAAAGGGAATGCTTCCAGTTCTTGCCCATTTAGTATGATCTTGCCTGTGGGTTTGCCATAAATAGCTCTTATCATTTTGAGATATGTCCCATCAGTAACTAGTTTATTGAGAGTTTTTAGCATGAAGGGCTGTTGAGTTTTGTCAAAGGCCTTTTCTACATCTACTGAGATAATCATGTGGTTTTTGTCTTTGATTCTGTTTATATGATGGGTTACGTTTATTGATTTGCATATGTTGAACCAGTCTTGCAACCCAGGGATGAAGTCAACTTGATCATGGTGGATAAGCTTTTTAACATACTGCTGGATTTGGTTTGCCAGTATTTTGTTGAAGATTTTTGCATCAATGTTCATCAGGGATATTGGTCTAAAATTCTCTTTTTTTGTTATGTCTCTGCCAGGCTTTGGTATCAGGATGATGTTGGCCTCATAAAATGAGTTAGGGAGGATTCCCTCTTTTTCTATTGATTGGAATAGTTTCAGAAGGAATGGTATCAGCTCCTCTTTGTACCTCTGGTAGGATTTGGCTGTGAATCCATCTGCTCCTGGACTTTTTTTTAGGTTGGTAGGCTATTAATTATTGCCTCAATTTCAGAGCCTGTTATTGTTCTATTCAGGGATTCAACTTCTTCCTGGGTTAGTCTTGGGCGGTGTATGTGACCAGGAATTTATCCATTTCTTCTAGATTTTCTAGTTTATTTGTGTAGAGGTGTTTATAGTATTCTCTGATGGTAGTTTGTATTTCTATGGGATCAGTGGTGCTATCCCCTTTATCATTTTTTGTGTCTATTTGATTCTTCTCTATTTTCTTCTTTATTAGTCTTGCTAGTGGTTTATCAATTTTGTTGATCTTTTCAGAAAATCAGCTCCTGAATTCATTGATTTTTCAAGGTTTTTTTGTGTCTTTATCCCCTTCAGTTCTGCTCTGATCTTAGTTATTTGTTGCCTTCTGCCAGCTTTTGAATGTGTTTGCTCTTGCTTCTCTAGTTCTTTTAATTGTACAGTTAGGGTGTCTTTTCTGCTTTCTCTTGTGGGCATTTAGTGCTATAAATGTCCCTCTACACACTGCTTTAAATGCAGGCCTGGTAGTGACAAATGTGTCCCATTTGTCTCTGCTTTAAATGTGTCCCAGAGATTCTGGTATGTTGTGTCTTTGTTCTCATTGGTTTCAAAGAACATCTTTATTTCCACCTTCATTTCATTATGTACCTTATAGTCATTCAAGAGCAGGTTGTTCAGTTTCCATGTAGTTGAGCGGTTTTGGGTGAGTTTCTTAGTCCTGAGTTCTAATTTGATTGCACTGTGGTTTGAGAGACAGTTTGTTATAATTTCTATTCTTTTACATTTGCTGAGGAGTGCTTTACTTCCAACTATGTGGTCAATTTTGGAATAAGTGCGATGTGGTGCTGAGAAGAATGTATATTCTGTTGATTTGGGATGCAGAGTTCTGTAGATGTCTATTAGGGGTCCAGAGCTGAGTTCAATTCCTGGATATCCTTGTTAACCTTCTGTCTCATTGATCTGTTTAATATTGAGAGTGGAGTGTTAAAATCTCCCATTATTATTGTGTGGGAGTCTAAGTCTCTTTGTAGGTCTCTAAGGACTTGTTTTATGAATCTGGGTGCTCCTGTATTGGGTCCATATATATTTAGATATATGGTGAATTGATCCCTTTACCATTATGTAACAGCCTTCTTTGTCTCTTGAATACAGCAGACTGATGGGTCTTGACTCTTTATCCAATTTGCCAGTCTGTGTCTTTTAATTGGAGCATTTAGCACATTTACATTTAAGGTTAATATTGTTATGTATAAATTTGATCCTGTCATTATGATGTTACCTGGTTATTTTGCTCATTAGTTGATGCAGTTTCTTCCTAGCATTGATGGTCTTTACAATTTGGCATGTTTTTGCAGTGGCTGGTACCTGTTGTTCCTTTCCATGTTTAGTCCTTCCTTCAGGAGCTCTTGTAAGGCAGGCCTGGTGGTGACAAAATCTCTCAGCATTTGCTTGTCTGTAAAGGATTTTATTTCTCCTTCACTTATTAACCTTAGTTTGGCTGGATATGAGATTTGGGGTTGAAAATTCTAATAAGAATGTTGAATATTGGCCCTCACTCTCTTCTGAGTTATAGAGTTTCTGCCAAGAGATCCACTATTAATCCGATGGGCTTCCCTTTGTGGGTAACCTGACTTTTCTCTCTGGCTGCCCTTAACATTTTTCTTTCATTTCAATTTGGTGAATCTGACAGTTATGTGTCTTGGAGTTGCTCTTCTTGAGGAGAATCTTTGTGGCATTCTCTGTACTTCCTGAATTTGAAATGTTGGCCCGCCTTGCTAGGTTGGGGAAGTTTTCCTGGATAATATCCTGAAGAGTGTTTTCCAACTTGGTTGCATTCTCCCCTCACTTTCAGGTACACCAAGCAGACATAGATTGGGTTTTTTCACATAGTCCCATATTTCTTGGAGACTTTGTTCATTCCTTATACTCTTTTTTCTCTAAACTTCTCTTCTCACTTCATTTCGTTAATTTGATCTTCAATCACTGATATCCTTTCTTCAGTTGATCAAATCAGCTACTGAGGCTTGTGTATGGATCACGTAGTTCTTGTACCATGGTTTTCAGCTCCATCAGGTCATTTAACGTCTTTTCTATGCTGTTTATTCTAGTTGGCCATTCATCTAATCTTTTTCAAGGTTTTTAGCTTCTTTGTGATGGGTTCGAACATCCTCCTTTAGCTCGAAGAAGTTTGTTTTTACTGATCTTTTGAAGCTTTTTTCTCTCAACTTGTCAAAGTCATTCTGCATCCAGCTTTGTCCTGTTACTGGTGTGGCACTGCATTCCTTTGGAGGAGAAAAGGCACTCTGATTTTTAGAATTATTAGCTTTCTGTTCTGGTTTCTCCCCATCTTTGTGGTTTTGTCTACCTTTGGTCTTTGATAATGGTGATGTACAGATGGGGTTTTGGTGTGGATGTCCTTTCTGTTTGTTAGTTTTCCTTCTAACAGTCAGGACCCTCAGCTGCAGGTCTGTTGGAGTTTGCTGGAGGTCCACTCCAGACCTGTTTGTGTGGGTATCACCAGTGGAGGCTGCGGAATAGCAAATATTGCAGAACTGAAAATGTTGCTGCCTGATTCTTCCTCTGGAAGCTTCGTCTCAGAGTGGCACCCAGCTGTATGAGGTGTCAGTCAGCCCCTACTGGGAGGTGTCTCCCAGTTAGGCTACTTGGGGGTCAGGGACCCACTTGAGGAGGCAGCCTGTCCATTCTCAGATCTCAAACTCCATGCTGGGAGAACCACTACTCAAAGCTGTCAGACAGGGACGTTTCAGTCTGCAGAAGTTTCTGCTGCCTTTTGTTCAGCTATGCCCTTCCCCCAGAAGTGGAGTCTATAGAGGCAGGCAGGCCTCCTTGAACTGCATGGGCTCCACCCAGTTCGAGCTTCCAGGCCACTTTGTTTACCTATTCAAGCCTCAGCAATGGCGGATGCCCCTACTCCCGCCTTGCTGCCACCTTGCAGTTCAATCTCAGACTGCTGTGCTAGCAGTGAGCGAGGCTCCATGAGCATAGGACCCTCTGAGCCAGGCACAGGATATAATCTCCTAGTGTGCCGTTTGCTAAGATGGTTGGAAAAGCACAGTGTTAGGGTGGGAGTGTCCCAATTTTCCAGGTACCATCTGTCACAGCTTCCCTTGGCTACGAAAGGGAATTCCCTGATCCCTGTGCTTCCTGGGTGAGGTGATGCCCTGCCCTGCATCTGCTCACACTCTGTGGGCTGCATTCACTGTCTGACAAGCCCCAGTGAACCTAGTACCTCAGTTGGAAATGCAGAAATCACCCATCTTCTGTGTTGCTCACGCTGGGAACTATAGACTGTAGCTATTCCTATTTGGCCATCTTGAAACTGCCCATCAAGAATCTTTTTTCTTGGAACCAACACTAGCACTACATCATGAAAAGAGCATTGAGTAGGAGTTAAGAAGCCAAAATTCTTGTTTTGGAGCAAATATTTCTTCCATAAAATGAGTGAATCTAGTTAGATTGTCTCTAAGTTTCTTTCAGATCTGGAAGTCTATGTTTTGATAATCTTTGTATCTCTTACAACCCGAAGCACATATGCCTTGCACAGGAGAGGAACTCTTAAATAAAGAAAGCAATCCAAGTATTATTTTGGACGTATCAAGCTGTTTTATATTCCACACATTGCTAACATGTAAGTATCTCTGTTTCTGGAACAAAATAGAGTTATCAGATACAAAGCAAAACAAAATTTCAAAATCAAGATAAAATTATTTACTTGAAAGTGAATTTAGGTGGGTTAATGTGCTGTAACAACAGTGTATAGGTAATATCTTTTGTTCTCTATTAACTTAAAAGAAGTCTGAATGTCCTAAGCACCTTACAGCATCAGGGACAGCTATTCAAGTAACACACAATGAAGTGAAGATCTGGCAATCAGTAGGCTGATTTGACAAGCGAAGATTATGAGAGATTATAATTCAAGCTAGGACAATTCTTCAAAAATCATCAGTCAAGACACTTTTGGTTATGCTGAGTCATGTGTTAATTCTTCAACTGACAACAACAAGAAATGATGGATAAACTTAAAAAATATGTCTTTGAAGGCATCTGTGAGTTATCAAAGCAGAGAGTGGTTGCAGGGCTGAAATCCTGGAGAAATGAGAAGCACAAAAATGAACCGAATCATTGTTGCCATTTTCTCTCTAGAGGCATTGGGTGATTGACAAATGGAGAATAAAATATGAAAAAGTTGAATAGAAAAGGGTGTCTGAGAGGTTTAAAATCTAAGTTTAGTTTTTATTAATATGATATAGCTGAATGAACATATTGGAATTTAGGGTCTACCAAGAAGGAGGGATTCTGGAAAATATATTGCAAGGGCTTTCATTTGGGATCTGCAAAATACTGCATTTTAGGAGCAAAGATGAAACACATGTAGACAGCCCTTACCAAAAAAAAGTCTTTTTTTCATGCCAGCTCCACTGTTGATTGGATTAAGGTGATCTGTTTACTCAATACTTGCCAGAAGCAAAAGTAAATCATCTCGGAAGGACTACAGCATTATGCAGAGCCTCAAGTAATTTCCATAGCTTTTTATCCTCAATTTATGGTATGTGATAAAAATGTACCAGACATACCAGCAAACAAAACCAGTGATCAAAACTCAAGTAAAAACAAATAGATACAGACTAATGTTCAAGAGATTACATGGCAAGGTGGATAATTTGAGCAGAGAACTGAACACTATGAAAGAAAGCTAAATAGTAGTTTTAAAATTTCTGTTCTTTTACATTTCCTGAGGAGTGCTTTACTTCCAACAACGTGGCCAATTTTGGAATAAGTGCAAAGTGGTGCTGACAAGAATGTATATTCTGTTGATTTGGGGTGGACAGTTCTGTAGATGTCTATTAGATCCGCTTGCTGCAGAGCTGAGTTCAATTCCTGGATATCCTTGTTAACTTTCTGTCTTGGGGATCTGTCTAATATTGACAGTAGGGTGTTAAAGTCTCCCATTATTATTATGTGGGAGTCGAAGTCTCTTTGTAAGTCTCTAAGGACTTGCTTTATGAATCTGGGTGCTCCTGTATTGGGTGCATATATATTTAGTATAGTTAGCTCTTCCTGATTAATTGATCCCTTTACCATTATGTAATGGCCTTCTTTGTCTCTTTTGATCTTTGTTGGTTTAAAGTCTCTTTTATCAGAGACTGGGATTGCAGCCCCTGCTTTTTTTTTGCTTTCCATTTGCTTGGTAGCTCTTCCTCCATCCCTTTATTTTGAGCCTATGTGTGTCTCTGCATGTGAGGTGGGTCTCCTGAATACAGCAAACTGATGGGTCTTGACTCTTTATCCAATTTGCCAGTCTGTGTCTTTTAATTGGACCATTTAGTCCATTTACATTTAAGGTTAATATCGTTATGTGTGAACTTCATCCTGTCTTTATGATATGAGCTGGTTATTTTGCTCACTAATTGATACAGTTTCTTCCTAGCATCGATGGACTTTACATTTTGACATGTTTTTGCAATGGCTGGTACCTGTTGTTCCTTTCCATGTTTAGTGCTTCCTTCAGGATCTCTTGTAGGGCAGGCCTGGTGGTGACAAAATCTCTCAGCATTTGCTTGTCTGTAAAGGATTTTATTTCTCCTTCACTTACGAAGCTTAGTTTGGCTGCATATGAAATTCTGGGTTGAAAATTCTTTTCTTTAAGAATGTTGAATATTGGCCCCCACTCTCTTCTGGCTTGGAGAGTTTCTGCCAAGAGATCTGCTGTTAACCTGATGGGCTTCCCTTTGTGTGTAACCCGACCTTTCTCTCTGGCTGCCCTTAACATTTTTTCCTTCATTTCAACTTTGGTGAATCTGACAATTATATATCTTGGAGTTGCTCTTCTCCAGGAGTATCTTTGTGGCATTCTCTGTATTTCCTGAATTTGAATGTTGGCCTGCCTTACTAGGTTGGGGAAGTTCTCCTGGATGATATCCTGCAGAGTGTTTTCCAACTTGGTTCCATTTTCTCCATCACTTTCAGGCACACCAATCAGACGTAGATTTGGTCTTTTTACATAATCCCATACTTCTTGGAGGCTTTGTTCATTTCTTTTTACTCTTTGTTCTTCACGATTCTCTTTTTGCTTCATTTTGTTCATTTGATCTTCAATCACTGATACTCTTTCTTCCAGTTGATTGAGTTGGTTACTGAAGCTTGTGCAATTGTCACATAGTTCTCGCGTTATGATTTTTATCTCTATCAGTTCTTTTAAAGTCTTCTCTGCATTGATTATTCTAGTTATCCATTCATCCATTCTTTTTTCAAGGTTTTTAGTTTCTTTGCGCTGGTTATGTAGTTCCTCCTTTAGCTCTAAGTTTGATCGACTGAAGTCTTCTTCTCTCAACTCATCAAAGTCATTCTCCGTTCAACTTTGTTCCATTGCTGGTGATGAGCTGTGTTCCTTTGGAGGGGGAGATGTGCTCTGAATTTTGAATTTCCAGCTTTTCTGCGCTGCTTTTTCCCCATCTTTGTGATTTTATCTGCCTTTGGTCTTTGATGATGGTGATGTACGGATAGGGTTTTGGTGTGGGTGTCTTTTCTGTTAGTTTTCTTTCTAACAGTCAGGACCCTCAGCTGTAGGTCTGTTGGAATTTGCTTGAGGTCCACTCCAGACCCTGTTTACCTGGGTATCAGCAGTGGAGGCTGCAGAAGATAGAATATTGCTGCACAGCGAGTGTTGTTGTCTGATTCTTGCTCTGGAAGCTTTGTCTTAAGGGTGTACCCTGCCGTGTGAGGTGTGAGGTGTAGGTCTGCACCTAGTTGGGGATGTCTCCCAGTTAGGCTACTCAGAGTTCAGGGACCCACTTGAGCAGGCAGTCTGTCTGTTCTCAGATCTCAACCTGCCTGCTGGGAGATCCACTGCTCTCTTCAAAGCTATCAGACAGGGGCACTTTTCTCTGCCGAGGTTTCTGCTGCTTTTTGTTTAGCTATGCCCTGTCCCCAGAGGAGGAGTCTACAGTGGCAGGCCTACCTCCTTGAGCTGCAGTGAGCTCCACCCAGTTCAAGCTTCCTGGCAGCTTTGTTTACCTACTTAAGCCTCAGCAATGGTGGGCGCCCCTCCCCCAGCCTCGCTGCCACCTTGCAGTTAGATCTCTGACTGCTGTGCTAGCAATAAGGGAGGCTCCATGGGTGTGGGACCTTCCGGGCCAGCTGTGGGGTATAATCCCCTAGTATGCCATTTGCTAAGACCCTTGGTAAAGTGCAGTATTAGGGTGGGAGTTACCCAATTTTCCAGGTATTGTTTGTCTCAGTTTCCCTTGGCTAGGATATGGGATTCCCTTCCCCCTTGCGCTTCCCAGGTGAGGCGATGCCTTGCCCTGCTTCAGCTCTCACTGATCGGGCTGCACCAGCTGACCAGCACCGATTGTCCGGCACTCCCCAGTGAGATGAACCCGGTACCTCAGTTGAAAATGCAGGAATCACCCATCTTCTGTGTCACTCACACTGGGAGCTAGAGGCTGGAGCTGTTCCTATTTGGCCGTCTTGGGCACCAGTCTTAAATAGTAGTTTTACAACTAAATTTTACAATTATCAAAGTGAAGAACTCCATAGATGATTTAAGAGCACATTAGACAGAGCCAAAGATAAGATTAAGGAAATGGAAGATAGATCAAAAGAAAATATCCAAACTGAAGCATTGAGAGGAAAGTATGGAAAATATAAAAGAGAATATAAGAGACACAGGGACATAATAAAAAGATCTAATGTGTGTGATTAGATTAGGAGAGGAAAGAAAGAATAATGCAAAACAACATTTAAATAATGACCAAGAATTCTGAAACTGATGGAAATATATGAAGCCACATCTACAAAAAGTGCTATGGACTCCAAGCAGGATAAATATAAAGATTTTCTCTGGGGCTTGGTTTATGAGGATTAGTTACTTTGGCAGACAGTTAGTTTAGCTAACTAAAATATTGCAATTTTCAGGCTATTTGACAATAAGAAGTGTCCACTGAGATGTAAGCAGAAGTTGTCAATTAGGATTTTCAGGAAAATTCCTCAGGAGAGAAATAGACACTGTCATACACCCTTTATCTTTGCCCACTACCTTCTTCCTGATTCTTGAAATAGGCATGATGGCCGAGTTTTCAGCAGCTATATTGGTGTATTAGGCCATTGTGATAGTCAATTTTATGTGTCAACTTGGCTAAGTCACATTACCCAAATATTTGGTTAAACACTAGTCTAGATGTTGCTGTGAAGGTATTTTTAAAAGATGAGATTAACATTTTAATTAGTAGACTTTGAGTAAAGCAGATTACCACCTACAGTCTGCTTTGGTTATGATTTGGCCTTATCTAACCAGTTGAAATTCTTGCGAGAAAAAAGACGTTCCTTGAGGAACGTTCCTTGAGGAAGAGAGAATTCTGCCAGCAGTCTGCCTTTGGACTTAAGCTGCAATGTCAGCTCTTCCCTTGGTCTACAGCCCACTGGCTTACCCTGCAGATTTTGAACTTACCAGCTTTTGGAATCATGTGAGCCAATTTCTCAAAATAAATCAGTCTGTCCTCTCCCCCACCCTCTTTGCCTACTGTGTGTGACACACATCCTATTGGTTCAGTTTCTCTGGAGATATCTGATTAATACAGCCATGAAAGTCATGTGCAAGGGACAGTGGAGCAGAAAGTTGTAAGAAATCAGGATCTCTGATATCTGTGGTACTTCCACACCAGCTTTAAACTGCTTATCTTTGGACTTCTTGTATGTGGGAGACAAGAATATTTGTACTTTTTATATGTTTTTCACTAGATTTTTTGTTACATGCAGTCCCAAATAACACAGAGAAAATGACATTTAAAAAATTACCTGAATCATGGCTGACTTTTCTTTTTACTCATACAATAGGCATGCATGGCAGAAGGCCAAGTGGATTCCATTTTCTTCACCAGTTCATTAGTCTCTATTTATTTTAAAATGTGTGAAGGGACATGGAACTCCGGGTTCTTTAGTATCAGTTATAATCAATGACCATGAATCAGGCCAACAGAGTCTTTCAGGTTTATCTGGTACTACCACATGAAAAGAAATTTCTCCTCATTGATAATGCTTTATTCATGTAAGAAATCTAAACTGATCCACATATATGACAAATGAAGTAAGGTATTAAAAACACATAAAATATCACAGATAGCATTTATAGAACAATTATTTTAAGACTAAGACTCAGGTATTTATTTCTAAATTCATTTGAAATAGAAAAATCAAACTCGTTGAACATCATAAAATGAAACAGAAATACAATTCTGACGAAGCCTAAAGCAAACAAAGATTGATTAAAATTATTTGCTTTATTCAGAGATTACATTAAGGTTAGGAATTAAACTGTTGTATGCTAGGCTGTCTCATCTCTATAAACTCAAAATAATGTCACTCAATATTCTTTTCCTTTTTCCATTTATCTTGTCTTCCTACTATGGCTGAGTTCTTAACAGTATTATTTATGACAGGGAACATTTTTGTTGCTTTTAAGGAAAATATTTGCTTTTTTTTAAGTAATAATTTTTCATGAAGTTTGTTGGAAGCAATTTGTAGATGCTGTTGTTAACAGTTTTTGTTTGGATTCCCAGAGAAAATCCCACTACGTGAATTGTGATGTGAAAGAATACTGGACCAATGGCCTAAGGGAAATCATGTTAAACTACCAAAACTCACAAATAAATAAATTAGTTGCCTTTCTTTGTGACGAAGGATTTATAAGCTGTTTAAGCTACACTTTTTCAGATGTCTCACATTTGAAATGAAATTACTGGGAAAGAGTTGGTGACTTTTTTATAAAACAGACTGTATTAGTCAGGGTTCTCTAGAGGGACAGAACTAATAGGATAGATCTGTATATAAAGGGGAATTTATTAAGTATTAATTCACATGATCACAAGGTCCCACAATAGGCCACCTGCAAGCTGACGGGCAAGGAGCAGTCCCAGTCCCAAAATTGAAGAACTTGGAGTCCAATGTTCACGGGCAGCAAGCATCCAGGGTGAGAGAAAGATGTAAGCTGGGAGGCTAGGCCAGTCTAGTCTTTTTACATTATTCTGTCTGCTTTATAATCTAGCTGCACTGGCAGCTGATTAGATGGTGCCCACCTGGATTAAAGGTGGGTCTGCCTTTCCCAGCCCACTGACTCAAATGTTAATCTCCTTTGGCAACACCCTCACAGACACATCCAGGATCAATACTTTGCATCATTCAATCCAAACAAGTTTACACACAGTATTAACCATCACGTAGACCAACACTATTTTTTTCTCCCAGGCTGACTGTAAAAAATTTTAAATATTTATTTGAAAGCAACAAGTTTTTTGAAGTTGGAGCCAGTTACTTTTGTCTGCCATAATCTTGAGAATTAACTGAGATGTTCAAATCACAAAATCATAATCTTCAACAAAGTGTAAAGGCCAAGAATAGAAAAGACTCTGAAAATCACATGCCAATCTGAAATTTGGTTTCTCTGTTCTGTCTCCTTTTTAATCTCTTAATTGAAAATATTTGTTTTCTGTTTTTTTTTTTGTCTGTGATAACTATCCCTCACAGGCCTTGTAGGCTCACTGGCCAAATGTAACCAGCGAAGTGAGGTGTCCCCCCTTCCACTGACTTTGTGGAATATTTTTTCTCACCTTTGTCTATATCCTATCCTACTATAACTTTCAACTTTCTTCATGTTACAATTAACCAATTAGTCTGAAACTGTCTTCCAAAGTCTTCCTTTTACTGTGCTTTGTAGTGTTATCCTGAAGAAAAAAGTTTAAGTAGTTTGAAAATAGAGTAGGAACCATATAGTATAGTTAGCAGGAACTATATTTAATCTGTGATAGCTTCTTTTGTTTTTCTTCAATTCTCTTTATTTATTTACTTAAAAACATTTTTAACTGAACTTTTTATTTTGAGATCATTGTAGATTCACATACAGTTGTAAGAAATATGGAATGATTCTGGGCCGGATGTGGTGGCTCATGCCTGTAATCCCAGCACTTTGGGAGGCCGACGCAGGCGGATCACAAGGTGAGGAGTTTGAGACCAGTCTGGCCAATATGGTGAAAGTCCATCTCTACTAAAAATACAAAAATTAGCCCAGTGTGGTGGCAGGTGCCCGTAGTCCCACCTACTCGGGAGGCTGAGGCGGAAGAATTGTTTGAACCCAGGAGGCAGAGGTTGCATTGAGCTGAGATCATGCCACTGCACTCCAGCCTGGGCGACAGAGTGAGACTCTGTCTCAAAATAATAATAATAATATTAATGATTCTGTGTATGCTTTACCCAGTTTCTCCCAGTGATAATATCTAGCAAAATCATAGCACAATATTATTATCAGATATTGACATTAATACAGTCGAGATATAGAAGATTTCCATCAGCACAAGGATTCCTCATGTTGCCTTTTTAGTGCTACAACTGATTCCCTCCTGCCTCCATTTCCTCATTAACTCTTGGCAGTCACTAATCTGTTCTACATTTCTATAATTTTGTCATTTCAAGAATGTTATATAAATGGAACTATATAGTGTGTAACATTTTGGAATTGTCTTTTTCCATTCAGCAAAATTTTCTATGGTGAACATCTTTTCATGTATTTAGTGCCATCTATGTATATTTTTAAATGAAGTGTCTCTTGAATAGTGGATTAAAATTTTTTTTTGTTTACTGTTGAGTTTGGAGGGTTCTTTATATAGTCCAGATTGAAGTTTTTTGTTTTTTTTTGTTTTTTTTTTTTAATAAATTCGTCATTTGCAAACATTTTTTCCTGGTCTGCAGCTACTCTTTTCATCCTCTTAACAGGATCTTTAATAGAACAAACGTTTTTAATTTTTATAAAGTCTGATTTATCGCTTTTTTCTTTCATGGCTCATGCTTTTTGTGTTAAGTCTAAGAACTCTTTGAGAGATGCCAGTTGTAATGCCAAAAGACTCAGTCTTGAATGCCATAATCCCGAATGTTGAAATCTCTAAAGATCAAAATTCCAAAAGTCGAAACCTCTAACACCTAAAATCCCTAAAATTTTAAATCCTGAAAATCAGAGTTAGTGCATTTTGGATTGTCTGCAGGATAGCTGCATCATTTTAGTTGCATTATGTTATGCAGAACGATTCCTTTGTTATTGTCTTTATTTGGAAGTCATGGTTTGAGGAAATGCAATTGAGTGCCAAACTGACAAGGGGTGAATTCATGGCCTTAATTTTAGTTGCCAACTTGACTGGACTAAGAATCACCTATACAGTTGGTAAAGCATATTTTGGGTGTGTTTCCAGAAGAGATTAGTGTGTGAGTCTCAGTGGACTAGGTGAGGAAGATCTGCCCTCAATCTTGGCAAGCACTACTCAATCAGCAAGGGGGCTGAAGATAACAAATACAGAAGGTGAACTGATCTCTCTCTGAGAGCTGGGAGAGACCTTTCTTCTGTTTTTTTTTTTTTTTTTTTGTCTGTCACAGTATTTCACATGACCACAGTTATATAAGTGATTCCTTTATAAATATGTTCTCTCTGCTCATAAATGTTATACATGTACAACTGTCATACATGTACAACTGTCATACATGTACAACTGTCTTTTTAGTATGCTGAGTGTATATGTTTGCAAAACATGCATGTTATTATTGCCTTTTTTCTTGTGTAAAGTGACCTATGAAGTGTTCTGTTGTGTTTTTAAATATTTCTCAAATAAATCCCCCTTTAAAAGTGTAAATAAATATATATATATTTTTTGTTTGTTTGTTTTTTGTTTTTTTTTTTTTGTTGTTTTTTTTTTTTGAGACGGAGTCTTGCTCTGTAGCCCGGGCTGGAGTGCAGTGGCCGGATCTCAGCTCACTGCAAGCTCCGCCTCCCGGGTTTAGGCCATTCTCCTGCCTCAGCCTCCGGAGTAGCTGGGACTACAGGCGCCCGCCACCTCGCCCGGCTAGTTTTTTGTATTTTTAGTAGAGACGGGGTTTCACGGTGTTAGCCAGGATGGTCTCGATCTCCTGACCTCGTGATCCGCCCGTCTCGGCCTCCCAAAGTGCTGGGACTACAGGCTTGAGCCACCGCGCCCGGCCAAATAAATATATTTTAAAGAATTTTTTGAATTATTTTTTCCAGAATTGTAGTTTTAGAATTTTGATCTTTCAGGATTGTGATTTTGGGGATTTTAGACTTTATAAATCTTAATCTTCAGGGATTTCAGCATTCAGGATCATGGCATTCTGGATTGAGTCTTTTGGGATTATGACCCAAGTCCCTCTTGGAGTAACTGTAGATCCCAAAGATTCATCCTAACTTTTTTTTTTTGAAGTTTTATAGTGTTATATTTTATGCGTAAGTCTATGATCCATTTTAAGTTAAATTTTATGGAACATACTAGACTTCAGTGAAGGTATTTTCTTCTTCTTTTTTTGTCTTTGTATATCCAATTTATCAAACATTATTTCTTAAAAAGGCTATTTATCCTTCATTGAATTGTTTTGCACTTTTGTCAAAAACAAATTGGACATATTTGTGGGTCTGTTTCTGGGTTTGCTGTTCTGTTCCCTTGATTTATGTGTCTATCCCTATCCAATACCTCTCAATCTTTATTATTGTAGCTATATAATGCCTTGAAATTGGGTAGACTGAGCCTTCTACTTTATTCTTCTTTTTGAAAAACTATTTTGGGCCGGGTGCGGTGGCTCAAGCCTGTAATCCCAGCACTTTGGGAGGCCGAGACGGGCGGATCACGAGGTCAGGAGATCGAGACCATCCTGGCTAACACGGTGAAACCCCGTCTCTATTAAGAAATACAAAAAACTAGCCGGGCGAGGTGGCGGGCGCCTGTAGTCCCAGCTACTCGGGAGGCTGAGGCCGGAGAATGGCGTAAACCCAGGAGGCGGAGCTTGCAGTGAGCTGAGATCCGGCCACTGCACTCCAGCCTGGGTGACAGAGCGAGACTCCGTCTCAAAAAAAAAAAAAAAAAAAAAAAAAAAAAAAAACTATTTTGGTTATTCTAATGCTTTTTGCCTTTCTATATAAATTTTAAAATAGTCTTGTATCTACAGAACAATCTTGGGGTTTTGCTAGGAATTTCTTTAAGCCATTATGTCAATTTGGGAAAATTGGCATCTTTACCATATTCAGTCTTCTTTCTGATCCATGAGCATGTTATTTCTATCCTTTTATTTAAATTTTCTTTGATTTCTTTCATCAGTATTGTGTAGTTTTCATCACATACATATTGTACATAAGTTTTGTTATCAAGAAAGTCTCTCCCTATTCTTATTTTTTTAGGAAAGTGTTTAACACAAATGTGTTGAATTTTGTCAAATGCTTTTTCTCTATTGGTTGATATGATCATGTAAACTTTTTTCCTTAACTTGTAATATGGTAGATTACGTTGATGAATTTTAAAATACTGAGCCAGATTATATCACTAGAATAAACCTCACTTGGTCATGATGTACAATTTTTTTAATGTATTTCTGAATTCTATTTGCTAATATTTTGTTGAGAATTTTTACATTTATCCATGAAAGATACTGGCCTATGGTTTTCTTTTAATGTACTGTCTTTTTCTCATTTTGATGTCAGATATCAGAGCTTTATAAAATGAATTGAAAAATATTCCCTTCTTTTATTTTGTTGGAAGAGATTGTGTAGAATTGCTCTTAATTCTTTAAATGTCTTGTAGAATTCTCCAGTGAAACCATCTGTGCCTGGAGAGGTGGGACTGTTGGGATTTCCAGGATTTGTGAACTCAGTTTTCTTAAATAGTAATATGGCTATTCAAATCATCTCTTTCTTATTGTGTGAATTGTGATAGTTTGTGTTTTACAAGGAATTGATGCATTTTGTTTAAGTTGGTAAACATGTGTGTAGCGTTTTGAGTAGTATCCTTTTATTATTTCTTTAGCATCTGCAGGGTCTGTAGTGATATTATTCCTTTATCATTTCTAATACTTATATTGGCAATTTGTGTCTTCCATCTTTTCTGTTTGTCAGTCTTGCTAGAGGTTTGTTAATTTTATTGATCTTTTCAAAGCACCAACTCTTTCTTTTGTTGATTTTCTTTATCATTTTTCTATATTCAATTTCATTGATTTCTAATCTTATCTTTATTATATTTTTCCTTCTTGCTTTGGATTTATTTTTGCTCTACTACTCCTAGTTTTTTAAAGGTAGAAGCTTAGTATATTGATGTGAGACATTTCTTTATTCTAATATGTGCATTTAGTGCTATATATTTCCCTCCTAGTACTTCTTTTTTTTTTTTTTTTGAGACGGAGTCTCGCTCTGTCACCCAGGCTGGAGTGCAGTGGCCGGATCTCAGCTCACTGCAAGCTCCGCCTCCTGGGTTTACGCCATTCTCCGGCCTCAGCCTCCCGAGTAGCTGGGACTACAGGCGCCCGCCACCTCGCCCGGCTAGTTTTTTGTATTTCTTAATAGAGACGGGGTTTCACCGTGTTAACCAGGATGCCTCGATCTCCCGACCTCGTGATCCGCCCGTCTCGGCCTCCCAAAGTGCTGGGATTACAGGCCTGAGCCACCGCGCCCGGCCCCTAGTACTTCTTTAGTTTATGTCCCACAAATTTTGATATGCTGTGTTTTCATTTCCATTCAGTTCAGTTTTGATTTCCTCTGAGACTTCCTCTTTGACCCATGGATTATTTTTTAGATATATGGTGCTAAGTTTCCAAGTGTTTGGAGGTTTTCCTGTTATCTTTATGTTATTGGTTTCCAGTTTGATTCTATTGTGGTAAGATAACATACACCATATGATTGCATTTCTTTTAATTTGTTGCGTTTTTTAAAAAAATGATCAAATATATGGTCTAGGTAATGTTTTGCGGACTTTTGTCAAGAATATGCATCCTGCTATTGTTAGAGTGTTCTATAAATGTTGAGTACATCTTGTTGGTTAATGGTGTTGATTTCTTCTATATTCTTGATGATTTGCTGTGCAATTGTTGTATTAGTTGTTGAGAGAGTGTTGAATTCTCAAACTGTAATTGTGAATTTGTCATTTGCTCTTTTCATTTCTATTAGGTTTTGCTTCATATATTTTGCAGCTTTATTGTTTTGTTCAGACACATTTACAATTGCTATATCTTCTTGGTGGACTGACCCTTTTATCATTATATAATGTCCTTGTCTGCTGAAGTTCTGAAATCTATTTCATCTGATATTAATGTAGACACTCCTGATTTCCTTTAGTCACCATTCATAATACACCTTTTTCCATCTTTCTACTTTTAACCTGCCTATATCATTGTATTTGAAGTGAACTTCTGGTCAACAACATATAGTTGAAACATGCTTATTAATCCATTCTGCTATCACTTTTAATTGGTGTATTCAGATCATTTACATTTAATGTAACTATTGATCTGACAGGGCTCAGTCTTCCATTTTAGTTTTTGTTTTCTGTGTTTTTTAAAATATTTTTTGTTCCTCTGTATTTTTTTCTCATCTTCTTAAGGGTTACTTAAAGATTTTTGAATTCCATTTTCATTTATCTATGACGTTTTAGAGTATATCTGTTCCTATAGCTTTGTTTGTTTGTTTTACTTTAAGTTCTGGGATACATGTGCAGAACATGCAGGTTTGTTACACAGGTACTTTTGGTGCTTTGCTGCACCTACCAACCCATAATCTAGGTTTTAAATCCCGCAGGCATTAGGTATTTGTCCTAATGCTCTCTCTCCCCTTGTCCCCACCCCCTGACGGTCTCGGTATATGATGTTCCCCTCCGTTAGTCCATGTGTTCTCGTTGTTCAATTCACACTGATGAGTGAGAACATGCAGTGTTTGGTTTTCTTTTCCTGTGTTAGTTTGCTGAGAATGATGGCTTCCAGCTTCATCCATGTGCCTGCAAAGGACATGAACTCATTCTTTTTATGGCTGCATAGTATTCCGTGGTATATATGTGCCACCTTTTCTTTATCTTGTCTATCGTTGATGGGCATTTGGGTTGGTTCCAAGTGTTTACTATTGTGAATAGTGCTGCAGTAAACATACCTGTGCATGTGTCTTTATAGTAGAATGATTTATAATCCTTTGGTATATACCCAGTAATGGGATTGCTGAGTCAAATTGTATTTCTTATTCTACATCCTTGAGAAATTGCCACATTCTCTTCCACAATGGTTGAACTAATTTATACTCCCACCAACAGTGTAAAAGCGTTCCTATTTCTGCACATCCTCTCCAGCATCTGTTGTTTCCAGACTTTTTAAGAATCACCATTCTACGACCATTAAAAAGTCAGGAAACAACAGATGTTGGAGAGAATGTGGAGAAATGGGAATGCTTTTACACTATTGGTGGGAGTGTAAATTAGTTCAACCATTGTGGAAGACAGTGTAGTGATTCCTCAAGGATCTAGAACCAGTAATACCATTTGACCCAACAATCCCATTACTGGGTATCTACCCAAAGGATTATTAACCATACTACTATAAAGACACATGCACACGTATGTTTATTGCAGCACTATTCACAATAGCAAAGACTTGGAACCAACCCAAATGTCCATCAATGATAGACTGGATAAAGAAAATTGGTACACCAATTAGTCATAGCTTTGGTCTTTTCACATAGTCTCATATTTCTTGGAGGCTTTGTTTGTTCCATTTCATTCTTTTTTCTTTAAGTGGTTGCTCTAGGTATTACTTTATATATACAAGACTTATCAAGGTTTACAGGTATTATCATTTTACCAGTTCTAGTACAGAAATCTTATCTCCTTTTATCCTCCCATATTTATATTATTGTCTTAAATATTTTGTCTATATACATTTAGGACAAGATCAGATAATTTTATAATTTTTTGCTTCAACAAACGTAATTCATTTATTTAAAACTTTTTTACTGACAATAGAACTAGCTGATTTATTCCTTAAATTGTTTTTTTAACTTTTATTTTAAGTTCAGGGGTACATGTGCAGATTTGTTATACAGGCATACTCCTCAGCAAATGCAAAATAATGGAAATAATAACAGTCTCTCAGACCACAGTGCAATCAAATTAGAACTCAGGATTTGTTGCACAGATTATGTCATCACCCAGGTATTAAGTCTAGTACTCATTAGTTATTTTTCCTGATCCTCTCCTTCCTTCCACTTTCCAACCTCTGGTAGGCCCCAGTGTCTGTTGTTCTCCTTTATGTGTCCATGTGTTCTCATTATTTATCCCCCACTTATAAGTGAAAACATGAGGTATTTGGTTTTCTGTTTCTATGTTAGTTTGCTAAGAATAATGGCCTCCAGCTCTATCCATATTCCTGCCAAGGACATGATCTCATTATTTTTTATGGCTGCATAGTGTTCCATGGTGCATATATACTACATTTTCTTTATCCAGTCTACCATTGATGGGCATTAAGGTTGATTCCATGTCTTTGCTATTGTGAACGGTGCTGCAATGAACATACACATGAATTTGTCTTTACGATAGAATGATTTATATTCTGTTGGGTATATACCCAGTAATGGGATTGCTAAGTAGAATAGTAGTTCTGTTTTTAGGTCTTTGAGGAATTGCCACACTGTTTTCCACAATGTTTGAACTAATTTATACACCCACCAATAGTGTATAAGTGTTCTTTTTCTCTGTAAACTCACCAGCATCTGTTATTTTTTGACTTTTTAGTAAAAGCCATTCTGACTGGTATGAGATGGTATCTCATTGTGTTTTTGATTTGAATTTCTCTAATGATCAATGATGTTGAGTTTTTTTCCATATGTTTGTTGGCTGCATTTATGTCTTCTTTTGAAAAGTGTTCATGTCCCTTGCCCACTTTAATAGGGTTGTTTGTTTTCTGCTTGTAAATTTGTTTAAGTTCCTTATAGATATGGAATATTAGACATTTGTTAGATGCATAGTTTGCAGACATTTTCTCCTATTATGTAGGTCGTCTGTTTACCTTTTGGTAATTTGTTTGTTTGTTTTTTGCTCTGCAGAAGCTCTTTAGTTTAATTAGATCCCATTTGTCAATTTTTTTTTTTGGTTGAAATTGCTTTTGGCTTCTTCATCATGGAATCTTTGCCCATGCTTGTGTCCATGAAATTTCTGCCCATGCTTATGACAACTTAGGTATTGCCTATGTTGTCCTCCAGGGTTTTTATGTTTTGGGGTTTTACTTTTAAGTCTTTAATCCATCTTGTGTTAATTTAACAAGCATAATTTAGAGAACTCAGTAGAGGAAGAAAGGCCTACTGTATTTATGCATGTTTTCCCTTATCATGTTCTTTATTCCTGTCTGATGCTCCAAGATTTCTTTTTTTATTGTTTCCTTTCTATTTAGAAGAACTTCCTTTGGCTAATCTTTTAGAATGGGTCTGCTGGTGACAAATTCTCTTGGTTTCTTTCATTTGAGAATCTGAGAATGTCTTTCTTTCTTTTTCATTCCCTAAGATACTTTTTCTGAGTATACAATTCTGAGTCAACTGTTCTTTTCTTTCAGCACATGAAAAATATTTTGCCAATTACTTTTGGCCTCTATAGTTTCTGATGATAAGTTCACTGTCAATCTAATTGTTTTTTTCACTATGGGTATGGTTTTTCTCTGACTGCTTTCATGTTTTTTCTTTTTCTTTGTCTCTAGTTTTCCAAAGTTTAATTATAACGTGTTACTTAGATATTTTTATATTGTATTATGAGACTCTGGATCTTATTTAAGTTTTCTGCTTTACCTGGATTTTTCCGGTACAAGTCCAGCAGGGAAGGAGAGGAGTTGCTTTGTTACTGCCAGGTGGAGGTAGAAGTCTAAGTTTCCCACTTGGCCTCTTTTGACACCTGAGGTGGAGGCTCCTCATTACTGCTGGGTAGGGGTAGAAATTTTGCCTTTGTATATGATCTCCACTGACAATGCACTGCAACTGGCTTATTGCTGTTTGGTGATGGTTGAAGTCTTGACCCTTTTTTAGGCATTCTCTGATACCACATAGCAAAGAGGATTGTGGTGGAAATCCAAGCTCCCACATGGCCTCCACTGACCCTGTTGGGGCAGAGGCTTGCTATCCATCAGCAGGGATAGAAATCTGGCTTCCTGATTGGCTTTCTGTGATACTACCCTAGTGGGTGTTGGGCCAATGTCTCAGTCTGCTTGTGCAGCTATAACAAAATACCACAAACAGGCTAATTTATAGGGAACAGAAATTTATTTTTCACAGTTCTGGAGGTTGAAAGTCCAAGTTCAAGATGCTGGCCTGTTTGATGTCTCATGAGAGGTCCATCTGTGCTTCCAAGATGGTATCTTATTGCTGCATCTATGGAAGGGACAAATGCTATGTCCTCACATGGCAGAAAGATGAAAGAGCAAAAAGGGCCTACCTACCTCTCTCTGGCACTTTTATAAGGGATAAAAAAAAAAAAGTAGAGCCCTCAGGGCTTAATTACCTTTCAAAAGTCCCATCTCTTAATACTTTGCCATGGGGATTAAGTTTCAATATGAATTTTGGAGGGGACACAAACATTCAAACCGTAGCAGCCACTGTGTTACAGCCTCTTAAGGGTGAAGTCTAGGCTTCCCTCTCAGCCTTTGCTAGTGTGGGTGGGAGTAGGGTCACAGCTTTGTTTGTGGTGTTTGGTTGAAGTAGAATGGTTATTGTCTAAAGGTTTTCTGTTTTGCTAGGTTGTCCCTTTCCTGGTCTTTTGGCTAGTGAGAACAGGCTTTTGTTGAGACATTTAAAAAAATCAGAATCCATTTGCATTTCTGGGCTGCTGAACTCTTTAGCTCCATGTCTGGGATATATACGGCCACTCACCACCATGTCTTTCCTTGGGTCCTAAGATCCCCAGCCAGTCTGCCTTCTCTCCACCTTTCAGTCTTTTTATATTTGCTTTATACATAATGTCTGGGGTTTTTAGTTGTAGCTAGTGGGAGGAGTAGGGAAAAGTACATCTACTTCATCTTCCCAGACTGTTCATTTTATTTTTATGTGTAGGTAATGTCCTTGGCTTTTATACTTGGAGCATAGGCCAAGTCTAACCTTATCATTTGCTGTGTTAAAAGACAATGTTTGGAAGTATGGGATGTGAAGAGAGAAGATATTTGAACTTTTTCTTTCGGGAAACAGCCTTTTGTGATGGCTTTTAATTCTTATCAAGATGGGTGTTCAGGAAGAAGTAATTATTGGGAGTGGACAACTCACAGAATGTAAAGCAGGGGTGCCTAATGCAGTGGGTAATCAGCAGATCTAAGGCTTCCCCTGCACTTCTGCTAGGTGGCTGCTGCCATGGGGACTGCCCCAATCAATAGACTTCTTAATTAGGAGGAGAAGAAGCAGTAGGGTAAACCTTGCTGTCAGCTTCCCTTCTCCCTTTCCCTTCCCCTGATTCCTTGTCAGGAAAAAGGAAAAGTATCATTTTTTTCATTAGAGATAACAGGAATCATGTTTGGTTCGACAGTATTTGTAAATATGCTTTAATAAACAATTCAATTGTGCTCATTTACAGTTTTACATAAGCTGTGAGTCAATTTCATACTGCAACAGTTTGTTCTCATCTTTTGGTTATCCTTCATCATTCTGATGTGAAAATCATGTTGAAGGGGAAATTATTCGTGCATTATAATGAGTATAACTTGCATCCTAGCGGCCTTGAAATGCAGTTTACTAAACTAAATACAAAAGACTACAGTCTAAACATAGAATTCGCCATAGTCAAGCTCTTCCTGTGAAGGCTTAAAGAAAAAAACAACCTAGGGAATTGTCACACTTCCCATTGTTATTCACACGCTTGTTTGGGATCTGACAGTGGCAGCTGCCAGAGCCTTGACATTTCAGCAGAGAGGGGAACAGGGCAAAAGTTAGAAGTCTCTGGATCTGAGGAGAACTCTCAAATTCACTGTAAGCCTCAGGCTGTCTTGAAAATGTGATAATGGTTGTAGAATTTGGATAGATGATTTCTCTAGAAAAACAAATTTTATTTGATAACAGCATGCAAGAACACTATAAACCACAGAATTAAAGTACCACTGAATCCTACAAAGTACTTTAAATTCTCCTTCTTAACTGGCTTGCCATTCAAGTCAACAAATATTTATCAAAAAATTACCATGTGTCTGGTCTACTGGGGGCAGTTGGGGTATGAAGATGAACAAGCCCTGATCCCTGTCTTTAAGGAGCTAATAATGTAGAGGAAAAAAAAATGTATACAAATAACTGCTATAAAATGTGCCTAAATAAAGCTTCATGAAGGAATTGCCATTTGAACTGAACGTTGAAGGATTATTTAGTGGCTGCAAGAAGTAGATATGAACTCTGGCTAATTGGAAAAATAAAAATAAAAAAAATTCACGAAGGGGAATCTGTTGGGGATTGTGGAAGTAGCTCCTGAATTGACATAAAAAGCTGTGCCTTTAAGGAAACATGTTATAGATTGATGTACTAGGGATTGATGGAAATTTTTTTTTTTTTCCAGAGTATGGCCTATAAGGATGAGTCAACTCCAGTGCTTTTGGGTTGGGTCACTTCTTTTAAGGTACAAATTTCAAGGTAAGAGGGATGGGCCACATACCCATCTCTGGCCAATGCAATGCCAGGGGAGTCATTCCTTAAAGGAAGAACATAAGCTCTAATTAAAAGCCCAATTACTCTGGCATTGGGCAGCACAAACCATGGACAGGTGGAAGGAATATCTGAGCAGAGAGGCAGAGGCAGAGAAATAAGAATGTTTGGGTACAGCAAAGCATCAGGTCCAGTTGTGCATAAGGTGAAGGAAGGGTAAAGTTGGGAGAGATAGGAAGAAGAGGCAGGTTGCAAGTGGGTTATGGAAGGCCTTAGCTGCCATGTTTGGAATTGATGATAGAGTCATTGGCAGGGCTGGGAGAAGCAGATCTGGTAAGAACTGTTCCAGAGAACAGTTCTCCGGAAACAAGACTTGGGTTATAAAAGGAAATATGGGGCAAGAAGGTAAAGGATTTTGCTTAGGTGAAAAGGGGGAATGAAGGCTTTTAATGATATTATGCTTTACTTAACTCTAAAATGACCACGGCGAACACTTTATACATTTTATTTTTACCCAGTAGAGAGGACAAGGCATGCATTGTTCCCCCTTTTAACAGATACAATACCAGAGGCTCCAGATATTTCAGTGTCATGCTCTAGATACCATGATGAGTAAGAAGGAGCCAGGGCTTGCACTTGGCCATCTTCCTGGGGGCTCTTTCTAACATGTGAGACCTTGCAGCTGGATCCAGCTGACTTTGCTTTGCTGCACCACAGGCTGTGACCCATTTCTTCACCACCAAGATGATATTCTTTTGAGGTTGCGTCCTTAAGCAAATAGCTCCAGTACATCTGAATCTTGGCTTGAGCCTGATGTGCTTATGTGGCCTGAATGCAGATTTTCTTTTTCCCCCACGAGAGAGGATTTTCCAAAAGGAGTTTTAAAAATAATCTGTGGTGGATACTAAACATGTGCTCAGCAGCTAAGTGAAAGGACAATGATAGTGTAGCAGGAAACAGCAGTGGAGTGTTAAGAATGTTGAGCTTTGGAGTCAGGTTGCCTGAGCTAAAATCTCTGCTCTGCCTCTTACTAACGGTGTGACCTAAGCCAAGATACTTGACTTTCTAAATCTGTTTCTGTATCTGCAAAATGGCGATAATAATGAATCCACCCCATAGAGTTGTGAGGATTCAAAGTGATAATGCAAATAGAGACCTTGGAAGAGTATCTAGCTTATAGTAAGTATTTAATAATGTTGCTGCTCTGGTTATTGCTGTTACTGTCGTACCTAAAACATGGTGGGAGGTGTTTCCTGTAGTTCTGTGACATTTGAGCTTCAGTGCCATCTAGTGGCCAGGATATTTCAGAAGGTGCTATAAGCCCAGGTGTTGCACCCACAGGTGATATGAGGGCTCTTATTCTGTAGCTTAATGAATCACTGCTAACTGATTTCAAAGGTGAGGGCTGGGCATGCAGGCCAGGACTAGGAATATTGTGTGATCTGACCTCGTTACTGGTTAAGTTGCACGAAGACAGTAACTTTGTCTCTACAGACAGAAAAGGAAGTCATCGTGGCCATGGGATCTCAGATACCTTCTCTTCCTTGGCCTGGCCACACAAAGGAACTCTGTGTTTCCAAAAGGTGTAGCTCCCCCTTGGAGCAGGACAGGATACAGGCTGACTTGCCTGTGTAGTGGTTAGGAATGTGATTACGTGGTCCCGTGGTTTGTGAGTCACCAGCTGAATGACTGTAGCAAGTTACTTAACTTTTCTGTGAAGAGTAAAAATCTGTACCTCGCAGGGTTTTAATGAGAATGCACATATATGCTTAGCACAGGGCCTAATGCATAGTAGGTGCTCAGCAAACATTTGCTGTACCGATTTTTCACTTTTGTAATAGATTTTTGTGTTAAAGAGGGGCCATTCATTCATTCGTTTGTTCATTCACACATTCATTCCATCATTCAGTTGCTATCTGGAGAACATACTGTGTACCAGGAACTGAGTTAGACGAAGCCTTGCATAAAACAAACACAGCTCCTCATGGTTGTGGTGAAGGGCATTACACAAGCGATGCCAGGGGAGCTGGGTGTCCCTGAACAAGTTGTAGACTGAACAGAGGACTTTCTACAGAGCATGATTCGCATCATAAATATAGATTTGTACAAATTTACATGCAAGTTTTAAAGCAGATGGGAGTTTCTTGTTCTTAAAAAATATCAGTATATTACAATGATATCCAGAAGATGAAAGTAAAGTGCCTTGAGCAAGGGGGTGCCCTTTGCTAATTTGTCTAAAAGCACTGTGTGGGCTGTTGGTGGACATGGTGATTACATTAAAGTGTATTGGATTCATTCATTGTAGCTCTGGTGGCTCAAGTGACCACTTTTATGTATTGAGGGACTAAAGAGCCTGATGTTTATTTATGTTTAAAATAAATCTATCTATCTATCTATCTAATTAATCTCATTAGCCCTTCCTCCAACTTTTCTCCACATTAGCCTTATGTTCCTATTTTACTTCTTTTCACAGGAATTCAACAAGCTTACAAAGTCCTGCTTTCTTTAGAAAATCACCCTACAATGTATATCACAAATGAGATAATTCTCCTAGACTAAATCCTAACGTAGTGATTTTTATAAAGGGCTTGGTAAAGGGTTTTGGGGAGAGGAGAAAGTTGTGTATGCTTGGGAAAAAAGGTACTCAATACAAAAATATATTAAGCAATAAAATATAAAGCAACATAATATTATATACATAAAATATTCTGTATTATACTGAATAATAAAAATATCTATTTATTTTACAATAATAAAGATCAACAAATTCTTGCTGCTGGTGCACCTAACAGAAAATAGACTTCTCAGAGATACTTAGAGACATTCCCACACAGATAAACCTACTGAAATCTAGTTGAGACAGTGGAGTAAGATTTTTCCACGTATCAAAATGGAACAAAGGTTAAAGAAAAAAGAGGTCAAAAAACTCAAAAGCTGGAAAATGTCTGCGTAAGGCTTCAGACATCTCTTGAATGGACATTGCCTGGGGATTCCCAGATCATAGCGATAATGATGCTGGTGATGGCCTTGCTTTTGTGCCAGGCCTCATCTCCTCCTCACCACATGGAGGAGGAGGTAGGGACAAACGTTTGGTGGTGAGGCTGCCACGGCTGCTTCTTTAGCAAAGCTCAATGACTTTTCTGGATTCAGTTAAATCTTTTCTTTCTGGGCCCTGCATCCCTGCTTGGGTGCTGTTTCTTGAGCTTCCTGAATAGCAAGCCCCTTCCTTGATCCTACTTGGCAGCCTGTTTCATGAATTAGTTTTCCTTCATTTAGGTGTGTTCTTCAGACCCCAGATGATAGTTGAAAGGTTAATTTTATTACATTTAATATTAGTGCAGATCCTCAGGGTCAGATCTTTTTACCAAAATGCCTCTTCTTTTATATTTCCTTTCCAGCCTTCATTGTTCAGTGGTTCTGCAGAAGTCATTTCTGCTTGAACACTGCTGGTAGGGAGAAGCACAGAATATTTCCTACATAGTTGTTTTTTGTTTTAATGACATTTGGCTTAAGAATGTGTTTTTGCCTCTTAAAAGTAGGATCTTTTTCATTTTGTTCTATGGATTTGGTTTATGGCCACTGGTCAAATTTTGTCTAAAAGTTACTATTATTGAATATAATTCCAAAGGATCCTAGGCTGAGATAACATAACTTTTATAATTTTTTTAGGCAGTTAAGTTAGGGGAAAATATCTTGATAGAATTGGAATAAAATTGTTTAAGTGTTGGCCCTTAGCTTGCAGTCTCCAAAGTGTGACAATCGACTAAAATCTTGCTCTCATTTACACCCTGATTAGGCACCTTCATTGTGTCGGGTGCCATTATAGATCTATCTCGAATCTGTGACTCTTGTTTCTTGCTTCTCTGATATATCATCTCTTTATTTTGTGAAGGCTGGAGTTTTAAAGGACTTTAACTTAAATATACCTTTTTTGTAGTGTGTGTGTGTGAATGGTCCTTCTTTTGATGGCTTGCACAGGAAGCCTAAGGCGTAATCAGACTATAAAACCCCTGACCAGAAAGGAGATCGTAAGTTCAGCTACAGACTAAGCAGATAACAGGCAGCTATTTACTAGCCAGAAAGATAAGGGAATGAGTTTGATTCCTCATTAAAAGCTTCATGGTTTAAGTCTTAAAAAAAAAAAAAAAAAAAAGCCTTGGGTCTTTGCTTATTAAGTTACATAAACAGGGTGAAGTGTCATGGGGGGTTGTGGGGGGAGGAATGGAAACTCTTGGTGTGACCTATAATTAGAAAATTTCCAAACAGAGAATAAAAACAGAGACTGTATGCCACTTCCTGACCCCATTCACCCATAGAGGCTAAGCCATTGGTGGGAGACAGATAAGAAAACACCAAGGAAGGAAACTTGAGCCAGGCTGCTTGTGCGCTCTGATGACGACTCAGCCTGGGATGGGAGGATCGAATATGCCCTTACTGTTGAAATGATCCTGAAGGCATCTTAAAAAGGAATAGCATTACTCCCATAAACCACAATCAACCAAATAACATGAGGGTATTCTGTGCTGTCCCTCTATAAGGACCTTCCATACTTTGTTGCTCATGAAATAGCTGGAGATAGTTAATTAATTACAATAGAGAAAAAGGTCTGGGTTGGTATACTGGCTCTTGTCCGCTGCTTCTGGAATTGTGGGCAGGTTGCCTCACCCTCCAGCCTCGCTGGCTGGTCTGTAGGGGAAAATGATGATGGCTGCCCATCTGTTAGGGTAGTAAAGATTCAACGCAATGAGGCATGTGAAAGCACTTAGAAATCTGCAAAGATCCTTACAAATGCTGGCTGTTGTTATGTTAAATATGTCTTCGTACACTGTGTAATGGTTTGCCCTACTTACAGTAACATCAGGAATCTAAAGTAGACTATGGTTTTTCTCACTAGTAGACAATCCCTGTCTGAGGGGTGTAGTCATTGGTAGTAAGAATTTGTAGAGGTCATCACCCCCTCTGCTGTGACTCACAGACCCCATGCACTGATCAAGGTGCAATCCTGCGACTCCCCCAGGTTTCCCAAGGCCAAACTCGATGCTAGCACGGAGCAGGCTGTAGCATGATTTCTGGTTTAAAGCAGGGAGTCAGGATTCTGCTCTCCCACTTATTTGTTTTGTGACTTTTGGCAAATAAATTCACTTTACTGAGTCTCCATTTCTTCTCATGCATGTGCTTTCCCCCATCCTTTCACATATATCCCAAAATGAAATGTGAATATTGACTCTGCTGGTTTATTGATGGATTCCATGGGTCAATAAATTGGTGAACTGTTTGAGGACAGGGATTTCCTCCCAAGCATATTACACAGTGGCTTGGATATAGTAAGTGCTCAATTAATACTGACTTAATAAAAATATGTTTAAAAACACTAGCATTGTGACAGGCACATCATAGGTGCTGGTTTGAATTTTGGTTCTACATCTCCAATACATTTTTCCCTCTTAAATAAAGATGTCACTAATCAATGGAATGACCTTAAACCAGGACCCTTTACCTCTCTGGGTCTTGTTCTTTATCCATAAAGGAAGCTAGAGCAGTTGGTCTCTCATGTTTCCTCTATGTGATAAACATTGACTGTTTTCAAAAACCAAATCTACCTTCAAATTAGGCCATTTTTGCCTCTATTGAGCATGCTGCTAAACTAACCAGAGAGCTTAGTTTAAAAGCAGTTGGTGTAAAAAAGAAACTCCTTCAAGTTTTAACTGACTTCAACTTTTGCATGAAAAATACCTATTTCACCCTGGAAGGTCCTGGGTTCTCCATGTCCCATCCAACTGGTGTACCTCCCACTCTCAAAAGTGTTGAGGTTTAGAAAAGACATGATTTGGTCACCCAACTGCAAATGATGAGGGAACCCAGCCGTCTAGCAAATGAGTAGTCCCTTAGGTCTTCCAGCAGAAACTGAGGCACAGCCTCTCTCATTCTGCAAAGGCCAAAGCTGCTGCCCTGGAGTCTGCTGTTGGGGTCTCAGGACCCAGAAAAGGTGCAGTATATGTGGAGGAATCTAGAACCACATCATATAAGAAATGATGTTAGGAACGCAGGATGTTTGGCCTGGAGAAAGTTCAGTGACGACATGATAGCTGACTTTGAATGTTTTGAAAACTAAGACTCGGCCGGGCGCGGTGGCTCAAGCCTGTAATCCCAGCACTTTGGGAGGCCGAGACGGGCGGATCACGAGGTCAGGAGATCGAGACCATCCTGGCTAACACGGTGAAACCCCGTCTCTACTAAAAATACAAAAAATCTAGCCGGGTGAGGTGGCGGGCACCTGTAGTCCCAGCTACTCAGGAGGCTGAGGCAGGAGAATGGCGTAAACCCGGGAGGCGGAGCTTGCAGTGAGCTGAGATCCGGCCACTGCACTCCAGCCTGGGCGACAGAGCGAGACTCCGTCTAAAAAAACAAACAAACAACAACAACAACAAAAAACCTAAGACTCTTCCAAGTGACACCAGAAGGACAAACCAGGGCCAGGGGAGACCCATTGATGAAGAATGTGTTAGATGAATTGTAGCCTGCCCGTTCAGAGCTATCAATCTGGGATATGGAACTATGTCCACAATGCAGTACTAAAGGAAACAAGCCCTGTTGTCAGAAGTATATAAAGTATTTGGCTGGGGGTGGTGGCTCACATCTGTAATCTCAGCGCTTTGAGACACTGAAGTGGGCAGATCACTTGAGGTCAGGTGTTCGAGACCAGCCTTGCCGACATGGTGAAACCCCATCTCTACCAAAAATACAAAAATTAGCCGGACATGCTCACTTGAACCATGGAGGAGGAGGTTGCAGTGAGCCGAGATTATGCCACTGCACTCCAGCCTGGGCAAAAGAGTGAGACTCTGTCTCAAAGAAACAAAAACAAAAAAACCAACAAAAAAACAAAAAAACAAAAAACGAATTATATAAAGAATCTGATCACCTCTGGGGAATAGAATTTGGTGGGATGTAGAGGGGGAACCTTAATTTTTACTTTATAAACCTTTGTAATACTTTACAAACTGCTGTGTTTGATTAGTCATGAACAACTTTTTAAAAAATGAGTAAATGGGAAAAAGTTATAATGAGAGAAAGTAATATGTAATGTAAGGAAGAGAATTAGAACCATCAAAACTCAGAAGAAAAAAAATCACCTGTGGGAGTGGTGAGCTTCTTTTCTGTGGAGATATTCAAGCAGAGTTTGGAGAAGAGCTTGTTACTGCTGTCAGGACATATGAATGTTTCATGGGGAGTTGGGGAAGTGGTCTCTAAGGCTTCTGTCATCCCTGAGATTCTACTGCATTTAGAGATTCTATGAAATAAAACCACTTAATGGTACTACTTATGTCCATTTTAAACCATAATCCTGGGCCTAGAAACAAAAACTAGGCTATTACTGTTATCCTCTGATTTAAGACTTCTTCTGTTTATGTTGTCATTGTTATTGGTAAGTAGTAGTATAGTAATATTATTATCATGGATTATTTCCTGAGTCACTAAGGGCTGAGTATCCCTTATCTGAAAGTGTTCGGACCAAAAGTGTTTTGGAATTTGGATTTTTTTGATCACAAGGCCAGTAGTGTGGCAGAGATTTTGGATGCCAACTCCTTAACATCTATTTGATCCCACGCTAATTATATAAAACACGTGACCTTGGGAAATACCTCCTCTCTAAAGACAGTTTCTGACTAGCCTAAGCCAACAACTGTCATAAAAAATGTAAAAATGAAAATTGTGTCTTCCTTATTGTAATGGGTGTGATGATTTGAAACTTGCTCATGTGCTGTTTCTGGTTAATCTTTCTGAGGAAATGACCTGTGCCTTCATGGGACCAGGGCGTCCCTCTGCCTGCATGGGTGGGGTGGGAAAACACAAGGGGAGGATGTGGAGATTAGAAATCTTACATATAGAATGCAAAGACAAAGGTGCAAGTAATAATCCTCGCCTCCACTGAAAATAAAACGGCATTCTGAGGGAAGACAATGGCCTTACAAGCCAGCCATTGTTTTGAGGAGGAATTTTTAAAATTCCTTGATTTCCCTCTAAAATACACAAAGGAAAAGGCCTTGCTTTTTCAACTAGGGATGAGAAAGCCTGGTTACCAGGCTTGTTGCTCTGCCGTGTGACACTGGATAGTCAATGAATATCTCATCCTGTTTCATCCTTGAGGAGCTATGGGAAGAAGAAAAGTAGTTAAGAGAAAAAAAAGGGAGAGGGAGAGAGGTGAGAAGCAGGCACCTGGGCCTGTCCCCCGCTGCGCTGAAACTTCTGGAAGAGGAGATGCCCATCACCAGCCAGAGAAGTCTCAGGGGTTCTGAGGGCGGGGGTCTTGCCCTTTCTTCTTGGGCACAGCCTGGGAAAACTGTAGTCTCTTTAGAGTCCCTCAATGCATCAGACTCGGGAAAAAATGTGGTAGTATGCAGATGTAAGATCAGAGATGGTTGTGGTAGGCTTCCGGGGGAATAGAGTTCCCAGTGTCTGGAGATGCTGAGGCTGGGGTGACAGGGAGTCCAGAGAAGCCCACAGGCCTAGACTATTGCATAGGTCCCAGAAGGTGGTCAGGTGAGCAAGCCTGGCTCACTTCCTTCTGCAAGCCCCAGGCCTTCTTATGGGGACAAGGGAGCTATGTCAATGGGACACATACAGACTGGGCCTCTGCAAGGTCCCTGAAGTCAGGAAGTTGAGACAGGGATATTTGTATGCTAGCAAAGACCACTAAAGGGCTCCAAGGTTGAGGCACCTGGCCTTACTAAAGACCAGCACCAGACCACAGGGTTCCTGCCCGCCAAAGCCAGAAGGAAGAGAGGAAGGAGAGCTACATACATTCTCCACACATCCAGACCTTATCCAGACCTAGCGAGCCAGGGAAGGGTGATGGTGGAGAAATCTGAGATCCAGCACCGTTTGGAGCAGCTGTGTCCAATAGGGCATTCTGGGATGATACAAACGTTCTGAATATATAATATGTAGCCATGAGTCGTGTGTAGCTATGAAAAGCTAGACCCGTAGCCAGTGATAGGAATTATTATTATTTTTTATTTTAAACATTATTTTTAATTGTAAAAATAATATAACATTAAAAGATAATTTAAAATATAAAAACAGTATCCCTCCTAATCCCTACACACTAACACAAAGTTATTTGTACATTCTCTGAGTCACAACTCACTTGTATATCTATTTTTACATTTTAAAAATCGTAGAACACATACAAGGTAAAAATCAACTTCTAATTATTTAACTTCTAGGCACATCTTGGAAGACAGCTAAACTATTTCTGAGTAAAGAGCAGTGAAAATAAACCTCATTTTAAAAATAATTATTTAAGAAATAAAAGGGAAGTCAAATAGGATAAGTGTGTGGGGAACTGAATTTTAGGTGTTCACATTTAAAATTAAAGAGGCATTGGTGGCTGTGAAACCAGACACTGCATATTCTAGATGGACTATTTGGTGTACCGGATTGAGCTATATTTTAAAGTAGATAGGATGAAAAGTTAATGTTTCTCCTCTAACAAGTGGGGGTTGTAAAGAAGAATGGGTTACTTACAGTTCAAATAAGGAAACTCCCTCTTTTCTGTATGCCCAACGGTTGTGAGAGAAATTTGTGACCCCGTCTACATTATTGCTAATGAATATGAACTCACTGGTGAAAACTCTGGAAAATACAGGAAAGCTAAAAGGAAAATTCGCAAACATTTCTAGTCCTACCACTTCCTTTTTGTTTTAATAAATATCTGTCCAGTCATGTGAGTGTAGGTGTCGTGTGTGTGTTTATTTCTACGAGTGAACTTACAGTGTCCTATTGTATTAAAATTTGCTTTTACCCCTGAATTACATCACAAATACCCTCCAAATGAAAACATCGGGGCAGTCTTCAGTGTAATCAGGTCATGAACAATGCCTTGATGAGTGTCCTGATCACTAATCTTTCTACACAGCCACAGCTCTTGCCTTGACTACTGCCCCGCTCCATCCGATGTCCTGCCAGCGTCTGTGAAATCCCACGGATGCATCCCATGTCCCTTCCCCTCAACCCACCCACCCACCCTGCTCTTTCTCCCTCCTGATAACCCACCTTGCCTCTCAGGCAAGAATTAGAGGAAGAGAATTTAACCTCACTTCAGTCTTGTTGAGCATTTCCACATTCAGCTGATTGAGAAATGGTGGGTCCTCTCTCTCAGTTGGGAGTGGGGTTCTCCGCTTGTCTCCAAGATTTAAGAGGTGAAAAGGCCACCTGGTGGTTTCCTGTTTATGGAAACCTCCCCTTTCCTCACCTCGCCTTCCTGTCCTCTTCTTCCTGTCTTTGCCTTCACGTGCCCCCTGCAGTTTCCGGCTGTGTCCTGACATGGAGGTTTCTCTGAGCTCATGGTAGGGGTGTGTTAGAGGATCCCCACCAGCTCGGATCCTTTCGTATTTCATTTTCTCAGCTATAAATTAGTTACAAAACCCTGTTTCTAATTTGATGAACTTCCAGTTTGGGAACAGGTCCCCAGCCTGACTCCAGTCTCTCAGTGGCATACCATTGCTTGTCCCTGACACTGATTCCTTAAATTACTAAGCAATGACAAGACTCCAGGGAATAAGAAAGAGTCATTCGTTGCTGATAATTGTCCTCACATTGCATGAATCATCCGTTCCTATTTGTATGGCAAAGTGAATAAGAAGTTACTGTAAAGAATTGCTGTAAAACTGTTTTATTCATTTTATTCCGAAAAGGCAAACATGCACAAGGCATGAAATTTGAAAAGCTCAAAGAGGCATAGAGTGAAGAGTAGTTCTCCCTCTTACCCATATCCCCAGAGAGGTTCTTCTCTCCAGAGGTTACTGCTGTTACCATTTTCTTGTGGAGATGACTATGCCTTTAACCTCCAATAAGGTAGCTGTGCCCATATGTGCGGATTTGTGTGTAGCCATACAACACTTGAAATGTGGCTAATCTGAACTGAGATGTGCTACAAGTGTAAAACACATACCGTATTAAAGTCTTATGAAAGAAAGACTGTAAAACATCTCATAAATAATTCTTTTATTGATTACACGTTAATAATAGTTTGGGTATCATTAAACGCATTTTATCTGTTTAATTTCTTTGTGACTACTAGGGCATTTAAAATTACACATGTGGCTTACATTTGTTGCTTGTATTATATTTCTATCACACAGTCCTGGTCTATACATGAATAAGAATACACATACACGAGCGTGTGTGCGCACGCACACACACGCGTGTGCCATAGCGTACTAGAAACGCTGTTCTGCACCTTTCTTTTTCCACTTAGCAATGTGTCTTTGCAATTGTTTTACATCACTGAAGAGATTTTTTTAAAAAATGATTTATGGTATTTTGTTGTAAAAAGCTTCATTTATAGAACCAGCTCTTGTTGATGGACTTTCAGATTGTTTCCAACTTTTCCCTCTAAATCTTTACACATGATATTTTGTCCAGAATTGGTGGGTTCTTGATCTCGTTGACTTCAAGAATGAAGCCGCGGACCCTCGCCGTGAGTGTTACAGTTCTTAAAGATGGTGTGTCCGGAGTTTGTTCCTTCAAATGCTCAGATGTGTCTGCAGTGTCTTCCTTCTGGTGGGTTTGTGACTCATTGACTTCAGGAGTGAAGCTGCAGACCTTCACGGTGAGTGTTAGAGCTCTTAAAGGCAGCGCCTCTGGGGTTGTTCGATTTTCCAGGTGGGTTTGTGGTCTCACTGGCTTCAGGAGAGAAGCTGCAGCCCTTCATGGTGAGTGTCACAGCTCACAAATGTGGCATGGACCCAAAAAGTGAGCAGCAGCAAGATTTATTGTAAAAAGCGAAAGAACAAACTTTCCACACTGTGGAAGGGGACCCCAGGGGTTGTGCAGGCTGACGCTGGCAGCCTGCTTTTATTCCCTTATCTGGCCCCACCTACATCCTGCTGATTGGTCCATTTTACAGAGTACTGATTGGTTCATTTTGACAGGGTGCTGATTGGTGCATTTATAATCCTCTAGCTAGACACAAAAGTTCTCCAAGTCCTCACCAGATTAACTAGACACAGAGCACTGATGGGTGCATTTAAAAACCTTGAGCTAGACACATGGTGCTGATTGGTGTATTTACAATCCTTTAGCTAGACATAAAGATTCTCCAAGTCCCCACCAGATTAGCTAGATACAGAGTGCTGATTGCTGCATCCACGAGCCCTGAGCTAGACACAGAGTGCTGATTGGTGCATATACAATCCTCTGGCTAGACATAAAAGTTCTCCAAGTCCCCACTTGACTCAGGAACCCAGCTGGCTTTGCCTAGTGGATCCCGCACCAGGGCCCGGGGGAACTGCCTGCCAGTACCCTGCAGAAGGCCTACACTCTTCAGCCCATGGGAGGTGGATGGGACTGGCACAACTGAGCAGGGGCTGGCGTCCCTTGGGGAGGCTCCCGCCTCCACAACACTCACTGCCAGGGTCTGCAGCTTCACTCCCGCTGTGCGGGAGCCTACCATGGGGGGACTGGGGCATGGTGGGCTGCAGGTCCTGAGCCCTGCCCCTGGAGGAGGCAGGTGAGGCCTGGTGAGAATTCTAGCACAGTGCAGGCAGGCTGGCAGTGCGAGGGGTCCTGGCGCACCCTCCGCAGCTGCTGGCCCAGGTGCTAAGCCCCTCATTGCCCAGGGCCTGCGTTGCTGGCTGGCTTCCTGGAGTGCAGGGCCCACCAAGCCCGTGCCCTCCCAGAATTCGCACTGACCCTGGCCTGCGCCTCTCCCTCCACACCTCCCTGCAAGCAGAGGGAGCTGGCTCCAGCCTTGGCTAACCCAGAGAGGGGCTCCCACAGTGCGGTGGTGGGCTGAAGGGCTCCTCAAGTGCTGCCAGAGTGGACACTGAGGCCGAGGAGGTCCCGAGAACCAGGGCTGCTAGCACATTGTCACCTCTCAATACTATAATAAATTAACTTGTCTTTTTCACACTTAAGCAGTTGGAAAAACTGGGTTAAATAATATTTAAGACTGGGCGTGATGGTTCATGCCTATAATCCCAGCACTTTGGGAGGCTGAGGTGGGTGGATCATGAGGTCAGAGACCATCCTGGCTGACATGGTGAAACCCTGGCTTTACTAAAAATGCAAAAATTAGCTGGGCGTGGTGGTACGTGCTTGTAATCCTAGCTACTCAGGAGACTGAGGCAGGAGAATCGCTTGAACCAGGGAGCTGGAGGTTGCAGTGAGCTCATACCACACCACTGCACTCCAGCCTGGCGACAGAGTGAGAGTCCATCTAAAAAAAAAAAAAAAAGAAAAAAAGAATGTTTATTTACGTGGTTAACCTTGAGAAATTAATCCAGTTTCTCTCCTTAGAGGATGTAACAATTTACACACCCATAAGCAATGTATAAGTGTTCTCATTTCCCTTCCATCTTCTAACACAGTGTATTCTCAAACATTTTTATCTTTGCCCATCTGACAACTGGTAAATTAGGATACATGGTTAATCTAGACTACCTGGTTATATATCTTTGTTTAAAACATATCTGAGGCTGGGCATGGTGACTCATGCCTGTAATTCCAGCACTTTGGGAGGCTGAGGTAGACGGATCACTTCAGGTCAAGAGTTTGAGTCAGTCTGGCCAACAAGGGGAAACCCTGTCTCTACTAAAAATACAAAAATTAGCCAGGCGGGTGGCAGGTACCTGTAATCACAGCTACTTAGGAGGGTAAGGCAGGAGAATCGCTTGAACCCGGAAGGTGGAGGTTGCAGTAAGTCAAGATTGTGCCCAGCGTGGGCAATGGAGCGAGACTCCATCACACACACACACACACAAATAACCACAAAAAAATTGAAAAACCATATCTGAGAATAACAATTATTAATTATGGTTTCCAAAGTGTTTTCATGTTTCCTCTTTTAATTTTTACAATAACCCAGTCATAAAAAGCATTTTACCAAAAGCAAACCAAAACTGTGGTAAAGAGGGGAAATACATCTTTGTGTGTGGTAAATATACACATAAATTCATTTAATTCTTCAACACAATATGGAAGCAGATTTTGTAGGCTTTGTTATTGCCATTTTATAGATGAGGACACTGAACTTCAGAACAGTTAAGTGACTCATCAGAAATCACACAGCTAGCAAACAGAGGTGTTAGTTATGCAACTTTGCTGTTAGATAAAGCATGAGTTAACTGTGGCTCAGCTGTTGTACTAGCTGTGTGAACTTGGATGAGTTCATTCACATGTAATGTTGACATGTAATATGTGGAGAATAAAGTTACCTGCCCCATGGGAAGGTGTCAAAATTAATCAGGATAGTGTATGTAAATACTTAGCACAGTGCCTTGGCCAAAGGAAGCTCTTAAATGTGTATGTGTGTGTGGTGTGTCTGTATGTATGTGCTTATGTATGTATGTATATGTGTACATGTATATTCACATGTGTGTGTATTGTACATGTGTGTGCCAGTCAAAACCCAGGTTTTTGATTTCCTGAGCTCCCTCCCTGTCATTTTCCCCCTTCTAGTGACTCAGTCTCTTCTGGGCAGCAAAACTCATTTTGATCAGTTCTTATCTTTGTGTGAGTTGAGGAAGGGCTGGAGCAGAGAGGAGACATTTTCATGTCTTCATTGCCTGCCTCTTCCTCCCCAGCCTAGGAAGATGCTCACCCTCTCTGTCCCTGATCTTTTTCTTCATCAGATGGGTCATTGGTGTAATGTCAATAATGTGGGTACCCTTGGAAATTTCTTTGAGGTCTTGGAGAAAAACAACTTTAAGCCACATGCACGTGTGATTAAAAACAAGGCAGCATTCATCCTGGGGCTCATGTGGAAACTACTTGTGACTCAGGGACACTGCTGATCAGGTCCAGCAGGTCATGGTGTACTTAAATGGCCCCCAAATCAAGTAAATGATGACAATATAATAAACTATAACTGTGAAGAAGAACCTTTGTGTGATTTTAGAATAGTTTTGATTCTCTTTTGAAAAAAATGACAGGAAGTAAGCGATCAGGAAGTGCAGGAACAATAGCCTTTTCCTGGAAGAGTGGCTCTGAAGAGATGACTAAATGTTCAGACATGCTGGGTTGAATAGGCAGGGGCCAAGACCGGGGCCGCAGTGGGGAGAAGGGACCAGGATGACTTACGAGAGTAGACAAAGCCAATAAGTTAGGTTACATGTATTATTTATTACTCCCTATCTGGTGAAAATAAAAGAGAGATTATGGCAAGGTTACATTAGACCTGGAGATTATCAAGTCGTTAATTGGCAAAAACTGCTACCTGACTTGAAGCCTTTAAAAAGTTTGTAGTGTCAGGCAGGAACAGCCAAGAGGAGCTGCCTTCATTTCCTTTGATAAAGGGAATATCCTAGGGGTTTTTGAAAGCTTAAAAATGGCAGCACTGCCACCAGACAGTGACCGCTTGTCGACCTGTTGGTCCCCGTTTTATTAATCCATTGAATTCTGTGTTTCTGTTTTGAAAGGCTTTGTATGCCAAAGCACAATTATTAAGCTAAGAGTTGTTTTCTTTCTTTAAAAATTATTACTCATAATTTGTAGAAAAATAAAACTACTCTTCTGAATGTCTTATCAGCCTGAGGTAATCAATTACAACACTGAATTGATGTAATTCTAGCCACAAGTGGAACACACGTTGCCTTAGCTCTTCTAAGCAACCTTATTACCAGCGAGCCCATCCTTTCTCCTAGGCTTTGTGGAATGTTGAAAAGTCCTTCTGCAGCCCCAGTAATGTCTCTCCAGACTCTTCAGGGAACTTGAAGCCTCAACATCTGTTTTGTAGGGGGCCCTAGGAAAGAAGGAAGTCCCTTTCCAATAGAGCGTCAGATTCAAGTAAAATTAATGTTTTAATTTATTTGAAAATCACTTAAAAATGAGAAGAATAAGATTTATAATTCTAGCCACGTAGACAAACATGAGAAGAGTGCCTCTGTTGGTCCCTCTCATGCCATGCTGCAGAGGTAACTGCTATTAAAAAAAAGAAAAAAAAGTGTGTATTCTTCTCATTTCTTTTCTTTTCTTTTTCTTTTTTTGAGATAGAGTCTCACTTTGTCCCCATGTTGGAGTACAATGGCATGATCTCGGCTCACTGCCACCTCCACCTCCCGGGTTCAAGTGATTCTCCTGCCTCAGCCTCCTGAGTATCTGTGATTACAGGCATGTAACATCACGCCTGTCTACTTTTTGTATTTCTAGTAGAGATGGGGTTTCACTATGTTGGTCAGGCTGGTCTTGAACTCCTGACCTCGTGATCCACCGGCCTTGGCCTCCCAAAGTGCTGGGATTATAGGCATGGGCCACTGTGCCCGACCCCCATTTCTTTCCTTAGCTACGCAATTATATTTACATCTACTTTATTCAAATGGGATGAAATTTGCTTTTTTTTTTTTTTTTTTTGGAAACAGGGTCTCACTCCATTACCCATGCTGGAGTATAGTGGCATGATCTCTGCTCACTGCAACCTTCACCTCCTGGGCTCAAGTGATCCTCCCACTTCAGCCTCCTGAATAGCTGGGACCACAGGCTGGGTGCCACCATGCTAATTCTTTTGTATTTTTTATAGAGACAGGGTTTCACCATGTTTCCCATGCTGGTCTCAAATTCCTGAGCTCAATTGATACACCCCCCTTGGCCTCCAAAAGTGCTAGGATTACAGGTATAAGCCACTGCACCTGGCCCCCAGTTTTTCCTTTTTATTTGTATTTATTTCTTTATTTATTTTTTGAGATGGAGTCTCACTCAGTCGCCCAGGCTGGAGTGCAGTGGCATGATCTCAGCTCACTACAAGCTCCGCCTCCTGGGTTCATGCCATTCTCCTGCCTCAGCCTCCCAAGTAGCTGGGACTATAGGCACCTGCCACGATGCCCGGCTAATGTTTTTTTCCTATTTTTTAGTGGAGATGGGGTTTCACCATATTAGCCAGGATGCTCTTGATCTCTTGACCTTGTGATCTGCCCACCTCAGCCTCCCAAAGTGCTGGGATTACAGGTGTGATCCACTGTGCCTGCCAGTTTTTCCTTTTTAAAAATAGTTATGAGATACATGCAAATGTGAAGTGGTACAGCCACTTTGGAAAACATTAGCAGTTTACTATAAGATTAAACAGACACTTAACATATGACCCACCAATCCCACTTCTAGCTGTTTATCCCAAAGAAATGAAAACATGTTCATACAAAAGCCATGTATGTGAATATTCAGAGCAAAAAAATGAAAACAACTTGAATGTTCATGAACTCATGAATGGAAAAACAAATTGTGGTATATTCATGTGATGGCATACTACTCAGCAATTAAAAGGAACAAAGCATAAATACACATAATGACATCAATGACTCAAAAGCTGTGTGCAGTGGCTGGGCGTGGTGGCACTCACTTATATTCCCAGCTACTTGGGAGGCTGAGACACGAGAATCCTTTAAACCCAGGAGGATGAGGTTGCAGTGAGCCAAGATCATGCCGTTGCACTCCAGCTTGAGCAACAAAGTGAGACTCTATCTCAAAAAAACAAAACAAAACAAAACAAAAAAAACCAGCCAAACAAACAAACAAAAAACTATGTGCAATGGAGCTCAAACACAAAAGTCTATGTATGTATGATTCCATCTATACCTAGAAAAGCCAAAACTCGGGGTTGCTTCCAAGATGGCCAAATAGGGACAGCTCCACTCTGCAGCTCCCAGAGAAATTGACGCAGATGGATGATTTCTGCATTTCCAACTGAAGTACTTGGTTCATCTCACTGGGACTGGTTGGACAGTGGGTGCAGCCCACAGAAGGTGAGCTGGGAAGCACAAGAGGTCGGGGGATTTCCCTTTCCTAGCCAAGGGAAGCTGTGATAGACTGTTCCTGGAGAAACGGTACACTCCTGACCAAATACTGCACTTTACCTGCAGTTTTAGCAACCAGGAGATACCCTCCCATGCCTGGCTCAGCAGGTCCCATGACCACGGAGCCTTCCTCACTGCTGGTGCTGCGGTCTGAGATCAACCTGTGATGCTGCATCTTGATGGGGGAAGGGGCATCCACCATTGCTGAGTCTTGAGTAACTCATAGTGTAAACAAGAGGCTGGAAAGTATGAACTGGGCAGAGCCCACCACAGCTCAGCAAGGCCTACTGCCTCTATAGATTCCACTTCTGGGGCAGGGCATAGTAGAACAGAAGGGAGCAGACAACTTCTGCAGACTTAAAAGTCCCTGTCTGACAGGTCTGAAGAGAGCAGTGGATCTCTCAGCACAGCATCTGAGCTCCAAGAAAGGACACACTGCCTCCTCAAGTGGGTCCCTGACCCCTGTGTAGTCTGACTGGGAAACACCTCCCAGTAGGGGCCAACAAACACCTCAAACAGGTGGATGCCCCTCTGGGATGAAGCTTCCAGAGGAAGGATCAGGCAGCAATATTTGCTGTTCTGCAGCCTCTGCTGGTGATAACCAGGCAAACAGGGTCTGGAATGGACCTCCAGCAACTCCAGCAGACCTGCAGCTCAGGGATCTGATTATCAGAAGGAAAACCAACAAACATAAAGGAATAGCGTCAACATCAACAAAAAGGACATCCACACCAAAACCCCATCTGTAAGTCACCAACATCAAAGACCAAAGGTAGATAAAACTGCAAAGATGGGGAGAAACCAGAGCAGAAAAGCTGAAAATTCCAAAAAACAGAGCACCTCTTCTGCTCCAAAGGATCACAGTTCCTCACCAGCAAGGGAACAAAACTGGACAGATAATGAGTTTGATGAGTTGACAGGAGTAGGCTTCAGAACGTCAGTAATAACAAACTTCTTTGAGCGAAAGGAGCATGTTCTAATCCATCGCAAGTAAGCTAAAAACCTTGAAAAAAGGTTAGATGAATGACTAACTAGAATAAACAGTGTAGAGAAGACCTTAAATGACCTGATGGAACTGAAAATCATGGCATGAGAACTTCGTGACGCATGCACAAGGTTCAATAGTTGATTCAATCAAGTGGAAGAAAGGATATCAGTGACTGAAGATCAAATTAATGAAATAAAGTGAGAAAACAAGATTAGAGAAAAAAGAGTAAAAAGAAACGAACAAAGCCTCCAAGAAATATGGGACTATGTGAAAAGACCAAATCTACATCTGACTGATGCACTGGAAAGTGATGGGAAGAAAGTTTCAGATGTTCTTTGAAACTTGATGGAACCAAGTTAGAAAACACTCTTCAGGATATTATCCAGGAGAACTTCCCTAACCTAGCAAGGCAGGCCAACATTCAAATTCAGGAAATACAGAGAACATCACAAACATACTCCTCGAGAAGAGCAACCCCAACACACAAAATTGTCAGATTCACCTAGGTTGAAATGAAGGAAAAAATATTAAGGGCAGCCAGAGAGAAAGTTCGAGTTGCCCACAAAGGAAAGCCCATCATACTAACGCAGATCTCTTGGCAGAAACACTACAAGCCAGAAGAGAGTGGGGGCCAATATTCAACATTCTTAAATAAAAGAATTTTCAACACAGAATCTCATATCTAGCCAAACTAAGCTTCATAAGTGAAGGACAAATAAAATCCTTTACAGAAAAGCAAATGCTGAGAGATTTTGTCACCACCAGGCCTGCCCTACAAGAGCTCCTGAAGGAAGCACTAAACATGGAAAGGAACAACCAGTACCAGCCACTGCAAAAACATGCCAAATGGTAAAGAGCACTGACATGATGAAGAAATGCATCAATTAATGGGCAAAATAACCTGCTAACATCATAATGACAGCATCAAATTCAAACATAACTATATTAACCTTAAATGTAAATGTGCTAAATGCTCCAATTAAAAGACACAGACTGGCAAATTGGATAAAGAGTCAAGACGCATCAGTGTGCTGTATTCAGGAGACCCATCTCACGTGCAGAGACACACATAGGCTCAAAATAAAGGGATGGAGGAAGATCTACCAAGCAAATGGATGGCAAAAAAGGCAGGAGTTGCAATCCTAGTCTCTGATAAAACAGACTTTAAACCAACAAAGATCAAAAGAGACAAAGAAGGCCATTACATAATAGTAAAGGGATTAATTCACCAGGAAGAGCTAACTATCCTAAATACATATGCACCCAATACAGGAGCACCCAGATTCATAAAGCAAGTCCTTAGAGACCTACAAAGAGACTTAGACTCCTACATAATAATAATGGGAGACTTTAACATCCCACTGTCAATATTAGACAGATCCCCAAGACAGAAAGTTAACAAGGATATCCAGGAATTGAACTCAGCTCTGCACCAAGCGGACCTAATAGACATCTACAGAACTCTCCACCCCAAATCAACAGAATATACATTCTTCTCAGCACCACATCGCACTTATTCCAAAATTGACCACATAGTTGGAAATAAAGCACTCCTCAGCAAATGTAAAAGAACAGAAATTATAACAAACTGTCTCTCAGATCACAGTGCAATCAAATTAGAACTCAGGATTAAGAAACTCACTCAAAACCACTCAACTACATGGGAACTGAACAACTTGCTCTTGAATGACTACTAGGTACATAATGAAATGAAGGCAGAAATAAAGATGTTCTTTGAAACCAATGAGAACAAAGACACAATGTATCAGAATCTCTGAGAAACACCTAAAACAGTATGTAGAGGGAAATTTATAGCACTAAATACTCACAAGAGAAAGCAGGAAACATCTAAAATCGACACCCTAACATCACAAGTAAAATAACTAGAGAAGCAAGAGCAAACAAATTCAAAAGCTTGCAGAAGGCAAGAAATAACTAAGATCAGAGCAGATCTGAAGGGGATAGAGACACAAAAAACCCTTCCAAAAATCAGTGAATCCAGCAGCTGATTTTTTGAAAAGAAATAGATAGACCACTGGCAAGACTAATAAAGAAGAAAAGAGAGAAGAATCAAATAGATGCAATAAAAAATGATAAAGGGGATATCACCACCAATCCCACAGAAATACAAACTACCATCAGAGAATACTATAAACACCTCTATGCAAATAAACTAGAAAATCTAGAAGAGATGGATAAATTCATGAACACATTCACCCTCCCAAGACTAAACCAGGAAAAAGTGGAATCCCTGAATAGACAAATAACAAGTTCTGAAATTGAGGCAATAATTAATAGCATACCACCACCACCAACAACAAAACCCCAGGACCAGAAAGATTCACAGCCAAATTCTACCAGAGGTACAAAGAGGAGCTGGTACCATTCCTTCGGAAACTATTCCAATCAATAGAAAAAGAGGGAATCTTCTCTAACTCACTTTATGAGGCTAGCCGCATCCTGATACCAAAGCATAGTATAGACACAATTAAAAAAAGGGACTTTTAGGCCAATATCTCTGATGAACATCGACGCAAAAATCCTCAATAAAGTGCTGGCAAACTAAATCCAGCAGCACATCAAAAAGCTTGTCCACCACGATCAAATGGGCATCATCCCTGGGATGCAAAGCTGGTTCAACATATGCAAATCAATAAATATAATCCATCACATAAACAGAACCAATGAAAAAAACCACATGATTACCTCAATAGATTCAGAAAAGGCCTTTGACAAAATTCAACAGCCCTTCTTGCTAAAAACTCTGAACAGACTAGGTATTGATGGAACGTATCTCAAAATAGTCAGAGCTATTTATGACAAATCCACAGCAATATCACACTGAATAGGCAAAAACTGGAAGCAATCCCTTAGAAAACCGGCAGAAAACAAGGATGCTCTCTCTCACCGCTCCTATTCAACATAGTGTTGGAAGTTCTGGCTAGGGCAATCAGGTAAGAGAAAGAAATAAAGGGTATTCAATTAGGAAAAGAGGATGTCAAATTTTCTCTGTTTGCAGATGACATTATTGTATATTTAGAAAATCCCGTCATCTCCGGGTGGATCACGAGGTCAGGAGATCAAGACCATCCTGGCTAACACAGTGAAACCCCGTCTCTACTAAAAAATACAAAAAAACTAGCTGGGTGAGGCGGTGGGCGCCTGTAGTCCCAGCTACTCGAGGCTGAGGCAGGAGAATGGCGTAAACCTGGGAGGTGGAGCTTGCAGTGAACCGAGATCCGGCCACTGCACTCCAGCCTGGGTGACAGAGCAAGACTCCGTCTCAAAAAAAAAAAAAAAAAAGAAACTCCCGTCATCTCAGCTGAACATCTCCTTAAGCTGATAAGCAACTTCAACAAAGTCTCAGGATACAAAATCAATGTGCAAAAATCACAAGCATTCTGATACACCAATAACAGACAAATAGCCAAATCATGAGTGAACTCCCATTCACAATTACTACAAAGAGAATAAAATACCTGGGAATCCAACTTACAAGGGATGTGAAGGAGCTCTACAAGGAGAACTACAAACCACTGCTCAACGAAATGAAGAAGGACACAAACAATGGAAGAACATTCCATGCTCATGAATAGGAAGAATCAATATAATGAAAATGGCCATACTGCCCAAGGTAATTTATAGATTCAATGCTTTCCCCATCAGTCTTCTACTGACTTTCCTCACAGAATTGGAAAAAACTACTTTAAAGTTCATATGGAACCAAAATAATCTGCACAGCAAAGACAATCTTAAGCAAAAAGAACAAAGCTGGAGGTATCACACTACCTGACTTCAAACTATACTACAAGGCTACAGTAACCAAAACAGCATGGTACTGCTACCAAAACAGATATATAGACTAATGGAACAGAACAGAACAGAGGCCTCACAAATAACACCACACATCTACAACCATCGTATCTTTGACTAACCTGACAAAAACAAGAAATGGGGAAAGAATTTCCTATTTAATAAATGATGATGGGAAAACTGGCTAGCCATATGTAGAAAGCTGAAACTGGATGCCTTCCTTACACCTTACACAAAAATTAACTCAGGATGGATTAAAGACTTAAATGTAAGACCTAAAACCCTACCATAAAACCCACCATAAAAACCGTAGAAGAAAACCTAGGCAATACCATTCAGGAAATAGGCATGGGCAGAGACGTCATGACTAAAATACCAAAAGCAATGGCAATAAAAGCCAAAATAGAGAAATGGGATCTAATTAAACTAAGGAACTTCTGCACAGCAAAAGAAGCTATCATCAGAGTGAAGAGGCAACCTTCACTCTGGGAGAATAGGAGAAAATCTTTGCAATGTACCCATCTGACAAAGGGCTAATATCCAGACTCTACAAAGAACTTAAACAAATTCACAAGAAAAATACAAACAACCCCATCAAAAAGTGGGCAAAGGATATGAACAAACACTTCTCAAAAGAAGACATTTACGCAGCCAGCAAACATATGAAAAAATGCTCATCACCACTGGTCATCAGAGAAATGCAAATCAAAACCGTAATGGGATACCATCTCACAGCAGTTAGAATGGCGATCATTAAAAAGTCTGGAAACAACAGGTGCTGGAGAGCATGTGGAGAAATAGGAATGCCTTTACACTGTTACTGGGAGTGTAAATTAGTTCAACCATTGTGGAAGACAGTGTGGCGATCCTCAAGGATCTGGAACTAGAAATACCATTTGACCAGAGATCCCATTACTGCATATGTACCCAAAGGATTATTAATCATGCTGCCATAAAGACACATGCACATGTATGTTTATTGCAGCACTATTCACAATAGCAAAGACTTGGAACCAACCCAAATGTCCATCAATGATAGACTGGATTAAGAAAATGTGGCACATATACACCATGGAATACTATGCAGCCATAAAAAAGATGAGTTCATGTTCTTTCTAGGGACATGGATGAAACTGGAAACCATCATTCTCATCAAACTATCACAAGGACAGAAAACTAAACACCACATATTGTCACTCATAGGTGGGAGTTGAACAATGAGAACACATGGACACAGGGTGGGGAACATCACACACTGTGGCTTGTCAGGGGGTTGGGGGCTGGGGGAGGGATAGCGTTAGGAGAAATACCTAATGTAAATGACAAGTTGATGGGTGCAGCAAACCAACATGGCACATGTACGCCTATGTAACAAACCTGCACGTTGTGCACATGTACCCTGGAACTTAAAGTATAATAAAAAAGAAAAAAAAAGAAAGAAAGAAAAAAAAAGCCAAAACTACAAGCAGATCAATGGTTCCTTGAGAATGGAGGAGGAAATATTCTGCAAAAGGGCACGGATAACTTTTCTTGACCGTGAAAAATTCTTGATCGTGCTGGTTGTAGAATTTACCAAAATTCGTCAAACTGTACACCTAGAGTTGGCGAATATGTAAATTATACCTTGATGAAACAAAAACTTAAGTTAAAAACTTAAGAATTAAAATTAAAATGGTTACAAGATTGCTGACATTCAGCAAAGTTTATTATGTACTACTTATTTTTCTAAATACCTTACAAGTATGAACTCATTTTAATCTTCACAATGACCTGTGTGGTAATCACTTTTATCATTTTCATTTTACAGAGGTAAGAGACTGACACCTTGAGAGGTTAAGTAATTAGCCCAGAATCATACAACATTAATGCAGCCAGGATCCCAACTGAGGTCATTTGGCTCTGTTGTTCACACAGTTTAGCTCCACTGCCCATACATTTGGTTGCCATCACCCACACTCGCAGCCACTGCCATGTGTGGACCACTGTTTAGTCAGCCGTTCTAATTTTTCCTTCATTGCTATTTCAATGCTTAATGAATATCTTTGTACGTGTACCTTTATTTGCTTGGTTTCCTTTCTGAGTAGTTATTTCCTAGAAGTGGGATTGCTAGGTCAAAGAATAGGTGTATTTAAAATTTCAATTAAATTTCCTTTTTAGTATCTCCTAGGTGTCAGACCTATATTCCTATTTACCATCATATTTAACTTTCATGGCTCCTCAAATATTATCCTAGAAATTAGTTTAACTAAAATTCCTACACATTTATGTAGAGAGGATACTCCCGTGAGCATATGTATTGTGATCGTCCTCATAACCTGTGGAGGTTAAGGACCTGTCTTGAATCCCACAGCTAATCAGTACATAAAATCCCAACTCAACCTGACTTCATGTCCTGTGTGAATTCTACTGCATGCTAGCTATTAGTTCTGTAATTACAATGGATTTTCTTTTGTGTGTTTTATTCTTGGGAGTCAGAATTAAGAGTAAACCACCAAGAAAGTCACTACCGTAGAGCTCTCTCTAATCAAAGAGGGATTTATGCTCCTAGGGAAAACAAAACAAAACAAAACCCGAGTATTCCTTGGAGCTCAGTGTTACTAGAATGTCTTGATCCTGAAAAATGATTTCCATAATTTTAATTATTTCTCATGTTTTAGCATGCTTTATGTTAAAGAATACAATCTATATATTCTCATCAAGCATATGCTTGGTGAATATTCTAAAAAAAGAATCATAGCCTTACTTAAATATAAACACAGTCTGGCCATGTAATAATAGAATAGACAAATGTGTAGATTTCCCAGGTTTCTTCTTTCTTCCCTCCATTTTTTAAGACATACTGTTGCTCTGATACTTACTAATGGGTTGACCTTGGGCAAGATACTTTATCATTTTAAGCCAAATTTCCTCATCTGGAAAATGGGGATAATAAAAGTGTCCTATTCTGTGGAATTATTTTTAAAATTAAACCAAATAATTCATGCATGGCGTTTCATACTATACCTGGCACACAGGAGGCCTGGATACACATCAGCAGATAGTGTTGGCAGTGGCACAAGCCACCTTCAAGACTGGACATGTAGCTAGTGATCAAGCTGGGTCCAAGGTGTGGTCCATATGAAGATTTCCAAAGAGCATGGAGCAAGCTTCTAGTGAATAAAAGAAAGTTATTCAGCAGTTGGAGTGGATGGAGTGAGAAGAGTTTAAGATGAAATAAAGCTGACCCCTAAGCAGGATACCACTGGCCAGCTCCTAAGTTGGCATCCATTGTGAAAACCCCTCCATGTCTCCCATGGCTTCTCTGATCACTCCTTGTTTTCCTGAGCTGATTCCTTTACCCCTCCTGCCTTCAAGGTTCTATCTTCAACTTTTTCCGTTTCTCATCTACAGTTTCTCCCTGAAGATTTATGCTTAGGTAATTACAGAAACTTGCAGAATAATTAAGAATATAAGAGAAAGAAGAAATTTTATGTTTTGGTGGGGAAGATGGTTGAGGGTCTTCTCTACCTTTTAGATGGGGGTAGGGCAGGAAGGAATTAAGTTGAAAATATCAGCTTTGGATTTGATTTTCACCATTGGCTTTTTGAGTTCTTGGTTAATTAAATCTTCTTGCCAAAATTATAAAAATGCTCCCCTTTTGCATTTGGTATGAGTTGATATGAATTCATTAGACTCTGTGAAGTGAGTTGAGGAGTGTATGACCCACATCCCTATCTGGGTATGTGTGGGAGCCATTTTGCCAGATGTGAAAGTCAAATTAGTCAGTGTTGTTGCTTGCTGCAGCTGGGGCAAAGGTTTATCTGGAAAAGAGTCTGAATCTCTTGGCTAAAACGAGACCTTAGGCTTGATCCATAATTTCCATATTCTGCATCTGCCAATAATTAAGAGTTGGCTCTATGCCAATAATGTGGGAGCCTCAGAATTAATATGTAGGAGTTTGGGTGAATAACATTTTGATGCTTAATATTACCTGGAGATAACTATTGGGTCACTAAGGATAGCCAGGATATTTCATGAAAAGAGTTCCTTTGCTGATATATTGGTTTCTGTTTGATTGTATTTGGTGCAGTGATCCAATGAAAATAATAATTTTTACTCTTCTGGTTTATTTGTGGGTTGGACCCAGAAGTAGAGAAACTCAATACTGAGTCCTTTTTCAAAAGGACTAGGAAAAAAAATCATTTAATGAAAGCTCCTCCTTCCCTCTGCCTCAAGGTCTGAGTGAAGAATGTTATTGACCATCTGTGGTTTGGCCTGCCCATTGCCCTTCTGCATACAGAATCCCTGCCCCACCCTTTCTCTGTCTTGAAAATCACATCTCTCTGACATTGATATTATGGTTTGGATGAAGATGGCCTTACCCCTTGCCTTTAGTGGGGACTCAGCATCAATCAATGAGAACACCACATCATCACATCCCTCTGGCCACAGTAACGAATTCTGGGGTGAGCCCATGACCAATGCCAGATCAAACAGAGACAGTCCTGGGGATTTTGCTCAAATTCTTCTGAGAGATCATTTCTTTCTGTTGGGATTGATAACCTGGCAGAATGTATATATAGGGCTGCTGGAGGCCATCTTGCCACCACAGGATAGCCTGCCAGAGAATAAAACCAATATATAGGAAAAAAGAGCCAGGAGATGGATACTAACTTGTGGTGACTCCATATTAATATCTGGATGCAGCCACATCTGAAGCTAAATTGGATGTCTCTTGTATTAATAAATAAGCTCATTTTTTTTGTTCAAGCCAGTTTGAGCTTTTTAATCTGCAGTAATCTAAAATCTAAGTATTCTATACCCAGATGTGTCAGTCCATTCTTGCACCGCTTTAAAGAAATATCTGAGTCTGGGTCATTTATAAAGAAAAGAGGTTTAATTAGCTCATGGTTCTGCAGGGTGTGCAGGAAGTGTGGTGCCAGTGTCTGCTTCCAGTGAGGCTCAGGAAGCTTAGATTCGTGGTGGAAGGCAAAGGGGAAGTCAGTGCATTGCATGGCAAGAGACAGAGCAAGAGAGCGCGAGAATGGGGATGTCCTAGACCCTTTCAAACAACCAGATCTAGCTTGAGCTAACCGAATGAGACCTCACTTATCACCAAAGAGACAGAGCTAAACCATTCATGAGCAATCCACCCTTATGATCCAATCACCTCCCACCAGGCCCCACCTCCACCACTGGGAATCCCATTTCAACATGAGATGTGGAGGGGACAAAATTCAAACCATATCACCAGAAAAGAAGACTCTATCAATACACAAATTTATAGCCTAGAGAAATAAAATGTTATAATATTTCATTAACTTTCATGGTGTTGAAGAAAGAAAAATATCTCAGCAATGAGACTGTTTCCTTATTGACTGGTCTCCAATATATGTTAGGAAGAGAAATCACATTATTCTTTCTCTTCCTTCCCAAATGTATTTCTGACAACCACATGGTGTTCAGATAGCCAACGTTTCTGTGCAAATCCTCTATCTGTCCAATCTTATTATGTACAGCTGTATCTCTGTTTTGTGAAGACTAGGTGTCCCTTCTGCCTCTTTTGTCGTCATACTACACATCCCATTTCTTTTTTTTTTTTTTTTTTTTTGAGACGGAGTCTCGCTGTGTCGCCCAGGCTGGAGTGCAGTGGCCGGATCTCAGCTCACTGCAAGCTCTGCCTCCCGGGTTTTTACGCCATTCTCCTGCCTCAGCCTCCCGAATAGCCGGGACTACAGGCGCCCGCCACCTCGCCCGGCTAGTTTTTTGTATTTTTTAGTAGAGACGGGGTTTCACCGTGTTAGCCAGGATGGTCTCGAACTCCTGACCTCGTGATCCGCCCGTCTCGGCCTCCCAAAGTGCTGGGATTACAGGCTTGAGCCACCGCGCCCGGCGTACACATCCCATTTCTTATCTGCAGCTCTATGGATGCCAAATTTCTCTTTTCAGAAACTAAAACATGACTCACACTGACTTTGCAGACAGTCTTTAACCCTCCAGGGACCCTCTAGGTCCTGAGGGAAAGAGAAAACTTGAAAGGCTTAGATATGCAGTGGTAATCTACACAGAGAGAAATGAGACTGCTGAGACAGTGAATGGTGAACAGAGGTTGAATTTAGCCCTATGTCAGACAGGTTATTTTCCCCAGCGAGCAGAGCTAGTGTACACATCTGTCACTGGGAGCCATATCATAGACCTTGATGTGGGATTGTAAAATCTAAAGTTGGCCTAAAGCCAGGAGAGCATTAAAATTGGAATTCCCCAACTCCAGATGTCTAGCTTTACACTGTAGGAAACCCCTGCTCAACTGGCATAAATTTATTTCAAAATCTGCACCAGTTTGCAATGATCAGAGGAGATGCAGCACTGGTCTGAACATTTCTGGGACAGGGAGCAAAAACTCAAATGCCTGTGGGGGCCACTGGCACAGTTCGGTGAAGTGGACTGGTTGGGACCTGAGTGCCTGCATGTCTGAAATGGCCCCAGCTGAGGCAATTGTGCCTGCTGGTGCAGCATGGGCCCTGTGCTGCCAGATCTTTAGTGCTTCGCAGAGAGGCTGTAAGCCCAGGAGTAGGAGTCATCAGTTTGCAACCTCTGATTTGATACAGCATCATGATTGTGCCAGGTGACTAAATATGGGGTTGTGTTTAGACCTAATTTAGTTCACTTTGAACAGAACCCAGAGTGTTGTGGTTTAGAGCATAGACTCTGGTGTCAGGTTTACCTGGATTTGTAGCCTAGCTTTGCCATTTACTAATGTCATGACCTTGGCCAAAAAACTTAATGTCTTTAAGTTGCAGTGTTCACATCTGTAAAACGGAGCTGTGGTTTCCATGTCTGCCTCTTGGGTGGGCTGGGAAGGGGTAGAATTTGAGATAAAATGATATAATGCTCTCAAAACTGTTACACAGTGGCGGTATAAAAGGTAATGCTTTAAAAAATGCTGGTAATTCTATGATTGAAATCACAGAAATTTATGTAAGGCATTATTTTCATATTCTCCAGAAACATAAAGTCAGAGAGACAATATTGTGCGGTGGTTAAGAGCACTCATCCTGGAGTCAAATCCTGCTTTGAGAAAACCTGTATAACTCAGTTAACATTCTTACAGCATTTAGAACAGAGCCTGGCACACAGTAAGGACTATGGGGGTGGGTGGAAGGTTATGATACTATTATTGCAATATGTTTTAATAGCTCTTATGACTCTGTCACTTGAGTAGGACTGTATCTAGTAGGGCATGGTGACTCATGCTGGTAATCCCAACACTTTGGGAGGCTGAGGTGGGAGGATCACTTGAGGCCAGGAATTCAAGAATAGCTTGGGCAACATAGTGAGCAAGACCCTATCTCTACAAAAAATTAAAACAACAACAATAACTGTATCCACACCCTGAAACTTGTGGTTTACATTACCTTAACTTTAATAATATCTGATGCAATTAATTTTTACTTTAGAAAGTTGGAAACACTTACCTACTATTTAAAGAACTGCTTTAAATCCATGGTGAAAGGTCTAAAAAATGTAGGATTAAAAAAGAGAGATTGCAATTATGTCACATTCTTTAAAAACAGGCTATACAAAACTGACCTAGGTTTACAAGGAAAAAAGCAACAATTTATTGAGAACCTTTTTTGTGCAATGCACATTGCTAGACCAAAAAAAAAAAAAAAAAAAAAAAAGCTAAAATAATAAATGGCAAAAGTAAGCCCTCTACCTAAGCCAACGTCCGTATTCATGTATGCTGCCATATGGTTGTCCTGCAGACATTTTGAGATCTTTTTTTTTTTTTTTTTGTACTCTCAGAGGTTACCCGGGGTGTGCGGGAAATAGACATCAGCACTGGGTTCAAAAGTGGTGCAGGTAAGACGTGGAGCCCCAGGGCGGGCCCCAGATATGACACAGATGTCCGCCTGGGTCAAGGACGCAGTGGGGATAGGAAAGGAGATGGGAGGCGAGCGCACTGGCTGGTACTTCTCCCTCAACCAGGGAGTAGTGAATCTTCAGAAGAATGCAGTCTCAACTTCGCTGGCGTCTGAGAGAAAGCGAGACTGACCTCTTCTGTCCCAGTTGGAGTGTATACTCCAGGAGCTCCAGGAGCGAGCGCAGACCAGAGAGCAGATGGAGGCGGAGTAGCCCCGCCGGCGTGAGGTAGAGAGCCGGGAGCCATCCCAAGCCGGGGTGCAGGAGCGGAGGATCCCAGGCTGCAGGCTCGCTGGGCGTGCAGGAGCCGGGAGGGAGAGGCGCGCGTCCCGGCCTGCAGTGGGACGCTCCACTGAGGCAAGAGGAGCCCGGGGGCGCTGCGCCTGGGACCCCTCTGTCGAGACCTCCTCCTGGAGGTTACAGCCGCCCGCAGCCCTGACAGCCCAGAGAAGGAGACCGCCACCTGGCCGCCGCGCGCCCCAACTCCAAACCCAGGGCCATCCCAGACTGCTTGTTCTAGGAAGGAAGGGAGCTAACTGAAATTAGATTTTATTAACCAAAAAGTAATGAGAAGTTACAGAATCAGGCTGAGAAGTGATTAAGTGGAGGCTCTTTCGGGATGGAAAGGTGGAGGGAGGCTGTCTACAAAGCAGTTGGTAGCAATTATTTGAAGGACAAACGTTTCATGTATATGCACTGTGGATCCACTGAGATCCTTCACTCAACCAGTACCCATGCAGAATGTGTGAAATCTAAGGGTTGCTTTTGTGACTCACTTAGCCAGAGTTCTTGGTAGTGTCATGACAGCTGGACTCAATTGTTGGGTTACCTCAGATGAGTAGAGTTGTTTAATCTCTTTGGGACACAGTTTCTTCCTCTTTAAAGTGAAGATGCTTATAGAAGAGTACACAGAAAAAAAAAAAAAAAAAAGAAGAAGAAAAGAAAAAAAAATAAAGTAAGGATGACAATAACCCCTTAGCTACCTCCCAGAGGCTTGTTTAGAGGCAAATGAGGCAATTTTTTTTTCTTTCCTTTTTTTTTTTTTTTTTTTTTTTGAGACAAGGTCTCACTCTGTCTCCCAGGCTGGAGTGCAATGGTGTGACCTTGGCTCACTGTAATCTCTAATTCCCAGGTTCAAGTGATTCTCATGCCTCAACTTCCCAAATAGCTGGGTTTACAGGTCTGCACCATCACACCCGGCTAATTTTTGTGTTTTTAGTAGAGATGGAATTTTGCCATATTGGCCAGGGTGGTCTCGAACTCCTGACCTCAGGTGATCCACCCACCTAAGCCTCCCAAAATGTTGGGAATACAGGCGTGAGCCACCTCACCCGGCCAAATGAGGCAATTTTTATGAGTGAAAGTTCTTTATGTATGATCAAATGTGGTATAAACGTTAGCAATTATTAAATGAATTTCAAATTTATTCTTCCACCTGCTCATAATTTATAGTATATCCCAAATGGAGAGTTGAATAATTATTTAGTACAATTTCATTAATAATGTATTGAATGATTCCTATCACAAGGAGTTGTCTATCTGATGTAATCAGTGTAGACAACTGATCTGAATAACATGAACCTCCTATCTAATTTTATCAACAGCTTTGAGAGGTTTGGGGATATATTATTGACACATCTCCAGTGGTTCACTTCGTTTTCTTTGTGATTGCCTGTCAACCTTCCATTTTTTATGATGAAAAAGCCATCTGTGTTATGATGAATTGGCTTTGTTTCCATGTTATGTCCTACACCTAATTCATTATTATTTAGACCTGTAATTAAACATTATTAAACAGTTTAATAGGGTGTCTCATAGTTCAAGGTAAGACTAACTTTATTCAGCAGGGAAAATCTGATTTTATTATTTACTTTATTTGAGGTCAGATTATTTTCAAATAGTTAAAGTTAAATATATTCAATATGTACATAAACTTGAGAACTCTAAAGAGAAAATTCCTCCCCAAACAACTACATCACAGAGCTAAGAGGAGGAAAAAGCCCAGAGTTGTATTTCCAAAAAAACAAAAAAGAAGCATTTAATCAGAGTAATTCATACATTTAAAGAACTGACCCTATAGCTTGAGTTCTACATTATAGTTCATCACAATGAAATTCAAAGAACATTTTCTCGCTTACTGGAAATCTAATTGCATGCATGGTCTCTGCATACTTGTAAAAGTGTAATCGTGTATTGCCTCATATTACTTGAATTTATTGCTTGTGTATTATTGTAACCAGAAAGACAGTCATAGAGAGGTGAGGTTGCGGGGCTTATTCTTACACTTCTCCACCCAGTGCCTTTCACAGAACTGAGCCCAAAGTTGTTCGTAATATATGCTTTTGACTTGATGACTTGATTAATTGTTCCATTGCTTTCATTGTAATGTAATTTGCTGCATTTGGGTCAGATACCTAAGTTAGCTAAATACTCCACTGTGGAGTTGTACTTTCTGTGAATTTAAACTTCTTATAAATTACCTTGGGTTGCCAGGCTTCTGTAACAATTTCCATGGGGTTATCACTTGCCTTTTTTAACCTATGTAAGAGTCAAAGAATAAAGTCTCTTTGAGATCATTTGGTGTGGCATTCATTGTGAGTGACTTTGAAGAAATAAAGATGGACAAATGCCTTGCAATTATGTCTAGCCAATGTATCTACTGTTGTTTGCTTTGGGTTTTGGCTTGAGGCTTCTAGGAAGCTGTATCCTCCAAGGGAGCCATCTTTTGATAATATTTAGCCTCTGATTTCAATCTATGGAAAGGGAGAAAAGTAAGACTGATGCTTCTTTCATCAAGAATCACTTTGGTAACATCAAAAGATTAAGGCAAGTGTTTTTTTTTCTGCGCCTTTCGCCTTCTTTTGTCCCTTCTTCTTCACTCTCCATAAAGCTTATCTTGGAAGCCAGGCACCATCTGCCATGTCACGGTAAGGTGTATGTAATGCATGCTCTGATAGGGTTTGTGTTTATAACACATATATATGGAGTTGTCACTGAGGCAGGAATTGCTTGCTATCAGGAGTAACATCCTGAATAGGATTACCAAGGCTAGCCTGTGGTCAGATTGTCTTCCTGACATAACATTTCTCTCCCCCTTAATATCTATACCTTCATTTATGAGAGCCCCACATTTTTTTTGGTTGCTGTTGTTGTTTGTTTTCTTTTATAATTTCAGTCTTTTGTACATAAACTTGTATTTCATTCTGAGAAAAAAATCTCTTCTAATTTCAAGGGGATAGAGGTGAAAACAAAATGAAACGGAAAGCTGTTCAGATAACCCAGGAGGATTTTAAGACCCCTTTGTTATAACAATCCTTTTATGTTTGAAATATTTATTGGGCTTCTTCCTGGTCACGATCGGAAGGGAAACCTGAATTGGTGCCCTCTAAGCTGCTTGGGCGGACAGAAGAGTACATGTTTACAAGTCAAGATGTTGCTTGATCTTGGAACGTCAGGAAATGATTTTGCAAATCCAGATAAACTATTTTATCCTAGAAAGCATATGTGCCAAACACAGTTTAAAGAAAACACACAAGGATCCTTGTGTCGTACCCCATGGGTAGAGTGTAGGAAGAAGCTAACACATTTCCAGATTAAGAGTAATCTGGTGAAATAATTGCCTCTAAGTGGCTCGTTTTGCCTGTGTGCCCTCTCACAGTGTAAACTTTTAGATTTTTGTAATGGAAGAGTGTACTAAGTTTGGCACTTGCTCCCTTTGGACAAGGTGGAGCTGATAATTTATTTCTCTTCCTCCGTCCAAAATTATTTTTCAGTTATTTAAAGTTTATATAGATAAATATTATGGGGTAAGATTATTTTAAAGCTTATATAGATGAGAAATTGCCAAGAAAGTTTTGAAAAAGGATTAGGGAGAGGGATTTCTACCCCTAGATTTTAAAGTGTGCTACAAAGCTAATAATAAAACAGTGTGGTATTCATATATACATCAATGGAACACAATAGAGTCTGGAGCAGATCTAGGTACATATGCTAACTTTATATTGCTAAAAGGGACATTACTGATATGAACATTGTTTAATAAATGGTATCAGGATTGGGTTAGCTAATAGCTAGCATTTAATTAGCACTTACTACATGCCAGGTACTATTCTAAGGGCTTTTCATAGAATAGAAGCTTTTCAATCTTCATAGCAGCCCCTTGAGATAGATACTATTATTATTCCTATTTACAAATGAGAACACTGAAACACAGGGAGATTTAGTAACTGGTCCAAAGTTACACGGCTATTACACAGTAGAGCTAGGATTTGAATCAGGCAATAAAATTAGGTCTTTACCTAGTTTATGTGGTATATAAACAAATTCTAGATGAATTAAAAAGTTGCATGCATAAAACAATGTTTTTATAACATCATTACAATATTGGAAGACAATCCAGAGGTACATTTATATAATTTTGAAATCAAAGAAAATTCCTTAAGCAAGACAAGAACCCCAGAAAAATGAAGGTGAATTATTGATCTGACAACATAAATACTCAAAAACTTCTGTTGAGAAGATACCATAACAAAAATAAAAACTTCAATGACCAAAAGGAAATATATTTGGAACTCATTTGTTAGAAGAAGGGTTTGTATCTGTAATGTACAAAAACCTTTTATAAAAGGACGTAAAAATCAGTCCAATTTAAAAGTGGGAAAAACATACGAACTGGCAACTCACAGGGGATGAAATGCAAATGATCAAGAAATATGTAACAGTGGCAATATGTGTAGTGTTAATAGCGTGTAGAGGAACTTCCAATTTTCCTCAAGACTTCCATCTAAGACCTCAAACTATGAGACTAATAAAAGAAAACACTGGGTAAAACTCTCCAGGACATTGGAATGGGCAAAGATCTCTTGAGCAATGCCCCATGGACACAGACAACCAAAGCAAAAATGAACAAATGGGATGACATCAAGTAAAAAAGCTTCTGCACAGCAAAGGAAACAATCAACAAAGTGATGAGACAACCCATAGAATGGGAGGAAGTATTTGTAAACTACCCATCTGACAAGGAATTAATAACCAGAATATATAAGGAGCTCAAACAACTCTATAGGAAAAAAGTCTAATAATCCAATTTAAAAATGGGCAAAATATCTGAGTAGACATTTCTCAAAAGAAGACATACAAATGGCAGACAGGTATATGAAAAAGTGCTCAACATTACTGATCATCAGAGAAGTGCAAAAGAAAACTACAATGAGATATCATCTCACCCCAATTAAAATGGCTTTTATCCAAAAGACAGACAATAACAAATGCTGGTAAGGATATGGAGAAAAGGGAATGCTCGTACACTGTTGGTGGGAATGTAAATTAGTACAACTGCTATGGAGAAAAGTTTGGAGGTTCCTCAAAAAAATAGAAAATATAGCTACCATATGATACACCAATTCTACTCCTAGGTATACACCCAAAAGAAAGGAAATCAGTGTATCAAAGAGGTACCTGCACTTCCATGATTATTGCGGTGGTATTCACAATAGCCAAACTTTGGAAGCAACCTAAGTGTCCATCAGCAGACAAATGAATAAAGGAAATGTGGTACATATACACAATAGAATACTAGTCAGCCATAAAAAAGAATGAGATCTTGTCATTTGCAACAACATGGGTTGATCTAGAGATCATTATGTTAAGTGAAATAAGCCAGGCACAGAAAGACAAACATTGCATGTTTCACTTATCTGTGGGAGCTAAAAATTAAAACAGTTGAAGTCATGGAGATAGAGAGTAGAATGATGATTACCAGAAGCTGGGAAGGGTAGTGTGGTGGGATGGGAGGGAAGGGGGAATGGTTAATGGGTACAAAAAATATTTAGAAAGAATAAATAATGCCCAGTATTTGCTAGCACAACAGGGAAAATATAGTAAAAAATAATTTAATTTTTCATTTAAAAATAACTAAAAGAGTATAATTGGATTGTTTGTAACACAAAAGATAAATGCTTGAAGTGATGGATACTCTACCTTGATATGATTATTATGCTTTGCATACCTGTACCAAAATATTTCATGTAACCCATAAATATATACACCTACTGTGTACTCACAAAAATTAAAAAGAAAAAAGAAATAAGCTAGACACAGAAAAATAAGTAAATAAATGCCAGTGAACATTCTTCACAGAAATAGAATAAAAAATTCTAAAAATTATATGGAACCACACACACACACACAAACAAAATAAGAACAGCCAACGCCAAAACAAAGCATATTAACACAAAACTGGAGGAATTACAATAGCTGACTTCAAATTATACTACAGAGCTATAGTAACCAAAACAGCAATGTAGTGACAAATAAAGCAGATACATAGACCAATGGAAGACAACAAAGAACCCAGAAATAATTTCATATATCTATAGTGAACTCATTTTTGACAAATATGCCAAGAATATACAGAGGGGAAAGGACAGTCTCTTCAGTAAGTGGTGCTGGGAAAATTGGACATCCATAGGTAGAAGAATGAAGCTAAACACCTATCTCCTGCCATATACAAAAATGAAATCAAAATCGTTTGAGGACTTAAGTCTGAGACCAGAAACTATGAAACTACTAAAAACAAACAAACAAACAAACAAACAAACAAACAAACAAACACTGGGCAGACTCTCCAGGATATTGGCCTGGGCAAAGATTTCTTGAGGAATACCCCACAAGCATAGGCAACCAAAGCAAAAATGGACAAATGGGATCACATCAAGTTAAAAAAGCTCTTGTACAGGAAATGAAACAACAAAGTGAAGAGACAACCCACAGAATGGGAGAAAATATTTGCAAACTACCCTTCTGACAAAGGATTAATAACCAGAAAATACAAGGACCTCAAACAACTTTGTAGGGAAAAAACCTAATAATCTGATTTAAAAATGAGCAAAAGATCTGAATAGACATTTCACAAAAGAAGATGTGCAAAAGGCCAACGGTATGTAAAAAAGTGCTTAACATCCTTCATCAAAGTTAACATCCTTCATCAGTTTTGCACATCAAAACTGCAAAGAAATATCGTCTCACCCCAGTTAAAATGGCTTATATCAAAAAGACAGGCAATAAATGCTGGCAAGGATGTAGAGAAACGGGAAACCTCATACATTGTTGGTGGGAATGTAAATTAGTGTAACCACCATGAAGAACAGTTTGGATGTTCCTCAAAAAGCTAAAAACAGAGCTGCCTTATAATCCAGCAATCCTGCTGCTAGGGATATACCCAAAAGAAAAGAAGTAAGTGTATAGAAGATGTATCTGCACTTCCATGTTTATTGCAACAGTATTCCAAATACCCAAGATTTGGAAGCAAACTAAGTATCCATCAGCAGATGAATGGATTAAAAGAATATTTTAACTCTACAGTCCCTTTTATTTTGTAAAACACAATATGAAGAGCTTCCTGTTAAATATACTTATATTATGTAAGTGGAAAAAAGTATGCAAAGTTATATACAACACTATTATAACATAAGCAAGCATCATAAGCTTCAATGACTGTGGAAACCGGGTAGATATAAATGAAGCAGAGTGGGCATTAATAAAATAAAATCTGTGGGAGTAAGAAACAATTATTGTTAGCATTAGGAATCTAAGAAATGGCAGAGAATGGGGCCCAAAGCACAGAAGAGGGGATTATTTTTGGGTCAGAAGAAACGAAAGTAGGACAGAAACAGATGTAGACAGGTTACATGATAGCCCACTGATGGTTGTTCTTTTTTTCCATTGCATTGGGGTACAAGGATAGAGGGAAGTGAAAAAGGCTTGGCGAGGGTTTCCTGGAGAATGGATGAGTGAGACATAGTGTGGTTTCCAGGGTCCAGTTAAGATTGGTGAGCATAAGTTTACAGTGAAAGCATTATATACTTTTTAGATTGGCATGTGCACCAGAAACTATGTCAAAAATGGGTAAAAATTCCTGATAAAGTTGAAGTTAGGATTTTTGCCTTTCGAAGGAGAAAAATTATTAAGTCAACAATTAGGAAAAAAAATCTCAAGAAATGGAAGGAGTTAGTTGTTCTTTACCATTAGAAAAATTGTTTTCACCCACAGAAGTTTTAAATAGTTTTATGGAGATATAATTCACATATCATTCAATTCAGCCACCTAAAATGTACAGTTCAGTGGTTTTTAGTATTCACAGATATGTGCAACCATCACCACAATAAATTTTAGAACATTTTCATCTCCCTCAAAAGAAATTCTGCACCTCTTAGCCTCCACCTCATCCCCTAACCTCCTCATCCCTACTCTCGCCTGCCCCAGCCCTAGGCAAGGAACAATCTACTTACTTTATACATAGAGTTGCTTAACTTTGGACATTTCATATAAATGGCATCATCCAATTGGTGGTCCTTTGTGACTGGTTTCTTTTACTTAGTAAAATGTTTTCAAGGTTTCCTGTAGCATGGATTAGAACCTAGATTTTGATCTAGTTTAATTTTATCACATTTGTTTTTTTTTTCTTTAACTTTTTTGTATTAAGCATTTAAAATTTGACACATATACTTAATATATATGTTAGTGTCCATTAAATACGATCATAGGCCAGGTGTGGTGGCTCACACCTGTAATCCCAGCACTTTGGGAGGTGGAGGCAGGCGGATCACCTGAGGGCCGGAGCTCGAGACCAGCCTGACCAACATGAAGAAACCCTGTCTCTACTAAAAATACAAAATTAGCTGGGTGTGGTGGTGCATGCCTGTAATCCCAGTCACTCGGGAGGCTAAGGCAGGAGAATCACTTGAACCCGGGAGGTGGAGGTTTCAGTGTGCAGAGATTGTGCCGCTGCGCTCCAGCGTGGGAAACAAGAGCAATACTCCATCTCAAAAAAATATATATATATATATGATTACAACTATGTTATTTTCAGTAAATAAACTTTTGGATTTTTCCCTTCCCTTTTTTTTTTGCTTGTCTTTTTCCTGCTATATTACCTTTATCCCCTCCACAGGTGACTAACAACCTAACTAATATTTTCTCATATTTTCTGTATAATAAAGTCATACACGCAAGCATGCACACACACAAAACTCCCTCCAAATCAACCAATAAACTTTTACTTCATTCCCTTAAATCCCTGCATAATACTCAATGATGTGGATATTTGATAATTTCCTGGGCCTCCTGATGAGTATTCACTCATTGTTTTTGTTTTTTAATTTAATTTGTTAATGGACAATACCACAGTTAACATCCTTGCCAGTCAGGTGTGGTCCATGTACCAGCAGCATTACCATCACCTGGGAGCTTCTTCGATAAGCAGAATCTTAAGTTCTATCCCAGCCTACTGAATTGAATCCCCAGGAAATTCAAACTGACATTGAAGACTGAGTAGTGACCTAGTATATATGCCATTTCATATATTTCATATTAATGTTATCGTTTCTATAGTTAGATTTCAAGGAGTAAAATTCTGGGGCAAAGGGTATTTATACTTTTAATTTTAACAGATGCCTTAACAGGTTGCTTCCCCTAAAGACTGCAGCACAACGGATTTCTACCAGCAGGGTATCAGAATATCCCTTTCTTCATGTTCCCATTAGCACTGAGCGTTGATGATGAGATCGTTAAGGAAATTTGCCATGGTAAGAGCATTTGGATTTTGATTTTCCCCATGTAATTAAGCAAACTGTTCAAACGATAGTATTAGAATAGTTCCAATTTCAAATGTTGGATTTCCAAGTCAAACTATTGAAAGAATGCAAAAGAAATAAATAAAGAGAATAAGGATGTAACTTCTCTAATGGAAAACTTCTCTCTTTTTTTCCAAACTTCTTGGCTCTAACACAAGGAAGGAGATACCCTTCTTGGGCATTGTGCAGTGTCTTGTTCACATTTTTGGCAACATTTTCAGATAAATGTTTGGATTGGGGGAAGGAAAACACAGTAAATGTCTACAAAAAGCCTGGGTCAATTCAATGAATAAATAAATAAATAAATAAATAAATAGAGAATTATAAGTTAAAATAAAGTAGCACATTTTGCTCATAAAATTTACAGATTTTAAAATATCAACTGTATTCAATCAGAGTAAAAGTGTGGAAAAACAGACTCATAAATTGTCAATGGGAGTATATAAATTCATAATATCCTTTTAGGAGATAATAGGGCAGGATACATATAAGATATTTCAGTGCACATATGTTATAACTCAGCAAGATAGGAATCAATCTTATAGAAATAGTTACACAGGAGAAAAAAGACATATTAAAGGCTGTCCATTGAAAAATTTGGAAGTACTTAACTGTTCATCAATAGAGGCATGAGTTAGTGTATTTTGGTGTATGAATAATGTCTATACATGACATACAAAGCTCCATACGGCATAGTGCTAAGCAAAATAAAACAATCATCTCAGAACAATATATGATATATAACCCACTTTTGGGAACAGTAACACAAAAAGTGTAAGGGATGTGTGTTTGTGAGTGCATGAGCGTGTGTATATATGTATGTATGTAAGAGAAAACACTAGCAGTGGTTACCTCTGGGTGTGTGTGTGGGGTCGGGGAGATTAGTGGTTGGAGTGATGGTGAAGGGGAGACATATATACTATTTCCTAAATAATAGTAATAACAATAATAATTAATATTTATGGAGTACTTAACTATGCATCCAGCACTATGCTGCAAGCTTTACATAAATAATCCTACTTAATCTTGACAACCACCTTATGAGGTAAATATTGTTATCTGAATTTTGTCATTTCCATTAAGGTAACTGAGTCACAAATAGGTGACATAATTTGCTTGAGATGATTCAGTCAGAAAGTTGTAGTACTGTGGTTTGAACTAAGGTAGTCTGACTCTAGAGACCATGCTTAGAAACTTGATTCTGTCTATCTATGTATTCATGTATCCATCCGTCTATTCATCTGTCTATCCATCCATCCATCCATCCATCCATCCATCCATCCATCCATCCATCATCTATTCATCTACCTACCTACCTGTCATTTATGTATTGTCTATCACCTTCCTTCCTTCCTTCCTTCCTTCCTTCCTTCCTTCCTTCCTTCCTTCCTTCCTTCCTTCCTTCCTTCCTTCTTTCTTTTCCTTTCTCTTCTGCCACACTAAAGTTCTCAGGCTACCATGGGGAAAATTAACCATACAATATAATTTCTGAAAAAAAGCTAAGTTTCTCAGAGAGTAGCAAACATGACAAGTGATATAATTGGTTCTGATTATTTACTAGAATGAGGGAGTTTGCCTCATTCCAGGACACTTGTGACAGGTGACAAACTGACTGTAGATCTCCAGATGGAGCAGAAAATGCAACTGAGTGTGATTCCTGCCTCCGACTTGCCGCTGATCCACGGAAGCAAAGCATTTCATAACAATAAGACAGCAATCCTCTCCATTATTTTGCTAATGAAGAAACAGGGTCCAGAGTATTTAGTGGCAGAACTGATATAAAAATCAGGTTTTCTAACCCTCAGCTCGGTGCTTTCTCCACTATATCATAATTTGGAGTTGTGTCATTTATGATATACATTTACTTCCTGTAGGGTGTAACCAGAAAAGTGGACACACAGAGTTGACCCATTTCTGTCACTAGAGCTCCAAAATTTGTATATATTTTTCTAAAAGGAAAGAAAAGACAGAACAGTTAGTGTTGAGCAGATGTTTTATCATCAGCCTAAAAGATTTGGCCATTATACCCTCCTTAACAGGAATCAGAAAAAAAAAAGAAAAAAAAAAGGCGGTTCAATTTATTTCTTAAGAGTTGTGTTTTTGTAAATTAGCTAGTTGGTTTTTACTGGGACTCCCTCCAACTTGCCCATTTCAAAGGTCTCCAATCCTATTAAATAAGAAAACCATCTTGGCTGTATGGTTAGGTGATGTTTAGGTCAGACAATGGCTAGACGTGAAGTGAGTTGTCTGCAGAAGACATGGGCAGCCCAATGAACCACAAGGATGGGTACAGGACATAGAGATGGGCAGGATGTCATTGTCAGCTAAGCTCATGTGCAGGTGACTGCCCCTGCACAGAAAAAAAGGTTAAGGGTCAGGAAACATGTGGACCCTGAGGAGGGCAGAGAAAGTACTGAGTCTAAGCCACTTTTCCTGATTTTATTCAAGCCAAGCGGAAGGCAAAGGGCTGCATCAACTAACTTTCCCTGAACTGGTGCATCAGCAGGATGCTCTGAGCCTCTCCCACTTATCTCCAGATCCCAAACACAGAGTTCATGGTCATCTGGCTGCCTTGCTCAGAGCTCTTCAGGCAAAGGAGAAGAAAGGCCATTTCAGCATCTAGCATTTTTCAATCTTGCTTGAGGCTGGCAGCTGTCACAGAATGCCATCAGCAAACAGATCATCTTAGCAATGTCTTTCCCACTTCTTAAATCATTAGCCTCTCACAATTTATGAGTAGTTCCATAAGCCCTGTTCAGTTTTGAAATTCAAGCTACTGAGGCTTTGAACTACTTATTAATATCAAAAGCCCAAAATATTTATCATCTATTGCTTGAAGAAAATTTGGTTTTCTGTGAGGCAATGACCCATACCCTTAAATTAAAAAAAACCTGTGCCTACTGGCCATTCCTCTGCTTAATGTTTGACTTTTCTGAACCGTTTGTTGAGTCTGCTTCACGTCTCCAGGTCATTTGTTGGTTAAACAGAAGATCTGAAAATCAAAAATTTAAATATTACATGTATATACATGTATATTAAAGTATTTTTAAAAATTGTAAATGTAATATATATTTTAAAATCTTGACCAGCAAAGAAAAAATGAAGTAAAAAAACTAAATGCCAAATGCCAATCCCACAGATATTAGCATTATTAACAATTTCTCATATTGCATCCCAGAATTGGTTTGTGTGTGAGGTACATGCACGGGGTACAGGTATTCTTATTGGTTGTTGTTTTAACGAAATGGAATCATAGACATTGCTGCTTGGCAGCTTGCTTTTTCTCCATGAGCAATATATGTAACTCCTCCCTACTGGTAGGTATTAAGAGTGTTTCCATTTTTTTAACCTTTTAATCATCTAATTTTGCAACGAATATCCTCATTACAGGCAACTTGTAGACTTGTGCATGTATATATTCAAGTAATTACATTTGGGTGCATATTACTCAACGCTAGTAAAAGTTTTGAAAACTGGAAATGAAACCTGAAGGCAAAAATAGAGGGTACTATCTATATCCCTAGATTTATTCTTGCCAGTCTCTATCCTCAACTGCAGATAAATTGAATGTTGACTATAGGAAAATAAGAGAAGCAGAAAATAAACATATTTAGCAAACATGGACACAGATTTTCTTGGGTGTTATGGGATTGGGGTCTTAGGACAGTTATGACTTGGTCATTTTCATCCTGGTAATCTTTTAAAAGAAAATGATTTCATTTATCATGACAATGAAATCAGTTACTTTTTTCAAGTTTCATCACCACTGAGGTTCTCCGATCACCCCAGTCCTTGGTTATCGCTCCTTCCAAGGAATGCCTATGATACTTACTGTTTGTCCTGTATATTGGATACACTATCTAGCTTTACATACTTATTTTCTAATGTACCAATTCTGAGTTCCTAATCTTATAAACCTCTTCAAGGCAAGTTTTATGCCTTTCTATATTCTTTGTACCCTCTGTGCAGCAATATGCAATGCCTTAGAAATGATAGTGAATGATTAATCTTTCTATGAATTGGTTTCCCTAGACTTCAAGGTCTAGAGTCCTACCTTATTTTCTAATGAACATGAACAGTTGAATAAGGAAAATATTTTTTTTCCCATAGCCCCTTCTTACGGTAGACCAGTGCTGGGCATTCCAACTGAGTTTCCCAATCTGGGTGGACCAAAACATGACATTTTGATAGACAATAGCCATGAACGTTTGTTTTGTTTCCCTTCACAGGTCAGGTGGCACTATCTGGCACATAAGAAGAAACAGATGTTGAGAAGAGCAAGGAGGTACGTGGTGCCAATGTCTCAGTTCTGGGAAAAGGAAACACTACACAGAAAATAGGTGCCACCTGTAGGGGGTTGCAGTCTGCCAAGTGAAACCAGTTTGGTTAAAGATAGCTAAAAATATTCCCCCAGGGTATAAGGTAATGTTTGTTTATGCATGAGACTGAATGAGGGTGTGTGTGTCTACGTGTGTGAATGTGTGTATACCTTCTGCATCATCCACTCCAACGAAGCCTTTTGACCTATTCATGAATCCGATTGCGGAAAGAACAATTTTTGTTTAATATTTGACCTGTTAAGAAAACTAGAACTGTTAAATAAATTTTTAGTAAGTGCAGAAGAAAGAATTTTAAATTTCCTTATGTTTCAGCTACCTCACTGAGATTTGCTAAGCTACCCAAAAGAGATTTGGTGCTTTGAAGAACTGTACAAAACTCTACACAATGATTCAACATTACTTACACCTCCCTCCTAGCAGAATTTGGTTACATTTGGGGGATTAACTATACCCAAGAAAACTAAATGAAATTGAATTGAAAAGCCATGTCTCTTTGGGCAAATTACTAAACTTCTTGTGCTTCAGTTTCCTCATCTGTAAAATGGATATAATAATTGTACATTCTTCAAGAGTTATTGAGAAGAATGAATATTCTAAGAAAGTCACACTATGTAACACATGGAAAGTTATTTATGACTACTATACTACTACTATTATGACTTCTGCCACCCCCACCCCATCCCTTCATCTTTTCCCCCACCTTTTCTTCTTTAATTCACAAAGATCTTCAACAATTTAATTTAAATGTGAAATTCTACTGAAATTTGTAATATTTTCTAGATATGGGGATCCATAATTTTCTTTGATATTGGAATTTAAGTCATGAGGCCTGATGTCATGGAAAGAGCACAGCATTAGTGATCCTACAACTTGAATTTAGTTCTAGTTCTCTTACTTAGTAGCTCAGTGACCTGGAAAAGTTGCCTTTTCTGAGCCTCTCTTTCCTCAACTGTAAAACGGGAATAAGTGAATGAATGGGATGATTTCTCAGGTCCCTTCTGGGGGACACTTAGGAAGACCTGAATTATGTTATAGAGCAAGACGTAGAAAAAAATCGTAATGTTTTATACTATAAGCTGAAATCAATGGTTAATTTCTTTTAAAGAAGGCAAGTTAAAAATAATCCATTAGAAGTGAAACAGATTAGAATTGAACATAAATATTTTCTAAAATTACTAAACAAGACTGAAGATTAGAACATAAGACTATAAAATCTTTAATGGCAGGGACAGTACATTAATATGTGGCCTTGAATCTATAGAGATTAACAAGAGCCTTGGTACATAGTCGATGTCAAAGCAAAGTTTGCTAAAATGAATCTAACAGAATTCAGAGTCAATGCAGCTTGTGAACTAAATGCTATTCTATTTGGATTGAAGCCAGAGTTTAAGTTGTGAGAAGGCTTCAAATTTCTGAGATCAGAAGCATTATACTAGAATAGAAGTTCTCAGTGGTTGATGGACCAACATCATAATTATTACCTGGGAACTCATTAGAAAGGCAGAATCGTACACTCCACCTCAAGCTTACTGAATCAGAAACTCTGAAGATGGAGTCCAACAATGTGGTTTTTGTTTTTGTTCTGCTGTTTTAAGTAGACTTTGTATTTTAGAGCTGTTTCAGGTTCACAGCAAAATTGAGTGAAAAGTACAGAGTTGGCAGACTCTCCTAGTTCCACACATGCATGGCTTCCCCACTGTCAATATCCTGCACCAAAATGGTGCATTTGTTACAGTCGATAAACCTACATTGACACATCATTATTATCCAAATTCCAAAATTTACACTAGGGTTCACTCTTGGTGTTGTATATGCTATAAGTTTTGATAAGTGTATAACGTGAATCCATTATTGTAATGTCATACAAAAGAGTTTTACTGTCCTAAGCAATGTGTATTTTATTTTATTTTATTTTATTTTTTGAGACAGTCTCGCTCTGTCACCCAGGCTGAAGTGCAGAGGTGCTACCTCAGCTCACTGCAACCTCTTTCTCCTGTGTTCAAGTGATTCTTCTGCCTCAGCCTCCTAAGTAGCTGGGATTGCAGGTGCCCACCACCACATCCAGGTAATTTTTGTATTTTTAATAGATACAGGGTTTCACCATGTTGACCAGGCTGGTTTTGAACTCCTGACCTCAAGTGATCTGCCCTCCTCGGCCTCCCAATGTGCTGGGATTACAGACGTGAGCTACCGCACCCAGCCAGCAATGTGTAATTCAAAAAGCTCTCCCATGCACCTTAAAGTTTGACAACCATTGCATTATAGGATAGAGTTTTTCAAAACTAAGTTGAAGAAATAGCCAAGAAATTAAGATAGTCTTAAATCCTACTTCTGAATTGAAGCTGTACTCAGTGTATCCTACCCTCCTTTTAATACACATTTGGATGCTAATGTACAGTCATTAAAAGGATTAAGTACAGTCATTAAAAGGATTATGAACTCTGTCTAAATCTCTACTTCTCCCTTTGCTGAACTTTTGAGATGACCTCCTCTACTAGCATACTAATTGGAAAGTAGGATAGAGCTGTGGAAAGGACACTGGTTTATTTTTAAAAGAAAATATTTGGCCAGCCATGGTGGCTTATGCCTGTGCTCCAAATACTTTGGGAGGCCGAGGAGGGTGGATCACTTGAAGTCAGGAGTTTGAGATGAGCCTGGATAACATGGTGAAACCCCATCTCTACTAAAAACATAAAAATTGGCTGAGATCATGCCCACTGTACTCCAGCCTGAGAGACGGGGCAATATTGTGTTTCAAAAAAGGAAAGAAAACATTTTGTTATTGAAAATGTCACATATATACAGAGGTACAGAGAAAAGTGTCATACATCCTTACATAATCATTACTAATCTTCAATAATTATAAACTCCTGATCTATCCTGTATCATGTATATTCACATCCATCCCTCTCTTCATCCAAAATAATCTGAAGCAAGTCCGAGGGAATATCATTTTACCTGCAAATATATATGGTTCAACAAATAGAAGAGAATACTTCTTACCTAATTTTACGATGCTATCATTGCCAAGATAACAAAACAGAAATAGAAAAAAAAACTGAAGACTAATATCCCTCATTAATATAAGTTCAAAAATTTTTAATGAAACATTAGCAAATTGAATCTAGCCATATATTAAAAAAAAGAAAGCACACTATATCTAAGTGGTTATTTTTCCAGGAATGCAAATTTGGCTCAACATTCAAAAATTGATCAATGCAATTTGACATAGCAGCAGACTAAAAAAGTGCAACCATATTATTATTTCAATAGAGTCAGAAAAAGCATTTAACTAAATTCAACATCTATTCATCATAAATTCTAATAAATTAGAAATAGAAGGGAACTTCCTCAGCCTGATAAAAAGTATCTATGAAAAACCTATAGCATCATACTTAATGATGTAAAACTATATACTTTCTTCTCAAGCTTGGATATGAGACAAGGATGCACATTCTCATTACCTCTATTTAACATTATATTAGAGATCCTAGTCTATGCGACAAGCCAACAAATAAATAAAAGGCATACAGACTGGAAAGGAAGAACTAAGACTGTCTTTATTAATGGTAACATTATTATCTACATAGAAAATCCCCAAATCTATCAAAACCTACGAGAACTAATATGTGAGATTAGCAAGGGCACAGGTTACAAGGAGAATATAAAAATGAATTGTATTTCTATATAATAGCAAAAAACAATTGGAGATTAAAACTTAAAAATGGTACCATTTTACAATGACATCAAAGAATATGAAAGACTTTGGAATACATCTATAAAAATATGGTCAGGATTTGGAGATTGAAAACTATAAAACACTAATGACAGAAATTGTAATAAACTCCAAGAGGGCCCCCAGTGACCCGTGCCCCTGGTATGAAAGTCCTGGAATTACTGTTCTCCCACACTGAAGAGGGCTGAACTGTGAACTAGTAGGTTACTGTGGACATAACGGTGTATGTATGACTTCCAGGTCTGGGTCATAGAAGATGTGTGGCTTCCACCTTGCTACCTTGGGTCACTTGCTCTGTGGAAGGCAGCTTCCATGACATAAGGTCACTCAAGCAGCCCTATAGAGAGTCCCAATATTCAGTGAAGACCTGAGTCCTCTTGCCAATAGTCGTGGGAGTGAGTTGCACCAGAAATGTATTCTTCAGCCCCAGTCAAGCTTTCATATGACCACATCTCTTACTGACATCTTGACAGCAAGCTCATGAGAGACCCAGAATCAGAACAACCCGGTTTGACTGCCCTCAGTGACCTACAAAAACTGAGATAATAAATTCTCTTTATTTGAAGCCACTAGGTTTTGGAGTCATTTGTTATGCAGTAATGGAAAATGAACACAGGTTTTGGTACCTGGAAGTGAGATGTTGCCATAATAAATATTAAAAACGTGAGAGCACTTCTGTTCACGTTCTCTTACCCACCTGGGCAGATGAGATATTAATAAAGACACTTCCCAATTGGAAAGAATGAGTATGGTCTTTAATGGCTCTTTTAAAATTCAAATTTTTATCATATGTTTATTATTAAACTATCATTTTCAATTACAAATTATTAATAAAAATATTCAATAATATGAAAGAATATAGAGTAATAAATGAGATCCCTTCCATCATTACTACCCCATTCTGTTCCTCAGGAGTAATTAAGTTTCATATGAGCCCTTCAAGACTTTTCTTCTATGCATATACATATAAAAAGTATTATGTGATAGTTGAAGAAAATTTGAGTCTTTCATATTTTTCTCACTGAGGAATAATGGCTGTTAAATTCTGATGGGTATGGTTTTAGTGTGCATTCTGTACACAAGCACACATATACAGATGTTTTAAAACTTTTTGAAACATAAGCTTACAAAGAATTTTTTTTTTTTTTTGGGGGACAAGTCTAGCTCTGTTGCCTAGGCTGGAGTGCAGTGGCGCGATCTCGGCTCACTGCAACCTCCACCTCCCGGGTTCAAGCAATTCTCTACCTCAGCCTCCTGAGTGGCTGGGATTACAGGCGCCTGCCACCATGCCTGGCTAATTTTTTTGTATTTTTAGTAGAGACGGGGTTTCACCATCTTGACCAGGCTGGTCTTGAACTCCTGACCTTGTGATCCACCCACCTCGGCCTCCCAAAATGCTGGGATTACAGGCATGAGCCATGCGCCTGGCCAAGAATTTTAAAGGTGGCTGTACTCTGGGGTCCTTATTCTAGACCCTAAAGAATTCTTTTAACTGGATATGAGTTAGCTCTATATATTTTATTAGCTCTATATATTTTATACTATATAGTTAGCTCTATACAGTTTATTAGAATTTAACTTTTGATTTTAGGAGTCAGGAAGGGCAAAAGATGACACCACGTACTCCATTATGTTCAGCAATGTTTGTAGATCAGATTAACTGATTTAGATGATCTGTATTTCTTGAAACTTAATTTTGGTGTTTTCCTCCCACTCAATCCCCCTCAAGCAGTTCTTCTTTCATTCATAGTAGCATTTAACAAAAAGCATAACTCAGAAAAAAAGGAGACAGCTGCCTCAACAAACATAAAAAGCTTATCTTCTGTTTGAAGCTAAGACTTGGAAAGCTGTAATTCTTCCTATCAAAGTGAATTATTAGTACCAGACTGTTGACTTCAGACTTTTTTACTTCTACTTTTTTTCCGAGTGGTAGATAGAAACATTTCATCTAGTCAAATGTTAAATAGCAATTTGAAATACTCAAGAATGCTTTAAGAACTTGTTACAAGTGCCCTTACATGTGGACAACTCACCCTGAATCATGCCAAACACCTTAACATTCATTCACATGAAACAGATATTGTGGGGTAAAATGTATTTAAAAGTATTCTTCATAAGTTTGAGTTTGTTAGGAATAAATTATTTTGCTCTTATGTGTTATGGTTTTCAAATCTCATGTATTTTTGGTGCTCTTTGGAAAGCTCACTGTGGCATTTGTACCCAATGGACGGAATCATCCTGAAGCTATAAAGTTTTTATTTCTAAATTTTGGAAAGATATTTCTGTTCTCATGAACAAGAGTTTAACATGTCTTTAACATGATGTCTCTCTACTTTGGCTGCACAACGGAATCACAGTAGAAAACAAATAAACAACAACAAGAAAATCTATTGATCAAATCTTTCCTCCTAAAGATTTTGATTTATGATGTAGGAAGGTGCCAGGTACCAGGTTTTCAAAACTCCGCAGACTCTGCAGATTCTAATGTGTAGCCAGGGTTGAGAACCACTGATTTAACACTAATAAATCTCAAATAAATAAATAAATAAATAAATAAATAATAAAGTTAAAACTTAAAAATAAAAAGATACATATCCATAAATTCTCTAAGAAAAGGAACAACGTATCTAGTGCATGGGTAATACTTTTAAAACATCTAAAATGCTGGTGTTTGCATAGATACGTCATAATTACCTTGCTATTAGAAAGCAAGGTAATGAATTGGTAGACACTGCTTGGCAATCTGTGATCTGTGCTCAAGGAGCAGGCCTCTGGCACTGCCGCAGGCTACTGGGTACATAGCACTGGGTGAAACCTCATGTCACGCCCCTGTCACAGGCACATGCTAGGGGGAGAAGTTCTGTATTTCCAAGTATGGTTTTGTCTCCACAACCATACTTTTCAATGCCTCTTCAAGATGCTAATAATCAAGATTAATCTTTAATGGTTAATGGATTCCTGACTGAAGAGAAGGCACTGCATTGTATAATCTCTGAAGGGCTCTCACAGTTATATGGGTTCCATCTCAGAGTCAGGACAACATCAAAGAATCAATTACCATGCTGTCCCATAAGACTTGTTGTCACAAGCCACTCTAGATATTTAACTTCTGATGGTCTTATTCTCTTCTGATTATGAGATGAAAGACGTTCCACCTTTATATTGGGGATCAGGTCAGGAAGAAAAGTATTGAGGCTAAGCGTATAGTTTGGGTGGAAATATGAGATGGATTGATTCTTAAATATATTAGTCTAGAATTCTAGCCAAGAGATGGTCAGAATTTGAATGGTCAATTTAATGTAAGAACAAACCATAAAGGACAGATACATTAAAAAAGAATTGGCAAGATTGAGTAGTAGTCTAAATGGGTGGGCTGAAAGATAAATAGCTTTTTAGTGACTGTTTTGCCAACAGGTACATTTTATTGAGATTAATAAATATAACCAGCATAAGAGTCAGCTTCAGAGTGTAGACTTTGTATTCTCATTGCTTTGACTTAAGTCCTGGCTCCCCCATACATAAGCTGCTTAGGATTGGGCAAGTTACTTAACCTCCCTTAGCCATAATTTCTGCATCTATGAAATGTGTAACCTGATGGTGAGAATTAAGGGAGTCAACATACGTAAAATGCTTACAACAGGGCCTGACACATGGTAACTCAATACATGTTAGTCATTATTATGATGATACTGTTGGATGCAGAAAAAACTATTTCAGAAGAAGAATGAAAAGCTTGTCATCAATTATTTGGAAGTTTAGAGAAAATGATTATGTAAACCACATTAAACTTGTCCTTCATCTTACAATATAATGAGAAAGACAGACACACATATTCAAATAAACCTGTTGTAAGGCATGATATCCTATATGCTACAACAGATATTCTTGGAGCATGGGGAATATAATGGTCATTGGTTAGTTGTCTCTTTAACATGCATTTCCCCCTGCTTCCTAGAAAAATATTTAGATTTTTTTGAGGAACAGTCCCTTTTCGATTTCAATTATGTAGTTTTGGTGTTATTGAGCCTATTCTTAATTGCAAAGGTGGACTCTGATTGACATAGCCTATTAGATCCTTCCTGCCTCTGGTAATTAGTTTAGGGATAAGGCAATGAGACTTAAGATGTGCTTAGGTCAAAGGATCAAAGGATCTTCCCCTTTATTTCTTAAGAGACACTGTCTTTCTGTGGACAATGTGGAGTGAGAATGTGTAGCCATTTTTTTTTTCTATTATGAAGACAGCCTGAAGGCAGAATTGAGAAAATCACAGAGAAAAACAGTAGGATGACACAATGAGACTCTGGACAAAACTGTCTGAAGCCAGACCATAACTTACAACAACATGATCGTATACATTCAAGCCAAATTGAGTTGGTTTTCTTGTTTCTTACAACTTAAGGAATCCTTACTCATGCAGGCATGGAAAGAGTAAGTCAGATGGGGAGATGAGGATGAGTAGGGATTGCAGAGACTTCTTGGGGCCTCTTTTTAAAGAGGGACCAACTGTGTATGGGCAGATATTGGAATAAAGCACATTCAAGGCATAGAGAACACAGTAAGCAAGAGACGTAACACATTTTCTGGAGGTGGCCAGTGAAATCTAGAAAGTTGGACTAATAGTATGTCCATGGTATACTTGGAGGTAAGTTGTATAAATAGGAAGGAGCAAAGAACAGAACCTTTAAACACAGGCTTGGGATGTGGGGCTTTATGCTGTGTACAGTCGTCAACTGTCCAAGGTGAAGGACAGATGAACTTTGTGTTTTAGGAAGATAACTTTGGCAGTAGAGTGATGAGTGGACTGGAATATTCCAAGAAAAAGGCAAACTGGTCATAAGTCAGGGCAGTCTGATGAATGAAAATAGGAGATGGATACAAGGGAAGTAAAGAATGTAGACAAAATTGGATTTGAGAGGAAAATAAAAGGCAGGGGACAGCATGGAATGTAGTATAAGCATCTAGAGGGACTTCGAGCTTGAGAAGGCTGAAGGAGGCAGAATTCGGTTTTGGGCACTTTGAATTTAAGAAATTGGTGGAACATACACAGAGATGTCCAGGAAGAATTAGAGATTAGAAGCTGGAGCTAGGGTAGAAAATCAGAGTTGAAGAGCACAATTTTTCAAGTTTTCTCCATAAGGAAGACAGTCAAAGGCACAGAGGAAATAAAATTCCTGAGAAAGTTATGGAAGAGTACAAGGGATGGTGACCAAGAATGGATTTGGTGATCCTTATGTTTAGGGTTGAGCAAAGGAATGTCAGCCAGTGAAGGGCATTGGCTGGTAGGCAGGAGTATACCTATGAGTATTTCAAGCTTCAGCAAAGACGGAGGTTCAAGAAGAGGGTGGACAATGGGATGGCTGTTGTGGAGATGCTGGGCAGAGTCAAGAGTAAGAAGTTATTGCACGTGAGGAGAGAAGGTGAGGGATGTCATTTTATCTTTCAAGAACTCGTTTGAGGGAAAGGTCAAAGTACTAGACTACTAAGTAGCTTTAGGGAGCAGCAAGGTCAAGTTTTCTTAGGATAACGAAATATAGTGTTTTTGTATATATCCGAAGACCATTTTAATGTGGAATATTTTTGATGTGGTGCTTTGTTACTAGAATCATTTTCTCCACAGCTGGATCTTTTATTTATATTGTGTGATGAGATGCATGAAATGACTCCCTTACAGTCTTTCATCTGCCTATAACCAGCCTGACCAATTATTGGATCATTATCAATTAGATTTTAAGTTGTATTTTTCAGTTTATTTAAAAATTTCTCTCTTTGTGAGGCATTCCTTGGTGAGTTTTCTTTCTTTCTTTCTTTCTTTTTTATTAAGTGAAGCAAGGCAGTGATATATTACAAACGAACATTCAAAAACACTGCTCAAAGAAAAAATTTTTATTTGTGCCTCCAGGAACTTTTCACCAATGTTTTGGAAACTCTGGAGACTACATTTATATACAAAGAACATAAAACTTTTCTGCTGTCGTTATCTTGCTCTCAACACTGGTGAAGTGGCATTACTGGGAAACATTATCTTTAGTCTATAAAAATGTGAACAGTATTGCAAACTAATACAATTAACCTGGAAGTGTACACATTCTTCTTGTAAGGGAATGGTAATCTGTAGCACTTCTCTGGGAACTAAAAGTGTTTTTTTGCACTATTCAGTTCTTCGAAAACTTGATAGGCTTTAAGGAGGAAGATGGTATTAATTCACTGGAAAATGGTTACAAGTCTGCAAATGACACAGATGCAACATTTCAATCACACGTTTCTTGTATAATACATGCAACTCTTATAAATGCTTTATTTCTTTTTCTTCATTGTATTCAAAGTCAAAAACAAAAATCTTCAATCCCTACTGCTTAAAAAATTAAGAACTAACTCTTTCACTCCGTTGTGTCTATGTTGACATTGCATAGTTCTCTTTATTCCCACAAATTGCTCTCTGTAAATACATTTGAAATGGATACTCCAGAGGCATGTGATTCTGAAAAAATAAAAAGCAAAGGAGGAACAAAGAGCAGCAGAAATGGAAATGACAAAAATAACTTGGACATCATTAATGTGTCGAGAGGTGAGTATGCACAGGGACTGTGTTAGGCACTGGGAATACAAAATCAATGTGACCTAATTCCTGATTTGAGGGAGAAACATTTGCATAAACATGTGATTATGTTATCAGATGTTGCATAAGTGCTATGTGTGTACAGGAAAAGGAAAATAATTTCTTAGTTCTGTGAATAACAAAATAGTCCACATTAATTTGTCAATGATAAAGTATAAATTCAGTATAACTCTGGATATATTTATTAAATGGATGACTATTATCTAAATGTGAATTTGAGAATAATCATATAAAGTACATTTTACATAGCTAGCACATATAATGTTAACCCCAAAGTATCTTTACAATAGCTTTGCTTAATTAGACATAACACAATAAGTCTATAGGACACAAAATAGATTTTATTAATAGGCACCATCATCATGTCCTTAACCATTTTTATTAGATCTTACCAACTATCCTTCCAAACTTAACTACTTGCTCAAGTAAGATTTGTCTTTGCCTATTTCTCCTAGAAGCGTCTGAATTGAAGCAGACAGCTGAATAAAAAAACAAAACATATCACTTCGGACAGATATTTGCACTGGGTATGGAAGGTATGTCCGGGAGAACAAATGGCAAAAAATTATCGTAGAAAAGAAATGCCCCAAATGCGCAAGTGATTATTTGTATAGAAGCAACTACTCTTTTTTTTGGAAGAGAAGATCTGTGGTTTGGGGGTTGGGTGGAAGGTAAATATTCAATGTGGCTGGGATTCTGCAGGTTGGGAGGGCAAGATCTAATTACCTGCTTTGCATTCTTCCTTGGTCAGCCATCTCAGAGTGCCTCTTCTAAGTCACTTAGCTTTTCATGCATCTAGGAAAATGGAAGCTATTGTTATGGAGAGGCAGAGGAAGTCAGTGGCATCAATTCACTCAGCCTCATGCCTTGAATGAGATTAGTCCTCGAAAAAACAAAAAACCAAAAACAAAAAGCTATTTGTATGTGCTTGGAGGGGTCTGTTTTGGGTGCTTAATACCTCTCTGCTTTTAAGTCCTGATTCCACCACTTACAGTCATGGGACATTGCAAAAGTTACTTAAACTTTCTAAACCTCATTTTCCCATCTCCCTTAAATGGGAATAATTTTAGTATCTTTTCTATTGAGTTATTATGTGCATTAAATAAGATAATCCAAGGAAAATACCTGGCACATAGTAAGTGCTCCAAAATCTACCCCTTCTTTTTATTGTTATTGAAAAAAGCAAAGAATGCCCTCCTTTTATCATATTCCTAATTAATGATGAAAAACCTCACTGATTATTTACAAAGAAATATAACAACTTTTTTTTGGTAAGACTTTTAGGAAGGCAAAGGGACACTTACTTAAATTGAGAATAAATATTTTTTCTCTTTACTTCTTTTCTTTCTAAGGAATACTAATAGTGCTTGCCATCTCATGGGATGTTATAAGGATGAAATGAGAAATAAAGTATTCAGGACAGAGCCTGCTGAAATGATGTGCTCAAAAAGTGTTAGCTCTTATTAGTTTTTAGTACCCTTCTCTGGTGCTGTGTGGGCTTTCAGTTAATTATTTAAATTCTTTGCATCTTTTACACATTTAACAATTACTATATCTATTCTTACGTGACATATTCCAAGAAACTATACGGGAGAGTTTGGGACTGGAACATAGTTATACATATTTATAGTAACTGAGATTTTTTTTCCTTTGCAGGGAGCAAGTAATCAAGTTCTCTTTAATCTCTTTCTCAAAGAAGATGGAGAATTTGCTTTATATTTACTAGAGTATAAGGCTTTATAAATAAAATCGAACACTGTTGGACACATTCGAGGCAGGCTTGGCTTTGTGGTGACATAGCCTTTTTTTTCTTGAACATACAAATATATCTTAAGTTAAATGTATAAATCACACAGGAAGTAAAATAAAGTTAGACGTTTAAAGAAGGTAGATAATGAGAAAAAAAGGGTATGCTTATGATCTCCCAAGGCACAATAGTTGTAAGTATGGATGGGCTATGATACTGAGTCAGCATCTGGTGAGGTAGTCACAGGCTCTGGTAAGTTGAAAATAAATGAACATGGAAAGAAAAATATAGTAAACATGAGAAAGTGTCGATGCAAACATGTAATCAATAAATGGTCATATTTAAAAATACAAAAACCCCTAGAAAAGAGAGTTGATCTCTTTTATAGTATTTTTTATTTGTAAAAGTAATACTTTCTTGGTTTGAAAAAAATTATAGAAATGTATGAAGCAAAAAGTACAAGTTCTCATCCCTCTGCCTCTGTGCCTCAACCATTTCCCCGAGGCAGGTATTTTTTTGGTGTGTACCCTTCTAGATATTTTCTGCAAAATTTTCTGTTAATCATGTATGTCTCCATGTATCTCTTCTCTATATTTATATCTTTATCTCAAAGAAATATGGGAAATACTATTTTTTTTTTTTTTTTAGTCAGGGTCTCACTCTGTTACCCAGGGTGGAGTGCAGTGGTGCAATCATAGCTCACTGCAGCCTCAGTCTCCTGGCATCAAGCAGTCCTCCTGCCTCAGCCTCCTAAAGTGCTGGGATTACAGGCATGAGCCACCACACCTGGCCAGAAATATTTTTGAACCGTTGATATTCTTAGGCGATGAAGGTATACATGGAAGACACCTAATTAAAGGCTTTGGTAACAAGTACTTTAAGGAAAAAAAATTAAACATCTATTGAATCCTTATTACCATCATCAGCATTTTACAGTTTATAGAGCACTTTCATGAGATGATCTCATTTGAGTCTCATAGCAGTTCTTAAGGTAGGTAAGAATTATTATTTTCATTGACAAATGATGAAGCCTCTGACGGAAATGATTAAAAGATAATGCTCAAGGACATTCCAAATCCTTATTTTCACCATATCAAGGAAAAGACAATGGAAAATTAGAGGTATATTGGCCTGGGCATCCCTTTGATTACAGTCATTGAAAATCGATTTTTTTTTTTTTTAAATCATGGAAACGTTCAAACACATAAAAGTAGAGAGAACAGTCAAATGAATCTTTAAGTACCCACTGTTCAACTTCCACAGTTATTAACTTTTGACCAATCTTCATATAACTTGTTAAGACATGGAGTCCAAAATACTGTTGGTAATGTAACCAAATTTGGAGATCATGGAGAGTAATTTATGCAGTGTGCTTTGAATATGAACAATGTATATTCTGTATGTACAAGCCCAGAAAAGTAGCTGGAGACAACAAGTGCTTAAAGATTAAATTAAATTTGTCTTGGGTGAGGCTGTTACAATGATTCCTCATTTAAGCTCATCTTGCCATTATTTTCACCATCATAACCCCAGTTCCTGGTTCAGAGCCTAACATGTAGTAGGTGCTCAAAAACTGTTGAATGAATGAACCTTCTTTGCAGTTTAGATCTCAGCAGCATGAAGAAGCCCATGCATTGTAGTATAACTAACCTTTGCAGAATGTTTCTTAATGTGTACCTGGTACTTACTATGTCCAAGATCTTGTGCTTACTAGCTGTGTTGGGGCCTATTCCAAGTGCCTTACATGCAGTAACTCCTTTAATTCTTGTAAGAACCCTGTGAAAAAGGTACTATTATAATTTTTTTTTGTGTTTCATAGATAAGTTACTAGTAAGTTGGTAAAGACCACCCAGATAGTAAGTGGTAGATCAGGGAATAAAATCCAGGCAGTGGCCCCAGAGTCTGTGCACTTAGCTACTATTCTGCTGTCGCATCTGAATAGCATCTGTGGAACACTCAACACATTTGGGGCACTTTGCTAGGTGGTTGCAGTACTGTTGGGTTAACTCACAAAAGTCACTCCTTTGCGATGTTGGCTAATGAGAGGGTGCTGCACATGGAACAGACTTTTCTTTCTTTTTCCTTTTTTTTTTTTTTTTTTTTTTAACGCACTTTGCCTTTTTTGTGTGTGTGTGAACCTAAGGCACTTCTAAGTGCTGTGTGGGAGGGAAAGTGGTAGACTGATTTCATTGAGACTCTGCCAAATTCTGGTCTTGCGGCCATCAAAGACGCATCATTTCCTCCAAGACTTCTAAAGGGGGCTATTACCACCGGCCTGCAGGTTCTGGTTTGCATTCAGAGGAGACGCTATCTTCTTAAATGAGACATGGAAGAGGAAGTGTCATGAATTGTAAATAAGGCTGATAGGGAATTGTTTGGTGATGGAGATGGATAAAAACTGCCCTCTCCTTACCAGGTTCCATCTCCCACCACTTTATCCAACACTGCCAGAGTCCATCCTATTTTATTTGCTAAGTTTACTAGCAGGAAGAGAGGAGTTTCTTTAAAGATTCTCTCCCCTCCCCAAATAAATACCTCCCAGATAAATATGAGTACATCTATACAGTAGAGCACCATGCCAACATTGAAAAGGTGGAAAGATGAGCTTTGTTCGCAGCCAGCTTGGGCAACATAGTGAGACTCTGCCTCTTTAAAAATAAATAAATAAATAAATGATGGAGCTTTTAAGGTTGATGTAGAATGAATCTCCAATGTATATTATAAAGTGAAGGCTGGGCAGGGTGGCTCATGCCTGTAATCCCAGGACTTTGGGAGGCTGAGGCAGGAGGATGGACTGAGTCCAGGCATTGGAGACCAGCCTGGGCAACATAATGAGACCTTGTCTCAAATAAATAAATAAAATTTAAAGGGAAAAAAGCAAGGCTCAAACAGCATTTACACCACGCAATTGTGGAAAGAGGAGGGTGACATATCTACATACTTGTGTTTAGAATCTGCTTGGGAAAAAGAGGAAACATAAAAATTCCTCTGCCGAAAGAAAGTCTTTTCGCTCTAAACCTTTTTGTGTTTTTCCAAAAAAAATTTTTTTGCCATATACATTCATTATATTTCAGTGTTAAAATATTTCATCTGTCAACTTGGAAAGGTAGAAGGATGAATACAGTAAATATTTAAAAACAGATGAAGATAAGTAACGGGTTACATTAATTGTATACAGTCAATCCAGTTTGAATTAGGTGTAGATATAATAATTCTGTGTGTTTATCTTGGTGAAGAATGGTCCTTTAGGTTGTCATTAAAAAGCTCCTCTGGGAGGTAAGAGACATAGGCATTTGCAAGATTCATATTTAATGAAGTAAAGGGACATTTGATGTCACTCCCCAGGTGTGGGGAGATGTGGACAGAAAACAAGAAGGAACGAATGTGGTCAGGAAGGAATTGGAGTTCCCCTCCGAACAGCTGCCGCAAGAAGTCCACACACGTGGAGACAGTTGTGCAATTTGGTCACAGAGTGTCCTAGGTGCTTTTGCTTCATTGCTCCTCCACTGAAGCCCGCTGGCAGCTGGTCTCCTTCCCCTGGGCCTAAGGATATCTTGGTTGGAAGCTCTGTTCTGAAAAGGGGCCTGTCCAATTTCACTAGGGCTCTTCGTTGGGGAACACGATGGACAAAACCCTCTCTTACGGAAAGCCTCATGCCAGGGACGGGCCCAGTATACTCCAGTTCCCTGGAGCCCTGCTATAGGTTTTCTGGCGAGAGCCAGGCAGGGGTCCCAAACCAAAATGCCTTCCTGGGGCTAGGCAGGTCACTTCAAACTTGGAGCCGCCAAATATTTTGGGAAATAGCGGGAATGCTGGCGAACAGGGCGAGTGCGTTTTCTGATTAAGAGCAACCAGATTCAGCTTTTAAAACTACAATTATGCTGGCCAAACAAAATACCCTAATATAAAAACCAAAACTACTGACTGGAGCCGCTGCCAGCTTGCGACCCGGCGTATTTGGCTCAGTATCCGCTTCTCCCTTGTGGCTCCAAACTGCTGCAGATTCTCGGCCACTTTAGACGCGCGCGATGGCGAAGAGGGTCCTGCACTTTGACGCGCCTGGTGAGGGCGCGGTGCCTCTCGCTGCGCTCCTGGTGATGCTCCCCAAATTTCCGGGACCCGCAAGCGATTAAGCCTCGGAGTGGCTCAGCGCCTGTTACCGACTACTTTTTATTTACACCAGAAACAAAGCTGTTGCTCCGGGATGTTCTCTCCTGGGCGACTTGAGGCCTGGCGCAGTCCGTGCGTGTGGGGAAATGGGGAGATGTAAACAAGCTTGGGGAGCTCTAGATCGCCGCTGCGCACCCGGGCGAGGGGAGGGGCTGGCCGCATGGGAGAGCCCCTCCTCCGCCCCGGCCCCGCCCCTCATGGCCCCGCCCCCGCGCTCTAGAGTTTCGGCCCCAGCTCCCACCCCGCACTGAGTCCGGGGACCCCGGGAGAGCAGGCGGTGTGTGGTCACTGCGTTTCCTCTGCCTGCGCCGGGCATCACTTGCGCGCCTCAGAGAGCCAGTCTGGCAGCCGGGATATCCTCTCCTACTGGCATCCGCAGACGCCCCTGCAGCCGCGGTCGGCACCCGGGCTCCCAAGCCGTGTGCGCTCAACGGTCCTGCGCTGCGCGGTGGCGCGGATTCCGTCTCCGCGCCTCCTTCTCTAGACAGGCGCTGGGAGAAAGAATCGGCTCCAGAGTTCTGGGCATTTTGCCCAGCTCGAGGTGCAGGATGGCGAGCAAGGTGCTGCTGGCCGTCGCCCTGTGGCTCTGCGTGGAGACCCGGGCCGCCTCTGTGGGTAAGGAGCCCACTCCCGAGGAGGAAGGAGGACAGGTCGGGTGAGGGCGGAGAGGACCTGAAAGCCCGATCTAACTCCAGAATCGTAGAGCTGGAGAGTTGGACGGGACTTGACACTTTGCGATCTTTCATTGACCAGTAGGGAAACTGAGACTCAGAGACTGGCCCGATTATCTAGCGAGTCTGTGGTCTCCTGTGCTCTAGGCCAGTTCCTTTTCCAGGACTCTGGTCTGCGACAGGGACCTCGGCTGGAGCGTGTCCTGAGATGCCGACACACCGTCAGGCTCTTGGCAGGCAGAGGTGGGAAGGTGCCCGGGCTGGCAGGCAGGAGGTGCCTCCGCAGGCGAGAATAGCCGGTGAAAAGTTGTCTGGCTGCGCGCAACATCCTAGTCCGGGCCTAGGGAAGGAAACCTTGCAGGAATCTCAAGCCGGGTCTCCCGGATCGCACCATACACTCGGTTCTGCCTCTTTGCGAGTAGAGCCGCGACCCGGCCCGTTGTTGTCTTTATGCTCGAACACATTTGCACACCCACTGTGTGAAGTGGGGTCTGGAGAGGAGAGAAACCTTTTTTCCTTCTTTGGTGCAGGACGCCACTCTCCTTGCAGAGAGAAGAAGGAGGGGAATAGGGACTTGTCCTGGGGGCTGTGACAGCTTCCCTAAGGGTCTCCAAGTAACAGCCAACTGTCCTGCGTAAAGCATTGCACATCTTCCAAAGCGCCGTGGTCCTTGGAGTAAGCGCATAGTCAGAAGTTCAAGCTCCGAAAACCTTTCCTGTGGTACTTGGTACCTAGCTTTAGTGCCATTCCTTCCTCTCCCTGCCACCTAAAATTTCTGTCTCCTTCAATTAGGAGCACACACGTTCTTGAGGCAATAGCTGTCTGTCTTTTCTTCCTCACTTCCCTTTCTCTCCCCACCTCTTAGATAATATTTCTTTCCCGCAGCCAGTTTGCTGATGTCCAGATTTCCACCCTTTCCAGGGTGAGAAAGGGGAAAGGGTCAGAGAAAGAAAAAACAAGGTCTAATAATTCAGGGAAAAAAATTTCTTACTTCCTAAGACAAGAATCACATGTCTTAAAAGACACTCACACCCACATACAGTACCAAGATCATCTGTCCATGGTTATTGAATTTTCTTTATAATGACTTGGTTCAACGGGGCCAGTCCACCATGGACATTCATTTGTCCCTGACAAACCCTCTCTCTTCCCCTTTATGGAAAGAGAATGAAGGTCTGGAACATGTGGTTTCTCTGTATTCCACAAATAAGTTAGTTGCTTTTAAGCCTGGGGTGTTTCCTAGCGCAGTAGTAACGGCAGTCGGCAGTTGGGTCGCCCTGAATATAATGGTGAACTTGCCCTTTTGGAGTGCATTACTTGCTTAATTGGATTGGGCTGTAATTGGTGCCATCAAATTCTAGAGACAGAGGCACTGTTGTTTTTCCTTCCCGTCTTTGAGCTGGAAGGGTAACAGTGCACAAATTAATTAATATTGGTTATGGGATTTGAACATAGAAGGGCTTTTTATTGAGTAGTAGCATATGTACCTCTTACAGTTATTTCTTTAGAACTTTCTGAAGAGTCCAGCTCAAGCTTGCCAATGAAATGAATGAAGTTAAATGGAGCAAAAAACCCCAAAAAACCAAAACCAAAACCAAACCAAAACAAAACAAAAAAAACTGTTGGTCTACAAATATGAACGTGAAGTTATCGAGAGCCTTGTTGAATAGATTTTTGTCGTAGACTTGTCTCTAGAGTAGTATGGCATTGTCTCAGCTTTCTATGAATGAAGGACATACGTTTTCTTTTTTAAAATATTTGTTACATAGGAAAGTGTGTCTAGAATGTGATTTGTGGCAATAAATGATGAGGGACCTTCAAGAGTTTCTCATTTTGGTAGCCGAGTGGGCACAGCTTATTGAGTTATTTTTACTGCCATTTTTTTCTCACAAGAATGTGCCCAAATAATGGATTCTTTCTCATTTGGATTGTAGTGTGAATTGTACATCACGTTTTCAGCATCTTTCTCAACCTAGTGTTCCCCAGTCAAGTTTGAAATCTGTGTTATCCAAATGAATTGTTTTCATTTTCCTTTTCTTAGACAAAGTGGGATGGTTTCATTTTGCTTTTAAACACTTTGGTTTTTTGTTTGCCTGTGTTGGGGGCAGTCATTCCTTTCATATTAAAAAGTACTGTGCAGGCTGGGTGCAGTGGCTCATTCCTGTAATCCCAGTGCTTAGGGAGGCAGAGGCAGGAGGATCGCTTGAGCCCAGGAGTTCAAGAAGTGCTTGGGCAACATAGTGAGATCCCATTCTCTATTTAAAACATAAATATAACCCCCCTTCCACACACAAAGTACTGTGCAAATTAATTAAACATGACCACCCAGACCAGCAGCAGTCCAAGAGTGGCCCATAGACCATCTGTGCTAGGGTAACTTGAAATGCTTGTTAAAAATGCAGATTTGTAGACCCAGGGATATTCTGACACAGTCTAAAGTCTTAAGAACAAAACTGCCCTAAACATAAGTCAGTACCAACGCCAGTTAATTTCTGAGATATATTGATATAACTTAGTTTCCAGTTATTTTAAAACCACATTATTGATTTAAAGACCATGATATGGACCAGTTATGTCAGTAACTTATTTTGCACATCTGTGCAGTGTGTGAGAACATGTGCAGTCACTTATTCATTTTGCCTGCATTTGTTCACATTGGGGTTCTCAGATTCAATGCATTGGATGTTTGCACTGGATATTTACTTATACTCTCTCTATTTATACCGTCTCATACTTCCTCCTATTTGTTCATACTCTCTTATTTGCCCAGCAAGGTCAATGCCAGTTTAGGCCTAGGGAGTCATTTTTTCTTAGTTGATATGACTTAGAAAGCTTGGGTGCCTGCCCAGCATCAATTACTTTTTTAAAGCTGGTATTTTCTAAGTCTTGATATTTGTTAAGACTCTAGCATAGTGGACAATTTTTCTTTCTCTCATGCTTTTTCAACACCTCATAGCTCTTCACATTTAGTTGACAGAGAATTCAATTATCTTGCTGTAGAGTGACCCGTGGTGAGAATCTATGCCATGGTACTTTTCTGGTTCTTATCCCTTTTAGGTAAAGACAAGTTTCTTATGTCTGAAGCTTGATGTCAGGATGAGTTCAGGGCTTTGATGAATAAGTTCAGATCTCTCAATTGTAATTCATTAGCATTACACTTAAAAAAATTTATATGCTTTTTTAAAAAAGGGTAATGCTAATGAATTACAATAGAGAGAAAAGTACATTAGTTTGCACGTATGTGTGAAATTGGGAAAATTTTTCACCAAAAAATCCGTATGCTTTTTTAAAAAAGGGTAATGCTAATGAATTACAGTAGAGAGAAAAGTACATTAATTTGCATGTATGTGTGAAATTGGGAAAATTCCACACATATATAAAAGTATATTAACATGCATGTGTGTGTGGAATTGGGGAATGTTTTCTCTTCCTCAATTTCTCTCCCATGCTTTTAATGTATAGTCTTTATTGAGCCATTATTTCAGCTGTGGTAGTTTGGTTACCAGAGGAAGCACACTAGAAAATCGATAAAGGAAAATGAGACAAGGTCATAGATTCTCTCACTCCCTTCAGGGTACATAGATGAACTATATAGAAATCCCTCTAAGTGGGATTCATTAATCAGCAATTTAGTCAAATGTGTACATCCTATGTTTTATAAGAAATGTCAGTGGGTCCTTTCCCAAGGGAGTGAGATCATCAGATGAAGGTTCATTTGGTTTCAATGTCCCATATCCTTTTGTAAGACCTTGAAGTTGGCAATGCAGGAAAACAGGAACTCCACCCTAGCTCCATGAATTGCAGAACTGTTATGTTGGTTTATGACCATCTGCCCATTCTTCCTGTTATGACACAGCTTGTGAACTTTTACTGAGAATGGTAAAAGTAAATTCCCAGTTTTATACAATGAATTGCTGAAGAGGGCCTTTTAAAGTATAGAGTATGCATTGTTTATGGAAGGTGTTTCCTATTAGGTCTAACTCAGTGGCAACTACATTCATTTATTTAATTTGTTTCTAGGTTTGCCTAGTGTTTCTCTTGATCTGCCCAGGCTCAGCATACAAAAAGACATACTTACAATTAAGGCTAATACAACTCTTCAAATTACTTGCAGGTAAGGATTCATTCTAGATCTAGATTTCTTGTGTTAAGTAACTGATTGTTTATTGAGTGGAAATAATTTCCAGTAGAGTAGAATTGTAATAGAGCTTGTAGTAATTGTTCATAAGTGGTGAGGTTTCTAAGAACTGATGTAATAATGAAAAATGAGAAGAATTTTCTCTCAAAAATTCTGTACCATTTTGCTGGTGTTTTTATACTATTCTCTGCTAACATGCATACACACAGACACACATGCACATGAATACACACACACGCCCACATTTCAATAACCAGCACAGCCACCTGGCGTATGTTGGACATACACTCAATAAATGTGAATGAATAAATGAAGTTGAGGGCATACATTTAAGGAACAGAGTTGAAAAAATTGGGGACTATATTTATTATGCTCAGTATGACTCTTGAACATCTTATTATCCCTTTCCAAAAACTTTGCTTTATAATAAATTTATTACTCTAATTTTAATATTTAGGCAGTAATATTTAATAGCAATTTAATATCTAGTGGGTAATATTACTGAGTGCATGATCTGCATAAATAATGGAGCTCAGGCTCTGCCTTGATATTCTGGAATACATCTTTCCCCATTTGCTAGCAAGAAGTCATGCTATTGATTTTTGATAACTGGAGGAATAGACTTCTTTGTCAAGAGGAAGAGGACTTTACATTTTGCCTTTCAGCCCTTACCCCAGGATGAAAGACAGAAGACCCGTGGGTTTAACATAGTGATCACACATGAAAGGCATGGAGGCTTCTTAGGACCTGTGTGTTTTTGGTAGAGACTGTGAAAAGAGGAGGTGATGTTTCCCTCCTGGAAGAGTGCTGGAGGTTCACAAAGGACCTTGGGTAGCTTATTGCCATTGCTTCATGCTTGTTGAATACTAAGCATTAAACCGAATGACATACATCTATTTTAGACTGCAGTGTAAAGAATACCCTAGCCCCTTACCAATACCCAGCACTTGGGAAAAAATACAGTAGCAGGTGCTGTTTCTCTAGCTTTACTCGTTCAAGACACATTTCCCATTAGATTTTCCTTTTACCAACCCTCGATAACAAAGGCTATTTGAAATCCCCAAGGATCCCACGCTCCCTTTTTAAAACTCTGCATAAACATTTCTTATGTTCTGAAAAAAACCATGGAGTGTGTTAAAAGTAACTTCATTGATTTAGCTGCAACTTCCTGGAAATTTTAAATTCTTTGAATGAAGGGCCAATAATATTACATTCTTCTTGATATTGACTATCGTCTTATCTTCCTTGGGGCCTTGTAGAGAAATGCTGCAGTACAAGCCATCTATGTTTTAATGTGAGGCCCTGACAAGGTCCTGAGGGACTGTTACTTCCACCACCTTCCTTCCTAACCTCACTTCTTACTCCACTTTGCCCACTCTTACCTGGCTGGCCTGGCTTCCTGGCTGTTCCCTTAATACTCCAGATATGCACCTGCTCCAGGGCCTTTCCATGTGCTATTTGTGCTCCTGTAATACTGCTCTTCGTGATGTTCCTATGGCTGGCTTTATCAAGACCACCTCCTGCAAAATTCTTTCCCCTTTTCTTTGCATCTTCTATATTTTTCTTCATAGTACTAAACACCATCTTTTATACAATAAATCTTACTTACTTTTTAATTGCCTGTTTTCTCCAGTTAGACTGAGGTTCCATAAAGGCATTGATTTTTGTCTGATTTGTTCACTGTTCTTTCTCTAGTCCTTAACAAGTTTGGCACATAGTAGATGCTTAACAAATATTTGTTGAATGGAAGAATGCATTAATTAGTGGAAAACTCAGGAATGCCAAAAGTGACTTCTGAAGCTGAGTTTATAACTTTTTATCATATGTAAATCTGACTTGTTGGTAGAAGACTTTTTTTTTTTTTTTTTTTTTTTTTTTTGAGGCAGGGTTGCCCTGTTGCCCAGGCTGGAATGCAGTGGCGTGATTTTGGCTCACTGCAACCTCCACCTCCCAGGTTCAAGCAATTCTCATGCCTCAGCCTCCTGAGTAGCTGGGATTACAAGCATGCAACACCACACTGGGCTCATTTTTGTATTTTTAGTAGAGGCAGGGTTTTACCATGTTGCCCAGCCTGGTCTCGAACTCCTGGCCTCAGGTGATCCACCTGCCTCGGCCTCCCAAAGTGCTGGGATTACAGGCATGAGCCACCATGCCTGGCTGGTAGAAGACTTTGACTGTGTCTGTTAAAGAGTTTATTTAAGTTTCAAAACCAAATTTTCTCTTTTCTTAGAAATAGCCTCACAGTCTGGCACTTCATATTAATACCTCCCTGAAATTAATTTTTCAGGGGACAGAGGGACTTGGACTGGCTTTGGCCCAATAATCAGAGTGGCAGTGAGCAAAGGGTGGAGGTGACTGAGTGCAGCGATGGCCTCTTCTGTAAGACACTCACAATTCCAAAAGTGATCGGAAATGACACTGGAGCCTACAAGTGCTTCTACCGGGAAACTGACTTGGCCTCGGTCATTTATGTCTATGTTCAAGGTAAGTGGTGGAATAAAATTCATTTCCCACGTCTCTTTACCAGTTATAAAAGACAATAGGCTCAAAGAAGAATTGAGTACTACAAAGGGCTTGGTCTAAAGGCTGTTTGCCAAGAGGAATACACAAAATTCTTCTCTCCTGAGGCTTCCTCTGAGAAATAAGACTGATTGATTCTGGAGCTTTGGCTGTGTTATCTCTCTTTTGCCCAATTAGTTTGGGTCTGATCTTTGTTTCTAAGGTAAATCTGTGTTCACTATTGGCCATTGAGACTTATAAAAAGTCTTCTTATGTTTGAGAAGAAAACTGAAAATTCTTGAAATTGAGGAAGATTTTCTGGAGAAATTTCTGTGGAGAGAAAAGTTATCTACAGCAGAGTAGGAGATTTTCCCAAGAATGCATAGGAAAGCATTTTTGCCAAGGGCTCTGGAGTTTTTTGCACACAGGAACTTTTTTCTTACTAATACTTCATAGAAAATAATTCCCATACTCATGTGCAAATAGAGACATTGCTTCAGACTCTTTTCAGGACAATGTTTCTTTCCTTTGCTTGTTTGGTCTGAGATCTTGGATGATATGCTGTATCTTTCTAGGATGTGCAATTTGGGATTGATATTATGAAGGCTGACTTAACGTCCATATAGTATAAAATAAATATCACACATATTCAGCATTTATAATGAGTTATGCATTCTTTTGTTTCAAAAATCTTACACTATCTTATTTTTTCTGTGAAAACCTGACTTAACTAATGAGATCCCTATGATATGAATTTGAGGAATGTAAGGGTTGCATCATAGTTTGCTTGCATGTACCAAATATTTTTCCTTTCAGTGAAGATAAACAGACATTTTATGTTTTATGTATATGCCTCTTTATGTCCCAGAGTATTTGAGACAGGTGAAGATGACTTAGGCTTTTTTCTCAGAAAAAAGCTTTTACAAGGCAAGAATTTCATCAGCTTTGGGAAACACACTTGCATATCTCTGCTTACATTTCAGTAGTGTAATATGGTCAGTGCAATGAAAAAGTGGATACCATATGAAAATAAACTGTGCCACTGGATTCACGATGTTTGAGAAATATCTTTGCCCAGAGTAAGCATTGTCCAAGATAGAATTCTGTGCCCTCCTCCTTCCCTCCACAGGATTTGAAAGAGACAAGTCTCACATCTTGGAGAATTTCTGGCTCCTTTTGACCTGGCAGTCTTGAGAGATGCAGCTCGGTCAGAAGATTGCAAGGATTTCCTGCTTTCAGCCTGTCTAGAAATACTACAAGCTGAACCTCCCCCATAATATCTCATTATTTACTTCTTCCTAAGTCAGGAAACTTGGAGACATGTGAAAATTCATTTCATGAGTTTCAGTAAATATTTTATTTTGAGAGGCTGAGTGGTTGTTTGGGTTTCTTTTGTTTATTTCCTTTTTTTGAGATACCGAAATAGAACTGATTTACTTAACAGGTTTAGTCTTACGTCAAAGGGTTAATTTAGCTTCCAAAGGCTTGCTCTGTAAGCAAGTTATGTAATATTTCCTAACATGTGGACGAAAGGTAGGCAACATTAAGAAGTGGCAATCCCTAGCACTGTTTATTGGTATACTGCCTGTCTTTGGGTATACCATTAAATTCTGCTTCCTGTCTAAGCCTAAAGTTCTAGGAGTTGGGCTGTCCAAGATTTTGGCCACGAAGTTAAACAATGGGAAAGCAAACACTGAAGTATTCTCTATGGATAGGTGTTTAATGTCCCCTCTGGTCCCCACCTTACTTCCCTAATCTTCTGACCCTATTCTCTTCAGCAATGGATGGAGCCAGGAAGTGAGCCCTGGCCTCATAAGATAATGACTATGGCATGTGGTGGGCTAGATTGGCTGCTTTTCTGTGCTTTCCAGCTGGGAAGGAAATCAAACTTCTGCTGTTGCAGGGAATTAGTTGCCTTTGTCCCCTGTGGTTTAATTAACTCTTTCTTCACTTTGACTGACTATTATGAAGCGCTCTGAAAATGCTTGATCAGATGTGTTGGGCATAGCAATGTGAAATATTATCTCTCTGAGATTTCAAGCATGACTCCACACCACATCATCTCTATCTCTGGGGAATGGACTAAGTTTCCAACAGCATATTAACATTGTATGAGTAATGAATGGCTGTGAAATCTTCTTTTTTTTTTTTGAGATGGATTTTGCTCTTGTTGCCCAGGCTGAAGTGCAGTGGTGCTATCTCAGCTCACTGCAACTTTTGCCCCCCAGGTTCAAACGAATCTCCTGCCTCAGACTCCAAAATAGCTGGGACTACAGGCGCATGACACCATGCCCTGCTAGTTTTTTGTATTTTTAGTAGAGATGGGGTTTTGCCATGCTGGCCAGGCTGGTCTCAAACTCCTGATCTCAAGTGATCCGCCCGCCTCAGCCTCCCAAAGTGCTGGGATTACAGGCGTGAGCCACTGAATCCAGTCAGAATCTCTTCAGTTTTCTTCTCAGTCTTTGGAACAGTAGCTTTTCAAATGTTTGTCACTGAAGATATCAATGACTGCTAAATGTTAAACTAAATGCAAAAACAATTAAACATGATTTTAGAAAGAATCATATCCCTAGTCTTCAGAATCTTAAAATGCTCCCATAAAAGGTCCTCTTGAATAACCAAATTCAAAAATGTTAGTTGTTTCCTGTTAATCTAAAGATCCTTTGGGATCCATTCATTGATTTTCATGGAATTTACATTATTTACCTAAAGAGAAAGCACGTGAGTATTTTAAACATCAGTAAAACTTGTTGGTAAAGTGTATAGATTTAACTTTAAATTTTAAAGTAAATATTATCCTTCTTTTTGAAAAAATATAATGATTAATCTTTTAAAATGTAAAATCTATAAAAATATATTCTACTTGTCAATAAACCTTGTGAAAGGAGTCAATCTCAACTGGGAGTTTTTTTCAAAATTTTTATACACACAAATACATACACGTGCATGTGTGCGCACACACACACACATACACCCCCATCCAAGTGTGGAGCCAGATGTCTTGGAGCCAGATGTCTATCAGTAGAATAAGCTATGGATGCCTTTGCTTGTGTGAGGTGTCACTTCCAGTCATTCACTTGTCTGGTTAGAGTTTAGGAACCTGAAAAATGACCAACTTTTCTAGTAAATACCATTAACTCATTAATAAAACTAAATTTTCTTCTAGATTACAGATCTCCATTTATTGCTTCTGTTAGTGACCAACATGGAGTCGTGTACATTACTGAGAACAAAAACAAAACTGTGGTGATTCCATGTCTCGGGTCCATTTCAAATCTCAACGTGTCACTTTGTGCAGTAAGTTGCATCTCCTCCAATCGTCTCTTAAGTTTTTATATTTTTAAGCGAATAGTAAGACGGGTAGCCTGTTTATAATATTCACAATGAGTTTTCAGGATCCTTTACGAAGGGCGAAATACACTGAATAAAACTAATTAGTATTCTTAAAAATAAGATGAATTCTTCAGTGATCATTGTACATGGCTCTCATTTTTGGTACTGGATTAAATATTTGGTATTTCTTTTTATTACCCAGAGGTACCCAGAAAAGAGATTTGTTCCTGATGGTAACAGAATTTCCTGGGACAGCAAGAAGGGCTTTACTATTCCCAGCTATATGATCAGCTATGCTGGCATGGTCTTCTGTGAAGCAAAAATTAATGATGAAAGTTACCAGTCTATTATGTACATAGTTGTGGTTGTAGGTAAGAGGAAAGTTCCTTTCCATATCATTAATAACAGATAGTAGAGAGTAACTCCTTGTATTAAGATCTTGGAGATAACGATGTACAGTGAAGAAGGATATTGAAAAGTATAGGAACTCAGGATATGGTGTTGGGCAATTCATCTGCTCTTCTCTACCAAATAAACCCATGTGCAATTGAGGTTGTCTCTTTTCTTGCCAAGATCAAGGATGAAAAAGAAATTTTTTTTTAAAAAAGGATGAAAATGAATGGTATTACTGGAGCTCATTTATGCTCAATGTTCAGAGCATTGCTTGCTATCAATTATTTCAATTATACCTATTTTATGGAAACTTCAGCAGTTTGCTAAAGCTGGCCCTACTGGCCTAGGGCTACTGACCACTGAAAGTTTGCTACTTTTCTATCCACTGGGTTACAACATCTTTGAGATCTGTGAAGGTAGTGCTTTGTAAATCTCCGTTGGCCATTTTTCTGGGAGCTACCAAGTATTGGTGAGGCCTGCAGGGAAAAACAATGTGGTGTGTTTTAAAGTTGCATTACTTTAAAAAATAAATTTGTGCAAAGTTATAGGCTTATTTTCTCTCTCATGTTCTGTTTTTTCAATTTACTTGCTCTAGGGTATAGGATTTATGATGTGGTTCTGAGTCCGTCTCATGGAGTTGAACTATCTGTTGGAGAGAAGCTTGTCTTAAATTGTACAGCAAGAACTGAACTAAATGTGGGGATTGACTTCAACTGGGAATACCCTTCTTCGAAGGTAACACTAATGATTCAAAGCCAGACCTCCAAATACTTAGATAATGAGACCCAATGAAGTTTGCTTGAGAGATAGGGGCCTCTTTGGCCAGATAAAATTTAAAAGTCTTAGAACACACACACACACACACACACACACACACACACACACACACACACACACATACACAAGTTAAGGGAATTGCAGAACAGATAGCACCCACAAAAAGGTGAAATACCAGGAATTTTGTCCTGTTCTGCAACAGCCAGTCTATGAATATTAGTTTTCTCTAGGTGATTACATCTTTCCACATTATGTCATTTCTCTTTTCTCCAAAGTTTTTGATCTACATTCCTTTTAAGGGAATTTCTCTTTAAGAGGTGGCACGAGATACTCTGCTCCTTAAACAGTGGTCACATTTACTTGTGTTTCTGCAGTTTATATCCATCTCATTTTCGCCATGTGAGGTTTTAAAAATCCTAATTCAGTTGGTTCCATTTATTTCTCCTGAAACCAAATACATCATTGGCTGCATGAGGTTAAAAGTTCTGGTGTCCCTGTTATTAGCATTAAATAATGTTTACCAAAGGCCAAGATTTAATTCTCTGTGTTATTAGAAGTTATTGGGTAATGTTATATGCTGTGCTTTGGAAGTTCAGTCAACTCTTTTTTCAGCATCAGCATAAGAAACTTGTAAACCGAGATCTAAAAACCCAGTCTGGGAGTGAGATGAAGAAATTTTTGAGCACCTTAACTATAGATGGTGTAACCCGGAGTGACCAAGGATTGTACACCTGTGCAGCGTCCAGTGGGCTGATGACCAAGAAGAACAGCACATTTGTCAGGGTCCATGGTAAGTTATGGTCTCCTTGGAAATTATTCTGTGCCTTGACAAGTGAGATAGTTTAAATAAATTTAGGTCACTTAGTGATTCCTAGTTTGTTCATTCAGAAGATACTTCCTAGTTCTTCTTGTTAGGGAGGCCACATGACCTAGAGGTCAAGAGCGTAGCTTTGTAGTCAGGAACTTGAGTTCAAACTTCAACTTTAAAGATGAGATGTGCTGATATATACTAAGAGCTCACTTAGTATTACTTATTATAGTTGTTGCTGCTATTAGGATTATTACTATGATAAATAGTATTAGCTAGGGTAGTTTTTAAATTTTTGTTTTATTATAAGGCTGAGAGGCCTACCTGAATAAGCATGAGCTTTGCAAACTGGGGAAACATTTAGCAATATATAGTTGGACCTGTGAACAATTCAGGGGTTAGGGGAACTGACCCTCCCTCTGCAGTCAAAAATCCATGTATAGGCCTGGCGTGGTGGCTCACGCCTGTAATCCCAGAACCCTGGGAGGTGGAGGTGGGTGGATCACCTGAGGTCAGGAGTTCAAAACCGCCTGGTCAAAATGGTGAAACCCCATCTCTACTAAAAATCCAAAAAATTAGTCTGGCGTGGTGGTGGGAGCTTGTAATCCCAGCTACTCAGGAGGCTGAGGCAGAAGAATTGCTTGAACCCAGGAGGCGGAGGTTGCAGTGAGCCGAGATTGTGCCATTGCACCCCAGCCTGGGCAACAAGAGCAAAACGCCTTCTCAAAAAAAAAAAAAAAAAAAAAAAAAATTCAAGGTATAACTTTTGACTTCCACCAAATGTAAATAATGACCTACTGTTGACTGGAAGCCTTATTGCTACATAAACAGTCAATTAACACATATTTCATATGTTATATGTATTATATACCGTATTCTTATAATAAAGCTAGAGAAAAGAAAATGTTATTAAGAAGATCATAAGGAAGAGAAAATATATTTACTGCTCATTAAGTGTAAGTGGATCATCATAAAGGTCTCCATCCTTGTCTTCACATTGAGAAGGCTGAGGAAAAGTGGGAAGAGAAGGGAGTGGTTTTGCTGTCTCAGGGGTGACAGAGGTAGAAGAAAATCTGCTTATAAGTGGACTCATGTAGTTCAAATTTTTGTTGTTTAAGGGTCAACTGTAATTGAACTGGAATTAAATTGAACTGGCTTTGAGTAAATCACCTTAATTTTTTGTTAATTCTCTTTCATTTACATAAATGTCTGAGTTTACATGGTAATTTGTGTGGCATCCTACTTATAAGCCTTGGAAAGGATTTTGGATTTTATATCATGAGAATGCATCAATAAAGTGGAATTGTAAAAATACCTTAGATAATACTATTTATTAGAGTTGTAATCATAAAAGTGGCAACAACTACAACAAGTATGATATATAAAGTGAGCCCTTACTTTATTAGCTCATCTCATCTTAGTAGTTGAGATTGGAACTCAAGTTCCTGACTACAAAGCTATGCTCTTGACCTCTAGGTCATGTGGCATCCCTAGCAAGAACTTGAAAGTTTCTTCTGAATGAACAAAATAGAAATCACTAAGTGTCCTAAATTTATTTAAATTATTTCACTTGCCAAGATGCACTTGCCAAAATACACAGAGAGAGACGTGCTCTGGCTTATGTTTTGATAGAAGTACTCTTGTTCTCCAGGATACTTCAGGGAAATAGGGGCAGAAACAAGGAGGTTAGTTGGGAGGCTAATTACGTTTATCCAGGTGAGAGTTGAGGAGTGGCTTGGACAAGGGTAGTTGAGGTAGAGATAGTGAGAAGTGATCTGCTTCTGGATATATTTCAAAGGTAGAGTCAACAGGGTCTGCTGATCAATTCACTGGTTGTGGAGTATAAGGGAAAAAGAGTGGAAGATGACCCAAGTGTTAGCATGAGCAACTGAGTAAATGGTGGTGGTATTTACTGAGATGGCAAAGATCGAGGAGGCAGTGAAATTTAGGGAAACAGTGTTAGATATGTTTCTCTGGAGATGCCTATGAAACATCCCAGTGGAAATGTTTAATATATCAACCTGGAACCCAGAGGAGTCAGGGCAGAAGGCACATATTTAGGAGGTATGTGAATGATACTTTAAACTTGAGGCTAGAGGAAGGTGTAAATAAAGAGGACGTCTGAAGACTGAGTCCTCGGGCCTATTAACACATGGTGGAAGAGGTGTGTGGAGTGTGTCTTGGGAGCAGAGGAGAAGGAGCACCCAAGCATCTCTGGGGGACTTAGAGAAAGCTGCACAGAGGAGCAAGTGTTTGAGTTGAGACTTGAGCAATCACTAGGCTTATGGGAGTGCACTAGTGGGGAGAGAAAAGCAAATGCAAGCACAGGAGGTGTGGGAGAAACACGGGAGGTGTGGGAGAAGCTGAAATGTGACCCACTAAAAGGTAGTACATGGAATCTTGGAACTGCAGCTACTCAGACCCTCAATGTTTTTGATGTTTCACTTGAAATGAAAAACTAAACCAAACGACCATTTACAATAAGCTGACATTTAAAAAAAAATTTCTTGCAGAAAAACCTTTTGTTGCTTTTGGAAGTGGCATGGAATCTCTGGTGGAAGCCACGGTGGGGGAGCGTGTCAGAATCCCTGTGAAGTACCTTGGTTACCCGCCCCCAGAAATAAAATGGTAACTACTAGAAATAAACACAAAGCATCATTTCATGTGAGAGCAAATCCTTCGACTGTACTAATTCCTGAGAATTCTTTTTCATAGGTATAAAAATGGAATACCCCTTGAGTCCAATCACACAGTTAAAGTGGGGCATGTACTGACGATCATGGAAGTGAGTGAAAGAGACACAGGAAATTACACTGTCATCCTTACCAATCCCATTTCAAAGGAGAAGCAGAGTCACGTGGTCTCTCTGGTTGTGTATGGTGAGTCCATTCAATTTTCCTCTCTGCCCAAGATTTATGATGATACATTGTCTTCCTAATCAGCCAGGCCACCATTCCTCTGCCTCCAGCTGCTTCACTCACATCATGGCCGGGCCTATGTACAAAAGTCATCTGGGGTGGTGAAGCTGAAGTGAAATGTAGGACTGTGTGCTCTGGCCATGTTTGTTTAAGAGGCCATGTAAATGAGCTTTGTGGTGGTCAAATGCAAGATTAAAGTAGTGATACCCTCGATAGTTTAAATGTTGTGAAAAAATAATGCCCACAGGGACAGTTGTCAAGTTAAGTTATACTACAATGTTCCCCTCTCATGGAATTGCCCACCTGGCACACAGATGTGTAAGACCCTTCTCCTTAGATTTTGTGCAAAGCTTCTAGTTTGATATTATAGTTGATGTATCAGTGAGGTACAGGCAGATTCCAACTCTGAAGGCTTTTGAAGTTGGCATTGTTGGCTTGGTTGGGGGCTTTTTTTTTCCTTTTTGACTGGAGTTCAGGGTCTGATTTTGAGTCTGTAAAGGCAAAATAGTACGTTTTTGATTTAAAGATGATTTGAACTTTGTTTTCTGAAACTGAAAGGTACAAATAAGTGTTTGGAATGGAATGGTGAGAAGGGTGCCATGGTCAAGTGAGTGTGAGAGGTGCTAAGGTGATGTGTAGATGTGTAACAGGTTTCTTTATTACAGGGACTTCTCAGAACCTTTTATATACTAATGTATATTGGTATTCTCTAGGGGGAGAGACATAGAGTATTCAAGGTTTAACAAACCTATTTGACTGGAGCATCGTTTTTCCCCTGAGCAAATTCATTAATCTCTCACTCCAAACAGTTTGAGAAATGCTTCTCTGTTGTAATTCTTTGTTCCCCCTTCTGGTATGGCATATTAAAACTTCAGGATATTTTCCCATGGCATTAAGGTGCTTCCCTATGTGTCCTAATACTCTTCTGTAGGCTGCTGAACTTGGCGTTATTTTTTTTTTCAGGGAATATTTTAAAGATAGGTTGGGCATGGTGGTTCGCATTCGTAATCCCAGCACTTTGGGAGGCCGAGGCGGATGGATCACCTGAGGTCAGAAGTTCGAGATCAGCCTGGCCAACATGATGAAATCCCGTCTCTACTAAAAATGCAAAAATTAGCCAGGCATGATGGTGGGCGCCTGTAATCCCAGCTACTTGGGAGGCTGAGGCAGGAGAATCACTTGAACCCAGGAGGTGGAGGTTGCAGTGAGCCGAGATTGTACTCCAGCCTGGGCGACAAGAGCAAAACTCCGTCTCAAAAAAAAAAAAAGACAAGATAACAGGTTCCACAGAGGTTGTTCAGAAGCAGCATAGGTGTAGGGGACTGGGGAGAGGAGAAACTGGAAAGTGTATAAGTAGGATGGGAGGAGAAAATGAACGGGAAATAAAAACAAAACATGGACAGCAAATAGCCCATTTCATCAGTTCATGAAGCCACTAAATCTTCTATTCACTTTAGCATATACTCTGCTATGTGAAATAAACATAAAAAAGAAGTCAAGTCTTGAAAGCATAACCTGAGGCTTTAAGTTGACAGTAGTAACGAAATAGTTTTGACTTTGGAGTCAAAAAAGAAAGAAAGGAAAAAGGGAGAGAAGAAAGAAGGAAGTGAGAGAAGGGAGAAGGAAGAAAGGGGAAGAGGGAAAGGGAGTGGAGAGGGAGGGAGGGAGGAAGAGGGAGAGGGAATGAAAGACTCAGATGGTGGTGGCAGTAATGCATTCTCTAAAGATTTATGCCTTCCTTTAACATGAGGTGGTTTACGTGTTTGGGTTCAGAAGTCAGAGTGTCTAGGTTTGTTCCAGGTTTTGCCGTTTGTTAACGGAGTGACCTTGGGCAAGTCATTTTTTTCTGTATTTCATTTTTTCTCGTGTATAAAGCTGAGGATAGTAATAGTGGTTGTGAGGATTAAGTGAATGAATTCATGCAAAGCACTTCAAACAATGCTTGGCACATAATAAATGTATTTACTGTGCTATTTCAGCTATTTTCTGTAGCCTTCCCCTGATCTCGTGAACTTGAGAGGACAGAGAGAACTATCTCTGTAATGCAGATGAGAGGCACAGGATTCCAACACTTGCATAAAGTCATTCAGCTCGTTAGTTTATTAGCTTATTGCCATTTTTATTTTATTTTGTTATTTTATTCAATTTCTTTTTTTTTTTTTGGTAGAGGTGGGGTCTCACCATGTGGCCCAGGCTGGTCTTGATCTCCTGGGATTAAGTGATCCACCTACCTTGGCCTCCCAAAATACTGAGATTACAGGCATGAGCCCCCATGCCTGGCTAGTTGTTATTTTTATGAGTATCACTAGAACTCAGGTCTCTTGTTTCCACATCTAAGTGTTCTTCAAAAAAGGAAGTGGAAGCAAAATCATATGCTTAAAGAAAGTCAGCTTTAGTTGCTGAAATCCTCTATTTCCCATTCTTCAAAGCTGATTGACAATTCAAAGGTCGTTTTTCCTATCTTCAGTCCCACCCCAGATTGGTGAGAAATCTCTGATTTCTCCTGTGGATTCCTACCAGTACGGCACCACTCAAACGCTGACGTGTACGGTCTACGCTATTCCTCCCCCGCATCACATCCACTGGTATTGGCAGTTGGAGGAAGAGTGCCCCAACGAGCCCAGGTGAGTAAGGCCACACGCTCTTTGCTTTCCTGCCGTCTTGCATTTCTTACAGCTGAACTATGATATGACTCCATCCTAAATGGAGAAGCCTAAACCGAAGAAAGTTTTCTCTCAAGAGGTAGCCTGAATCTCCATCCATCTTTCTCTGTGTCTTACATTTTAAGGGATGTCTTTGCTTGGAGTATCCTACTTTGGGATAAGCTAAGCTCAGCCTTGTTAGGTTATCCCTGAGGTACACTTCTCCAGACACAGGCTATTTGCTCAGTTTGCTAATTGCCAGTCTTTGGTTTTTTTCCCAATACCAATCAACTGGTGAATATCACATCGCTCCTTCTTGTCTGTGTGAAGATCCATCTCTCAGAGGAAATGCTGATAGATGAGAGGCAGTGATAGACCCAGCCCCAGTCCTCAGGGTCTCAGGCCCAGCTTATCATGCTCTGACACATGTCCAGACATCCTTAGGGAAAAACACAACAGCAGCAGCCAACCCACTACCACCCTAAGCAGTCCACTTCCTGTTGTTGTTTTTGAAATGGCCACTACGAGCTTCTTCCTCAGCTGCTGATCATTTCCTTCACAGAGACTATGGTCCCAGAGAAATTTCTTTAAGGAGCCCAGTGGTTTCTAAGTTTCCTTGCCTTCCTTTGAACTAAATTAACTTGAATTGTCTTGTCGATCCAATTTATGAATGAAGGTTTGTTCCCAGAATAGCTGCTTCCCTCCCGTATCCTGAATGAATCTACCTAGAGCCTTTTCCTTCGTAGTCAATGCCTATTTTTAATTGGCGCCAAGTCTTGTACCGTGGTAGGCTGCATTGGAAGTTATTTCTAAGAACAGAATAACCAAAGTCTGAATCTTTTCCTTACTCTTGACTAGAATTAAAGAAAAATTAAATCATAATATGCTCTGTTATCTCTTTCTTATAGCCAAGCTGTCTCAGTGACAAACCCATACCCTTGTGAAGAATGGAGAAGTGTGGAGGACTTCCAGGGAGGAAATAAAATTGAAGTCAATAAAAATCAATTTGCTCTAATTGAAGGAAAAAACAAAGTGAGTTTGAAGTTTTAAAATTTGAAAATCTCTCTTTAACGGAAGGATGCTACAATAATATGTGAAGTATATTGGAGATTAATAATCAAATAATCTAGGTGATAAAATAATAGCATATTAAGTCACTTTGAAAATACCATAGACTTTTAGCCATACCATTAACTTATTAATAGCTTATTAGAGAAAAATAAAAAGTCTATGACATTAAATCTATGCATCTGCGTAGGGTGATTCTAATTTTATAAGCATGAGAATGAAAAAATGTGTATCATATATTAAAACACATCAATAGTTTCATGGTTTCCAAAGCCCTTTTTATATAATGTGTAAGCTGCACAGCAGCATAATTATACAAATTGAGTAAGTATCCCAAACCTGAAAACCCCAAATCCAAAATGCTTCAAATTCTGAACCTTTTGAGTGCCGACCTGATGCTCAAAGGAAATGCTTGTTTGGATTTTGGATTTTGGATTTTCAGATTAGAGATGCTCAACTGTTAAGTATACAATGCAAATATTCCAAAATCAAGAAAAATCCAAAATCCAAAACACTTTTGGTCCCAAGCATTTTGAATAAGGGATACTCAACCTGTAATTGCATAAATTCAAAAGTGTCCAATCACTGCGGAAGTGGGAATGGCATAGGCAGGTTGGAGTGATTGTGGAGACTGCTGGACTGAGTACTTGTGCACAAACAAGCTGCACTGTTTATGGCCTGAGATTTGTTTTTCCCCCTACAGACTGTAAGTACCCTTGTTATCCAAGCGGCAAATGTGTCAGCTTTGTACAAATGTGAAGCGGTCAACAAAGTCGGGAGAGGAGAGAGGGTGATCTCCTTCCATGTTACCAGTAAGTACTCTTCTCTGGAGGGTTGGGTTGGATCACTCACACAGTGGGTACTAAGCTGTGTAATTCCTGTTGTTTTTGCCATTCATGTGAGTGGCATGGCATTGAGGAAAGAGGATTTGGATTGATCATTGATGCTTTCATTCATAAATTAAAACTCCTCAGGTATCTCCTGGGCTTAAGTCAGTGCTTCTAACTTCACCGCAGAGAGAATGGTTTCACAGATGCTTTAAACCACAAGCTCTGTGTCATTATTTACATCTCAGTCTTCAGAGTCTAGCACAGTGCATGGCTTATTGAGCTTCAGTACATATTGGTGGGCTTGCTGTGGAGCAGTTGATAAGGGTGGGCTTTCTGGAGGCAATCAGAATGACATCGGAGCAGTGCCCTCCCAATGCTGCTGATTCTGCCTGTGCATCTTAGTTTGATGGATAAGCTTTAGCTGATTGTGCTGAATGGAATATTATAGTCAGGGCTAATTCATTGGCATAAATGTAGCTGTCATATCATTGAGTGTTAGTGTTAATGAAGACCTAATTTTAAAAATTCTGTTAGGATTAGAGATTTTGCTTTGGATTTTTAAAATATTAAACATTGCGTAGAGTTCACAGTGGAGATGTGGTAAATATCTGAGGAATTCATTTACATTTTCAAGTAATATGTTTTAGCCAAATAAGATATTTTGGAACCTGAATTGTCTAGTTTGTTTGTCAAGTTGTAGTACATCACCTGGAACTGATAGAGCTTCATTTCTTTTGGTACTTTGTAGTAGTCTGAAAGCAGCAAGATGATAGTGAGCTGTACCAAGTTAAATCACCATTCAGTAACAATGGTCTTTACATTTTAGGGGGTCCTGAAATTACTTTGCAACCTGACTTGCAGCCCACTGAACAGGAGAGCGTGTCTTTGTGGTGCACTGCAGACAAATCTACATTTGAGAACCTCACATGGTACAAGCTTGGCCCACAGCCTCTGCCAGTCCACGTGGGAGAGTTGCCCACACCTGTTTGCAAGAACTTGGATACTCTTTGGAAATTGAATGCCACTATATTCTCTAATAGCACAAATGACATTTTGATCATGGAGCTTAAGAATGCATCCTTGCAGGACCAAGGAGACTATGTCTGCGTTGCTCAAGACAGGAAGACCAAGAAAAGACATTGCGTGGTCAGGCAGCTCACAGTCCTCGGTAGGGAGACAATTCTGGATCATTGTGTAGGGGCAGTTGGAATGCCTTAAATGTAGTGCAATTCAGGTGCTATGCGAAGATTACTGTTCTCTAGGAGATTGTGTTGTAAACTGGTGCGCACTTCTTCACTGAAAGTCCCTGAGGCAGAAAGAAGCTACTAATAATGAAATGATGTATTGAAAAGAGAAAATAACAAAACCTGATGATGGAGTAATTCACTAGTATATGCAAGGGATTAGCTTGAACCAGGGAAACTTCTGCCTTATCTTGGGCATCTATTTATTTAAACAGATGCATATTTGTGGAATGCCTGTTATGAGCTAGGAGAGTGTCAGAAATTCACAGTGGTAAACATGAGGGAAAGGAGGGGAACATAGGCAATCACTGGGAAGTCACAGCACAGTGAGGTCTCTGTGTCCGTGAGGATAGGAATTGTTCTCTGTTTTGCTCCCTGCTGTAGCTCTAGTCATACAGCATAGCAGCATACACTAAGTGCTCAAAAAGGCACCTGCTTCATGAAGAGTGGGATGATGGGCTGAGTTTAAGACCTAGAAGATTCCATGGGAAGAAAGCTACATTCTCTTTGTACCTCTGGGTCTGTCTGTACCTCTGGGTGAACCTACATGGTCCAGCATAGTCCAAGGTCAATGGGACGATCACTTCAGTGAGCAGATAGCTCTGTAAATTCCTCCATAGGGGCACTCTCTACCCCTTGTCTAACCTCATGCCTTGTGCAAAAACTGGGCAGCCATGGCTCTGTCTGTGGGAAAATCAGGCAAATTTGGGGAGCGTCTCTTTGCGCCACTTCTCTCTATTTTCTCCTCTTTTGGTGTCTCTTTCAATTCCTAGGATATATGTGCCCTCTGTTTTTTTTTTACCGTTAGAAAGGAAATTGCCCAAGTAAATTCATCTATACCACGGTTTGAGGGTAATGTCTTCATCAGAGGCCTTGACGTATTTGAAGAGGCAGCTTCTGACAGACACTAGCATAAAGTTCGCTAGTTTTAAGACTCAGGTGTCATAAGAAGAGATACTTTGGGGTCAAGTCATCCCCAGGACCCTTCAAGTCACACCACATAGTTCACCATGGATTTTCTGTTGGCTGGTCTGGCTTCAAGGTTATGGAAGAATTGAGAAAGAGATGTGAAGTAGGCTCCTGGCCTAGCTTTGCCCAGAAAAATATGTGCTCACAGTTAGCTGGTTTGCTTCCTTAAGGACTCCTAACTTGTTTTCCTAAAATCTATTCTTAGAAATAGGCTAGAATCCAGTACATTTGCTTAGACTTCAATGTAGTACGCTGTTGAGGTAATCTCATTTTGCTAAGCGTTGAAGTGGATTTTTTCAGCATGATTCCTTTTGATGTTCAGTTGGTTGGGACAAGATATTTCCACAGCACTTTGATGATCTGAAGAAAGAATAAATCTAAAGTTTTCTTGTACATTTAAACAAATACTCATGGGCTTCATTTTCTTTAAATCCATGACTTCCCTTAGGGTATTGTTGTTTTGCTTGTGTTTTAGTGGAAATAGCACTGAACTGGTCTTTTAGCCTCACCAGATTCAGTAAACAGTTCAAGTGTTTACTTAGTTGTAGGGACATGGACAAGTAGTTTAATGTCACTGAACATCATTTATTTCATCTGTGAGATAACACTAACAGTCCTATTCTGCTCATTACGTAAGATCAATAGTGAGGAACACAAATTGTATAAACAAACTTTATAAGAATTGCCAAATAAATGTAAGGCATTATTTGTTGAATGATACTAAAATTTGGCACTTCCAAGAGAAATTTGAAGGGATTCTAGGGTGTCATTGACTAGAACCTTCACAGGAGGGAAGTTTTCAGCTGGGGAGGCTGTGCCTGATTACGGGAAAAATCCATAAAGGTGACCCTGAACCTTTCTTTTGTGATGGGATGACCAGCTAGTATCACTAATATGAATGTTAAAAGCCGTTAATCTGTTTGCAGTGTCCTGACTGACTTGTTTCATTTAACTTTACCCAGTGACCAATGGTGCCGTTATTAACTTCTGTGTATGTTCAACCTAATAAATCAACAAGTTTCTTTTTACTAAATTTAAACTGTTTAAAAGTTTGGTGATACTAGAGCCATTTCAAAAGTTATAATTCCATGTTCTGTGATTTTCTTTGTGTGTGTCTAGAGCGCGTGGCACCCATGATCACAGGAAACCTGGAGAATCAGACGACGAGTATTGGGGAAACCATTGAAGTCTCATGCACGGCATCTGGGAATCCCCCTCCACAGATCATGTGGTTTAAAGATAATGAGACCCTTGTAGAAGACTCAGGTAAATAGAACTTGGCTATTACTCTTGGGTTGCAGAACTTTCCCAGGGATATGACATAAAAAGCTATGTTATTTCTTGATATAATGTAGAAAAAAAGCAGTATTGGTGTCCATGGCCTGGCTGATTTCATACACTTGGAATTGGAGTATGGGGCCTTGCTGAATTTTCATGAAAGCCATATAGGAGATTAGTCAGCAGTAGATCCCATGTGACTCTATGAAGTTAGACAATGGAACAAGATGAAGGGCAGCATTTATAGTTTCTAAATTTCCCTAAAAAACTTCACAGACCACATCATCATAAATGAGAATGATCATTTTCTTCCTCTCTTAGGCATTGTATTGAAGGATGGGAACCGGAACCTCACTATCCGCAGAGTGAGGAAGGAGGACGAAGGCCTCTACACCTGCCAGGCATGCAGTGTTCTTGGCTGTGCAAAAGTGGAGGCATTTTTCATAATAGAAGGTCAGTGGGATAAAAAAAAATGTGGTACATATACACCATGGAATGCTATGCAGCTGTAAAAAGGAATCTGATCATGTCCTTTGCAGCTGCATGGATGGAGCTGGAAGCCGTTATCCTCAGCAAACTAACACAGGAACAGAAAACCAAACACCACACATTCTCACTTATAAGTGGGAGCTGAACAATGTGAACACATAGACACAGGGAAGGGAATAACACACACTGGGGCCTATTGTGGGGTGGGGAGAAGGAGAGCATCAGGAAAAATAGCTAATGCATGCTGGGCTTAATACCTAGACGATGGATTAATAGGTACAGCAAATCACGATGGCACATGTTTACCTGTTTAACAAACCTGAGCATTTTGCACATGTATCCCGGAACTTAAAAGAAAAAAAGAAGGTCAGTGGGAAGTCATAGATACATCCTGTGGTTTTTTAAAAGATTAGATTGTATCTTATAGACACACATTCACTTTAAGTAGGGCAACTACAGATGATTTTTAATATTCTTTGAACTTTGTAAATTTTCTCAGTAAGTATGTGTTCTTTTAAACAGTGAACATAATTAATATTGTTATAATTCTGCTTGCATCACATTTCCTATTCCTGCAGTTCTTATTGTGGAAAAATTCTTAACCAGGCAGGATGAATAGCCTCCTCTCCCTGATTCTGTCTTTGTTTGAATGGCTTGATTAACTTATAGAAATGATGCCTTTATATTTATTTGGAAAAACTTTAGAATTGCTGCCTAATCATGGCAGTCAATGCTATCCAGATAGTCACAAGGATTCTGAGTTTTAATTGGACTAGAAATAATTAAGATTCCCTTCTGAACAATAGACCATTGCTCTTCTGAAATGGAAAATTTTTGGTTTTTATCTCAATATGTGTGTATGCAGGAGTGATGTGAAATCTGTCATTTTCTTAGCTAGGAAAAGTAATTTGTGGCAGAATATTTTATCTTAAGAAGTACATCCCTATGACTTTTTTTGTAGCCCACAGGGGAAGAATAAAACTGTGTTGTGTGGGTAAAAGTACGGTATGCAAGTGTAAGAAAGAAGTACGGTGATAGAAGGGATCGATAGATTTCTATGAACTCATCCTAACATGTCTCTCAAAGTCTAGATTTTGGTCCCTTTACTCTGTCAAATCTATGATGCCAAGTATTGCATTGAGATAGGTTGACATATTTTCAAATGTATAAGCTTATTAGTGTTTCATAAACTACACTTGCAAATAAAGACTTCAAAGACCTTGGCAGTTTTGTCATTTCCAAAGTGATTCATGTTTTAGGGCAAATCCACAGAATGACTTCTGGATTGTCTCCGGTGCTCTGCATTACCTCTTGTTGGAGGTCCGCAGCTAGTTACAGATGCCTAACTAGGTAACACCAGCACAGAGATTATAGTTACTTCTTACCTGGAGTGAATGCTAAGAAAGGCAGAGCTAGATATTTAATACTCCTGCTAGTTTCCCAAATGTTATGTGAGAATATTAATATAAAAATACATAGAAAATAGACTCTTTGAACTTTTTATCCTCTATGTACAACTGGACTTTTAAATCTGTGTGTATAAATAGAGAATTACTTCCCTAGGACCACCAGAGAAACAAAATTTACTCCAAGCATAATTGTGCTTGTCTCTCAATGGTTAACTTAACTTTTATTTTGCAAACCAATGTATTACTTATTTTGCAAACCAGTTTATTACTTGTCTTCTGCTCTCTTGAGGCTGTAATGGGCCATCCGCACAGTTTGTGGCCCGGTTTGATTCTCCTTGCACTCTTCTGATGGGAGGCCCCAAGTGATGACTGCTTCCTTATCATCTCTTTGCTAATCACTCTTAGTAGAAAGCCTGCTTCTGCATTTTGTTTCTTCCACTCAGAGCTGTCCTCTGAAGCCCTGGTCATCTGCAGCTTTGCTTGCTGACCTCTAGTTTCCGCTTCTCTTTCCTTTCATGAGTGGTTTGAAACTCCCATTACCAGGCCATGCATGATGTGCTCATCTTGACTCTTCCTTTTCTCCTCACTCAGGCTTCTGCCACAAGGGACGGGGTAGTGCATGTAATGGTCAGTTCATGTTGGACAGGCCTCTTTATCTCTTGACTGAACCACTGACTAGCTATGTGCCCTCAGTCAAGTAGCTTAAGCTCATTGATCATCTGTTTCTTCATTTGAAAACTGAGAGTTGTTGAGGAGATTAAGTGGAATGGCATGTTTAAAGTGATAACCACATAGTAGATACGTGGTCATTAGTAGCTCTCAGGTCAAAAAACTTTATTTCCCTACTTGGTTTCTAATATGATCCTTTTGCAAACTCTGCACAGATGAATATATTGACTATCAGTTTAAAAGAAGACTTTTGTTTTCCTCAAATAGAAATATTTTTTTTTCTCTGTAAAGAATGATCTGTTTTCTTTCCATCAAAGACTGCTCTTCCTCTAAACACTTTCTATGTTTGACTTTTAGGGCATTACTATTTCTATGCTTAATTACTTTAGAATTTTATTGTTGGAAGTTTACATGAGCAGTGTTTTGCAAGCTTTACATTTTCCATTAACAATTCTGTAGGCCAGGTATGGTGGCTTATGCCTGTAATCCCTGCACTTTGGGAGGCCAAGGCCAGGGGATGGCTTGAGGCCAGGAGTTCGAGACTAGCCTGGGCAATGTAATGAGACCCTGTCTCTACAGAAAATAAAAGAAAAATTAGCTGGGCTTGGTGGTATGCACCTGTGGTCCCAGCTACTTGGGAGGCTGAGGTGGGAGAATTGCTTGAGCCTAGGAGTTGGAGGCTGCAAGGAGCTATGATTGTGTCATGGGACTCTAGCCTGGAGCATAGAAAGAAACCCTGTCTCTAAAAATAAATAAATAAATAAAAATTAAGTTAAAAAAAAGAATTCTGTAGACTCCATTCAAGTTAGGGGTGTGTGACTACTGTCCTCTAGGCTTTTTCCAAGTTGGTAAGCTTGGGATCTTGCTTTAGTGCTAAAATTTGTCATCTTACAAAAATATAAGTTTCCAACTGTTGATACAATTTAATTGTGTCTTTCCAGGTGCCCAGGAAAAGACGAACTTGGAAATCATTATTCTAGTAGGCACAGCAGTGATTGCCATGTTCTTCTGGCTACTTCTTGTCATCATTCTACGGACCGTTAAGCGGGTAACAAAATAATTTCCCTTCTGCCCATGCACATTGGTTTTCATGATTAATGAAAACTGATTGGGGTTCTTTGAGTTGTTTCTTCCCATTGTTATTGGCTCAATGGGCGCATTTTATTTCAATACAATAACATTCTTGCCCACTTTCTTTTGGCTGGATCTCAGGGATTTAATTGATAGAAGCCACTAGAGAGGAAAAGGGCTTGAACTGTCTAGTGTAATTAAACTTTAAAACCTTAATTCTGAGCTCCTTTGGGGGACAAGGGAAACTAGAAGCAGGGTTATAATAGGACCACTCTCAAACTCCATGAGTTTTGTTGGAAAATGAGACAGGAAAGAGGCTCCAATAAACAGCAATAACAAGCACACAAAACAACAGCCAAACGACAGTGTGTATATGACTGGAAGGATTGATGCTTTCCAGGCCAATGGAGGGGAACTGAAGACAGGCTACTTGTCCATCGTCATGGATCCTGATGAACTCCCATTGGACGAACACTGTGAACGACTGCCTTATGATGCCAGCAAATGGGAATTCCCCAGAGACCGGCTGAAGCTAGGTGCATTTTCAATTGCTATTAATTTGATATTGTATTTACCAGGCCGTCTCTTCCTCCATTAGAACGATGACAAATGTGGTGTATTCAGATGTTGGATTCTGGTTTAGAAATATTAATTCCATCTCTTGAATTTGGATAGTCATTCATTTAGCCACTTAGAGGTAGGGTCCCTACGTAATCATCCAAAGCAGGACATTTGGAGAGTGAAGGGGGAGTTATTAAATAATTAAGCCAGGACAAAGGAGTAAACTGGACTATCCATGTTAAATTGGGATGTGTGGTCACCCTATCTAGTTGACATCTCTGCATATCACTTTGGTTGTATAGTAATCCAAGTCCGTTTTCTTGTTGCTATTGTTGTTGACTCTAGGTAAGCCGCTTGGCCGTGGTGCCTTTGGCCAAGTGATTGAAGCAGATGCCTTTGGAATTGACAAGACAGCAACTTGCAGGACAGTAGCAGTCAAAATGTTGAAAGGTAAAAGCAAAATTATGTGGTGATCTTTCTGTTTTATCTAGTCTTTAAACATGTTGCAAGGCTTGTATCAGTAGCTTTATGCTTAGGTGGGCCTACTAGCCACACATGCAGCCAGCCTAAATAATGTCCTTGTGCAAATTGGAAAAAGGATCCTCCTTTGTAGCTTTATGCCAGGGTGCACGGTCTGGCAAGTAAAGTTGGGGATGGGTTTCACCTTCTTGCCTGGTTATCCTTGTGCAGGGCTCAGCCAACACCGTTGTACTTGGTGGTTCTGGTTACAGGAAAACAGGACTGTGGTTATATTAAAATTGTTTCTTAATATATTGTGGAATCAGATAATTATAGACCATCTACAGACATGGAAAGGAAAATAGTGGAATGCAAAAATAGCATGTTCTCTAGAATTGGAATATGTAAAAGATGTTCATATGTAAAAGATAATTTGCAAAACAAGAATGGTTGTGTTAGAATAAAATATAATGGGTTATATTTTTTAAATGAAAAGCTTTATAAATAATTGTTATTTCTAATAGTAATGAAATTCTGGTCTGGCCATTTTCATTTCAAGAGGATAGACAATAAAGCTTCTTTCTCCAATTGTGATGTTCTTTCATTGATGAAGGCAGTGCCACTAACCCTTTGCCAATAGGTTTTGTGCGTTTCAAAGCTATCTTTCTCCATTTGCCTTTTTTCTCTGGTGGCCAAGGGAGTATGTAATTTTGAGGTGGCTCATCAGGGCCTTAGATGTGGACCATGCCTGTGAATTAGAGGGAAATGTAGCCGTCCAAACGGGATCAAACACATAGTCTTAGTGCCATCAGCCTCATGTGTCAACTGGTCTTTCCAGCTGGCCTTAATTTGCCTGCACAGATTGGCACAGATTGGCTGGAACCTTCGGTATAGCCCCTAACACATGAAGATATTTAATACATGGTGTCGCTTCCTTATGAGGAAGCACTGAAATGATCAGACCCTCAGAATCGTAGTGAACCTGAAATGCAAAAATACAGTTTTGTAAAAGAAGAGAATCTGGGCATTATTCCATTGCAGATGTATTCTCCACTTTGCAAAAGATTTCACAGTGGATTCCTTTAAATATCAAACATTCTGGCTCAGTTAAAATATGAATTTTATTTCAAATTAGAAAATAGAATTTACACTTGACTTTTGGGGAAATGCATGTGATCTGTAAACTAGGTCACAGCTGTGTTACCCCTGGAGGGTAAGTTGCATAGTGGCATGCAGGGAAGGAGGGACCCCAGTTATCCGAAGGAAATGTCCACACCTAAGATTTCCCTCCTTGTACTGTATTTTTAGAAGGAGCAACACACAGTGAGCATCGAGCCCTCATGTCTGAACTCAAGATCCTCATTCATATTGGTCACCATCTCAATGTGGTCAACCTTCTAGGTGCCTGTACCAAGCCAGGAGGTGAGTAACTGTGGATGGTTTTGGTCACCCAATTTTAACATGCCTCTCTGATAGTGTTTGAGGGAAAGCAGTCAACTCCCATGGACTTGATTTTCTTAGCTTAAAATACTTTGCGGATTCCTAGGAATAAATATATTTCACTGTGGTTTAATTGGCACTAGAATTAAATTATTATAAAACTTTCTCAGAATTAAGAAATGTCATGCCACTATGATTCAGTTTGCTACTTGTGTAACAGATGTCCAGATGAGAAGAGTAAACTTCCCTAAAACTTGAAAGCTTAACGGTAGTTACCCCCAAAATGGAATGATATCAAGTGATTGCATTGAAAAGCAAGTAGATGGGTGGGTTTTCTTTTGAAATTTTGGTTAATCTTGTGAAAATGTCTTCTGGAAAAAAGAAAAGCTATATATAATATAAACAAGTTTATATAAGGGGATTGGGACCAGCTGATTTCTACACTCCTGTCCCAATGAAAGGTTGTAGCCTTCTTCTAAGGTGTTTTTGGGTTCATCACTGTATTAAACACTTAGTGAGGAACACGAGTGAATATCCATTTTCCTTCCTGGACATGCTGCCTGCAGGGCCACTCATGGTGATTGTGGAATTCTGCAAGTTTGGAAACCTATCCACTTACCTGAGGAGCAAGAGAAATGAATTTGTCCCCTACAAGGTATGTCATTTCCTAATCCTGCTCTGGCCACATTATAAAATGAAGGGAAACTAGAAATGGTACAGGTTAATTTTTTAGTTGAAATTTTGTGAAGAACTTGTAAGGAGTCTTCTCATATTACCTATTGGCTGTTATAACTTCCTCTTTTACCTTCTGGGGGCCATATGTTTCTGTTCTATTTTTGTGATTTTAATCTACTGACCCATTATAGAGTGTGGACATGGGGGAGAAGGCAGGTATGATCGAGGAAAGGGGAGGGCGGAGGGTAGGACAGCTCTGGGTTATTCTGTCTCTCCCCTAGCTATATTTGGCCCCTGGAGTGTAAATCCCTCTGTGAAGAGCACCCTAATGCTGAGAGTGTGTCTGAGTGCAACTCAAAGTGGCATTTGTCTCTTTAAGCTAAAGAAGGAGTTAGGCTTTGTGGAAGAAATCCTATTATGCACAAAACTTGCCCCAAATTTCAGTTCAGAGATTGCATAATCCTGAAATTGATGTCCTCCTTGTCTGCTTTTTAGTAGTTTCTATTATTTCCACCGTTATCACATTTTAAAGGTTCTAAACTTTTAAAGACTTATTTTGTGTTCAAGGAGTTTGTTTTTTCCTTTGCTTTTTTATAGACCAAAGGGGCACGATTCCGTCAAGGGAAAGACTATGTTGGAGCAATCCCTGTGGATCTGAAACGGCGCTTGGACAGCATCACCAGTAGCCAGAGCTCAGCCAGCTCTGGATTTGTGGAGGAGAAGTCCCTCAGTGATGTAGAAGAAGAGGAAGGTACCAGCCAGTGCTTCCTGCAGGCTATGGCATACTCTCGTCGGAGCAGACAGGGTGATAGGGTGTTACAAGGAATTTGATCATGGGAAAAGTCCAATACTACCTCATAATTTGAAAGAGACCTGAATTTCTATAATAGACTGCCTCCATTCTGTCTCCCCAAAAGTGAAGTGTGGAAGCCCTAGACCGGGAGGCAAAGCAAGGCTAGCCTGAGAAATCTAGGTGGTCCAAGTGGGATAAGCAGTCAGTTACAACCACAGCAGTGTTCCTAAAATACTGGTTCGGCATTTATTAGCGGGAGAGGCTACAAGTTTTCTGGTAGTTGAGTAGCTTCTCCATTGCACTGGATGTGCAAAAGTCTTTCTTTTCATTATACCTAACCATCCCAAAGGCAGTTTAGGAGCCATCTGTTGTTTCTACCCTAGGCCAAGTGGCTTATCAAGTCTTCCTTCCAACCATTATTCCTCAGGGGAGTCTTGATAAATATCCTGGCCTTTAAGTTATGTTTCCAGTGATATTTTATTTATTTGCTTTTATTTTTATTTTTTTGAGGTGGAGTCTCATGCTGTTGCCCAGGCTGGAGTGCAACGGTGCAATCTTGGCTCACTGCAACCTTTGCCTTTTGGGCTCAAGTGATTCTTGTGCCCCAGCCTTCTGAGTAGCTGGGATTACAGGTGCCTGCCACCACACCCAGCTAATTTTTTTTTTTTTTTTTTGTATTTTTAGTAGAGATGGAGCGTCACCTTGTTGGCCAGGCTAGTCTCGAACTCCTGAACTCAGGTGATCTGCCTGCCTCAGCCTCCCAAAGTGCTGGGATTATAGGCATGAGCCACCGCACCCGGCCTCAGTGATATTTTAGTGCTCTTTATGGGTCGAGCTGTGGTCCCAAGCCTAACTTCCAGGACTTCAGCCGGCTCCAGGACACACTGTATTTCTACCTCCTTCAGAAGGAGCAGAGATAGCGTCGTGGATGTAGAGATGGGTGACAGGCTGGCTCCCCTTGAGGCATAAGTCTAGAGGAATAGTGAAAGAAGCCCACTCTGTTTCCCTTGACATGAGGCTATAGAGAGAATTTGCATTTAACTCCTTTTCCTTAGTAGCTGAGAAGGTAGTGTGAAGCTGGGACTTGGTCTAGAAGCACATGGGGAGGTGATCTAGGCTTCATTTAGCTGGGCCCACATCGAGTGGTGCTGCCTCTACCCTGCTCTTTCTCTTTCAAGAAATAGTGGCCAGTGAGCCAGAAACCTAAGAGATTGAGTTGTTGAGAAAAAGGCTCACAGCCTTTTAAGTACTTATGAGGTTATTACTACAACTGAGTTTTTGTTTACTCTGGTCTTTGTCTCCAGGAAAGAAGCCATAAGTCTTATCTGACCAAAGAGATGATTTTGAAACACCCATTTAATATCTTAGTGTTTATTTGTACCAGTTGCACTGAAGTAAATACACCAATTTACGTAAATGTGTCTTTCCATGTTTCTGTTATCTCTCAGGAAAAAACATCCTCCCAGGCCAGATTTAATGTATTTACAGCACTTTTAAAGTTTGCAAATGAATTAAATATATTTCTAGTATTTTTAGTTATCTATTGCAGATTATAGTTTGACTTTTGGCCTTTGTCCCAGGACAAATCCTGGAGAGAAGCAATTCAATGACCCTGAATATTGTTGTCTTATTTTTAGAGTTCTTGATATTAAACTATTGTTTATCCCTCTGGGTACATGACAAAAAACAGTGTAAGTGGCAAATTTGGAAATGTCCTCTTTCTTTCCCAGATTATCTAGGTCAATATTACCTTATTCTACCTCCTGGATTTACTGGTTCAATTTGCTAAAATGGAAAAACCAGTATTGTTCCTAAAGGATGTGATAGAAGCTAATGATATTGGGATTCAGGAGATTTATAGAAGATAGAAGCATTGACTCTCTGTTTCTATTTCCTGAAAATTTAACTCCCAAGTCTTAAAAAGATTATTACTCTAGCAAACTTAGAAACAAATCACACCAATTCATGAAAATACTAATCTCCATCCTCCTGCCTCTTCGGACAGCTCCTGAAGACCTGTATAAGGACTTCCTGACCTTGGAGCATCTCATCTGTTACAGCTTCCAAGTGGCTAAGGGCATGGAGTTCTTGGCATCACGAAAGGTAAGACAGGTTGAGGGGAAATCAGCTATCTTTTCAGATCACAGGTTTGGAAATAGGATGTCCAGTGTCAGCCATTGGTGCTTTTTGGGGATTGTAATTCATTCACCACTTCTGCGGCTCTGTTTCTGCTAAGTAAGAGTGGTTAAGGAGTTCATGAAATTAAGCTGTATAATAAAGGCTTGTCAAGCATCTACTAAGTGTTAGGCAGTCTTCTGAGCACTGAGGATACTGGGGTGAACAATCAGGCAAAGCTCTTCACCTTCCTGGAGTTTATAGTTCTAGTGGGTAGAGCAAACAATAATATAAACAAGTAAAACATGTTGTAGGTTAGATGGGAGTAAATGTTATGGGGAAATAAAGCAAGAAAGGGTTATAGAATATACAGGAGCAATGCACTTGTGTATGTTTATGCTTCTCTCTGTGTGTGTACATCCATTTTAAACAAGGTAGACGAGGAAGGCTTTACTAAGAACTTGACATTTGAGCAATGACCTGGAAAGGGGAGGGGCTGAGCCCTACAGATATCTTGGCATGAGAATCATTTTTAATTTATTTTACATTCATCAACATCCATCAAAAAGTATTTGTTAGGAGTATAATTAGAAACGAGGAAGGACAGGCTTCAGATGAGAGCGATTAAAAGAGCTAAAATTAGAAAAGTAGGCCAAACAAAGGCTGAGGTGGGGACGTGACAAGTTACAACTATTCCAAAGGTTGTAAACACCAAGCGGGGAGCAAGGCTGGTGGCAGTGACTCCCCTGGAAAGGGTAAAATGTGTAATTTTTTATTAAGTAGTAGTACTTCAAATTAAAGATCAGGAAGAACTATCAGTTGACAGAATGTATTCGTGCAGCTTAATGAAGAAAGAAAGACTTAAGTTGTATATATATATTTTGTGTTTCCTAAATTAGAATGAAATCTTCCGCCCATGTTTTCCCCTGAGGTTTAAAGCTTCTCATAGCATTCAAGGCCTCAGGCTCTTTGATGTTTCTGCTAGGTAGCTCTTGTGTTCTCTCTCCCAAGGGGAAGGAGGAGAACTGGGGCCTTATAGGGTTTTCCCAAAAAGAAAGGCCCTTTACACTGCTTGGAGATTATGATTTATTATTACTATTTTTTTATGGCTGGAATTTGCCACTTACTCAGGGTTCCTTTTGGGGACTAGGAAGAGACTGGACATGAATGTGGGAATCCTTTAACTTGTTTTATATCTACCAGATGACTTCTTGAATCTACTTGGTTGTTGGGTTAAAAAAGGAAACTTTTTGTTTGGGGGGAAAAGTAAAAAATACTGTCTGTTTTTTGGAATTCCCAGTGTTGCTCAATTGTGTTAGACAATGTGCTTCTGAATATGCCTTGTTCAGAGGAGACTGCCATACAGATTTGAGGTGTGGGAAGGTCAGCAATGCCTGGCTTACACGATCACTACTCCAATGAGTTAAGAATTCTCCCCTTGGCCGGGAATGTTGGCTCATGCCTGTAATTCCAGCACTTTGGGAGGCCAAGGTGAGTGGATCACCTGAGGTCAGGAGTTTGAGACCAGCCTGGACACCATGGTGAAACCCTTTCTCTACTAAAAAACCAAAAATTAGCTGGGTGTGGTGGCATACCTGTGGTCCCAGCTACTTGGGAGGCAGAGGCAGGAGAATCACTTGAACCTGGGAGGTGGAGGTTGCTGTGAGCTGAGATTGCACCACCACACTCCAGTCTAGGTGACAGAGCGAGATTCCTTCTCAAAAAGAAAAAAAAGAAAAAAGTTTTCTTCTAAGCCATTGATTCATTTCTTGTGCTCCCCAAGACTCATTTTCTCACCAAATATCACATGGAGCTAAAGCTGCTGAGTAGTAGGAAGTTAGGTGAAGTTTGGAGGATACAGAGAAAGGAGAAACTAAGAAGCTAAAAGGAAGAGAAAGAAAGTCAAGATTAATCTCATTATATTATTAATGCACCAGAGAACTAACCTGACTTGTGATAGGCTGAAATTGCCTTAATAGACATTTATGATAGCCCAGCACTTTGAAATCAGGGGAAGCCCCACTGGGAATTGTTTATCAGAGCCAGTCTGGCTTCAGCCTCATACGCAAGGGGGAAACCAACAAAGAGCACTAAACCAATGAGAGCCCCTTGTTTCTGATTTCCGTGCATTCATTCAAAAAACAAATCCCATTCTGGGACCTCCCTAGAATAACACGTTTTTAACCAAATATGGGGCCAGGCAAAAGGGATGTGTGGATGTGACCAGAAACACACTTTCAATTGTGTCCTAGAGGAGCCTATTTATGATTCCATCATCATATTATAACTTAATTATTTAACTCCAAAGGCTGGGGCTGTTTATGGAATGAGCAGATGTGTGTCTCAGCAAAGCTCACAGAGTTTTTTCCTGAAGTGTTGTTAAAAGATACTAACCCAGTCCTTATTAATCAGTTGGCTTTCTGATGTGGGATTTTTTTTTGATGCATGAGGTCACAACAGATGTGAAAGAGATCAGCTGTGCCGAGACCTAATGCACACACGATTCTCTTTGCAGTGTATCCACAGGGACCTGGCGGCACGAAATATCCTCTTATCGGAGAAGAACGTGGTTAAAATCTGTGACTTTGGCTTGGCCCGGGATATTTATAAAGATCCAGATTATGTCAGAAAAGGAGATGTAAGTTTCAAACATGAATCCAGTGCTTGGTTAAGTAACAGAATTAAAACTCCTCATAGAGAGCTTCAGGACCTGTGCTCAGGAACAAAGGAAGTTTTTTTCTTCAGATATTTGCTAATTTGGGTTCTGAATCCTTGTCTTCTACCCATGTAGGCTCGCCTCCCTTTGAAATGGATGGCCCCAGAAACAATTTTTGACAGAGTGTACACAATCCAGAGTGACGTCTGGTCTTTTGGCGTGTTGCTGTGGGAAATATTTTCCTTGGGTAAGTCATTTCTCTTTGTCCTTCCATCCAGACTCCAAAGAGGAAGACAAAAGTTGTCTTTTCCTCTCTTGTACTTCACGTCTATCAGGCGAAACTTCTAGGAAGCTTTGGAAAAAAAAAAAGATACGTAGGTGATGAGGATATGCAAGATTCAGGCGCAGGGTTTTCTATAAGAGAAAATCAAATTAAAGAATGTCTCCTCCCTGTTTTATTCTAGGTGCTTCTCCATATCCTGGGGTAAAGATTGATGAAGAATTTTGTAGGCGATTGAAAGAAGGAACTAGAATGAGGGCCCCCGATTATACTACACCAGAAATGTAAGACTTTAAGAAGTGTTCCTCTGTTCTCTTTCTTTGCTCGCAAATTCTCCTTGCCTGGAAGACTTTCCATTATATAGACTTTCTTCATTGCCCAGTTAGTGTCCTGCTTTTACTTTGGGGCCTTTCTTGATAATTTCAAGCATGGAGTTATCACTTTTTGAAAAGATAGTACTTTATTATTCAAAGCAACCAGTTAGTTTTTATTAGATGTTGCTTTAAGTGTTTTGTTTTTTATACACATTGAGCCTCGGGAGTATGGGACTCTGTGTCTTACACAGTTTTGTATCCCTATTTAGCATCTCGACTCGTGGGCTCTTTATAAATGTGTACTCATTTAAGTGCTTATTTTCATCATTCAGGAAGAAAGAGGCATTTAATGAAATCAGTGTTTTGCCTCTCTAGGTACCAGACCATGCTGGACTGCTGGCACGGGGAGCCCAGTCAGAGACCCACGTTTTCAGAGTTGGTGGAACATTTGGGAAATCTCTTGCAAGCTAATGCTCAGCAGGTTTGTCACCTCCATCCAAGAAGCGCCTACAAAGAGTACTTAGATGTCAAGGACTTCCCTACTGCCTGAACTGTCTCATGGCTACCATGCCATCCTCTCAGCCATTGAATAATCTACTGTATTCTTCTACATCTGAGCAATAATGCTTTTCTAAAAGCTGCAATTACCCTTTTAGGCAGATAAGATTCTAATTTATGACCTGGGAGCAGACACTCTGATTTCTACCTACTTATCTTTTTGTTATATCTTCAAATGCTCTTCTAAAGCTAAAACAAACAAACAAAAAATCTGGTTGATCCACAGAAGATCAACAATGGAAGAAATTTCAAGAAATTTTTAGTAAATTCTGCAGGCAAAAATACATCTAAGCTATGCAAAAGAGATGGTTTCTGTCTTGGTATCATCCCAGGTTCTTATAACTTCCACTGGAAGATTTTAGAGTTGGAGTCTTTACTGTTAGAATGTTATTTAATCTCCAGTCAATGCTTCTTACTACAATGGAAGCGAATTTCCTCTTTCTTTTCTTTTGAACAGCTGGGGGACAATAGGTCAGCTCTATTTTTATCAATAAACCTTCCAAACATTTACAGATATCAAATAGTCATTTATTTCTTTTTCTTGATGCAATAATATTAAGTTGTGCAACCTTTTCTCAAAAGACCCATTTTCGTATCCATTTATTGCTTTTCTTTAGACTGTCATCAGTTTTTCCATTGCCTTGAAATGTGGTAGCTAAAACGGGATGCCATGCCCTTTGAAGGGCTTGGCTCGTGCGGTTAGGGCTCTGTGAAGGAGTGATTTTTTTGTTCTATGTAGCTCCGTGTGTTCTGTTGTTACCTCTCTGACCACAGCCTGCTTTCTCTTCTTTGTAACTGCACTTCCCTGTGGGCTCCTTACCCATCTCGTTTTTAGTTCTCTCCTTTAATATACCTTCCATTTCAACGGCTTTTTGTTTCTGACACATGATTTGTAATGTTGTCTTAAAGTTCTGTGTTCAGATATGAAAGCCACATGCCCTAGGTAGCCAAGAAGCCCCTGTGCCCTTTGTTTTTAATGAAAAGGCACTTGAAGAACTGAAGCCATAACAACAGTCTTCTGTGTTTATTGTTTCAGGACGGCAAAGACTATATTGTTCTTCCGATATCAGAGACTTTGAGCATGGAAGAGGATTCTGGACTCTCTCTGCCTACCTCACCTGTTTCCTGTATGGAGGAGGAGGAAGTATGTGACCCCAAATTCCATTATGACAACACAGCAGGAATCAGGTACAGTATATGGCCTAACATCCCCTGGGGGAGGGTAACTTCAAGGCCATCTCGGGGAGGGAGATTGGAAGTGGAAGGAAGACCATGTCTAAGGCTGCTGCATCCTACTTCCACATAACCTTAGCCCTGAGGTTAACATCATGGGGAATGCTCCTAGAAGAGGGCCTGGGTAGGTGTGCTTCCTCCCATCTGTAGCCCACGCTGCTGCCACAGCATTGCCTTTAAGAATTCCAAGCCCTGCAGCTGCAATAGCTGGAATGCCACAGTTTGCTAATCTCCGGAATAAAGAGACCAGTTTTACAAAGACATCTGCATTTAAATTATCCCCATGTATGCTTTTATTAATGTGAATTAAATGGCTTAGGAGAGATTCAGAAAGGAAGAGTTCTGTGCATGCATGAGAACACACTTATGGCTCTCTGGCAAGGATACAGAATGCCATGGGTCTGTGTCCTGAATTAGACTGGATGCTGCATCTCAGGAGCCCCTCCCACGTCTGATTTTCAGTATTTTATTTGCATAGCGGGAAGTCTGGGCTTATGTAAAACACATGCACTGCAGTCCTTTCCTGGTTTGCAGAGGGGTTCTGAAGGCAGCTTTCTTTTTTCTCTCTCCCAGCACCTGTGCATAAGGAAAGAGTTGGTGTGGTTCTCTACAATATGATATTAAAATTGCCCTTTACTAAGGCTGGGACTACTTCACTTTGCTTTGTTTCTTTCCCAACCCCTTTGGATGTTTTCCTGCTTTAATGGAATCCCTGACAGCATGGGTCCAGCCTGCCAGCCAGAGTGTGCCCGGGCTGCAGGGAGGGGCAGGGAGCTCTCTCATGTCCAGAGCATGGCCAGGTTGCCACATGGCAGGGATGCTAAGGAGAAACTGGTGGACAGTTTGCCTCCTAGAGTTGTGCAGGGCAGCAGAAACACTGATTGGAAGGAAGAAAGCTTAGAAGCCAGCAAGTGAGCTGACTGTTCCACCGAAGTCAAAAGCGTTAGGCATATTTTTAAAGAACTTTGCCGTATATTATCAGATGTTGCCAACATCATAACACTCAGAGTCAGGCAAGGTAGAAACAATAATCTTTTTTTTTTTTTATGTATTATTGAATGCAAGGCTCAGTTCTGTTACCTGAGGGCAGTACAAACTTGTGGTTAAAGATCAGGTATTAGAGTCAGATAAAACTGAGTGGGACCCCCAAGTCTGCCTTGTAGCAACTGTGAAACTTGGGGCAAATCATCTACCCTCTGCCTCAGTTTCTTTATCTGTGAAATGAGACAAGGTCAGTGGTGCTGTTGGAAAATGGCTGTTTTGAGAGTTGTAAGATATAATCTATTTCCAAGCACCTGACCCTTGAAAGCACTCAGTAAAAGATACCTATTAAGTGAGCTGCTTAAAATCACATCCTTGAGATGAATCCAGTTCCTCTGACACCTGAGTCCATGTTGTTTCCTCCCATGCCAAGGAGGGCCCTCAGAGAGAAACAGTAATGAAATGAGACTACAGTTCCACTCCTGTGTTTACACATTTCCAGTTCAAGTTCAGCCAGCCTTTTAGTGTGACAATTGTTCCCCACACACCATTATTGCCTCCCCCTTTATCGGAAAGCCATTTGATCATGAACTATATTCCCTGTGTTTTCTGTGACCAAGTAGAGTGATGATCCGAGTTAGCAGCCTCCTGGCTCGCCGGGTGCTTTGCATATGGTGCTGAGAAGGAGAAGAAATCATGTTTGTGTAATGGAAGCACCAAATACGATGTTGGATATATAAAAGGGCTGCTAACATTTATCCCCAGAAGCGTGGACAAATGTGACACCACTCTCCCAGCACAGGCCTGGCTCCTATTTTCTGTCTGTGATTTTTGAATTGGTTTTTCCAGTCCAGTTTCTCTTTTATCCTACCATAATTTAAAAAATAAAATGAAAATTGGAGTCTTTTGTCTGCATCTCCTCTCAACCTCCTCCACCTTTTTTCCTTTTTATAAAATAAAACTCATGGTCACATTTTAGTCATCTGGTTTCGAAGAGAAGCAGATAGAGGCATTTGCACATGGCATGCTTCATTCTGTTGCTCTCCTGGGGTTCTGTTTCTCTGGGGAGAATGAGTTGAGGCTGGGGTACTTCTCAGGGGGCTTGTTCCATCCTCTTATGCATTTCTGGCCAAGTACAAAAGCTGAGCAGTCTTTCTCCTTCTAATTTTCAATCCTATTGCATTATAAATAGAGCTGGACAGAGACGTCACTGTGGGAGCTAGCCTCATGATTTGTGGCCCCTTTAAACCATTTGGAAAATATTTACTTAGCATTTATTTAGAGAGGGACCACTCATGTCTAGACTTAGCTTTGTCTCTAATTTCCCCTGTGGATCAGTTCTGGCCTCAAGTTTGCATGCTTCCTGCAAGAAAGCACATACTCACTGGACTCATCTTTCTTTGAGGGCAGTTTTGGGACCATCTGCAATCGCTGTCATTTTCTCTGGGAGTTTCACCTCCCACATCAAGCAGCTTATCAAAAATTTCTTTGTAGTACTTTCTTAGAGAAAGGTTTTGGTGCATACTATTTTCTTCATTTTGGTTAATTGTTAGTGATGATTAAATGGCTCTTGTAGATTGATGCTTGGGATAGCCTGCTAGCTAGGTATTCCTGAATTTGGCTCCACCATTAGGCTGCTTGAAGTGGGACTGTCCTTTCTGCACTTTTTGTCTGTTTCATATCCCATACTTACACCCCTGACCCTGCTACTGCGTGATCAGTGCATGCATGACAGGAGAACAGCGCCGTTCACATACTGGGTGCTTAATAACGGCTTGAACAATTGTGTCTGCTGTTTTCTTCTTTCTTTTCCCTCCTGATACTCTTCCAAGGGAGTCTGTATGGAGTAGAGTAAAACAAAAACAAAAACTTCACATGGGCTTTGGTGTCTGAAGGCCTAAGTTTGAGTCCCAGTTCTACCCTTTATTAGCCATTTTCTCCCTAATCCTTGGCTCCCTCATCTCTAAAGGGGAAATAATTAAAAGACCTATTTCTCCGTTTTAGGAGGAACAGATGCACCATGGTCTGTGGAAATGCTTTGTCAATCATGAAAGGATCATGCCATTTAAAAAATTACTGGATTAAGAATTTAAGGAGCTGTCCTTTCTAAGGCAGCTAAATTATTTTCCAAACTTGCCAACCCTAGTTGATTCTATCCCCTAGATATCTCTAGAATGAACCCATGTCTCCAAACCTCATGGGCATTCCATTTTTCTAGCCAAGCTGCCTTTCTTTCTCCTGAAGAAGTGCAGTATTTTTCCCATGGGTCTTATGCCTCTAGTCTTATTCTTTTCAATCCACAGTCAATTCTCTAAAGGGCATATCTGATCTTGTCAATTCCATGCTTAAAATCCTTCAGTGGCTCCTCATTGCCCTCAAAATAATAATCCAAACATTCCAGTTATGTGATTTTGGATAAGTTCCTTGACCTTCCTATGCCTTGGTTTCCTCATCTGAAAAGCTGGGATAGTAATACTCACCCCTAGAGTGGTACCGTGGTGAACACGTCATGAAATGCTGCTTAGACAGCATCTGGCACAGTGCCAGGCATGTGGCAGATTATCAGTGAGGGCTTCCTGAACAAGTGAATGCAGGAATGATTGACTATGGTACCAGTAGTTTTCGACAACCATTACTTTTAGGGGTTGGACTTACAAGAAAGTAGCCTTCGATCGCACCCTGTGTATCATATCCTCTAACTTGTGGAGTTTCCTGAGTGAGGGTGTCACCTGTAAATCTCATTCTCTCCTCTCTGTACAGGGAGGAACCAGCCTCTTGGGGTAGGGGAGAGAGATTTAATTTCCATTCTTCTCCTGTGGCCCAAGGTCTATGCAGCATGTTCCAGAAGGCTGCTTGTAGCGGGAAGTAGGCTGGTATAGGAATGAAGAGTGTATTTTCTGTCTCGTTGGGTCCTCCCAGTGAGTAGGACTTCCCTTCCCTCACTTGGGCTGTAAGTGATTTTGATAGCATCAACTAGACTCACCCAAAGCCACATGGCCGGGAAGGAGCCTTCCCAAGAAGGAGAGGATCTGTTGTTCGAAAAGTCTTATTATTTGGACTCCTGAAGGAAGCTTTGGAAGTCAAAGGAGAAAAATGAGCTTTGTTTGAGAGAGCATTATTCTTCCTAAGAACAATAAGCCCAACATTCTCCATGTCATTCATTTTTCCAACATCTCCGTGAGCTAGGGAGGGAGTGCTACTGCCAACACATCTTTCAGATGGGAAAAGAGGGTCACGGAAATATTCATGACTTTCTCAAGTTTCTGCAGTCAGTGGTAGATTCTGAAATAGGCAAAATATCTTGTTACTCTCAAACCACTGCTCTTTCCTGAGACAGCAACTCTGGGGGCAAAAATGAGGGGACAGTGAGACTCAGTCCACCTTCCCTTTGCACACTAAGCCTCTGTTACACAGAAAAGGAAGAGGTTGTCTTCAAATCACTGCTGGGTTCAGTATCCTTTAAGGAGACCTTCACATGATTCCTCTGCCTATCTTTCATTGAATGGTTGCTCTGTGAGCATTATCCAGAAAAAATTTCCCGGGAGATGGCCAGACAGATGTGAAACACTCGGTAATATATCCAGAGCTCGATGGAGGAATCCCATGCAATCAGGAAGCCAAGTAGAAGGCACTTGATAACTCCCTCTGCTATTGTTGTCTTTAGTCCAGGACTGGACCTCAGAAGTAGGGTTCAAAAGAACAGGCTCATCGAGACTCCTCAGTTATATTATACTTTTAAATGGACTTTCTCAGGAAATTAAGCCTTCCATGTGTGCTAGCAGAGAAAGATTTTTATTTTGTTTTGTTTTTCTAAAGGATGTTTTGAAGGTTGCTATTAAGTTTGTGGTTGAAAGATAATGAACTTAGGTATCACTTGTGGTATCTGCAGTCAAATATACCACCAATAAAATATAAATATTTGTTCTTTTGCAGTCAGTATCTGCAGAACAGTAAGCGAAAGAGTCGGCCTGTGAGTGTAAAAACATTTGAAGACATCCCATTAGAAGAACCAGAAGTAAAAGTAATCCCAGATGTAAGTACATCTTTTAAAAATAGTCTTAGAAATAATACAAAGGATGAAACACTAGTTAGATAAATATTAGCCTAAGCATTAAAGTCTTGGAGCCTCATTAGAAGGCTGCCCTCGAGTGTGTGTATCATGGGGTCATTATGGAGATGGAACTCTGTGTTTTACATAAGTAAAGTCCTTGGTCCAAGGTTCAAGACAGTGTAGCTTTCTGACCAATTTCACTAAAGTGCAAGTAGTGTCATGGTGAAGAAAGCAATGGTAACAGGCATTCTCAGCTGCTGATGTGAAAATTTTCTCTTCTCCCTGGCCTGTGTCTACTCATAGGAAGCAGTTGCTTCCTTTTGTAGCTTGGACAATTTGTGGCTATTATACCTTTATGTTCTTCCACAGGACCTTATTTGATAGTCATGATAGATGGGTTGAGAAATCACCTTAATTAAATAGTTGGTCATTTTATATGCTCAATTAACTGTGCCATCTCATTGTCTCTGAAAAAGGACAACCAGACGGACAGTGGTATGGTTCTTGCCTCAGAAGAGCTGAAAACTTTGGAAGACAGAACCAAATTAGCTCCATCTTTTAGGTAAGACTCAGCCACATTAAAAAGACAAATTTCAATAGGAATTTTTGGAAGCAACTTAGGACTTTCAATATAAGTGCAGACTTTTCCCTATGGGGTCTTTGTTGTTTGGAGAAATTAACATCAATTTAACAAATAAAGAAGGAAACAAACCACATGATAAAATTAAGTGACAAATCTAAAAATAATCTGAAATAAATTAGAGAATTTGGTCAATTTTTATGAGAATTCAAGAATACTAGGGAATTTCTGAGTATAGTTACTGTAGTCAGTAATGGCTAAATGAAAAAGTGATTGGATGTGATCCCTAAAGCTGTCAATATGATTGCAATCTTTGTGGACTCTGAAGAATTTTTAAGTCTGTATACAAATGGGTGCCTTTGTGCTTAAGAAGTATGATATATAAATAAACCAATATCTATTTGTTTGAGACATTTAAATATTATTGTCCGAATTCATAAGTATTTCGTTGTGGGAAAAGTATTAAAATGAGTTTTAAATATAATCTCCACTCTGTGGTTCAGTAGGAATTTGTAGTTGTCTTGAATACGTGTATGTTCTCTTAACATAACAAATAAATGAAAATCTATATTTATAAGAATAATAGGATAAGTGTAGTTATGTATTTGCTGGAGTTTATTTGCTAGAGTATTCTTACCTAAAGGTAAGAATAGAGGTTTTGATCTGCTTATTATCTAACTTTTATATAAAATGGGAATACTCATGGGTTTTTGAATAATGCTCATACCAAAAAGAAAACAAACAAAAGAAACCCCACCACATTAAAAGGTGTCATTGTGCTATTTTATTGTTTTCTTTAAGGCCCAAGGTAAAAAGTTGTGAAAGTCAATGGTATGTTTCATTCATTAATTAAAAAAATGTTTATTTGGCAAGTATCATGTGCAGCGCGCCATGCCATTGCTTAAGACACCTACATTAGTTTTGTTGGGGTTGAATTGAAAGAAAAAATTGTATTTCTCATTATTTGAAGTAACTTTTAAGCTATGTATAAACATGAGTTACTAAAATTCCTTTTTGCAGTTTTAACATGAAGAAATTGGGTAAAACACCTATTACCGGGAAAAAACACCTTAGAATGGTTTGTGAAAATGTAAATCCTGAAATTTTAGATCAACACAGCCTACATTTCTAGGCTTTGACATGATTACCATCTGTCAGGATTCCATGCCATTGAAAACATTTTCTAGTTGCTGCTGAGTGACTGGGGTCCTCAGTCCTTCCAAGGAATGTGGTTTTGATGAGTAAAAAGCAGCGTTTGACATATCTGGCTTGACTGCACACACGCTTCAAGTTATTAAAGGTTAAAGTTGCTCAAGAACTTTATTACCACCATACACATGCCCCGTAGTTCCCAAATTGCCACAATGGAAAAAGCACAAGTGAAATTTCAGAACATCCCAGTTTCCTTGAATATCATGCAAGTGGCCCTTTGCGCCTGTCATTGTATACAAACTTGTCAATCTGCAAGGCCATAAACATGTTCCATCGGTTGGGGCCTTTGCATAACTCGGGAGAACTGCCTTTCATCTCATTTGAGGCTTGAAAGACTTGGACCTGAATAAGAGGATTTATCTGCAACTACTAATTCATGCGAGTACCTGAAAATAGACCTTGTCCCTGTAAACCTGATATGCTGATTAACAACTGGGAGAGACAGGGGGCTGGGGTCAGCAAAAGAACTGTCTTCTCTCTGCCAACTCATTTGCTTGCCATTTCTTCCACAGTGGAATGGTGTCCAGCAAAAGCAGGGAGTCTGTGGCATCTGAGGGCTCAAACCAGACAAGTGGCTACCAGTCCGGATATCACTCCGACGACACAGACACCACTGTGTACTCCAGTGAGGAAGCAGAACTTTTAAAGCTGATAGAGATCGGAGTGCAAACCGGCAGCACAGCCCAGATTCTCCAGCCTGACTCGGGGACCACATTGAGCTCCCCTCCTGTTTAAAAGGAAGCACCCACGCCCCCAACTCCTGGACATCACATAAGAGGTGCTGCTCAGATTTTCAAGTGTTGTTCTTTCCACCAGCAGGAAGTAGCCGCATTTGATTTTCATTTCAACAACAAAAAAAGGACCTCGGACTGCAGGGAGCTAGTCTTCTAGGCATATCCTGGAAGAGGCTTGTGACCCAAGAATGTGTCCGTGTATTCTCCCAGTGTTAACCTGATCCTCTTTTTCATTCATTTAAAAAGCATTTATCATGCTGCCTACTGCGGGTCTCACCATGGGTTAGAACAAAGACGTTCAAGAAATGGCCCCATCCTCAAAGAAGTAGCAGTACCTGGGGAGTTGACACTTCTGTAAAACTAGAAGATAAACCAGGCAATGTAAGTGTTTGGGGTGTTGCAGATGGGAAGGATTTGCAGGGCTCAGTCTATCCAAGAGGCTTTGTTTAGGACGTCGGTCCCAAGCCAAGCCTTAAGTGTGGAATTCAGATTGACAGAAAGGAAGACTAACATTAGCTTGCTCTGAGAGAGTACTGGAGCCTGCAAATGCATTGTGTTGGCTCCGGTGGAGGTGGGCATGGGTTCTGTTCTGAAATGTAAAGGCTTCAGATGGGGTTTCTGGTTTTAGAAGGTTGCGTGTTCTTCGCAGTTGGGCTGAAGGAGAGTTCCTTGTGCTGTTTCCGACTCCTAATTAGAGTTCCTTCCAGACCCTTACGTGTCTCCTGGCCAAGCCCCAGGAAGGAAATTACGCAGCTCTGGCTCCTTGTCTCTCAGGCTGATCCTTTATTCAGAACACCACAAAGTAAGGACATTCAGCTCGAGGCTCCCTGCCGTGTTGAAGAGTTCTGACTGCACAAACCAGCTTCTGGTTTCTTCTGGATGAATACCCTCATCTCTATCCTGATGTGATATGTCTGAGACTGAAGGCGGGAGGTTCAATGTCAAGCTGTGTGTAGTGTCAAAGCTTCAGGAAGGATTTTACCCTTTTGTTCTTCCCCCCGTCCCCAACCCACTCTCACCCCACAACCCATCAGGATTTTAGTTATTTGGCCTCTACACTCCAGTAAACCTCTACACTCCAGTAAACAAACTCCAGAGAGTTTGTTCACTCTCTGAATGATTATTAGCCAGACTTCAAAATTACTTTATAGCCCAAATTATAACATCTATTGTATTGTTTAGACTTTTAACATATAGAGCTATTTCTACTGATTTTTGCCCTTCTTCTGTCCTTTTTTTCAAAAAAGAAAATGTGTTTTTTGTTTGGTACCATAGTGTGAAATGCTGGGAACAATGACTATAAGACATGCTATGGCACATATATTTATAGTCTGTTTATGTAGAAACAAATGTAATATATTAAAGCCTTATATTATATATAATGAACTTTGTACTATTCACATTTTGTATCAGTATTATGTAGCATAAAAAAGGTCATAATGCTTTCAGCAATCGATGTCATTTTATTAAAAAACATTGAAAAACTTGAAGGTTGAACATTGAAACCCTTTGCAAGGTTGCATTACCGTACCCATCATTTCTAAACTGGAGGAGGGGTGGCCGGGCACAGTGGCTCACACCTAAAAACCCAACACTTTGGGAGGCCAAGGTGGGAGGATCGCTTGAGCCCAGGAGTTCAAGACCAGTCTGGTCAACATGGTCAGATTCCATCTTAAAGAAAAAAGGTAAAAATAAAATAAAATGGAGAAGAAGCAATCAGACATATTTTCCATGCGGTTGTTTTACATTTTTACTGGTTTTCTTACTCTTCTTATAAGGGATATTTTCATAACCTGGTTATATATTTTACAAACCAGTAAATGTATTTGTAGTACAAAGTATGAGGGTATAATATCACCACAACTATTTTGAGGATAAGTATGTCTGGTTTAAAGTTTAACTGCTCCTTCCTTCTTCTTCATCACAAATAATTCACACACATGCACACACACACAGACACACCCACCGCCCAAGCATACACCCCCCAACACCCACACCTCTCCCCAGGACCCTCACACACCCACACATCTAACTCCCCCATACTCACACCCACACCCCCCTCACACTCACCCCCATCCCCACACACCTACACACCCACCAACACACACATACCCACACACACCAACACACACACCCACATACACCCTCCACACACATACCCATACACACCCACCAACACACACCCACACCCACCCACATACGCACACCCCCTACACACATACCCCCCCACATACCCACCCACCCACACCCTCCATACATACACCCACACATCCAACCCCCCACACTCACACCCACACCCCACACACTCACACCCACACCCCACACCCCACACACACACCCACACAATCCACCCTCCCACAGTCACACCCCCCCACACGCATTGCCACACACACACCCCACACACCCACCCCACAGACATTCCTACACACATCCACCACACTCCACCCCCACACACTCACACACCACCCCCACACACCCCCACACCCACACTCCCACACACACCCCTACACACACACACTCCCACACTTTTTCATTTTATATTCTGAGCACTTTTGAGATTGTTAAAACAGAGATATGTGCACTTCATATCTGTTAGAATAGCCAGTCATGAAACTCAGGGTGAAAGACCCAGAGACAGGTGATCAGACCCATGGCAGTGCAGGGAGGCATGGACCAGATTTACAGTCTCTAACAATATTCTACACTGCACTCACAGAGTTAGAACATAAGATCCATTATTGCCATTTTGAATGAATGACTATTACCCGAATTCAGTAGGAGGAGTTATTTAATAAATTATTGGCCCAAATAAGTGACCTTATTTTTGTGATTCTTTTTTTTTTTTTTTTTTTTAGACGGAGTCTCACTCTGTCATCCAGGCTGGAGTGCAGTGGCGCTATCGCGGCTCATTGCAAGCTCCACCTCCCGATTCACGCCATTCTCCTGCCTCAGCCTCTGGAGTAGCTGGGACTACAGGCATTTGCCACCGTGCCCGGCTAATATTTTGTATTTTTAGTAGAGACGGGGTTTCCCTATATTGGCCAGGATGGTCTCGATCTCCTGACCTTGTGATCCGCCTGCCTTAGCCTCTCAAAGTGCTGGGATTACAGGCGTGAGCCACCGCGCCTGACCGAATTTTTGTGATTTTTTTTAATACAAGATTTTGAAATGTTTGTCTAATCAAATATGCCTCTCTCTCTTTTTAAAAAATGGCTCCTAGGTTTAAAAAAATTTTATTAAGGAAGGTCTTCCCAATTCCAAAATAACCTCCAATTCTAAATTTTCTTCTTTTATTGCATTTAAATCCATTTGGGATTATTTTCATATATGGAGCAAAGGGAAATAGCAGTCTAACTTTATTCTTTTTTTCAAGCAGATTTTCAATCATGGCAGCACCGTTTATTAAATATCTCTGTTTTCCCCATGGTTGGCAACAACTCTATTGTATCATGGTTCAAAACGATCATGTTACTGAGATGTTCTGCACAGCTATGTTATGAAGGGTGGAGCTGTTGCTGTTGTGTGTTCTTGGGGATGGCACTTCCAGATCGAGGATGAGAACATTAGGGTCTCCTGAAGGACATCGGTAAACTGTGGGTCAGGCTGTCCTTGCAGAGAGTTCCTCATCTGTTACTGTTGTTACAGTCTCTTTCAGTAAATGAGTGGAAGAGTCTAGGTTATTTGGGATGGAGAAGATCTTGTACGAAAACACAGGATTTTCTTCACTTTAAGAAAAAGAGAAGATTTTCTTTTTCATAAGTGGCTCCTGGCATTGCTTCCAATGCCAGAAATTTGGATTTAGCTGAAACTTCACACTTTATTAAGAAATGCTTTCAGCACCTCAGGCAGAATGATTAGGAGGTGAGGTTTGGCCTTCTTCCTCTCTTTTCTGTCTTCCATGCCTCTTGTTCTTAGCATTTTTTTTTCTCCTCATTTGCCCCTGTATTGAAGAAAAAATCTGTGGTTTCTGAAAGTGCTTCCTGCAGGGTCTTATTTTCAAAGCTTTCCCTGGAGGCTTTTGATGTGTTTTAGGTGAGGCTACTGTTTCTCCCTCTGGCTCCTGCCCTCTCTCCTTCACTCCCTTGATCCACTTCTGTCCTTCTCCCTCCCTTCAAACCCTCTTGTCTCCTCACCTTCCATTTCTCTCTCCACTCACCTTCTTCTCTGCACCCCCAACCCCAGCAGGAGAGGTGAGAGCTAAACCCCAGATTAGGTTTTCCTATCAATGAACATTCCTTTGCCCTCTTCAGTAAAAGGAAGGAAGACAAGCAAAAAACCACAACCCACAACTTTCTAGTTGCTGACTTAACCCAATTTTCCTGTACCCCCAGCATGTCTGTCTTTCTACCTTTGACTCAGATATTTATTAGCAGATGATAAAATGCAGGCAAACCCAGAAAGCTAAAATCTTTGAAAAAAATAGCTGTTCATATACATCTTTCCTCATTTGCATGGGCCTTTGCCTTAAGGGCACTGGGCAAGTCCATGTATTCTTGGGTATGCAGTGAACACAGCTCAGAGGGGTTCTAACACATTTTTATAAGATTGCATTTTCTAAATGAATCTCTTCCATTTAAGGGTTTAGGCATAAGTAAAAATCTGTAGTGTTTTTGTCAAAGCAAATTTAAGTTTAACTCTCGGAAAAGTTACAGACTGCTCTTAGGTGTTAAAGAAATTAAAATGGTAAAATACGGTTTACTCTGTCTTTTGATTGAAATGGAGAAAAGTGGCAGAATCTGGGAGGAGTAACCTGGAGAGAAATTAACAGTCAAGTTGACCTGAAGTTCTGGTAGTAGAACACACAGGCCCCAGGAGAGGTCTAACTCAGAGATAAGGAGGGAAAAAGTATTCTAATGAAGACTACTGATAAGACAAGGTTTACAGTAAACTGTGGTTGATATCAAGTGAATGTTACTGAGAAGACATCAAATTGCACCGTAGATTTTATTTGCTTTATAACACACATATGACTTTCCTGTAATTACTTAATGCCTCCAAGATATTAAATTCAGCACTTTATTGATTTTTTTTGTTTAAAAATAAAAAAATGAAAAGAAAATATGTGGCTTAATTTTTTACTTTATACTCACCTGTTGCTCACGCCAAGCACTTTAGAACATATAATCAGTGTACTTACCAAAACCTGGTGATGGAGGACCCTCATACCTTAATTGTTTGAAGCTGTCAACTTTTAGACATTGCAGTAGAAAAACAATAAGAAAATGGTTTTTGCTCCAACTTTGTTTCCTTTATTGCTCTGTTTATCTTTTCCTTTCTTCACAAAATAATATTTTGAGGGAATAAATTCAGGAAAGACAGCGATTCAAAAAAAAATTTCATTATATATTTACTGTTCAGTGTAAATGTATACAAAAGCTTTGATTATCTCTAAAGAAAATTAATGGGCAGGGACATGAACAGCTAGACACTTGTGGCCACATTTCCTTTTAGCTACATCTCTGGAAATCAACCCGTTATTTTCCTTTAGCACAATAAGAACAAAGAAATGCACGCCATCAAGGCTCACTGACTCATAAAATTATCCTTTCTTAATCACATGATGCAGGACCTATACTTGCAATAATGCCAAACTAGCTTGTTTCCTACATTTTTCATGATTTCAGATTTTAGTTAGAAAACACATGTATTTGTAGAAAGATCATTTTGTGGGTTGAGTTCTTCCAGTTAAAGATACTTTCACAATGTCTGACTCTGGGTCTATGTACAGCTCACAGGATCCAGGCATGGAATGACTCACCAGGAGCCCTCTGAACAAACGTTACCAGGAGAGGTTTAACGAGATTCTGGTGCTTTGCGTGGGAGATCTCTTTAAGCTGAAATAACTTATCCTGACAAAGGGGATTGAAAACATTCCATTCATTGCCACAGAGAGAACATAACTGGAATGAAAACCCAGATAGAAGGCAGAGAACTCAAGCCAGACAGAAGTGAACAGCAATATCTCACAGTCACTCCCCAGGTTAACAAGAAAACTGGCAGACATCCCAAAACGCATAGTGGGGAAAAGCAAGGCCTTCCATAGAAACCAAGTGTCACGTCCAGATTCAGCCCTTAATACTAAACTTTAAGTGAGTAATATTTAATGTATATATATTTATTCGCTTATATTTAATTGCATCTATAACATGATTAAATGTGTCAGACATTCTTTTACAAAACTGGTTAATATGAACTCATTTAAGTAATTGAGACCCCAAGCAAGATGTAGGTATCACAGTGCAGACCAGGTGGGTAGGCCAGAGTAGGATGCACAAAAAGAGTCTCATTAATGATTTCCACAAGTGTTTGTCAAGGATTTACTATGTGCCAGACAACCTATTAGGCAGTGGTCAAACTTATTTCCTTAGGTTCATGGGTTAAGGGTTATCAGCAAAACCACAGAGAGGAGGAGGGCCACTCTTATTCCAGAACAGTCTACGTATCTTTATGGTCTTACTTTGATGAATCGAGCATAGTTCTCACTATTGGCTCAGTTATTCTTTATTTAGTCATTCTTACGTAAAGATCTGAGTTCAGGAACCTCTTTAGGTATTGGAATGCATAGATTTACCATGGAGGCACCTAAGCTGACTTTAGAGTCAGGGAGCTCATGGGAAAAACCCAGGTAAGAACCCTCTTACAGAAGGCTGAGGAAATTAAGCTTATTGTCTGGTTCACCTCATGTTACAAAATTTGCATTTCACTTGTAAAGCAAGATGAGATTGTGTTGTTGCTCTGGAAGAACTCTATGTTGGCAGGGACTGAATGGAAACATGGAAGGAATCTTTGGTGTAATCGTTAAGTAGTGCTGCATTGTCCTTTATACTACTGTTCTGCATTTTAATTTACTTTTTTTTTTTCTCTGAGACAGGGTCTCACTGTGTTACCTGGGCTGGAGTGCAGCAGTGTGATCTCAGCTCACTGCAACCTCTGCCCCCCAGGTTCAAGCAATTCTCCTGCCTCAGCCTCCTGAGTAGTTGGGATTATAGGTGTGTGCCACTACACCCAGCTAATTTTTGTATTTTTAGTAGAAGCAGGGTTTCGTCAATTTGGCTAGGCTGGTCTTGAACTCCTGACCTCTAGTGATCCGTCCGCCTTGCCCTCCAAAGTGCTGGGATTACTGACTTGAGCCACCGTGCTCGTGCTGCATTTTACTTTTCTAATGGATGAACATACAGAGTACAGAAAGAATACATTCTATCATCTCATTAGTTTTACCAGGAATTATTCAGTAGGGATTGTTTCATATAATGATTTTTTTCCTGGGGATTTCAAAAACATTATCAAGGAACACACAACACTTCACAAATACACCTGTTTCACCAAGCAAATTGTACTCCTGTATAAATCACCTTCAGAATCTTTTCAACAGCCTGTACTTGGGTCAACAGAAATGAATTTTCTCTCAATTCAATCATTGTGGATAGACCATGATGTATTGCTCTGCCATTCCCCTGTTCCTCTGTCTAATATGGTTGGCAAATTACCTTGAGGATCTGTCATGAAGAGAGAAAAAAGCATCCTCATTCTTCTCTTATCATCTTATTCATCAGTGAATTTCAGAGTTTGGTCCAGCTTTTTTTCCTGTGACCTTTTGTACTAGAGGAAGGCTTATTGCTTCTTTGACAAACGAGCAAGATGTTATGCCAGAATCCATTCCTAAGTTGGCTCTTACAAAATTAGTTAATTAGTTAATAATGCTCACTTAAAAAAATACCAGTGAGCATTAATTTTGGACAACAGATATGCTGGAGCAAGTTTAATCACAGCATAATAGAATTTAAAAACAAATATATATAATGAACTTAATTTGCATTATTTTTCTCTATTTCATGGTGATAGGCATCTAAGTAGCTCTGCAGTCACTCAGGCGTGAGCAGCTGGAAGGGTGGAGAACTGCTATTGATCATCTGCCACACGCTAAGCATTGAGCCTCATATATTTTCTCATTAAATCCTTGCAAAAGCCCTTGCATTAGGTGCCGTTATCACCATGTTACAAGTGAAGATGGGCAGTTAAGGCTTGAAGCCTCAGTATGAAAGGTCACACATACCAGGATTGAATCCAGTCTACTGCAGACATGGGGCACATGTTCTTACTTGAGATAAAAGCCAGGATGAGATCTCTCTTGATGGCATGCAGTGAGCAGATGCATCCTGTAATAAATCAACCAGCCAAATGACAGGTACGTATTAAGGTGACCCGGACCTTAAACTGTCTTAGTCAATATGTCTTGGCTTCAATATTCCCATCTTTAGGGTAGCTTTACCTATGAGATAATTCCACTAAAAAATGACTGAACACAAAAGCTCAGCGTTGTAAGAAACATCTAACTTCTAGAGGAAAAAGTGTGTTACTCACTAGTTGTGTGGTTTTGGGCAAGTTACTTAACCTATGTGTGCCTTATGTTCCTCATCTGGATGAAGATTAAATGAGATGTGTGTAAAGCAGGTAGTACACTACTTCATATGTGGCAAGCATTCAAGAAAGCTTAGCTACTTTTATATTCTTGTGATGATGCTAGCAGTAGCGAAGTGTGGTAGACATATCCTGTTGAACAACAGTTTTCAAAGATTGTCAGTTAACCTACCCTCAACAAACTGCATGGAGGCCTTCAAAGAAATATACTGCTCTTCTTGCTTCGTTTGGTTAAAAGACCTGCACAAAGACTTTCATAGCATGAAGAACAAATTGCTGGGTGACAGGTGCCAGGGGAGGCTGAAGTATAATAGTCAAGACTCAGAAAGAGCTCACTAGTCAAGATTCAAAGGCTGCATCAAATAAATTTATTTGATATTTCTGCAACAATTTTGGAGTGGGACACAAGGCATAGAAACAGATTTAAGTTGATTAGTTTGCTGATTAGTTATGTCAGTTTGCCAAAAATCAATTAGCCAATGATCAATTTACTAAAGATCAGGTTGTCAAATGAACAATTTGCCTAATGACTAACTCAACAAATTAAACTGATCAATAACCCAAAATTCTTCAAAATTATTTATAAAGTTTATAGCAACTTGAATTGAAGAGTTCTATGAAGTTTTTATGGACTGATTTTCACTCTGCCTTCATAGCAGGATTTATGGAAGTTTCATTTTCCAAAAGTTGAGGAATGTAGGCTTAAACCTTTCATAAATATATTTTATCATTTTCAATGACTTATTCAAATTTATCAATTTTCATATAAAATTATGTTACATATTTTCCATTAATATGAAAATTCCATAGAAGGACTCAAACTGATCACATCAATTGAAGTGCTGAATTTTTCTCACCAATTGGTAGAGATGCAAAATTAAGTCTTATTTGCCAGTTGAGGCATCATTGAAAGAATGGTAAAAACGTGCAAATATTGAAAAAATTTAAAATGATATTCCAAAGGAGTCAGAAAAACTCAAAAGTGGCTAGAGAAATTCTAGAAAGTTTTGTCTATTGTGTTGACTGCTTTATGCCCAGGACCTAGAACAGTGCCTAACAATAGTAGGCCCTCAATAAATAGCTGTGGAATGCAATGATAAAATTGGTCATTTGGTGAACTGAATTTTAGCTAGTTGACCCTCAGCAAATTGATTTTTCGTACCTTTAAGCTGCTCTCCTTGACACCAGCAAGAACAAAAATACTTATGGACTTTTGGTGAATGTGTTTTCAGAATATGATTGGGTTTCCAAAGAAGCAAAGGAAATTTTCAACTGTATAACTAGATAAACAAGTAGAGACAAGAAAGTGAATTATCCTATTTGTCTACAAGCTGGTCAGACCCCCTTGGATTCTGATACTCAATGCTCGCACTCACATTTAAGAAGTTAACTTGACAAGCTGCAGCATACCCGGTAGAGGTTGACCGGGGTGGTCTTACAGAAAGAATGGTTGGGAAGCTGGAAGTAGAAAGGGGAAGATTTGAGGGCAAGGGCTCTCTTTCAATATATGAAGAGGTTTTCAAGGAAAGCATTCTGGCTTTTTTTGGTCTTCCCAAAGGGCAAAGTTAGACAATGGATAGAAACCATGAGAATGGTAGACCCTGGATCATGTGATTCCCAATCACATGCCCTTTCCTTTATGTCTCTCAGGTTCTTCCCCTCCTGGAGTAAGAGGAGGTTGCTCTGCAAGGCTGCTGGAAAGGAGTTAAGAAGTTGCCAGGAGTTAAGGAGTCAGGGAGGCATTTGGACCAGGGGGCCTCCAAGTTCAAGTTCCCTTTTACATTAGCATATTGGACACCAAGCAACTGGGCTCTTAAGTGAGACAGACCTGTGTTTGAGTCCACCATTTAGTGGCTATATGGTCATGTGCAACTTACTCAACCTCTCAGAGCATCAGTTTCCTCATTAATAAAGTGGAGATAATAATATACACACCTTATAAGGTTGTTGTGAGGATTCAATAAAATACTATATGTAAAGCACTTAGGACAGTGCCTGGCACATAACAAGCAATAAATGCCTTACCTTTTTTTTTTTTTTGGTAGAGATGGGACCATGCTATGTTGCCCAGGCCTCAAGTGATCCTCCTTGGCCTCTCAAAGTGCCGGGATTATAGGCGTGAGCCACAGTGCCCAGCCAAAATCACTGTGGTGAAGATGTCAATTCTGCTATAATTCTATGAGGAAAATGTGTTTTCTCCACTTTGCTGATGAGAGAACTAGGGCACACAAGTAGGGAATCAAATCCAGGGCCATTTGGCTCTAGAGTGGAGCAATTATCCACCAGGCCAACCCGAGAGGCCGCCTTACCTATTATTACAGATCAATGAAAATGAATGCAGGGTGTCTACCTCTCTTTTTCCAATGAGTGATAACCAACGTTTCTGTCTCAAATGGTTAAATGAAACACTTCTAAGAGCTCACCAAATTCTTCTGAGGGCAGGAAAGTTATTTTTTGTTTTCAAAATAGCTGCTTCCACAGATGACGCCCAAATATATACACAACACTTCAGTCTTTGCTGTGGACTCCAGACTTCTGCTTTGTTCAGGGGTCTGGGCGGAATGGAGACAGGAAGAGGAGCTGAGACACAGTGGCCGAGGAGCCGAGTCCAGGATGGGGGAAGCAGGGAAGTGACTCTGTGAGTCACAGGCTGGAAAGCGACAGCCTGCCCCTCTGCTCCAGGCTCTTCACACAGGGAGACATTTCCTGCCCTTTGCACTCCGCATCACCTCCCTGCATGAGTTTCTTAAGACAAGGTCTTTAGCTGAATTGTTATAAGCCAAGGGAAGGAGTGTTTTTAGTGTCTGCCAAGCCTGGGAATCTCCCAAGCCTTGAGAAAATAGTATGTGAGGCAAATTTGCTTCCCTGCGGGGACCTCCCTTGCCATGATGGCAAAAGGAAGCCAGCAGCATTGACTTGTTTCCTTGGGGGTTGGAAGGGTTTAGCTAGCTTGTGTTAAAAAGCCAAAGACTTTTATCCTTTAAACACAAGTGTTACTATTGTAATAGTCCTCCCACAGCATTTTTGGGAAAGAGAAATACTTCACTTTGACTTTGGCTAAAGATGTCCCATGATCCCCTGGGACTTGAGCACCCAAGCTCCACATTGCATGAAGGTTGACGTCGGACGTGCTGGTCACTTTGTGAGTAGAACTGACGTGTGGTCATCTGGGCCTGGACCCTCGATCTTTGACTGGTTTATGGAGGATAGAAGGCAGGAAGGAATCTTCCCCCTTGGCTTTGGCCTGCTGGTTTCTAGTTCAGGATAGGACCCTGTTCAGGCCTGTCCTTCGGCCTGTAGACTAATTAGACCCCAGAAGACGTTCCTGGGATCATTTGGAAACTGCACAGGCCCTCAAACATATGGCACTGATAAGGATCACAGCCTTAGAGATAAGGAACTATTTAAGGGAATCTGAGGAAGCCCAGGGTTTGTTTTCATAACGCTGGACAATGTAAAGTGTAATCCCTACACAGATGTAATTAGCTGTTAAGCGTATTAAGTCCGTGAGGAGAGGGCACTCTGGCTGGTTCATAAATTACTGTGAGAACACCCCAGGGAAATCGAGTCAATGGCAGGTATCTTTTCCTGATAGATCATTAGAATGGCAGCTAGTGATGGATCAGGAGGGTGAATTTACGGGGTCCTAAGGAAACAGGACATGGAGGAGCCACAGACATGAATGACCAAGGGCCCTCAGGACTTTTATTTCCATAATAAAGTCAGCTTTGAAGAAGTCACAGTATGGCAGCCATTCAGTGTTTTCTGCTAATTCCAGGGTTTGGCACTGTGATGTTAGGTTGCATGGAAGTGCTAGGGGATCCTGGTGAAGGTTGCTTCCCCTGCAGAACAGCCAATGGATGCCGGGCAAGCCCATTAAAGCTGTAGCTTTGCATGGGGTTAACAGTCTGGAGGCTCTAGGTCTCATTTCTAGCCAAGCAGTTACTAAATGGCTTTCACCTCATGAGCCAATGTCATTTCCACTGATTTAATATTAATAATAATAACAAAAATGATAATAACCTAAGATTATTGAGCTAATTCCACTAGGCAGAGTAATACACAGTTACATACCTGTTATCTAATCTATTTCTCACAACAACCCTATGAGCTAGCCACTGATATTATCACCACTTTTCAGATGAAGAAACTGAGGTTTAGACACGTTAACTTAATGTGTCCGAACTTACATAGTTAGTAAGTAGTAGATCTGGGTTTTAAATCTAGAAACTGATTTCAGAATTTATGATGGTAACAAATAATTTGGGGCTCATTAGTAACATTTCTCAGTGCCTTGTGGAAAAATCTGCCATTCTTCAGATTCCAATTGATATCAAGACTAACCAAAAATAAGTGACAAAGATGTATTGACAGAGCTTATAACAATATGTTCTTTTATATATTCTCTCTTTGCCTGGTCTAGCCTGATCTTTGGAAATTCACTGGGGCTTTTACGTCATAATTAACTTTACATTGTTTGGGAAACTTTTTGAGATGGTGAAAGCACAGAGCAGTTGTGAAAAGCACTTGCTATCACATCTTTGGATTTCTTCAATATTTTATAGAAATGAGACTTCTCAAACAAATAACCAACAGTTGGGATGGGATGCTGGGGAGATTATCACAAGTTAAAATTCAGGATTTTAAAGTAAAATCTGGCTGGGAACAGTGGCTCACACCTGTAATCCCAGCAGTTTGGGAGGCTGAGGCGGGCAGATCACGTGAGGTCAGTAGTTTGAGACCAGCCTGGCCAACATCATGAAACCCTATCTCTACTGATACAAATATTAGCCAGTTATGGTGGTGGGCACCTGCAATCCCAGCTGCTCAGGAGGTTGAGGCAGGAGAATCACTTGCAGCTGGGAGGCAGAGGTTGCAGTGAGCCGAGATCATGATATTACACTCCAGCCTGGGCGACAAGAGTGAAACTCCATCTCAGAAAAAATAAAAGAAAGAAAGAAAAAGAAAAAAGAAGTAAAATCTTGAGAAAGGTTCTTTCCTTTGAATTGGCCAGTTAGCCCTCCAGTAGAAGGCTCTCTGGAGAGTGTGGGAGCCTGGGCAGCAGCAGTTGCTTCTGGGGAGATGGTTGTTACACAGATACGAACTTTTCGCAAGTTGACATTCTCTTTCTCTTCTGGTCTTCTGCATGCATCTTTCATTCAGAAATATTTGACTACTGAAAATATCAGCTTTGCAAATACAATTTACATTCACGCGAGGCAAACTGTGATGTCACTGCTTTCTTTAAGATGCTATCTGAATTTTCAATCCACTGACATGTGATGAAAAAAAATGCCTAGGGGCAGAATCACTTTAAGTGGAAGCTTAAATGATTTCTCTTAAACAACAAAAGATTCTCCCACCAGACACTCAATTAAAAGTTAGTCCCAGGCTACTCCTGGCCTCTACAACCTGCTGGGTTCTTAGTCTGCAAGAACTAAGCTCTGTATTGTAAAACACTGAGTCCATACGTGGAGACAGTATGACAGTCCTGAACATTTTACACACCAGGTGAGCGATACACATAGGATGGCAAGACAGTAAGTGGCCTTTGCGGCTAAGCAAGGACCAGGTAGGTCTGGAGCAGGAAGTGCCCAGGTCAGCCAGGCTCTGCTGGGAAGAAAATATAGCTTACTCTATATCTTATCAATTGCCATTTTCTGTGATTTAAGACAGCACCGTATTCAATTTTTTAAAAGTGTGTTGGGGGTGGGGTGGGGCAGGCATGGATGGAAATCTTCTAAATGCCATGGTGCTCATTTCCAGAGCCTTCAGGAGATAACGTCCCACCAGGAGCTGTGTGGGGACACTTAAGGATAGCTTTGCCCTAAGGCAAAATAATAATCACAAAGCAATCTTTACTTTTTCTGATAAAGCTCTCCCTCTTGCCTACTGGCAGAAGCTGGTGAACGTTACATTTGAGTTAAGCACTAAAAGCAGCAGGGAGCATTGAGATAAATTGCTGCAATTATTAACTTACTTGCTGTTTAATGGCACAAACACCATCCGTAGTGTGGCGGGCTTGACCGGGTTCCCACAGTAATCGTGAGGTTTTTGGATCTGGCTTATTATGTTTTATTGGTAGCACACAGCTTGTGCTGATGGTACAGCCATGACTGGGAAGTGTCAGTGCCTGAAAGGTGCATGGTTGTCTCCTCAGGCAAGTGTACTCCCGGGGCCAGGGCAGAGAGAGTGGCGGACCAGTTTGGAGTTGTCATTCTCATTTGGGATTCTCTGCTTTTTTTCACTATTTATCTCAAGAGACAGCTTTGTTACGCCGTTGCACCCACCAACTGTTTAGATATGGTACTTTCAATGGTGTGTAATAAGAAGTGATGCTGCAGTAGATATCCGAGAGCTTGTTGAACCCTCTTTTAAACAGGTACTATTTATAATAGCCTTCTGCTAAACATGATTTTAAGGATGTACTTGCATAAAAAAAACTTTTTGAAGCTTGTTGGAAATTTATAGAAACCCAAGGTATGAAGATTGTAAAGGCCTGTACTTTTCACAATGTACCAACCAAAACCATGAGATATTTAAATACTGTATTCATTTGACAGTCCTACCCAAACTCAATATTTGCTAAAAATACAGTAAAAAGGTAACTGTTTACAAAGTATTTCTGGAAAACATAAAATATATACTTTTATTAAATGACTGAGCAGGTTCTTTCACATCTTTAATCCTTAATGTGTCACAAATATCCAAAGTCACCTGGAATTGGCTTTGGATGGGTTTTGTTATAAAGGCCCGGGAAACAGAAGAAATCAATAATGCTGCATTTTAGAAGCCAAGGTCTCAGTTCCAGGAGGAACCTAGGTGTGAAAATCTCAAAGCAAATCTCTGCTTTGAAGGTTTAAAAAAAAACAAACCCAAAACAACAATAATAACAACAACAAAAATGGTGGAGATATCCTCAAAGGTGTCTATATCAGTCAAGATGCTTTCTGATGTCACTAACAGAAAACCCTGATTCAGAGTGCTTGGCCTCTGAAGACCCTGACTTTACATTAGGAAAACTTGGGGATCAGTGTTATTTAAATCCCCGTAGGGATTCTGAGTCATAGCAAAAGTTGGGAAACACTGGTTTTAACAATAAGAAAACTTATCACCTCACAAAGCAGGAAGTCTGGAGGTAGAGCGGGCTTCAGTCTTACTGAAATCAGCAGCTCTGTGAAACCTTCAAGGACCCAGGCTTTCTGATCTCTTGTTTTTCTGCCTTCAGTGGCAGTTTCAGCATCACACAGGGAGCAAAATGGCTGCATTTGGTCAAAACACATAAATTTGGAGGAAGAAGAGATACCTTCTTTGGAGGAAGAAGCTCATCCTGAGCTTTCTCTCAGAAGCAAGCAAATGATCCCCAGAAGCTCTCACCCCTACCTCAGACCTCACCTCACAGTTCACTGGTCAGAGGTGGTCCATTGCTAACTCTGCCACTAGCAAGGAGAATGGGATTATCCTTAGACCAATCAGGGTTTCTCTTGGAACTTAGGGTGGGATGGCCAAAGCCTAAAGCTTCACCATGAAGCCCTTGACTGTGTGCCTAAACAAATTGGGGTTCCTTGTGAAGGAAAAGGAAGTACAGATGAGATTAGGCAACCCAGTGCTCACCAGGGTATCGTTTCTATGAGGATGAGTTGAACTAGAGTGAAATGTTCGGTTTCATTTTTCTTTTCACTGCTTTGTTTTCGGGCCACAAAAGTACTATATGTTCTTTGTGAGAAAAAAAATTCAAGATATTATAATCACTTACTACTTTTTACCTTGAGATAACATTATTAATATTTGGCATCTAACCATATATATCATTATACTATGCATATAGCTATTTAATATTTATATGTTTATATATGATTATATATATCTTTATATAAATACACACGTAGATATACATATACACATATATGTATAAATATCATGAGATAATAATATATATGATGTTTTATAAATCTACTTTCTCACTAAAGATACAATGTAAACATTAAATACTCTTCTAAATTCTGATTTTTTTTTTTTAAAGAGATGGGGGTCTCACTATGCTGCCCAGGCTGGAGTGCAGTGGCTATTCACAGGTGTGATCCTACTACTGATCAGCATGAGAATTTTGACCTGCTTGGTTTGTGACCTGGGTTGGTTCACCCCTTCTTAGGCAACCTGGTGGTCCTTGCTCCATATTAATGCTGAACTTGGTGCAGATAGATGATCATACGGTGTATTACAGCCCAGAGCTCCCGGGCTCAAGTAACCCTCCCAGCTCAAGTCTGCCTCACCAGTAGCTGGGACTACAGGCACATGCCACTGTGCAATGGTCACACAGGATTCCATTGTGAAATGTGCAGTAATAACCTATCTTTTGTTGTTTGACATTTATTTCTTGTCTAGGTTTTCTTTATTATAAATAGTGATTTGATAAACATTCACTGTGTCAATTTATTTTCTTTTGGAGATCTATTCCTGGAGGCAGAATTAAGGTTAAGAACATTTCTAAATCCTTAACAACTATTGCTAATTTATCAGCAAGTGGTACAATACCTTAGGAAAGCCCCTTAGGTGGAGCATGGATTTGTCCAGCTGTATTGAAAACCTTAAAAATATTTATGTGTACGAATTCCTATTCCTAGGAATTTATACTGAGGAATTAAACTGAATTAAACAAAAGTAGGGAGAAGGCTGTCTGTATGAAAATTTTATTAGTAGCATTATTAAAATAGTAAACATTTGGAAACAATCTAAATGTATTTCTCTCTCTCTCTCTCTCTCTTTTTTTTTTTTTTTTTTTTGAGGCAGGGTCCTGCTCTGTCACCCAGGCTGGAGTGCAGTGGCATTATCATAGCTCACTGTAGCCTCAAACTCCTGGGCTCAAGCAATCCTCCTGCCCTCCTGCCTCAGGCTTCCAAGTAACTGGGACCACAGGTGCATGCCACCATGCTTGGCTAATTTTTAAATTACATTTTGTAGACATGGGGTCTTGCTGTGTTGCCTGGGCTGGCCTTGAACTCCTGGCCTCAAGCAATTCTCCCTCCTTGGCCTCCCAAAGTACTGGGGTTACAGACATGAGCCACTGTGCCTGGCCCCAGAATAAGTTAACATTAAACTATCTCCTTATCCATTTTCCATGTGTATTAGTCCATTCTCACACTGCCGGTAAAGACATACCCAAGACTGGGTAATTTATAAAGGAAAAAGGTTTAATTGACTCACAGCTCAGCATGGCTGAGGAGGCCTCAGGAAACTTACGATCATAGCGGAAGGGGAAACAAACCTGTCTTTCTTCACATGGGGGCAGGAAGGAGAAATGCCAAGCAAAACGGGGAAAAGCCCTTTATAAAACCATCAGATGTCATGAGAACTTACTACTATCATGAGAACAGCATGAAGGTAACCAACTCCATGATTCAATTACTCCCCACCAGGTCCCTCCCATGACATGTGAGAATTATGGGAACTACAATTCGAGATAAGATTTGGATGGAAACACAGCCAAACCATATCCCCTTTTTAACTAGAATTTAAATTATCTAGGCTGGGCATGGTGGCTCATGCTTGTAATCACAGCACTTTGGGAGGCAAAAGTGGGTGGATCACTTGAGGTCAGGAGTTTGAGACCAGCCTGGCCAACATCGTGAAACCCCAGGTCTACTAAAAATACAAAAATTAGCTGGGTGTGGTGGCACGTGCCTGCAGTCCCAGCTACTCAGAAGGTTGAGGCAGGAGAATTACTTGAACCTGAAAGACAGAGGTTTCAGTGAGCTGAGATCAAGCCAGTGCACTCCAGACTGGTCAACAGAGTGAGACTCTGTCTAAAAAAAAAAAAAAAAAAAAAAAAAAAAAAAAAAAAAAAAAAATCTAAAATTAGTTTTGTTTTTGAAAAATTAATTTTTATTTAAACTTAACAACAATTACCATGTTTTCTTTGTTCCCCATTACTTATACATTACATTTCTTCTGGTTTCAATTTCTTTTTGGATACATTCTTTTCTATGAGGATTTACACATAAAAAAATTCCTTAACCTTTGTTAATCTAATAATGTTTTTATTTCACTTTTACTCTTAAGTGATAGTTTAGCCTGTTACACAATTCTTTGTTAAAAATTTTCTTTCATAATGTAAACTATCATTCCATTGTCTTCTGGTACCTATTATTGCTAATGAAGAGTTTGCTGCCTATCTAATTGCTCTTTCTTTGGAGATAGTTGGTTTTCCTTTAACTGTTAACTGCAACTTCATGATTTTTCTTTTTGAGTTTAATATTTATAATTCTACTGCAATGAACCTAGTTGTAAATTTGTTTTTATTTATGTTATTTAGGACATAGTGTTCTCCTTCAACCTGAGGTCTTATTTCTTTATTTTCAGAAAAAATTTTGCCTGTAATCTCTTTGAATATTGCCTCTCTTCTATTCTCTCTGGAATTTCTATTAGATGTATGGGATGCTGGAGATTTTCATTTTATTTTTGAAGTTTTCTTGATTTAATTTCCTCATCTGTGACTTGTAGATCAAATAGTTCTCACATACCAAGGGTTTATGGAAAAGTTAAATGGGTTGTGGTAGGCAGCCTACAAGATGGCCTCCAGTAACCTACCTCTTGGTGTTCATACCCTTGTGTATTCCCCTTCCCTTGAGTGTGGTCTGGACCTAGTGACTTGCTTCTAATAAATAGAATATGATAGGAGGGATGGGATGTCACTTCTTAAATTAGGTTACAAATTGACTGTGATTTCCATTTTGCTTGCTGTCCTTAATTCTCTTGCTTACTTGCTCTGAGGGAGGCCTGCTGTTATGTTGTGAGCTGCCCTATGGATGGGCCCAAAATGTGTTAAGGAACTGAGAAAATCCTCTGGCCAATATCTAGCAAGATACTGAGGCTCTCTGTCCAATAGCCCACAAGAGACTGAATCTGCCAATAACCATGAGTAAGCCTGGAAATGTATTCTTTCCCAATTGAGCCTTTAGATGAGACTGCAGCCCCAGCCAACATCTTAATTGTAGACTTGTGAGAGACTTGAAGCAGAGGCACCCAGTTAAGCCACACTGAATTTCTGACTCAAAGAAACTGTGGGATAATTATAGTTGTTGCTTTAAGTATTTAAGTTATGAGGTGATTTTTTTATGCAGCAATAGGTAACTAATACATGAATTGTTGTACATAAATCACTTAGAATAATGACTGAATCTTCCAAAAAGCTAGTTATTAATATTCTTACTAGTAGTAATTCTAATGCTATTACATTCTACTTTGATACATCTTCTAAATCATAAATTCTGTCTTCAGCTGATTGCTACCTAACCCAATCATTAAGCTTTTGACTATGTTTCTAGAATTCCTATTTCATTCCTATTCAAATCTGTTATTTTTCCTTAGCAGTCTCCTTATACTTATCTTGTTGTATAATATAGATAAGTAGATATCAATGTATTTATTTTGGAAGAGGTCTCTGTCTTAGTCTGTTTGGGCTGCTATAACTACTATAGACTGTGTGACTTACAAACAACAAAACTTTATTTCTTATAGTTACAGAGGCTGGGAAGTTCAAGATCGAGATGAGCAGATTCAGTGTCTGGCGAGGGCTCTCTTCTTGATTCAGAGATGGCACTTTCTCATTGGCCTCTTTTATAAGGGCACTAAAACTATTCATGAGGTCTCCACCCCATGACCTAATTACCTTCCAAAGGCCCCACCTCCTGATATCATCACCTTAGGGGTTAGGATTTCAACATATGAATTTAGGGAGATCACATCAGACTGTGGCAGTCTTATTCAGATTATTCTTCAGATTATTCCATTATTTTTTTTCTGTTTTTTAGGTGTGATTTCTCCCATTTGCTCCATTTGCTGAATTATTCTTGTGTAAGTAAATTTATTTTCTGTGAACCTATCTTCACTAGTGGTTTGTTTGTCTTGTGGTTTTTGTTCAAGTCTAAGATTGCTGTAGAGGAGTCTTATATGATGGTTTCACATATGCCTCTGACAGCTTTTTATAGATATTCTAGACCAGGACCATTTTTATCAGTTTCTTAGCTTGAAATTCCTGTAGTACTCATAGCAGATTTAGGTTCTAATTTCTCACAAGTGATTTCTTTCTTTTCACTTCTTTTCACTCATAACTAGATGACCAGCTTACTCTATTGGTGTTCCCAAGCACCAAGATAACCTTTCCTGTCCCCTAACTTCATGAGGGAGCCCAGGTCTTCCTCCTTGACATGTGAGTACTTTATCTCCTATCCTTGTTAGGCATTCACATTCCAGGCTCTAAAGACCTTCAGGTCAGAAATACCTGTGATCTATTAAGCTTTAGTTACTTGTCAGGGTACTGGCACCTAAAGATTTTCTTGCTTTCTTTGAGATATCTTCTGTGGATCCCATATTTTCTAACTCATCATTTCCATGTGTTTGAGAGGTGGAGGAGGCTATCTATATCTACGTGGCATATTACATTGACCTACAACTGTGTCTTATTGCAGAAAAATGTTTCCATCTTTGAGGGAAACTTGAATGTTAAATAGAAAGGATTGTTTTAAGATTACATATTTTTCACTATGGAAAAGACTGAAACTGAAATACCTGTGACAGGTTTCAGGTGAGGTGTATCCAGTCAATCCCCAAACCTCTTGATGGCTGCCTGAGAGTGGAAATGAAATAACTATTGATAAGTCTGTTGGCATTAAATTAATGCGGTCAACAGAGATGAGAATGCATGGCCTTGTCTGTGAGATGTACAACTTTGATTGTTTCTATGCATGATCACAACAGTGAATTCAAACAGTTTCATACTAAGAGAAGATTAAGTAAAGGTATTATTTCTCTTTTACCAGTGGCAAAGTATCAAAGGAAGAAGTTATCATCCTGAGCAAAATGCGTTAAGGAACTGACACATGTGGTTTGATAAGTTCAGGGAGGCAAACTTAGGCATTGTATAGTCTGCTTGGGCCACCATAACAGAAACTTATTATTTTCACTTCTCTGGAGGATAGAAGTCCAAGATTAAGGTTCTGGACACTTCAATTGCTTGTGAGGGCTCTCTTCTTAGCTTGTAGATGTCTGTCTTCTTGTTGTATCTTCACACAGAATTTCCTCATTGCATTCATGAGCAAAGATGGAGAGAGAGAGAGCGAGCTCTGATGTCTCTTCTTACAAGGACACTAGTCCCATTGAATCAGAATCCCACTCTTATGACCTCATTTAACCTCAATTACTTCCTTACTCCAAGTACAGCCACACTGGAGGTTAAGGCTTTAATATATAGTTCTTTTTTTGAGATAGAGTCTGGCTTTGTCACCCAGGCTGGATAAAATAAAAATAAAATAAAATAAAATGAACCAAGAGTGTGTACTTGTAATAGCTTGGCATTTTGACAGTGGCCTCATAATGCTTGTCCTAATTCAGGCCCATGTATTAATAGACTCTAGCTGGATAGGAAAGTTTCCAACATGGAGAAGAGGGGCACTAGTGAAAGAGTGGTAGATTGCACTGAAGACATATTTTAAGTACTTCTCAATTCTGTGCAGGATGAGTTTCTTCCCCAGGTCTATGGTCTCTTGTCCCCACATGGGTGCTATTCTTGTGCTCTTGTTTAGGAATGGTCATGATCAGGACAGGAGCATTCATACACATTCAGTGCTTAGATAGAGTTTCTGTGAGAAGGGGAACTACGTTCTGGGGTGTCCATTAAGGGCACGGAGAAACAACAAACCCCAGGAGGAGTCCTCTCCTGAGAACAAGTATCCAAAAAATACACAACTGTGCTGGGTGGAGAATAATAACTCTGGAGCCACTAATTCTACTAGAGGCAGAAAGAGCTTTCTGGTTTAGATGGGCTTGTGTTGACCAGGGAGTGAGGAAGAGAGAGACTAAAGGCCAGGAAGGATGTGCTTCCTTCCTCCTTCTAATTGTTTAAGCAGTTACTACACACACACACACCATGGTCTACAGTAGGTGTTTGCCAAGAGTGAACTGTCCACATATGCACATGGGGAAAAGCAATGTAGATATAGTAGCCTTTCTACATTTATTTATGTATTATATTGTACAGAACACGCATACCATATGCTATGCTAGATGTTTGTAGCAAATAAGATTTAGAGATAGGCAGCTTATATTTGAATGCTTTGAGTCTTACTAGCAGTATATCATTCGGTGAATTAATATCTTGGCTAAGCGCTGCTTTTCTCATCTCATATGTACCTTTCAGCATTATTGTAAGAACTGGCAACAAGGTAAGCAGCTTAACACAGTTACTAGTTTTAGAGTACTTGCTCAATATATGGTAATAGCAGTAAGAATTGTTGTTTTGGTTGTTCTCTCATTGGGAAGACATACTAACCATTTAGACAAAGATATAAAATTCTGTATTTGATCAAGACCCTGCTGGCTGGGAAGTTGTTTCTACTGGTTCAGAGTAGAGAACAGTTGAAATGTGATCACTTATTTTAAAAGTTACCACACGATTTCCAATAGGAGGGATCATCATTCATTTATTATTTTGGCAAATATTTAATAGTTTTCTTTGTGCTAGACACTGTACTAAGTATGGGGATAAAATGGTGAGCAAGGTAGATATGTTTCTGCCTTCATGGAGTTTATATTACAGGAGACTTCCCCCACCCCACATCTTGTATCCTTTTTAGGGCTATATAGGAAACATTCTTTGGATTATATTAGAACAACAAGATCCTTTGAGATGTCCATTTATAGACCTTATACTCCAAACAGGTGTCTCGATCTGAGTGTTTTTGGAAGCAAATGCTTGTTGCATTTGGGAATTCTAGTTAATCCCAAACAGACCACAGGCCATGAACACACCATGGCAAATTCAGGCAAGGAAATCTCCTACAACTTCAGGAACCTGGGCATTTCCGACATATTCTGGAAGGATTTGAAAACCACTTAATATAGATATCCTGTAAAATTCCACTCTACTGGGTTCTTTGTTTACTCAGTTTTTATAGAAGCATTTTCTTCTATCTATAAAGCAAGAGTCACAGCCAAGAAAAAGGAGCAACTCCCTAGCTACTCACCCCCTGTCCTCTACTCCTTTCCTAAATAATTTTTGGCTTTTTTTTTTTTTTAAGTTTTTAGCATTTTACTATGAAAAAGCTGAAGCTACAGCATAGGTGAAAGAATTGTAAACACCTGTATACCCTCCCCCTCAAGTCTACTAACATTGAACTGTGTTTGCTTTATCATTAATCTATCTATCTATTTATCCCTCTATTAATTCATCTTTTCTTTATTGTATTGCAAAGTAAATTGCAGACATCAGTATGCTTTCTTTTAAATATTTCAGCATGCATAACATTGAGTTTTGTATTTACTGTAGTTTCTTCTTTTAATGTAAAATTTAGTAACAAGAAAATGCATAAATCTTAAGTGTATATTTGCTGATTTTGACAACTCATTCAGCCTTATAACCCAATCCACTTTAAGAGTATAAGATAGTACCATCAAGACCAGCAAGTTATTTTATGCCCTTCACAATCAGTCATTGCCAACTCCCTCCCTCACCAAAGGCAACCACAGTTCTGATTTTTTTCTACCTTATATTAGCTTTCCCAGTTTTTGAACTGTGTATAAATGAAACCATATAGCATATACTGTTTGTATGTGAGGCTTTAAAAAACTCAGCATAATGTTTTTAAGATTCATCTGTACTGTATATGTCAATAATTTGTTTTTATTACTGAGTAGTATTCCACCTTACAAATATGCCACAGTTTGTTTCTCCGTTTTCTTCTTGGTTGATAATGTTAGTCAAATATCCTGTATCTTTACTTATATTGATTTGTTCTATCAAGTACTAAGGAATAACTGTTAAAATTTCCACCTATAATTGTGATTTTATTTCTTCCTTTAATTTTACCAATTTTTGCTGTATTGTAAAACTGTTACTAGACACATAGGCATTTAAAATTTCTCTTGTCTTCTTGATGGAGTGACCATTTTATTGTTATGAAGTATCTTTCTTTACATCTAATAATACTCCTTATCTTGAAGTGTACTTTGCCTCATATTAATATATTCACACTATCTTTATGATTAATGTTTGTACATTTTTCTTTTTCATTAACTTATGAATATTATTTTATTCAAAGAGTTTCTCTTGTAAAGAGTATATAGTTGGGCCTAATTTAAATCCATCTGATAGTCTCTGCCTTTATTTGAAGGGTTTAGTTAATTCATGTTTAATATAATTATTGATATGGTTAGTGTTCTGGTTGTCTATTTCTTCATAAAAAATTATTCCAAAGGCTAATGGTGTATCAGGAATAGATCAGGAATTCAGACAGGGCACAGTGGCAATGGCTGCTCTTTGCTCCATGGTTGCTTCCAAGTGTTGGCATTCTGAAAAAAATTAGGTAAATATCTGTGTGCAGACTTTTGTGTGGATATAAAATTTCAATACATTTGGATAAATACAAATAAACGCAATTGCTGGATCATATGGTTAGAGTATGTTTACCTATGTAAGAAAGTGCCAAACTGTCTTCCAAAGTGTCTGTACCATTTTACATTTCCACCAGCAATAAATGAGAGTTCCTGTTGCTCTACATTCTCACTAGTATTTGGTGGTGTTAGTAGATTTTGGCCAGTCTCATAGGTATGTAATAATATCTCATTGGTGTTCCTAGTGACATATGATGTTGAACATCTTTTTATTTGCCTTCTTGTCATCTGTATATCTTCTTTGGTGAGGTGTTTGTTAGGGCCTTTTGCCCATTTTAAAATAGGTTTCTTTTTCTTTTTGTTAAGTCTTAAGAGTTCTTTGTGTATTTTGGATAACAATCCTTTATCCGATGTGTCTTTTGCAAAGATTTTCTTCCATTCTATGGATTGTCTGTTCACTTTCTTAACAGTGTCTTTTGTAGAACAAAAGCTTTACATTTTATAGAAGTCCAACTTATCAATTATTTCTTTCATAGATAATGCCTTTGGTGTTGAATTTAAAAAGTCATCACTGTACCCAAGGACATACAGATTTTCTCTTGTGTAATCTTCTAGGAGTTTTATAGTTTTGCATTTTATATTTAAGTCTGTGATCCATTTTGAATTTTTTTATGATAAAGGTTATCTTTGCTCCATTTGCCTTTGTTCCTTTGTCAAAGATCAGTTGACTATATTTATGTGGATCTCTTTATGAGCTTTCTATTCTGTTCCATTGTTCTACTTGTCTATTCTTTCACCGATACCACACTGCCTTGACTATTGCAGCTTTATAGTAAATCTTGATGTCAGGTAATGTCAGTCCTCCAACATAGTTTTCTCCTGTAATATTGAGTTGGTTTTTCTGGGTTTTCTGCTCCTCCACATACACTTTACAATCAGTTTGTCAATATCTACAAAATAACTTGCTGGGATTTTGATTGTGACTATATTAGATTTACAGATCAAGTTGGAAATAACTGACATCGTGGTAATATTGAGTATTCCTATTCATTTGCATGGAATAGCTCTCCATTTATTTAGTTTTTTGATATATTTCATTAGAGTTTTCCTCATATAAATGTTGAACACATTTTATAATATTTATACCTAAGTATATTTTTTAATGATAATGTAAATGGTGATGTGTTCTTAATTTCAAATTCCACATGTTTATTGCTGATATATATTGAATTTTTGTATATTAGCTTTGTATCCTACAACTTCTTCTAATTGCCTACAAATTCTAAGATTTTGCTGATTCTTCTGGATTTTGTGTATACACAATCATGTCATTTGTGAATAAAGACAATTTTATTTCTTCCTTCCCACGCTATATAAGTTTTATTTTATTTTCTCGTTTTATTGCATTAGCTAGGAGTTCCAGTATAATGTTGAAAAGCAGAGATGGAGGGGAGAGGACATCCTTGGCTTGTTCCTGATCTTAGCAGGAAAGCTACAAGTTTCTTACTATTAAGTATAATGTTAGCTGTAGGTTTTTTAAGATGTTCTTTATCAAGTTAAGAAAAGAAAATTTTCCTCCATTATTGGTTTGCTGAGAATACTTTATCATGAATGGGAATTGGATTTTTCAAATGCTTTTTTTCTGTATCTATTTATATGATCAATCATGCGACTTTTCTTCTTTGGCTGGTTGATGTGATGGATTACATTAATTAATTTTCAAATGTTGAGCCAGCCTTGCATTCCTGGGACAAATCCCACTTGATCATGATGTATACTTCTTTTTATACCTGATTGGATTTGACTTGCTAATATTTTGTTGAGGAGTTTTGCATTTATGTTCATGAGCAATATTGGTCTGCAGAGTTTTTTTTTCTTGTAATGTCTTTGTCTGGTTTTGGTATTACGGTAATGATAAAACCTCAGCAAGTTAGTCTCTGGTAAAATAATTTCTCCTGAGGGCAAGCCTTGTTATGAAGAATAGAATGTTCTGACATCTTACAAAATAACTCCTTTTCCCCTCCCTGCTGCCAGAGCACAGGGGATTTTTTTCCCCAATATTCATTGTTTTTCCCCAATATTCAATATTCACTTGTATGAGTTTGACTTCCAGGAGATCTACTTAGGAGGAGTAGATCCCCTCTCTATTCAAGTAGATCTCCTGGAGATCAAACTCACAAAAGTGTGGGAGCCTTCCTGTGACTGGTTTTTAACTCTCAGAGTTGTTTTGCACTGAGTTTCCAGCAATTGATCGATTACAGTTTAGGTTTTTCTACTTCAGTACTTGTACCCAAGGTGGTTTCTGCTCAAGAATTTTTGCTTTAATAAGCTGTGGTTCTCTGTATTTGCCTGTTTCTTCAATTTTGAGGGCATTGATTTGCCTTGTGTCTTCATTTCTCTGATGGATCTAAGAAAGGTTGTTTACTTAACAGTTTGTCCAGCTTTTTACTTGTTAGGACAGAATGGTGACGTCAAAGTTCCTCACATAATTCACAGGAAACTGGAAGTTCATTAATCATTTTTCTCTTTTTTTTTTCTTTCTGTATGCCCAAGTTTCTATCTGGTATTATTTATTTTTAGTCTAAACATTTTTCTTAAATATTTGTGGCAGTGTAGGTCAGTTCGTAGTAAATTCTCTCAGCCTTTCATTTGAAAATGTTTTTATTTTACCTCGATTTTTGAAGAATTTTTCTTAGGTGGATATAGAATTTTATGGCAACAGTTTTATTTCCTTTAAATACTATTCCATTGTCTTCCGATATGTTTTCTGTCTTGCATGGATTCTAATAAGAAATTAGCCATCACTGGACTGGGAGTGGTGGCTCATGCCTATAATCTCAGCACTTCGGGAGGCCAAGGCAGGTGGGTCATTTGAAGTCAGGAGCTTGAGACCAGCCTGACCAACATGGTGAAACCCCATCTCTACTAAAAATACACAAAATTAGCAGGGTGTGGTGGTGCAGGACTGTAATCTCAGCTACTCTGGAGGTTTAGCAAGAGAATCGCTTGAACCCGTGATTGCACCATTGCACTCCAGCCTGGGTGACAGAGTGGGACTCCAAAAAAAAAAAAAAAAAAAAAGAAAGAAAGAAAGAAAGAAAGAAAGAAAGAAAGAAAGAAAGAAAGAAAGAAAGAAAGAAAAAGAAATTAGCCACCATTCGTATCATTGTTCCTGCTATATATGTTTTTTATTTTTTTGGCTGCTTTTAAGATGTTCTCTTTCTGTTTATGTTTGATCAATTTGGCTGTCATTTGTCTAGGAGTGGCTTTCTCTGTATTTATCTTGCATGAGACTTGTTGAACTTCTTAGAGCCATGTGTTCATGTTTTCATCCAATTTGTAAAGTTCCAGTCATTATTTTTTGAAGCATTGTTTTTGCCCGATTCTCTCTCTCTCTTTCCCTTCTAAGACTGTAATTACATGTATGTTACAAACTTGATATTAAAAGAAAGAAGAAAACTATATTGTAGTAAGGTTGGTTTCTTTCAGCTGGATCCAATCTGCTTTGCAAAATTCCTGCAAGCAAGAACAGCATCTTGCTCACACTGATCTATAGGACACCTCAAGGTATACTCTTTGTGAAAGAAAACTGCTTTCTGGAGGTGTCCTCTATACTGGTGGAGGGTAGAGCCTGGGAAACATGGAAAAAGCAAAGAAGTTGACAACGTCAAGGATAAAACAGTGCCTCAGACATTTTCTCAGGTCAGTAGCAGCCACTTTCCATATTCAGCCTAGAAGAGCGGCTATGTGAGGAAGGTGAATTTGGAATATAAATGCAAAGAAGTTATATATATATACACACACACACACACACACACACACACACACGATATATATATATATATATACACACACACACGTTATATATATATACACACACACATACATTTTTTTCAGAGGGTCACACGAAAATTCAAGAACGACATTGTTCTTCTGAAAGTGATTTCAGGGTTCCATGCATCTTATTGCCATTTGGATACGCAGTTAAGCAGTAGTGTGCTGGTAAGAGGGTCCTTTGGGGGAAAATTTGTGGCACTTGCTGACTTTCATGATGCAAATAGTGCCACCATGGCCAATTACAAGCTCCACCATGACATCACTGAGCATGGCTGGAAACAGCCATGAAGAGTCAGTTCTTTTGAGCCAGTGCAAGCTGACTGCAGCACACACTGAGCTGCAGGATTGTGTTAAGGGCTAATAGCTATTGGCAAATTCAACACTTGTTGAAAATAGACATCATCGAGTTCTAGAATCCACTGCCTGTTGCTCTATGGCCTTCATTTTGGTCATTGTTTCTCCAGCTTTTTGAAGCGGCTCAGTACATCTCACCACTGTGGACCCCAGACCCTTTGACTTAATGAAGATTGATGTCTTCATTAGATTTTGAAAAGGAATGCTTGAACATTTTATTACCTGGTTGCTGGTGTCTAGTACTCTCTGTTCCATTGCCTATCTCCCCCACCTCCTGTGACACATTCCTGAAAGTGCTCCAGGAAAAAAAATGTTACAGACTTGGCAGATCAGCCTTTTTCTGATTGTGCAATGTCCTTCCTGAGAAACCCCATTCTCCAAAGACAGTCATTCTGAAACTACAGCTATAAATGGGGGTCCAGGCCACCCCCTGGGATGGCAGAATAAGAAGCCAGGTGGTAGTGGACTGGGACAGACCAAATCTATAGGAAATGGCATCCATGTGTGTCTCACCAGTTTTATGGATGCAGAATAACTGTCAAAGAGTTCATTGGAAGGAAGAAAGGGACAAAATACTTCACTTTCATTTAGATTATATTTTGCCCCTTACAAAGCGACTTCATAAACATTATCTTATTTGTTCATCACAAGATACTGGTGAGACACACTAATATTGTGAATATAATAAATCTAATAATGTAACATATGATTATTGTGTATTAAGAATTATAAGTATTTAATATATTGTATAAAATAATATATATTAATATGTGATTATACATGTGACTATATATGTAAATATATGTGATATATAGTATATGTAAGATAACACAATAAATGTTAACAATATAATAAATATTAATATTTATTTTCTGTCTACAGATGAAGACACTGAGACTTGGGGAAAATAAGTGATTTGGTTAGGGTAACATGTGTTAATGGCAGGGGAGGAACTTGAAGTCTATCTGATTCTAGTCTAAAGCCCTCTCCATATCAGACTGATGCATGTGTGGGTGTATGTGGGGATTCAAGAGGGTTTCAATCAGTCCTGATTATTTAATAACACTAGGTGGATTAAAAACTACCAAAACTTTCGAACAAGGTGGAAATTATGCTACTCTTAAGAAGCTTCAGGGGGGTGTGCCCAAATTGACCAAATAGGAACAGCACCAGCCTCCAGCTCCCAGCGTGAGTGACACAGAAATTGGGTGCTTTCTGCATTTTCAACTGAGGTACTGGGTTCATCTCACTGGGGCATGTCAGACAGTTGATGCTGGTCCACAGGTGCAGCCCAACCAGCGAGAGCTGAAGTAGGGCGAGGCATCACCTCACCTGCGAAGTGCAAGGGGGAAGGGAATTCTTTTTCCTAGCCAAAGGAAATTGAGACACACAACACCTGGAAAATAAGGTAACTCCCACCCTAATACTGTGCTTTACCAAGGGTCTTGGCAAACAGCACATATTCCACACCTGGCCCAGAGGGTTCCATGCCCATGGAGCCTCTTTAATTGCTAGCACAGCAGTCTGAGATCTAACTGCAAGGTGGCAGTGAGGCTTGGGGAGGGGTGCCCACCATTGCTGAGGCTTAAGTAGGTAAACAAAGCTGCCTGGAAGCTTGAATTGGGTGGATCCCACCACAGCTCAAGGAGGCTGGCCTGCCACTGTAGACTGCTCCTCTGAGGACAGGGCATAGCTAAACAAAAAGCAGCAGAAACCTCGGCAGAGGTAAATGCCCCCATCCGACAGCTTTGAAGAGAGCAGTGGATCTCCCAGCACAGAGGTTGAGATCTGAGAACGGACAGACTGCCTGCTCAGTGGGTCCCTGACCCCTGAGTAGCCTAACTGGGAGACATCTCCCACTAGGTGTAGACCGACACCTCACACCTCACATGGCAGGGTACACCCCTGAGATGAAGCTTCCAGAGCAAGAATCAGACAGTAACACTCGCTGTGCAACAATATTCTATCTTCTGCAGCCTCCGTTGCTGATACCCAGGCAAACAGGGCCTGGAGTGGAGCTCAAGAAAACTCCAACAGACCTACAGCTGAGGGTCCTGACTGTTAGAAGGAAAACTAACAAACAGAAAGGACACCCACACCAAAACCCCATCAGTATGTCACCATCATCAAAGATCAAAAGTAGATAAAACCACAAAGATGGGGAAAAAGCAGTGCAGAAAATCTGGAAATTAAAAAAATCAGAGCACATCTCACCCTCCAAAGGAATGCAGCTCAAGGCCAGAAACAGAACAAAGCTGGACAGAGAATGACTTTGATGAGTTGAGAGAAGAAGGCATCAGTCAATCAAACTTCTCAGAGCTAAAGGAGGAACTACATACCCAGCGCAAAGAAACTAAAAACCTTGGAAAAAAGAATAGATGAATGGATAATTAGAATAATCAATGCAGAGAAGACCTTAAAAGAACTGATAGAGATGAAAACCATAACACGAGAACTATGTGACAAATGCACAAGCTTCAGTAACCAACTCGATCAACTGGAAGAAAGAGTATCAGCGATTGAAGATCAAATGAATGAAAAGAAGTGAGAAGAGAAGTGTAGAGAAAAAAGAGTGAAAAGAAATGAACAAAGCCTCCAAGAAATACGGGATTATGTGAAAAGACCAAATCTACGTCTGATTGGTGTGCCTGAAAGTGACAGGGAAAATGGAACCAAGTTGGAAAACACTCTGAAGGATATCATCCAGGAGAACTTCCCCAACCTAGTAAGGCAGGCCAACATTCAAATTCAGGAAATACAGAGAACACCACAAAGATACTCCTCAAGAAGAGCAACTCCAAGACAAATAACTGTCAGATTCACCAAAGTTGAAATGAAGGAAAAAATGTTAAGGGCAGCCAGTGAGAAAGGTCAGGTTACCCACAAAGGGAAGCCCATTAGACTAATAGCAGATCTCTCAGCAGAAACTCTCTAGCCAGAAGAGAGTGGGGGCCAATATTCAACATTCTTAAAGAAAAGAATTTTCATCCCAGAATTTCATATCCAGCCAAACTAAGTTTCATAAGTGAAGGAGAAATAAAATCCTTTACAGACAAGCAAATGCTTAGAGATTTTGTCACCACCAGGCCTGCCCTACAAGAGATCACGAAGGAAGCACTAAACATGGAAAGGAACAACAGGTATCAGCCATTGCAAAAACATGTCAAAATGTATGGACCATCGATGCTAGGAAGAAATTGCATCAACTAGCAAGCAAAATAACGAGCTAATATAATGACAGAATCAAGTTCACACATAACAATATTAACCTTAAATGTAAATGGACTAAATGGTCCAATTAAAAGACACAGACTGGCAAATTGGATAAAGAGTCAAGACCCATCAGTTTGCTGTATTCAGGAGACCCATCTCACATGCAGAGACACACATAGGCTCAAAATAAAGGGATGGAGGAAGAGCTACCAAGCAAATGGAAAGCAAAAAAAAGCAGGGGCTGCAATCCTAGTCTCTGATAAAACAGACTTTAAACCATCAAAGATCAAAAGAGACAAAGAAGGCCATTACATAATGGTAAAGGGATCGATTCATCAGGAAGAGCTAACTATCCTAAATATATATGCACCCAATCCAGGAGCACCCAGATTCATAAAACAAGTCCTTAGAGACTTACAAAGAGACTTAGACTACCACATAATAATAATGGGAGACTTTAACACCCCACTGTCAACATTAGACAGATCAATGAGACAGAAAATTAACAAGGATATCCAGGAATTGAACTCAACTCTGCACCAAGCAGACCTACTAGACATCTACAGAACTCTCCACCCCAAATCAATAGAATACACATTCTTCTCAGCACCACATCACACTTATTCCAAAATTGACCACATAGTTGGAAGTAAAGCACTCCTCAGCAAATGTACAAGAACAGAAATTATAACAAACTGTCTCTCAGACCACAGTGCAATCAACCTAGAACTTGGAATGAAGAAACTCAATCAAAACCACTCAACTACATGGAAACTGAACAACCTGCTCCTGAATGACTACTGGGTACATAATGAAATGAAGGCAGAAATAAAGATGTTCTCTGAAACCAATGAGAACAAAGACACAACATACCAGAATCTCTGGGACACATTTTAAGCAGTGTGTAGAGGGAAATTTATAGCACTAAATGCCCACAAGAGAAAGCAGGAAAGATCTAAAATTGACACCCTAACATCACAATTAAAATAACTAGAGAAGCAAGAGTAAACACATTCAAAAGCTAGCAGAAGGCAAGAAATAACTAAGATCAGAGTAGAACTGAAGGAGATAGAGGCATAAAAAACCCTCCAAAAAATAAATGAATTCAGGAGCATGTTTTCTGAAAAGAGCAAGAAAATTGATAGACCGCTAGCAAGACTAATAAAGAATGAAAGAGAGAAGAATCAAATAGATGCAATAAAAATTGATAAAGGGGATATCACCACCGACCCCACAGAAATACAAACTACCATCAGAGAATACTATAAACACCTCTATGCAGATAAACTAGAAAACTTAGAAGAAATGGATAATTTCCTGGACACTTACACTCTCCCAAGACTAAACCAGGAAGAAGTTGAATCCCTGAATAGACCAATAGTAGGCTCTGAAATTGAGGCAATAATTAATAGCTTACCAACCAAAAAAAGTCCAGGACCAGACAGATTCACAGCCGAATTCTACCACAGGTACAAGGAGGAGTTGGTACCATTCCTTCTGAAACTATTCCAATCAATAGAAAAAAAGGGAATCCTCCCTAACTCATTTTATGAGGCCAACATCATCCTGATACCAAAGCCTGGCAGAGACACAACAAAAAAAGAGAATTTTAGACCAATATCCCTGATGAACATTGACACAAAAATCCTCAGTAAAATACTGGCAAACCGAATCTAGCAGCACATCAAAAAGCTTATCCACCATGATCAAGTGTCAAGGGGGCTTCATCCCTGGGATGCAAGGCTCGTTCAACATATGCAAATCAATAAATGTAATCCAGCATATAAACAGAACCAAAGACAATAACCACTTGATTATCTCAATAGATGCAGAAAATACCTTTGACAAAATTCAACAGCCCTTCATGCTAAAAACTCTCAATAAATTCGGTATTGATGGAACGTATCTCAAAATCATAAGAGCTATTTATGACAAACCCACAGCCAATATCATACTGAATGGGCAAAAACTGGAAGCATTCCCTTTGAAAACTGGCACAAGACAGGGATGCCCTCTTTCACCACTCCTATTCAACATAGTGTTGGAAGTTCTGGCTAGGGCAGTCAAGCAAGAGAAAGAAATAAGGGATATTCAGTTAGGAAAAGAAGAAGTCAAATTGTCCCTGTTTGCAGATGACATGATTGTATATTTAGAAAACCTCATCGTTTCAGCCCCAAATCTCCTTAAGCTGATAAGCAACTTCAACAAAGTCTCAGGATACAAAATCAATGTGCAAAAATCACAAGCATTCTTATACACCAGTAACAGACAAACAGAGAGCCAAATCATGAATGAACTCCCATTCACAATAGCTTCAAAGAGAATAAAATACCTAGGAATCCAACTTACAAGGGATGTAAAGGACCTCTTCAAGGAAAACTACAAACCACTGCTCAGTGAAATAAAAGAGGACACAAACAAGTGGAAGAACATACCACGCTCATGGATAGGAAGAATCAATATTGTGAAAATGGCCATACTGCCCAAAGTAATTTATAGATTCAATGCCATCCCCATTAAGTTACCAATGACTTGCTTCGCAGAATTGGAAAAAACTGCTTTAAAGTTCATATGGAACCAAAAAAGAGCCCGCATTGCCAAGACAATCCTAAGCCAAAAGAACAAAGCTGGAGGCATCAAGCTACCTGACTTCAGACTATACTACAGTAACCAAAGCTACAGTAACCAAAACAGCATGGTACTGGTACCAAAACAGAGATATAGACCAATGGAACAGAACAGAGCCCTCAGAAATAATACCACACATCTACAGCCTTCTGATCTTTGACAAACCTGAGAGAAACAAGAAATGGGGAAAGGATTCCCTATTTAATAAATGGTGCTGGGAAAATTGGCTAGCCATAAGTAGAAAACTGAAACTGGATCCTTTCCTTACTCCTTATACAAAAATTATTTCAAGATGGATTAGAGACTTAAATGTTAGACCTAAAACCATAAAAACCCTAGAAGAAAACCTAAGTAATACCATTCAGGACATAGGCATGGGAAAGGACTTCATGTCTAAAACACCAAAAGCAACAGCAACAAAAGCCAAAATTGACAAATGGGATCTAATTAAACTAAAGAGCTTCTGTACAGCAAAAGAAACTACCATCAGAGTGAACAGGCAACCTACAGAATGGGAGACAATTTTTGCAATCTACTCATCTGACAAAGGGCTCATATCCAGAACTTACAAAGAACTCAATCAAATTTACAAGAAAAAAACAACCCCATCAAAAAGTGGGCAAAGGATATGGACAGACACTTCTCAAAAGAAGACATTCATACAGCCAACAGACACATGAAAAAATGCTCATCATCACTCGCCATCAGAGATATGCAAATCAAAACCACAATGAGATACCATCTCACACCTGTTAGCATGGCAATCATTAAAAAATCAGGAAAAAACAGGTGCTGGAGAAGATGTAAAGAAGTAGGAACACTTTTACACTGTTGGAGGGACTGTAAACTAGTTCAACCATCGTGGAAAACAGTGTGGCAATTCTTCAAGGATCTAGAACTAGAAATACCACTTGACCCAGCCATCCCATTACTGGGTATATATCCAAAGGATTGTAAGTCATGCTGCTATAAAGACACATGCACATGTATGTTTATTGCGGCACTATTCACAATAGCAAAGACTTGGAGTCAACCCAAATGTCCATCAATGACAGACTGGATTAAGAAAATGTGGCACATATACACCATGGAATACTATGCAGCCATAAAAAAGGATGAGTTTGTGTCCTTTGTAGGGACATGGATGCAGCTGGAAACCATCATTCTCAGCGAACTATTGCAAGAACAGAAAACCAAATACCACATGTTCTCACTCATAGGTCGATATTGAACAATGAGATCACTTGGACACAGGAAGGGGATCATCACACACCGGGTCCTATTGTGGTGGAGGGGAGGGATGGCATTAGGAGATATACCTAATGTAAATGACGATTTAATGGGTGCAGCACACAAACATGGCACATGTATACATATGTAACAAACCTGCACGTTGTGCACATGTACCCTAGAACTTAAGGTATAATAATAAGAAAAAAAAAAGAGAGAAGCTTCAGTGGGATCCTGGGTCTCAGAAGTTCTCAAAGATATAGATCAGTAATGCCTCATTTATCCAGGCTGGCAGAGAAGGAGATATACTGCAACAATAAAATGTCTATGTGATTGTTTGCATACCTAAAACTTCCAAAGTTTTTATTTTTATTTTTTTATTTTTTGTGGAGACAGAGTCTCACTATGTTGTTCAAACTGGTCTTGAACTCCTGTCCTCAAGCAAACCTCCAGCCTTGGCCTCCCACAGTGCTGGAATTACAAACATGAGCCACTGAGCCTGGCTAAAGTTTCTGACTTTTAAATGACATCACTTAAAATTATGTTGCACATCACCTTGTATTCTTAAGCATAGAATGCCAAATCTAGCTTATTTAACATTTTCTTCTTAGTGCATCATTGTAAATCTCAATTTTTTTAGTCTTTTCTTAATTCACAACCCTCTGGAGCTCTACACTACAAGGTTCCAGTCTGCTGTGCTTTTTGGAGTTCCTGTTTCTTAGTTGCTTCTATTGGTGCACTTACCTTTAAGAATTTCTGCTCCCTCTTCTATCTTGTTGGTTCGAATTTGTTAAAAAGTGAGGAACCAGCTCAGATAACCCAGGTTGGTTAGACATGTTGATCAAGCAGGAGCAGACAGGTTTTAAATAAAGGCTGGATGACCTTCTGGAGTAAACACTTTCTATCATCTTCCTTAGTTTTAGGGGTTGATAGGGGCTGTTGCAGTGCTGCTCATATCTGTTTACCAGATGAGCTCTCTTGTCACTCAACTCTGTGGGTGTTGGTGATCAATGGCTTGCAGCTGCACCTTTCACTGAAGCCTTGCCCTTAGCCTACAGGAGCTGATCCACCCAGAAATACCTGAGAGGTTGTTCCCTAACCTCTGGGTATGGCTTGCAGTCAATCACGAATACAGGGGTATAAAACCCCAGCCCCCTTGCCTCAAGTTGGGACAATTCTGTGAAGCCATCCTTGTTCCAGTGCTATATGTGGGACCAGACAGAGACTGAACTGCAGCTCAACACATATCCTCACTTTGCTTCTTCCCTGCCCTCTCTTGCTTCCCTCACTGCCTTACAAGCACTTGCATGTGCTTGCAGAAGACCCCGAACTCTGCCATTGCAGCGTCTGATGTTAGGGATCTCAACCTAAGACAGGAGACTTCCTGTCCCTGCCTGTTTTATATTTTCACCTATATTCTGGAGAGGTAAGATAACAAAAATCCCTAGTCTCCTCCCTCTCTTCCAACTCAGCATTAAGAGACAAGAGAAGCCTAGTCATGAAAGAATGTAGAATGAGAAAAAAATCATTTTGCAAAAGATACCTTAGAATTTCATTCATTTGTCAAATTTTGCTTTAAAGTCTATGATATGATTCACTGTACTAGTTCTGAGGAAACAAAAATAACAGACACAATCTCCCCTCCCCTCACCCTTTTGAGAACCTCACAGTCTGATGAGGAAACCAGTAAGAAAATAGGACAATTCCCATAACTCTCGATAAATGCTATTATTGAAGTTAGAACTTCCTCATTTAAGAAGTATTTCTAAGCATCCACTCTGTGCTAAATATTTGAGGTATAAACTGCAGAATCCAAAGGCTGGAGAAGACATGAAAACTTTTACTTTGGAAATGATACCAGAGGAGGTTCTAGTAGAGGAGGAGGAGTTTATCAGTGAAGAATGTTACAGATAGTGTTCAGATTGAAGGACAATGTTTTGAAAAGATACAGTGTTCGGCGGGGGGACTGGAACTGAGGAGGAGTTTATCGTTGCAGGAGATGAGGAGAGGAAGGCAGGGATGGATAGGAAGAGCTTTCTCTGCCAGGCTAGAAAATTGGGGTTTTATCCTGTAGGTAACTTGGAGCCAAGATAGCCTTATGAAACTAAAAATGTGGGCAAGACCATTTCAGTGGGACCATGACTGTCACCCAGAGGACAAATTGGGAATGAAGCAGGGTGGATGCCCATAGCCCCATCAGTGCACAGCTTGACAAGCAGATGTCTACATCAGGCCTTTGTGTGCAGTGCACAAACAATGCAACAGTATGTAACAGCCCTAATGACCTGTGATATCATGGCTTACTTATGACATTTGTTTTCTTCTATTAGAAAAATGAAGAATTCCTTAAGTTCTCACTTGAAAATTTGATTTGTAAGGGAACTGGAAGTTTTCCTGCTGAGTGCTCCATCTATAAGAGGTGAGCAACTACCCATAGATCAAGAAATAACCAAGGGAATCTCTGCCCTTGACCCCATATGCTATCACCATCGCCTGAGAGGCCTCCATGGCAGTCCTGTTTCCCCTGACTCACCAGGCTGTCAATCCAGCCTGGGAGATGAGATTTTAACTTTGGGTGGAAGGGTGGAAAGGGAGTGGGGAGGGGAGAACTGAGAAGAGACAATGTGAGGTCACTGTGGCACCATGGGGAAACGGAAGTAGTGGGGATGGGGAAGAGTGTGGAAAGAAGGCAAGAGGCAAGAAATCAGAGCTGGAAGGAGGTCATTAATATACACATTCTTTCCTTCACAATACTGCAGTGGGCAGGTTCTTTCTGCTCAAATTCCATGTTATGTTCCCTGCAACAGTTCCTATGAGCCCTAATGAACTGTGGCATCATGGCTTATAGCATCTCATCTAGCCTAGGAGATGGGGTTTTAAATAATAGTACCAAGTATTTTGGTTATTTTATTATTGTAAGGAAAATAGATTTTCCCATGCACAGACTAAGTAATTCCTGCCTTTGTTCATGTTTTCCCTAATAATAATATAAACAACAATAATATTCAACATTGTTTGAACAGTTACTCCACGCTTGGCATTGTGCTAAGAGCTTTGCCTGTATTTATCTCACTCAATTATCCACCTGAGCCTATGATGGAGTTATTGTTGTTAGTTATTTATTATGAAAGAGGAAAGTGAAGCTTGGAGAGGTAACACAGCTTGCTCAGAATCACACAGTTGGTGAGTGGCATACTCAGGCCAATCTGTCTTGTTTCACAATCAACACTTAAACTACTGTGCTCCATACCTTCTGCAGCTGCTGGCTCCTTCCTCCACCATTTCAAATGCTTTTCATCCACTTCAAGTTTCCTTCATTGACTTAACTAATATTATTGAGAACCTTCTACATGTATTGGTGCTTTTGTATGGACCTTTCCTACACTGATTTCTACACTCTTTAAACACTTTCAAGCCTTCAAGGTAGACAGTAAATTTTATTACAGGTTTGTATAGTTCTCTAAATGTTTTCAGTGGCTTTATTTTGTTTTCTTTCCCAAAATATTTTTCAGTCATTGTCGGGTCAGGGTCAAGTCTTCAAGGTCCTGATCTCCTCACCAGCACCCAACACTGTGTTGGGCTGAAAGCAGGAAGCCCCTGGCTCTTAGCCCCTGACATCAGTGAGGTGAGCCCTGTCCAGTGGCTGCATTTTAAGGAAGAAGAAATGCATGTGTGGATCTGATAAGGTCTGGGTGATATCTGGAGAAGAAGATGCCCTATTAGCGAGGATCAGTTGTGTTTACCATTTAAATCCACAGAAGCAAGCCAAGATAACAGTCAGAGTCTGTGAACAGAAGTTCATGAAGATCATTGCTTGACAGGGCAGGGTAAAGGTCTCTTTCTTTCAAAATATGTGAAGAGGCAGGAAACGTGTGCACCAGGTGTTTCGTCTTCATGGCTGCCTGGGAAAGATAATTCTGTCTACTCGATAAGAACATTGTGCTCCACACATCAGGTTGTTTTTCCAACAGCTATTTTCTGCTTACAAAAATGAGCATTGCTGGCTCCTGACTTCTTTTTGGAAATCCCTTGGGCCACACACAATAACAAAAGGTATCTTATATTTATACAAAGCTGTCCTCAGAAAAGCTCAAGGACCCGAACAAAGCTTGTTTTCATGTATAAGTGTTCTTATATAATCCCCGAGGGGAAAAGAGCGGAGGGTGACAATTGAGTTAGGAATGTTTTCGCTCCCAGCTAACAAAACAGAAAAGTGAGGCCTCAAGGTGTGACACACTGATGGTCATGACCTGGACAGGAAGTCCATCTTCCCTACTTCCTGTCCAGAGCGCTGCACCCCGGGAACACTGCCTTGTCAGAAACCCTGGAGGATTTGAAAACCTAGAGGAGATGACTGGATGGGGAGAGACTGGGAGAGAAAACCCAGCCACGTGGGAAGGTACACTGCAGTCTCACTGCCTTCAGTGACTGGTCCTCACTGGTAAGATTTTGCAACTGTGAAGTGAGAGCTCCTTTTGTCCTCTGTGGAACTGATCCTGGGGAGAATTTTTAAAAAAACCTACCCGAGATAGTACTTCGATAGGGAGAATTGAATCACCCTCTTTAGGAGTTACAGCTAAATCATAGGAGAGTTGAAAAGCCTGAATGACTTGGAAAAGAAGAGCCATCTGAGCAAAGGGCATACTGTAAATATTTATTCCACACTGGATACAACAGTGAGTAAGGCATAAGCCCGGCATCATGTAGCAGGGGAGATAAGCACCGGATAGAGGGACCTGTGAATGCTGGAGAGATACAAGAGAAGGGCAGTTACTTTTGTCTGTTGCTTTAAGTCAGGACTCCCTGGGGTCCAGAAGGCAGCCTTGCAGCTGAGGCTTGAAAGTTTGGTGAGAACAGTTTTATGAGGTGTCTTCTACACTGCACTGAGATGGTAGCTCTGCTTTAAAATCAGCTGGGGATCCTTAGAAAACACTCCACCTCTAAATAATCCAATTAAATTGATGAATGTAGCTCAGGCATTGGTATTGTTGATGAGTTCCTAGGTGGTTTTACGGAGCAACCGGGCTAGACAACCACAAAAAGAGTGGGCTTTGGAATTAGACAGTTCTGTGGTAGTATCCTGTGCCCTTGGGCAAGGCCCATGGTGGGCACTGTGAGTCTTCCATGACGTCACTGTTTCTTCCCACTTCTGCCCACCCCTGTGAAGAAACTCTTCCACGAGAGAATCCCTCCTCTTTGACAAACTTTCCTTGATTGAGAAACCCTAAATTGGGAATTGGGAAACCTGGATTCCATCCCAGCTCTGCCAGTGAGGTACTACACAGGCTTGCTGTGTCACACAGGGAGATAAAGCAAAGACACTCAGGATTGTTATTTGCCAGGCACTGCTCCAGGTATCCAACACATCCTGGAGCCTCCATTTCCCCATCCATTGATGTTTAGAGATCAGTATTTGCAAGTTGTAAAGTCCACTTAATAGGCTATGGCCAGATTTTTTTTTTTTAAAAAAACAGAAAATGTAATAGAAAAATGTAGTGTACTGCATGGAAGAAGTGCAAGGATTATAAAGTAGAACTTCATTTTGGTTATAGATGGATGTGTCTATGGAGTCATGATGTAAAATGTGTTTCATGTTGTGAGTTGCAAGTTAAAAAGTTTGGGAGCGCTCATTTTGGCAGCATATATCCTAAAACTGCAACAATAGAGGGAAGATTCCATGGCCCCTGTGCAACACAGTTGTCTTGCTGTATCTTCACAAACTTGTGAAGCATCCCATCTTTTGTTTTATATCATGTTTTTCTTAACCAGAATAAGAAAAAAAAGTTTGAGAACTATGGGATTATGTGCTTTCTAGGACTCCTTTCCTTCTACTCTATAGCCCAGGGCTATCCAGCCTACATGAACTTTCCTTTCTGTGACCTCCTTTTAGTTAATGCCATGTAATTCTGACCAATCATTTATGTTTTCAAGAGGGAGGCAGGATGCTGTACTGGTTGAAAGCACCATTTCGAGTTAGCTAAGTCAATGCTTGATTGAATTTTTTCACTTATTAATTGAATGACCCAGAAAATGTACATAACCTCCATCAGTTTTAGGTTTCTTGCATGAGATGATAACACCCAGGACACATGATGGCTATAAGGTTAAATGAAATACTGTAGGAAAAACTCTTAGCACAAACCACCTTGCTCACAGAAGTGCTCAGTGTGTGGTAGCAATTATTACCTGACTTCCCACCTCACCCGGATTTTAAGGTACAGTCTGTAATTTAGTGCCTGGCATATTTGAAGTAATAAATTGTAAAAAAGGATTCCAGCCTGAAGTAGACTCTCATGTTGAAGAAAAGCTGTTCTCTGTTGGCAGGCTCCATTGACATAAAGGTCTTGGGAGGGAGAGTCAGAGCACTCTGCAAGTGTCCTCTACCTACACATCCCCTCCAGGCTTTTCCTCTGGCATGGCCAGTGAGCCCTGGGAAGTCAAAGGCAGAAGGAGGTGGGTCCTGGCTACAGTTCGCTCCAAGGATCAAAATGACCCTATTTCAGCGCTATCAAAATCAACAGACAGATTGATACTGGGGATCAGCTGTGTCACAAACTGGGCAACTGGCTGAAAAGGTTTCAGAAAGAAGCACAAACAAAGAAATGAGAAAGAGCTGGTGGCCAGAACATTAAGAAACTGGGTGTGAGATTCAGACATTAGACCAGAAATAAATGGCTGTCATCAAACTGTAAACAAATAAGCAACTCAGTAGGTCCTAATTGCCTCAGAAATAGGCTGAGAACCAAGGCATCACCTTATAAATGATTCATTTCAGGAAATACCCACTAATCAATTACTAGGGCTTCTGTGTAATAGTTTCCCCAGATTTATAGGTGGTGAACGTGTGAGTTGGATCATTGATTCTAGAATGAGATAAGCAGCAATACTGGTAACCTAATCTACTTAATCCAACTAGCTACAGAGACATTAGCTGCCCTTAGTGGAAGCCAGCCAATTACCGAAGAGTGAAAAGAAATCCATTCATCATGGCAGAGCCTCACCAACCCAATCTCCCTAGGGCATTCAGTTATGCTGAGAAGATGTTGATGGAGAAGAGGATAATGACCCATAAACAGATATATGGGAAAGGGGGGAGGGGGTGGCGGGGGAGGGGGAGGAAGCCTCCTGAAGTTGCACTGGAAAAAAATGGGCCTTAAAATGATAAAAACAATTAAAAGAAACATACAAATAGTATTACAAAGAGGACTGTTGAAAGTAGCATTAGCTGCAAGTGTATATGCATATTTCTAAAAAGAAAACTTGGTTTGAAATGATATAGTAAAAAACAAAATGTATGTGAATAGTGTTGCCCCACCTAGAACTATGTTGCTAACACAATGGTTTTTCAGGAAAGAAAAGGCAAGGATGCCTGGAAATAGCTGCATCTACTCAGCCCCCATCCCAAGCAATCAGATGAAGTCCAGGAAATTCCATATATAACTAGAAGAATAGACATCCTGGAGCATTTTTGCCACAGTTAAGATTAGCGGAAACAGACCCCCATGGAAGCTAGTAACAAAGAAGAACTAAAGGTGAACAAACTGTGGTGGGTCCCTCTGCCTCTCTCCTGAAAAGGTGGTAGCCACGCAGGCCGGATGGATGCAACTAGGGCATGGGCAGTTGCCTTGGCTGTGCTAACAGTCTTTTGTTGTGAGCCCACCCCATTCAACAGCAACACAGGGCAACCTACTTCTCCAAGGAAATAATGAAAATAAAGGTGGCCAGAGCTCAGCGTATCCTCCTGATTCATCCTCACAATCCTTAGAAGTGTTTGTTAAATAGCAAAGGTTTATGATGAGTACTTTTGGGATCTGGTTTGAGAAATCCTTCCCTCTCCAGAGTTCATAAAGATATTCCCCTATATTTTTTTCTAAAGTAAAATTCTTCCTTCTCTATGGAATTAAAAGACACAAAGAGCACAAACCAAGAGGAAGAGATTAGTACATTTCATGCCATTAAAATACAGAACTTCTGTTTACCAAAAATACCACAAGGAGAGGAAAATGGTCAGCCTCAAAGTGCAAGAAAACCTTTACACTACATCTAACTGACAAAGAAGGGACTAGGACCTGGAATATATAAAGAATGACTATAACCCATTGAAAGTGCGCCCAAAACATGATTAGGTAATTCACAAAAGAAATATAAATGACTATTCAGCATATTTAAAGTCCCTCAACTTCATTAGTAAGCAGAGAAATGCAGATTTGCAAATTAAAATTATAATAAGATATCATTTTATACCCACTAGATGTACAAAAAATTATGAAGTCTGACAATATTAAGTATTAATGAGGATGTGGAAAAACAGAATCTTATGTACTGCTGTTGAGACTGTAAATTAGTACATTTTCTTTGGAAAACAATTTGGCATTATCAATCACAGGTAAAGATGACATTCCTATGACCCAGCAATTTCACTCCTAGGTATGTACCCTAGAGAAACTCTTGCACATGTGCACCGGGAGATACGTATCAGACTGTTAATGGGAGTGTATTAGCTACAAAAATTAGCCGGGCATCATGGTCATGGCGCTTGCCTGTACTCCCAGCTACTCAGGAGCCTGAGGCAGGAGAATTGCTTGAACCTGGGAGGCAGAGGTTGCAGTGAGCCGAGATCGCACCACTGCACTTGAGCCTGGGGGACAGAGCAAGACTCCATCTCAAAAAAAAAAAAAAAAAAAGAAAAAAAAAAGTGTATTAACAAACACACAAGCAAAGCTAAACAAATGCTGTCAGGGAATACTTACATTGTAGTCAACTAATTTTTAAAAGCAAGGGTATGATGAACACAAAATTCAGGGTGGCAGTTATGTCTGAGGGGAGGAGGATGGGAGTTGGGTGAGCTTCAATTGTATGGTTAATGTGGGACTTCTTTAGTCGGCTGGCGGGTCAGAGTGAGTTCATACTTTTGCACATATTCTGTTGTAGGCACAGACTGTTTCATAATAAATTATTCTCGAACTCCTGGCCTCAAGCAATCCTCCTGCCTCAGCCTTCCAAAGTACTGGGAATACAGGCGTGAGCAACTAAGCCCAGCAAACACTTTGAATTTTAAATTGTTATTAAAAGACCCAGTGCTTGGAGTCTTGGCATCTTTAGATTTTATAATCACTCATATAGCTACAACTCCTTTTAAAATGGCTATTTCTATCTTTTTTATCTTTGGGTTTTACCCATCCTCCCAAAAGGATTTTATAGTTAACCAGATGGCAGGACTTTGAAGGCAGTAACTCTGTTTTATTCATCTCTGTGTGCCTAAGACTTGGAAAAAAGATGTGCTTTATAAGTTTTTAAAAATCTTTTCATTTTGAAATAATTATACATTCACAGAAAGTTGTAAAAATAATACAGAGAGGTTCCACTTACATTTCGCTCAGTTTCTCTCAATGATTATAGCTTATACAACTATAAAGCAATATTAAAACCAGGAATCTACCATTGGTACAATGCCTGTGCATAGTTCATACTGTTTTATCGTTTTATCTGTATGTAGATTCACATAAGCATCACTGAAGTCAAGACACAGAACTGTTCCATCACCACAAATATCTTCCTTAGACTATCCCTTTGTAATCATATCCAGCCCCCTCCCCCATCATCCCTAGCCCCTGGCAGCCACTACTCCGCTTTCCACTTCTGTAATTTTGTCATTTTGACAATGTAATGCAAATGGAATTATATGGTATATGACTTCTTTTTTATTTTTGATACAGGGTCTCATTCTGTCACCCAAGCATGCACCCAGTGCATGATCATGGCTCACTGCAGCCTTGACCTCCTGGGCTTAAGTGATCCTCTCACCTCAGCCTCTAGCTGGGACTATACATGCACACGCCACCGCACCAATTTTTTTTTTTTTTTTTTTTAAATTTGTAGAGATAGGAATCTCACTATGTTGCTCAGGCTGTTCTTGAACTCCTGGCCTGAAGTAATCCTTCTACCTCAGCCTCCCAAAGCACTGGGATTACAGGTATGAGACACTGCGCCTGGCTGGTATATGACTTTTTGAGGTTGGCTTTTTTCACTGACAAAAATGCCCTTGAGCACTGAGTTGGGTCATTAAAAAAAAAAAAAAAAAAAAAAACTGTTCTGCCAACCTCTGCCTTTTAATTGGTGCATTCAGATCATTTATGATAATGTAATTAATAATGTTAGGGCTTAAGTATGTGATTTTATGTTTTCAGTTTATTTTCTCTTTGTTCTTCAGATTGGGTAATTTCTATTGTTCTACTTTCCTGTTCATTGATTCTTCCCTCTCACCTCTCTATTGTGTTGTTGAACCCATCCAATGAATATTTTATTTCAGTTATTGTGGTTTTTAGTTCAGATTTCAATTTGGTTCTTTGTTGTATCTTTTATTTCTTTGCTGAGACATTCTGTTTTTTTCATTTATTTTAAGTATGCTTGTAATTACACATTAAAATATTTTTATGATAGCTGCTTTAAAATCTTTGTCAGATAAATTCAACATTTATGTCATCTTTTTTAACATTTTTAATGTTTTTATTGCATGTAGTTTTTTATGATTTCAAAAAATTACTGTAACATATAGCCTTATAGATCATAGCAATAATTTTCTTTTTCCTTTTTTTTTTTTTTAATGTTCAGGGGGTACATGTGCAAGATGTGTAGGTTTGTTGCATAGGTAAATGTGTGCCATGATGGTTTGCTGCACAGATCATCCCATCACCCCGATATTAAGCCCAGCATCCATTAGCTATTTTTCCTGATACTCTCCCTCCTGATGCTCCTCCCCCACCACCCTCCCACAGGCCCCACTGTGTGCTGTATCCCATCATGTGTCCACGTGAACTCATCATTCAGTTCCTATTTGTAAGTGAGATCATGCGATATTTGGACTTCTATTCCTGCATTAGTTTGCTGAGGATAACAGCCTTCCACTCCATCCATGTCCTTGCAAAGGACATGATCTCATACTGTTCATGGCTGCATAGTATTCCATGGTATATATGTACCACATTTCTTTATCCAGTCTATCATTGATGGGAATTTAGGTTGATTCCATGCCTTTGTTATTGTGAATAGTGCTGCAATGAACATACTTTTCTCCAACCAGAGATTAAAATAGCTACATCTTACTTGTTTTGTTTGTTTCTTTAAACCATCTACTACAAGGAAAGGATCAACAGAAGCTGGGTCTCTGCGAGAAATCCCATGTCATTATAATTCCTGATCCTGTATATTAAAATGATACACTTCACAAAAAGCTCGATATTTGTTATTGTCATTGGGGATATAGCATTAAGCATAGCTTGGTGTTTTGATGTTTGCAATAATGCAATGTGGTGGGGTCTTCATTTATATATTCATTCATTATAATGAATATTCAGTGGGCTTTTTCAATTTGGAAACTTGTTTCTGTGGTTCTAGGAAATTTCCTTATTTTATTTCTTTCATAATATTTTCCCCACCATTCTTGGTGTTTGCTGTTTTGGAACTTCTATCTGTAGGATATAGTAGACTGTTTCTTTCAATTCTCTAGTAATAACTTTTATATTCTCTTTGGTTTTCTGATTGAAATGCTTGTTCCCTGGTGTCGTAAAGAAAAAGCACTTGAACATTAATTTACTCAGCAAGGCCATTTTTACTTCCTGCAGAAAGGGTACACTTGCCAGCAATTTTGCCATGAGAGTATACCACCGAATAAAGGAGACAGGGTCATTTATAACCTGACACGTCCACCCTACTGCTGTGTCCAGTTTCCATTGGCTGGAACGGAACCTAACATTCTGTATTTGTCTTGATTGGCTAGCAACTTAGAACTTTTTAAAAGAGGCAAAGGTAGAGGAGAATAAAGGAAGGAGGAAGTAACTTGTGGAATGCTGAGAAAGGCAGAAACACCTTTAAATAAGGAAGAGGAACAGGTTATGACCTAATGCTTGCTTGGACCAGTATAAGCATGAATATGTAGGCTAAATTGTGGGAGCTAAGAACATAAAGACATTGATTTCTTTATTACAGCTAGCAGATATTTAGGAATGTTAGCACGGGTCTTTGAATACATTTTGCTTCTAAGAGAAGTTATTATTTATTTCTAATTAAATGGAGAGGAAAGTCTTTGAAGAGGAACCTCTACTTTACTATTTACATTCTCTAATCTTTTCTAACATTATCTTTCACATATTATACTTTTATGTCTTTTGAAAATTTTTCTTAATTTTATTTTTCAAACATTTTATTAAATTTTCATTCCTGCTTTCCTACTTTTAATATTTAAGATTTATTTCCTGACTGCTTTTGGTATGAAGGTTATACTAGCCTCATGAAACCTCATGAAATGAGGTGGGTGGATTTTTTCTTTTCTTTTTTTTCTCTTCCTGAGAGAGTTGTGTAAGATTAGCATCACAAGTTCAGTATTCCTAATATGATGCTGGACAGTGAGGGATTGCCCTAGTATTCAAAATCCAAAATCTGAGAATCTCCAAATCCAAACTTTTTAGTGTTGACATGGTATGCAAAGGAAATGCTCATTGGAGAATTTCAGATTTAGGATTTTCAGATTTGGGATGCTCAACTGGTATAATGCAAATATTCTGAAACTCCCCCCACCTCCACCTCAAAAAATCAAAATTTGAAATTTTCTGGCCCCAAACATTGTATTTAAAAAATATATATATTTATTTATTTATTTTGAGACAGAGTCTCACTCTGTTGCCCAGGCTGGAGTGCAGTGGTGTGATCTCGGCTCACTGCAATCTCTGCCTCCCGGGTTCAAGCGATTCTCCTGCCTCAGCTTCCTGAGTAGCTGGGATTACAGGCATGCACCACCACATTTTTTTTTAAGTAGAGATGGAGTTTCAGCATGTTGGCCAGGCTGATCTCGAACTTCTGACCTCAGGTGATGCAACTACCTCCGCCTCCCAAAGTGCTGGGATTATAGGTGTAAGGCACTGCCCCCAGCCACCAAACATTTTAAATAAGGGATACTCAACCGGTATCTGTTCTCTGAGTGTTTGGTAGAACTCACTGGTAAAATGTTCAAGAATTAGTTTCACTTTGCAAAAATATTTAAAATTATTGATTTTATTTATTTAGTAAATGTAGGATTATTCAGATTTTCTGTCTTCCTGAATTAGTTTTCTCATTTTTTCCCTGAGATGTGTTTATATATCTTCGTTTTCAAATTTACTTGTTACTAATGTTCACTTGTTATCCTGTCACTCTTCTGCATTGGTAATTCAGTTCGATTAATTCTTTCAAATATTGTTTATTTTTTCCTTTTCATTTCTTCACAATATCTTCAGAGGTTTGTTAATTTATTAGTTTTTTCAAAGAACTCACATTTGCTTTGATGATATCTCTAGTTAATCTGTTTACTATTTCATTAGCTTTAGCTTTATATTTACCACTTTTTCCACTTTAGTTTTTATATTTATTATTTTTCTACTGTATATATATATTCTGTTACTAACTTCTTAAGTTATATATTTGGCTTGCTGATTTGTTAGTCTTTCTTTCTAGAAAAGTATTTTCCCCCAAATTTTGCCCTAAGCATTGGTTTTGCTGTATCACGTATGTTTTTATTCTCTTTTCATACTAAAAATTAAAAATAATTGTTAAATGATTTATTTTTTGACTGGAGTTATTCAGAAGCATGTGCTTAATTTTTTTAAAAAAATAGTCTGGTTGTTTCATTATTGATTTCTGATATAATTGCATTTTAGTCAGATAACTTTTGTGTAAATTCTGATTTCTTGAAATTCTTTGAGATTTATTTAATGGCCTTACACATATTCAATTTTCATATATGTTCTGTGTAAGTTTGAAAAAAATGCCAATTTACCAAATTTTAGATACATTCTTTCATATATCGTCATTATATCAAATCTGTTAATGAATTATATTAGTCAAGTTCATATTCTTGCTGGTTTCTTTGTCTACCTGATCACTCAGTTACCAGTGGAGATAAATTAAAATCTCTTACTATAATGATGGATGTAAATTTTATATTTGTTACACCTTGTTAGCAACTTTAACTTTTAAAAAACTGTGTAGTGATTTATTACCTTAAACAATGTTTTGCTCCTTTAAGTTGATTTTGTCTGATGTCAATTTAGAAATTATTTAGTATATGCATGATAATATTCATCCTTTTAGTCTCAGTCTATTTATGTCCCTAGTTTTTAATTGGCAGTCTTGTAAGTAACATACTGGTGAATGTTTTTTTAAATCCGGTCTAACAGCCTTTGGTTTTTAACTGGAGCATTTAAGAATTTACATTTATTGTGATTACAGCTATATTTAGATTTATTTTACTTTTTATATTGTGTTTTCTATTTGTCTTTATTTCTATTTATATTTCATATGTCTTTTCCTCTTCTTAAATACTTTCTTTTGAATTGAGTTTGTTTTTCCATTTCATTTTTCTCTTCAATTAATTAAAAATTGTATCTTTATTTTCATTGTTTAAATGATGCGCTAGAAATTTAGAATGTATTTTAATTTAGCAAAGGCTAAAGTTGATTCATTCGCTTATTCTTTTCCCAAATAATATAAACAACTTACGACACCCTTAATTCTGTTCACTCCATCCTAACTTATGAGTAACTGCTATTATTATCCAGAATTTTAGTTCTTGTAGTCTTTAAGCCCCCAAATTACAAGGTTGCTTTAGATTAATCCACTCACTTAACATTTTGTTTGCTCACTATTTGTTCTTACATCTCAGGCTTCCCTGGGGGCTCATTTTCCCTCTTTCTGGAGTAAATCTTTTAGACATTCCTTTAAAAAGAATCTCTCAATTTTTATTTTCTAAAAAATATTTTTATTTTGCTATTGTTCTTGAAAGATCATTTCTGTAACAATACCATTCTAGGTTGATGGTTTTTTCTTCTCTGCTTAAGAAAAATCCATTATTTTCTGATTTTTCTTGTGACTATTGCGAATAGGCCCTACTTTCTCTATTGAGCAGTTAGATGTCAATCAAATTTGTACCTCTACCGGCAATCTGACTTGTTCTGCGGCTGCTTCTGTGATTTTCTTTCTTTTTTTCATTAAAAAAATTATATTCCCTTCTCTTTTCCTCCCTCCCTATTTGCCTCCCTTTTTCTTTGTTTCTTTGTTTTGATATTCTGCAGTATCTTACAATGTATCTAGTGTCTAGCCTTGAATCTCTTTTTATTTATTCTGCTTTATTTGGTTTTCTATGTCTTAGGATTTCTTCCTCATAAATTTGGGAAAATTCTTAGTAACCATCTCTTTGAATATTGCCTTCTTCTACATTTTCTCTACTACCTCTTTCTTATACTCTGATACGATAGATGGTACATCTCTTAATTGTAGTCTCCATGTCTGTTTTCCCCCAAATATACATGTTCATTTTTATTTTATTTTATTTAAAAAAAATCAGCACCTGGAAATCACATTTTATTTTTTTTAAAAGGATTGATAGCTTAAAACTTGCAGGGTTCTGTTAGTTTTATAAAAATGTATGTTCAAAATATTTTAATTAAGAACATTTTAATCACAAGGCCAGCATATGTTACTGTGAATCCAGTTGAAATCTAGACCAGTAAAGACTTGGTTATCCAGCTTGTGATCTTTTCTAGAATTGAAACATCCATCACACAGGAAAAAGTCTTGTCTGGTACAGTTGCTTATAATTGCACTTTCCTCTCCATTGCTCAAGTCCTTATTTCAGGAGCTCTAATCCAATTTTCTCAGACCCCATCTCCCTACTGACCAACAAAGGTTTCATGCTGGGTCTTGCAAAATTAAGCTATAAGCTTTTCTTCCACCAAAAGTTTGAATCTGAGCACAGATGTCAGAGTTAATCCAGTCACCCCAGGCCTTCTTAAACCCATAGAAAACTAGATTTGTCTTACTGCCTTTTTAATGGTGTGGAATTTTCCTCTGCTCAGCAGCCCTCCTCACTTTGTTGGTTATACCTAATTGGGTTTATCTTTTGTGAACCAACATCACGGGAAGACCTTTCGGCAAGTGGACTGTATTTCTTTCTAGGGCTTAAAATGTGGGTCATAGACATCTCTAGAGACTAAATATCCCCTGGGAATCCTTATCCCACTCTACTTGTTTGTTCTGAAAACAAAACTGTCATCAGTCTCCCTGGAAAACAGAACCTGGGGTCTTAAGGATGTTGTAGCAGTTACATGATATTACAGCTAAACTGAGTATGCCCAGTGGTGTTAATTGGGGTCAACTTCCGACATGCTTTTGAGGTCTATGATGCTACCACTACAACCCAAGTCTCTTAAAGGGTGCAAAGTTATCAACAGTTCAATTAGATCCATGGTCTTTTAGATAAGTCACTTACTATCATAAGTGAACATCTAATTTGAGGTCAGGTTTCCTAACTAAGTTTTTGGCTTTCAGAGAAATCTCTAGTAAATTTCTTCTATCCCTGGTTCTTGGCAGTCGAGTTTAAGTAATATAGAAATACTTATTTCAAATCCTGACTGTAACACTTTTAATTGTGTGACCTTGGGTGAGTTATTCAAACTCCATTAATTTTTTCATATGCAAAATTGAGACAGTGTTGCTCACCTCAAAGGTTTGTTGTGAAGACTAAGGAAAATGATGTATGTAAAACACCTAGTATATACATGCTCAATAGATAGTAGTTCTAATTGCCTTATTGACAAGATCATGTCCTTAGTTCTGCCAAGAATAGGTTGCTGACTTATTGCCAAGAAATACGGGCTACAGATTTAAGTTCAAAATTGTATGGAGAGCAAGAACCGCCAGCCAAGCTGGAGAATTGCAGACTGATTTCCTATACTCATCTTGGCCCAGTCTTTGGTAGACATGTTGCAATACTGCAGAAAATGTGAAACCAAGGGGAGGGCTGGCAGAACATGAGACAGGTTGGAGTTATGCAATTGTTTTGCAGCCTTGGTTCTCTCTGTTACCACAGCTCGAGTCCACAGTTCTTCATGGTGTACCAAGTTTTTGCTGCCTACAGCTCCTCTTTCTTCTCACTCTATGACTTATGAGGTCATTTTGTCTTGTGTATCAGATGGGGCCTAAGGCACCGAAAAGAGCTATATTGAGTGCCATGGTGGTGACAGAGGTGTGCTAAAAAATGACCATAAGAGACCAGCTAGATTATGTGCTAGATGCTGCATTAGGAGCCTAAGCAACAATGGCCCATGAGACATGGTCTCTGTCCTCAAGGAGCCCACCACAATCGAATGGATGGGACAGGCAAACGTACAGACAGGGTCACTGGGTGACTCTTCTTGGAGGTCAGAGAAAGGGACATTAGTGCTGAGCAGTAAAGGTGTATATAAGGAGGTAGCCAGAAAGAGCAGACATTTGTGTTCATGCATGTACTGTGTGTTTAGGTAGGAGCAGGAAATTCGGGAAGAGACAAGACAAGATGCATTTGAAAACTGCACCTGCTGTGAGGATATACCTGTTGTGGGCTGGGAGGTGAGAAGGAGCAAGGGATATTTGAGAAGCTGTTTGCTCAACTGCGATTGGCGCCACTGGTGTCATATAAGGGGCTCTGTCATCTACAGAGGATTCCCTAGTGACCTGCACAGGAACGAGGAAGAGTCTTCTGCCATGAAGACCCTACTATTAGAGGGAAATCCTTTTTTCGCTACTTCTGCTTGGTATTCCTTTCTTTTTGTCTCACATCCTCTTCCACCACCTCCCAAATGTTTGTTTGTTTTCGCATCCCCTGTGCTTTGTTGAAAGGTTTTGCTGCGATGTGGGAAGTCCTGGGGAACAAACCCACAGTGGTCAGGTCTAGGGTGAGGTCCTAGACCTTCCTTTCAAGGGGCACCCATTCACCGGGCATAAACACTTGCTCAGCTCCATGTGGCATTGAGCCCCTCCTTTCGCATTCAACCCTGATCCCTGAGGGCCTCTTTACCAGCTTCCCTCTAGGAGAAGGTTGTTCTTTTAGTCCCTACTCAGAAAAAGAACGATAGTGCCTCTCTGGCATCTCAGTTCTCTCTCTCAACTCCTGATTGAAGCTGTTTCACAGTCACCTGATCCAGACTGGGAAAAGCATCTCTGTCTCTGAAACAATAGTTGGTTTCTCTCCCTCCCCACCTGCTTTCTTTCTCTGTCTCCTCTCTCTGTCTCTCCCTTCCATCTTCCCCTACCCCAACCCTACACAAAAAAGTCTCTTGGCTATCCCTCTCTCCGACTTTTACAACTTTTATCATGACCACTCCCACTCCCAGATTCCCAGTCTCAGTCTTTTTTGTGCAATCCCAAATTCATATGCTTTTCTAAAAGTGTAATTAACTAATATTTATTGAGAACATAATATGTACTAGAGGCTTTATATATATTAACTCATATAATCATTGAAAAAATCATGTAGAGTAGGTGCTATTAGCTGTATCTTTTAAATGAGAACATGGAAGTACAAAGGTATATGGTAATTTGCTCAAGATCACAAACTAGTGATTTTGGCAGAGCTAAAATTCAAATCATGTCTGACTCAAAAGCTCATGAGTTTCACTTTGCATTTTATACATTTTTTCTGATTATGAAATGTTTTCATAGAAAATGTGAATAACTCAGAAAAACAAAGACGCACTCTCCTATATTTCTATATCCTGATTATTACTATTTATGATTTCTGTTCTGTCCTTATCTTCTGCAGTTTTAAATACATAGTTATGAAATTGGCACATATATATGAGTATATATTAACATATTATGCATATATACCCATAATATCCTGTACTATTTTTACCTAGCATTATGTCTTATTTTTCATATCACTAGATAGTTCTCAAAAATGAAATTTTAAAAGAAAAAACAAAATGAGATTTTAAAAGAAAAAATAAAATAATAACAGAAACATGGTTGAATATAATATGCTGTATTAATGTTTTATTTTTCATTTAAAAAACTTCATAAGTAATGCTGGGATAATAATACTTATTAAAAAAGTTCTGGAGCTCCTATTTGATTATTTTTTAAATATCGGAAGTAAACATTTTAGGTGTGTAGATTCTTGACCTATGTCCACAAATTAAATTCAAGAAAAACTCTACTTACTCCATTGTTATCAGAAATATATAAAGTCATGTCACAGAAACCTTCTAACAATAAATTCTTTAAAAAATTGTCAGTTGTTTGCTGATGACAATTACGTCACTGTTTAGATTTGTAAATTCCTGGATTCCTATTAAATAGAGTATTTTTCAAATGTTTACTGATCATTTATATTTCTTCTCAGTTTCCTTCTTTTAGAGCAGGGGTTGGCAAACTACAGCCCATGGGCCAAATCTGTTTTTGTAAATAAAGTTTCATAGGGTCTCAGCCATACCCTTTCATTTATGGAAATGTTCTTTTGCAGTTCTGCAGAGTCGGGTAGTCATGATAGAAACTGTAGGGTTCCATAAATCCTAACATATTTCCTAGACGGACCTTTATAGGAATGTTTACCCACCCCTGCTCTAGAGAACAGACTCCTGTATTTGTCAGTCTCTTATTCCCTTTATCTCGAGTTTTCAGTACTTTCCCCATATGTCTCAGGCTGAACTTTTTTTTTTTTTTTTTTAACCCTCTTACTGTCAGTAAGAGAGACATGTCTGGACTAGATGCGTGCCAATAGGTAGGATGCAGGGATTTCCCTCGGTCACCCTTGTTGACCACCAGCCTGCTTGTTCAATCCCTTCTCAGGTCTACAGAAAAGTGATTGAGTATTTTGTTGTCTAATTACCAGCGTCCAGCTGGTGCTCATAAGCAAGGCTCTGGGTTCCAAGGGAGGATTTTCTGTCTTCATCCATAGATTGTTTCTCTAATATAAATCATTAATAAAGTCATTGGTAATTCTATTGTGTTTGAAAGACAATACAATTTTTAAAAGCATGGATTCTAGAACCAGATTGTTTGGTTGAAAGATCAGGTCTGCCACTTACTAGCACTGTGAATCTGGATACATTATTTTTCCCTTGTGCCACTTTCTCATCATCTGTAAAAATCATGGGGCTCATGCTATTACATTCCTCACAAGGGGCATGGAGGAGACAGTGCTCGCTGAGATATTCATGAGCTTCCCAACATTTCCCAACCTCCCTTGGTGTGACTGGGACCATTTGACTAGTTCTAACTGGTGGACTGGGGGTAGGAGTACCATGTGTCATTGCAAGGCTGAGGCAGTTAAGAGCTGATTTGCCTTCTACCACAGAGCACTTGGGTGGTATCACAAGATGGGGAGAGCCTGAATCCTTGAGTTACCAGGTAGAAGAGAGTCTCTGCTTGCCTAAATCAAACTTGGCATGAGCAAGAAATAAACCTGTGTTGTGCTAACTTAATTACCGAGATTTTCGAGTTTTAAATTTCTTTTTCCCACAACATAGTTTATGCTATTCTAATATAGGATTGTCCTCAGAACTAATTAATACATAAAATGCACATTAAGTTCTGTAAAAATGTTTTCTTTCCTTACTCCTCTTCTTCTTATTAAAAGGACCACAATTCTTAGAATGAACTCTTTCGTTTTCCACTCACATCTTTATTATTTTATTTATTACTTATGAGGAGCCAGCCTTATATAATGCATTTGCTACACACACACACACACACAGACACATACACACACACACACACACACACACACACACACACACACACACCCCCAATGTTGTTTTAGGGAGGTTGTAGTCTCCAAATAAATCTAGAAATTTGGGTTGGGGTGGAGTAAGAAAGAGTTCTATGTCCACCTCAAAAGACAGCACTCTCATATTCAATTCTTCTTAGATAGACTCTGTGTCTCTGAGCAAGACAAATTAATGTATGTGTCTTTCTGCCTTCTCTCAGGCTGCTGGAGTTGCTCTGCTTCATGAGAAAAGCATAGGCCAATCACCATTTTGTTTTCTCAATACACGTCCTTGCAGATGAACACCTCAAACCACATGCTTTACAGTTAGTAGAAATTTCTCCTACATCCTGCAGCAGGTGTTTTATCTTTCAGTGCTAGCATTTTCATCTTTTTTCTTGGTCTTCATTGGTTCTTTATTAAACCATCAGTCTTGTTTCTTAGGGTCACACATCTCAGGCCTTCATGAACATTCATTTAGCCATGCCTTTTATGTGGACTACATTCAATCCATACATTCTCAATAAAGTTATTTGCCTTCTAAACTTGCTTGTTTTGAATATTCTTTCATTTGTTGGAACACAGAACACAGATACAATTTAGAGAGTTGCTGATGTTCAGTATTCTCTGTCCCTCATATTGCTCATTCCAAATAGCAAACCATCTTATGTTTCTTCTTTAAGATATCCAGGTTATTATCTAACTTTATTATTCTTGGATAACATAACTCGATCATTCACTGTCTACATCTTGAGCCCCAGTGTACATCATCTCTTCTTGCTGTTTTGGAGTCAGTAAATTTAAGAAAGTATAATTGTGCCATTGATTCAACTTTGGTAGAAAAATGAGGAGAGGCAAATCATAAAGAGCCTTCAATGCCAAACCAAAGGTCATTAGAACTTTGTACCATAGGGAACCTGGTAATTTGGTGCAATATGCATTATGGAAAGGTGACCCTGGTAAGAAACATGGAAGTCAGTAAGAGGAGAAAGTTGATGAGACCTTGGACAAAGGGAGTGGGAATGCAGATAGAACCCCAGAACATTTGGTTTACCCATTCAGCCTTCAGGAAATAGAGAGGAAAGAGATCATAGTTGAGAAGAAGGTAGAATTGATAGGACTTGGTGTCGGGTTGAAAAAGCCAGAGTATATGTGGCTCCAGGTTTTTTATTTGAGTCACTGTGAGTACCGGTGTCGTTTATTTATCAAAACTCAGCTCATGAAAAGAGAATATTTTTAGAGAAGATAATGTATTTATTTATTGGATGTGTTGTATTTGACATATCTTTGGGACATTCTGTTGAGAAGTGTGAAAGACATTTGTGTATATAGGCCCAGAACTCAGAGAAGGGAACCGAAGTAGAGAGGAACAGAGAAGCAGCTCAGGTAATCAATCATCAGCTTTGAACAAATAGCTGGGGGGTGGCAGCGCTGCAGGGAGAGCCCTGAGGGGTGTGAAGGAGGAGCAGCTGGGCCAACCTGCTGGATGGGATGGCTGCAGTGTCACCAAAGGATGACATTAGTCTGCTGTGCAGTGTGAAACTTAGGGACTCCCTGAAATTCTAAAGGAAAGAGAATATTGAATAGGAGGGAGTAGGTTTCCTACAGTTCAGTTGGAGCTTTGGAGCCAGCAAAAGCTGACGTATTAATGTGATCTCATTAGCATCCACATGCAGAAGAGCTTCCCCATTTAACCTTCAGGTATTATCTTACTATTCAGGACAGGAAAGCTTCCTACTTACCTCTTCAGAGCATTCCCTTGGCCATTCTCTCCTTTCATCCATGCAGAGACCATTGCCTCAAATGGTGGCAGCATATTGTGGAAATAGCTGGGGCTATGGATACTTCTAATTCTGAACTGAAATGCTGGCTAGAAACTTATTAGCTATGGAAAGGTCCTTAAACTAGTTTGCTTCTCTGAGCCTCCACTTCCTTTTTTGTAACCTCACATGTTGAGAAGATGAAATGATACAAATATCTGGTGCAGATTGATTTCTTTCTTTTAATTGATTAGTACTTTTTTGCTTTAATGTTAACATCTCACCCAGAGACATTTGTTTTCTTTTCCACAAAAGAGTACTTTCAGAAATGCAAATCGAAACTATAATGAGATATCATCTTACCTCAGTTAAAGTGGTTATTAATATGTGCTATTAATATGTACCCACAAAAATTAAAAGTTAGTATGTACCCACAAAAATTAAAAATAAAAAATTTTTAAATAAAAGTAATGTGATTTTTTTAAAAAGAGCATTTTCATACACCTTCTGGCAAAGGTTGTAGTACCTTTCACTGTGGCACAAGAACCTCACCCTCATTTTAACGAGTGTTGGTTTTCGCTTCCAGTCGATATGTATCTGATAGAGTCTGATTAATTAACTGGATTACCCTTTCAATCTGATGAAGTTTCAGAAAACCATTGTTCAGCAGAACAAATGGGTCCTCTCCTCCTTTTTATTATGTTAGCTTGCAAAGTGCAGTCAAATCCTCTGATAACTCAATCTTATCTGACACAATTTGTTTTTCTGAACACCATGGCTGAAGATCACTGTTGCTTCGGCTGCTTTTTCTGCCCAGGAGGGCCTCATCTACCTCATTCACCTCCTTAAGGTTTGTAATCTCAAATTTCTGTTTTATTTACTCGCTGTGATCATTAACTGAATTTCATATCCTATCAGTAGAACTTGGTCTGGGGAACCATGTGAATTCCTTTATCTTTTGTAAGTGGTATAGTCATTTTATTGGGATGTTCACATGCCTGATAAAGGGTAGGGCTCTGTCCATCAAAACTCTTGTGGTCATAGCGTGGTTACAGCTGCGATGGGAAAAGTAGTTTCCAAACTACCCAATATGAGTTTTAGTGCTTCCTGTAGTCTTCCATCCAGCTTCTTCAGGTCAGATTCTTAAACAACGTTGGGTCTTATCTTCATTGTTGTTAACCTAGGTCGAAGGACACTGAGAGTATTTGGGAGAGTTCATTCATAATCCCTGATCTTGCTTTCCAAAGATACCTGGAAGGTAAAACTTATGTATTTCCAAAGCGAAAGTGATTCTCTCTTGGCCAGCCTTGTGGGCTTGCTAGGAAAATGAATCATTGCCATAACCTTTAGCATCCATGTTATCATCTGACATTTCTTTGTACCTTTTAAGTGTTAAATACTCAGAGCTTTATATTTCAAAGTGGCCTGTATCATACTATGAAGAGCACTTTGTTTCATCTTAATCACCTTGAGAAAAATGACCCAAGGTACTACCCTTAGATGCTCATAGGCACTTTCCTCATAAGTCCTGTTATTCTAAATACTTAAAATTATGAACTAGTAAAAGATTATTTTACAACTTCTGTGAATAGCATCTCAGTTTACTGAAAGGCTTTTTTACATAACCATGGATTCTTTTTTTTTTTTTGTCTTTAGAGTTGACCTTCTGTTTTCTGAAGTTACTTTAAGGATCATGTTTCAGAAGGAAAACAAATCTGGCCTAGAAACCACTTCAGCGCCTGTTTATCCAGCATGCAGGGTGAGGACACTATTAGGCGTGAAAAAACAATTTCATGGGTATTAGGCTATAGTTCCAGGACTCACCTTCAAGGACTGAAAGTCTTAGGCTGCTGCTATGAGGATGTCAATGCCAGTGTCCCTGGGGAAGAGGCTAGATTGAATATTGCTGAATTTGTTTTCTGAATAAATATTTAGAAACAGCCACCCTTCACTTTTCATCTTTTTGCCTGCACACCTGATTAAACATTTATAAAAATAACTGCAAAGTGAAATTATCACCACAATGAGGACCAGATGCAATTGTACCTCCTGGAGAAGAGAGTGAAGTGGATGTGGAAGAAAAGCATGCAGGGATGATCAGGAAGGGAGGACACGTGGGGGCGATGAGAGATGTGTCTCAGCAGAAGGCTGGGGAGGTCATTCTGGAACCATTCCTGTCTCTCGACCAGGCCTGGCAGGCTCAGGCTGAGCCAAGAACTCATAAATACCTCTAGTAAGTGAGTTAATCATTTAATAAATACGGAAACTATGCATGGGCCTCAAGGTTAAAGGTGAATGGGCAGGGTTTCAAAAACAATTTCATTAAGTAGACAATAATAGACTACAACTAATAGCTCATGTTCCCACATTAAAACAAAAAACTGGTTCAAATGAACTAATGCACCCTGGGTTCAAAATAATAAAAATATATTGGAAGACTGAGAAAAACTGAAACATTAAGATATAAGTAAAAGAACCATATGATATGCAGCATAGAGCAAATATTGGAAAGTTACTTGGGTATATATTAATCTTGCTGAATAGAGATAGTTGTTCTATGAGGTCAGGACCTTGTCTTCATCTTTCTGTTCCTCACAGCGTGTGTGATTAAGTTGAATCCAATACATCGGAATTCAATTCAATTCAATGTAACTCTGGCATTGTGGTTATGCATTGTGTATTCAGAAAAAAAATCAATAAAATTGTTTATAGTATCAATAATTCTTTACATTGGATTTAATTTACCTGCACCTCCAAATTGAGAAAAAGGAAATGATACACTCATTATTTAATAAGGTTAAAGTGTATGTATTAAGCAACTAGAAGAAATCCAGCTGTGATGTTTCACCCAACAAAGTCAAGTGGACTGAAAATAAAGAATTGCTAACAGCAGTAAAAACATCAAAACACTCAGGAGAGATTTTGTTCTAAGTGTTTTACATGTTAATCATCATAAAATCCTATACGGTAGGAACTGTTATTAACCTCATTTTACAGAGAAAGAAACGGAAGCACAGAGAGGCCACATTACTTGTGCAAAGTCCTACAACTTAGGCTCCAAATCTCTGCTGTGGACTACTGCGTGACTGTACTGTGAAATGGGATGGAATAAAGGTAGAAGCAAAATACCATGAAATTACAAGATAGGGAGTATTTCATCTGACAAATTCAAGGAGGCCTTTATAAAAGAGGTGCCATGGAAGTTGGAAGAATAGGTTAAATTTCAGCAGGTGGTGAAGAAAGCATGTCTTTAAAACAATTGTGGACTTAGAGGAATAGAGGAAATAAAGGAGGATATTTCCGAAGAAAGAAAGGAATGAGAAAGAATATGGAGAAAGGGAAGCTCAAGGCTATTTGGGGAAACAGTGGATAAGGCAGTTTGGCTGAAGAAGTTATATGTATTGCTGATGCAGCACACCACCTGAGAAAGGTATGGACGAGGGAGGTATAAACTTGGCTCCTTAAGGCAGTAGAGGCAATGGGAAGCTGTTGAAAACTGTTCAGCTAGGAAGTGACATGAGTAGAAAACTTTCATGGCTGCCTCTCTATCAAACATTAGCCTCAAAACTTGGAAATCCATCCTGCCTGATCACTGAGTTTAGCTGGAAGTCAAGGCCAAATAGTATGAATTTCAAAAGACTCAGATCTTAGCTGTACAATTAGGCTATGTTGTTTGCTTTCTTTTTTATGTGAAAGCACTATTGTAGTTTCTAATACATTGATAATTGTTTTTGATGATCAAAACATATGAAAATATTCCTGTCCTTATGGAGCATAGTTGGAGAAGATGCATATACAAGATAAAGTAGGTATAGCAAGGCATGGTGGCGTGCACCCACTCCCAGCTACTTAGGAGACTGAGGTGGGAGGATTGCTTGAGTCTGGGAGGTTGAGGCTGCAGTGAGCCATGATCACACCACTGCACTTCAGATTGAGTGGTAGAGCAAGATCCTGTCTCAAAATGAAAAAAAGATAAAATAGGTAAAAAGAATATAATTAAATATCAGTTAAATAAATTACATATTAAATATTAAATAAATAAATATTCCTTAAAGAATATTAATAAATATTCTACAATAATATTATAATCAATAATACTATTAAAAAGAATATATAAATTGTAGTGATGAAAGGAAAAAAATAAGGGAAGAGGGACAAAAAGGGTGGGCATGTTGAAATTTAGATGTGATTTCAGGAAAAGCTTCTCTAACAAAGTGACCTTCAAGTAAAGAGTTGAAGGAGTTGAGAAGGAATTGTGTGAATATTTAGGAGAAGAGCATTCTGGGAAGAGGAAAGAGGCAAGTGCAAAGGCCCTGGGGTGGAGGCATGCCTGGAATATCTGACGACGGAGGCCAAGAGGCTGGAGTAGAGAGAATAAGGGTGTTAGTAAGTGGGATACAGTGAGTGACAGGCAGATCACATAGGCCACACAGGGCACAAGGGCACAGCTTTTACAGCTACTGTGGTTATGGAGCAGAGGATTAATATGATCTGACTGATATTTTAATTGGATCAGTTGGCTAATATGTTAAGAATGGGCTGTGAGGATAAGGGTGGGGTAGGAAGCAAAGTCAGGAAGCAGGATACTTGTTAAAAGTAGGGTGGTAGCAATGGAGGTGGTATTAAATTCTGAATATTTTTTGAAGATAGAGCCTATAGAATTTTCTAATAGATAAGACGTGGAGTGTAAGAGGAAGAGAGAAGTCAAGAACAGCACTATGGATTTTTGCCTGCTTGCCTGGATTATGGGAGGATTATGGGAGGAGCTGTATTTTTTGGTAGTGGTGGAGGGAGAGTTATCAAGGGCTCAGTTTTGGATTGGATTAGTTGGAGATGTCTATTGGACATTCCAGTAGACATTTCAGATAGGAAGGCTGATGTAAGATCTGGAGTTCAGGAAAGGGATTTAGGCTAGAGACACACATACTGGTGTTGTAGCACATGGATGGTATTAAAGCCATAACCTGGATGAGATCACCCAGGGAGTGAGTGTCCATAGGAATGAGGAGGCCCAAGTACTGATCTATGTGCGCTGAACAATCAGGGATTGGAAGGATGAGGACAGCCAGCAGAAGAAGCTGAGAAGGAATGACCAGGGAGGTAGGAGGAAAACCAAGTGAGTGTGACCTCCTAAAAGTCAAGAGAAGAAAAGGTTTCAAGGAGAAGAAAGTTATCACCTGGGTCAAATGTTGCTGATGGGGTGAGTTAGATGGGACCAAACTTAGCAACACGGAGGCCATCATGACATGGAAAAGAGCAGCCAAGGTCGAAAGGAGAGAGTGTAGCTGTGTTGAGAGGCTGACCTTTTAGCAATATCATTCTCTTGGCTGAGCATCTTCTTAGGTGAGTGCCTGGTGGAGAAAAAGCCCCTTTTAAAAGAGCACTTCCAGGGAGCTCTGCCCTTGCCTGGCTTTCACGATGTGTTCGTTTGTGGATTTAAGTGTTTTCTTGCCAGTAAATTCATTGACTGAACCCTCCTTTGGGCCAAGGCATGGTTCTAGATGTTGTGCTGGTGAGGGTAGAGGAAATTCAGAGAAATAGAAGACGTTATGCCAGTGGTCGCTATAGTGCCCATCACACTGCCCCTTCCCTCACTTCTGGAAACATGTGTCTCTGAGGTTAAGATGTGGCTAAGGCTACCTTACCGCCAACCAAGAGCAGGCAAGTGACCTAGGTCTGGCTAAACAGAATGGCACCTGCCACAGTGAATGGTTCAAGGACCACGCAGCCACCATCTCACCAAAAAGTTCCACCCTCTTGTCCAATGGTGTGCCTGGCTTGGGGAGTTGTGGGGTGAGTGGGGTGAGTGGGCTGGAATGGGGAGAAGTCTTCGGCTCCCCCTAGAGGCCAAAAACTGTCAATGCACACGAGCCAGGAGGCTGGGTGGCTTCCGGAGGGCAAATGGCAGGCTCCATTCCCTCGAGGAGTGGGCAGTTGTTACCGCGGGGAGGTCCCTGGCAGAAGGGCAAGTCACATGGGGAACCTCCCTTTCCGACTGGCTCCCAACAGCTGACTCAGTAAGTACTTCACTGGAGCGACCTCAAGAGCGGCCTGGCTGTTCTGCATTATCAGCATCCACTACAAAGCCACATGATAAATGACGGCCTGTTTCCTCGCTTCTGTTTGTAAGGGCATCACAAAAGGACATCACACTCAACAGACGCGCTGGGCCAGCTCTCCCCCTGCCCGCAGCCTCCACCCCGCCACAAGGCGCTCCCCAGTGTGTGATTGATCACGGGGTTGGCACAACTCCAGCCCTCGCTGCAGGGAGAGGAAGGCTGGGCAGTGGGGATTAAAGGGGATGGAAAAGTTAAAAGTGAGAATTTTTATTTTTGCAATGTGCTCCTCTGCTAACCATTAGTTCGAAGCTTCCTGAATGGAAACAAATCAGGAAATAGCAGTGGGACTAATAAACTCTTACTGGGGAACAGCTGGGGATAGCATCGGGGATCATGAATAATACCACTATTGTATGGGACCTTGGGCCATACGTGAACTTGGCTAATATTCATGTTTCTCCCAATATCCGCATAGTAGTCCCACAGTTTATTTTTCTGGACAATGAAAGTGTAATTCCGGCTGCGCACAGTGGTTCATGCCTATAATCCCAGCCTTTGGGAGGCCAAGGTAGGAGGATAGCTTCAGCCCAGGAGTTCAACACCAGCCTGGGCATCCTAAGAAGACCCCCATCTTTATTTTTTTAAAAAGGAAGTGCAATTCCAAAGGTTAAGTGACTTGTCCAAAGTCATACACAATGAATCAAGACAGAGCAAACACTTGAAATTGTGTTCTTGCAATATAGTTTCTTCATCCCTCCAAGCAGGGTGTTCACTTTGTGCTTGGTTCTCCTGGCTGTGTCCTCCTGTTACCCCTTCTGCCAGGGGAAATCCAGCTCATTGTAGTCTCAGCTCACATGGCTGACCATATTACTTCTTGACGGTAAGCCCTAGAACCCCATTGCTTTCTCAGGTGATTGACCTGATCAACCTGATACTGCCTTAAGCAAAAGCACATCAGACCTTAAAATATTGTACCGTTGTCTTTTATTCTCTTCTCCTTCTCTTTGTGGTAGGGACTTTTGTTATCTTGATCTTCCAATTAAAAACTTTGTTTTTCACATTGATTTTAGCTTCTCTTTTTGTTCTGTCACTCATGCATTTGTTCATCAAATGAATTTATGAAGCATCAATGTTTACTGAGCACTTACTATGTGCCAGGTGCCATGCTAAGTTCTGGAAGTACAGTGGCCCAATTTAGTCTGGGGGATTAGAAAATCTTTCCCTGAGGAGGACTGACTAAGCTGGGACTTGAAGAGTGAGTAGGATTTAGCCAGGTGAAGAGAGGGCCAGAAGAGTATTGCAAGGCAGCAGATGTATACATTTAAGCAGTAAAAGGCAGGGCCCCTTAGAGAAATTTTTATGCCTTCAGTAAGAAAACAGGGGACTCAGAAAAATACAGCTCTAGAGGAAGGAAGGCTGCTGGGGAGTGTTGACTGTCTCCCAAGAACACTGGTGCATTAGTCCATTCTCACACTGCTATAAAGAACTGCCCGAGACTGGGTAATTTGTAAAGGAAAGAGGCTTAATTGACTCACAGTTAAGCATGGCTGGGGAGGCCTCCGGAAACTTACAATCATGGCACAAGGTGAAGGGGAAGCAAAGCACCTTCTTCACAAGGTGGTGGGAAGGAGCAGCGCTGAACTAGGGGGAAAAGCCCCTTATAAAACCATCAGGTCTTGTGAGAACTCACTCAGTGTCACGAGAACAGCATGGAGGTAACCACTCCCATGATTCAACTACCTCCCGTTGGGTCCCTCCCACCACAAGTGGGGATTTGGGGAACTACAATTCAAGGTGAGATTTGGCGGGGGACACAGCCAAACTGTATCAACTGGGAAGCTATGAGGGTTGTAAATACACAAGCTTCTAGCTCACCCTCTCTTATTCTAGAACTTTAATGGCTATGAGAGAGAAAGCCAAATGTGTTTTAAAAAAATCACCTGAATACCAGGTGTGTTTTTTCAAAACACCCCCTTCCCCAAGAGGAAGAGGTAGATGTGACTCTGCCTCTTTAACAATGGGGTGTTAATTCACAGATGATTACAGTAAATTCATCAACCCCATGGAGGGAGGGGAGGGTCAGTTCTGTGAGGTGTTGGTCATCATTTAGCTAGATCTAATTTCTAGAGTGGCCCTGAACAGAAAATGGTTAAGGGAACTCCAGGGACCAAGGTGATCAAGAGAAGGGCATTAGGCGACAAGCAAAGTCAGGAAGGAGCAATTCAGTCTGAAAGTTCTGTGAGCCAAGGCCAGATTCCAGGAGAGCTTCAGAAGGCACTGAGCCATACTTGTAACTGTAAGGGGATTCAAAACACACGGGGATGGGGCCCCTTGTCTCCAACTGATTTGTCTTGGGTGTGCCCTTTGGATTCCAGGTCTCATTCTCCACTCAGAGAGTGGAATCTTGGAAGCTGTTTCCTTTTGTTGAGCCTTTAACCTTTCCTTTCACTCCGGCTCACCCCAATTCCAAAAGCTGCCCGTTTTTTCATCAAAGAAACCATTTCATCATTGCTCCTTCTGCTTCAAAGTCATTCTCTCTGCTACCCACAGAGAATAACTAACTGCTGCCTTGTCTCAGACCTTCCTGACAGTGAGAGAGACACCAGATCTTGCTGTCAACAAATTATCATGGTCCTGCCTCAGGGCCTTTGCTCAGGCTGCTGTGCCAGCCTGGAAACTTTATCAACATATCTGCCTAGCTACCACCTTCATAGTAAACCTGTGCTCAAATTTTACCTTCTTCCTAAGGCCTTCTCTATTATATTTGATACCTTACTTGCCCAATCCCCCTACTCCACTTTACTTTTTCTTTTTTTATATGCCTATCTTATAGCATATAATCTAACTTGTTTGCTATGTTTATTGTTTATTTCACCTAACTAGACTAGAAAGTCACTGAGGGCATGGGTGTGACCCCAGAGCATAGAGTAGTGCCTGGCTGCTGATTAAGTATCCATTGAGGGATGAATACTCTTTCAGCCAGATAATGCATTACCTTCCCTATGATTACCTTTACGCTTATTGGCAGTGGATGCTGATATCATCAAGGTGCACTGTGTTATGTGGAGGTATCATCTCTGCTCCAGTGTCCTCCGAAGTATTCTTGATATTCAGTACGTTCCTCTTGGACACATAGGAATAAAACAAAGGATAAATAATTAATCTCTGATAAGCATCAAGGATTAAAGAGAAAAGGGTTGATGCCAATAGGCAGATTTGTAAACAAATGCTTTTTAAGTGGGGGTAGATTTCTGAGCCCTGAGAACTGTCCCTTGGTATGCACTCTCATGAAGTCAGAAGGTGGCAAGCCAGCAAACATGGACCACACTGCAATCAACAAGGTCAGCAAAGAATTTACATGCAGGAAATAATCTATTTTTAATATTGCAATTGCTTTCCTGTTTTCCTTTATTCCAAATGTTACCACAGGAGCCCAATTCCAAGAGTTTTGTTTGAATGCTTTCCTCTCCTATTTTTCTTTTTTAAATTTGGATGCGACCTTGTATTTCCAGAGAGCAAATGTTCTCTTGTTATTTTAAGAAAACCAGGAGGCTGGGTCATCTGTCAGGCTGAACAATGCTGGACGGATCTAAAGTGTTGGGGTCCCAAGGGTGGTGATTCTAAGTGGGAAGGCTGAGAGTGAGCTCCCTCTGGGGAAATGTAAAGGATATGCAACAAGCAAAGGGTTGAATTTGTGCTGGGTGAACCAACCCAGAGAAGCAGGAGATGTGTTGCCAAGCTGGCAGAACTTGCAGTGAGTATCCAATAGTCTAGCCCTCACCCCACTCCTACCTCACCACATCCCTGTGGAGTTGAAGAAAGACATTCCTTTCATGCCCAAAGCAGTCCAAGCCCCTCCTAGATTTTTCTGGCTAATTATCTGTTCTTCAACTGAGGTTTTGTAGACCTTGTATTTTCCGAGCACTGAGATTGCAAAGTTTTGGCAACTGTTTGATGATCACTCAGTGATGAAACCTGTTTGCTTTATCTTTTGATGATTAGCCCTTTGCAGTGCCATGGTTGGCAAAGGCTGGGAGGGAACAGAAGCAAACGTGGTCAAGAGATTTCCTGAACATAAATTATTTCTTGTAATACAATTAACATGGAGCTACTTCTTGGCCTGGCTAATGCAAAGTTCACTGCGTCCCAAAGCCCAAGGCTTGTCCTCACCTCGGTGTGGCTGAAGGAGTGGAGTTGAGTTGATGGATTCTTGATCCTTCTTGGAGTCTAATCCCTCATCTTCAAATGGCCTCCTGGGCCCCAGGTTATGCACCATTTCAGCTCTGTGGCAGCAGTCCCAAGAAAGGCACTTCCCGCTCTGGGAAGCAGCCCCTGGACTTCCTGCCTTAACCTTGCAGATGTTTCCGTAATTTCTCCTGGAAGTCTGGTGCCCCTGCGAGCCCTAGATTCTTGCCTGCAACCTCTTTCTGTGTCTCGTGTTTGGCTTCTCTAAGTCATATTCAGATGCCCAGGTTGGGTCCCTCTTTGCCAGTGGCTGGCTCTACCTATTTTTCTAGTGATTTTGGCAGACTCCTGAGAGGAAAGGTTTCATAGAACAGAAGGACTTTAAGCGCACTCCTCTTTCACGAAGGCCAGGATTAGCATAGTAACTCAGATAGGAGTGACTGCTGGGTACCCGACCCGAACTTTTCATATTCAAAATTATTTCGCACATTAACTGATTAATCCAAGTGGAGTTGAACAGTAAGCAACACTATCCTCTACTAGAAGAGAGAACCTGCTGAGGTTAAATAATTCATCACTGGTCAGGGCAGAAGCCCAGGGAAGTGATCTCACTACCAGTAGCATCTCCAGAGCAGGAGTTATGTTTTAGGAAAACAAAGCCTCCCACCTTCTAAGAACCAAGCATACAACCCCTTGTTCTAGTCACTTAGCACTGTTATCTCAGGTATCCACGTACCTTCAAAATATTATTAGTTGAGCCATAATTGGCCTATTAATATCACATACTTTGTTATACAAAGAATATATAGAAAATATATATAATAAAATACAAATTTAAAATTAAATAGCAGCACCAGATAAATGAAATTAGAACAAGTGCAGAAGGGAGATGAGAAAACCCAAAAGATCTTACACACTTGCAACGACTGAACAGTAAATTTGCCTCAGAGCTTCCTCATGGTCAAAGCAGAGAAGGAAACATGGTCATTTATTATGCACAAATGGAAAAATAGCTTTTCCTCAGCAAATGGCGTATTTTGCTTTCAGTTCTGAAGGAGGTGTCTCACTAAGGGTTTTAGCAAATGAAGTAAGGATTTTTATACAGTTATCTACTTCATAATAATTCTATTAAGTGAAACCTTGGGTAGGTTATGGAACCTTTCGGAACAGTGGTTTGCCATTGTGCCCATCCACTTTAGGGAATCCATCACCCATGCCTCAGCAGAGCTGAAGCTGATTTGGTTTGATGTATGTATCCAAAGACTTCATGTGTGAAGCACATGTGTGGTAGGTTTTCTGGGAATATAAGATTTAAAATATATATATGGCTTTTGTTCCTTGGGTCCACAGCTCAGCAATGGGGAAAGAAATACACAAATAATAGTGTATACATTATACAAAGTAGCTTATTGTCTTAGTTGGTGAAGGTTGCTATAATAGAATGCCATAGATTGAGTGGCTTAAACAACAGAAATTGATTTCCCATAGTTGTGGAGGCTGGGAAGTTCAAGATTAAGGTACCAGCTTATTTGGTTCCTGGTGATGGCCTTCTTCCTGATTTGTAGGTGGCTGTCTTCTCATTGTGTTTCACATGGTGGAGAACAGAGAGAGGAAGCAAGTTCTTGGGTGTCTCCTCATAAGGGCACTAATCCCATTCATAAGGGCTCCTCCTTCATGTGCTAATCACCTTCCATCCAAAGGCCCCACCTCCTACTACTATCAGCTTGGAGGTTAGGATTTCAACATATGAATTTGAGAACACAAAAATTTATCCCTAACACTTGTGTTTAATTTCACTATGTGTTTAATGATCAAAGGGCTGCAAGGTATCCTTGTGATATAACTGTGTTATGAGGCTGGGCCTACATGTCTCTGAAATTACTCAGGAATGAAACAGCTACAGATCCCAGGATTCTTTCTTACTAACTTGGTGAGATTTATGCCAATCCCTAACCCGACCTCTCTAGCCAGGTGCTCAGAGCTCCCTGTAGGCAGACCTGGGCCACATGCCCACGCTGGGGGTCTGGGTATGCTCCATTAAACCACAGAAAGTGTGACAAGGGAAGTGCAATTGTCACAGGGAAGATGTGGGTTCTGTTACCAAAATAAGGGCTTCCGGGAAGCCCAAAGCCACAAATGTCTACCACTTGTCTTTTTCCTTTTCAAACACAGTTTATATTTGCTAATCTGGATAATTTAGTTTCTTCTGAGATCCGCGTGACCCAGAATCAGTTACTATTTTTAGCTGAATTTGGGGAAGACACAGAGGACATATATCATTTACTTTTCTTATTATTGGGAGAGAAATAGTTAACTATAATGAAGCGGCAATTGTACTTCCTTTTCTGGCAAAAGCAGCTTAATTTATAAAATGTTCCCTATCACCTGGCTGCTGTTACCAAGGGAGCTTGGTGGAAACCTTCCAGCACTTGTGTAATTCCTTAAATCCTGCACTATATTAGCCACCAAACCCTTCTTGGGTCACTTGACCCCAAAGAGCAAGACTGAATAAAAAACATATACACTAAAAGACTTACTGTGAAAAATTCATCAGCTCTTGATATGAGTTATGGCATAGGACCAAGGAACACTTTCACATGTATACAGGGTAGGGGGGAGCCCTCTTATGAATATGCAGTGAACCCAAGGGAACCTGGAGACTGCATCTTTGACATAAATTATTTTCTTCTCCCAACATGGATTAGATGTTCACTCGCACTCAGTTTCATACTGCAAGTGTGAGAGGATAGGCGGCTTGACGAAACTCCTCAGAGATCTGTCTCTCTATTCAGAACACATGGTAATGTGTTGAATATTTGTACAAGTCACGGGAATGTACGAGTAGTGGCACAAGCAATGTGAAGTGAAGAACCATCTTCAAATATCATTTTTTTCCAAAGCCAGTTTTCTCCACTGCATATGTAATATGTCATTATTGAAACACATACTTGAGATGTGTTTACATATATTCAGAACAGACTTACCTGCCCAATTTTATAGTAGTCTAGAAATCCCTTTTCCCCCCAAGATCCACTTGAAAAATATTCCCTAAGGTATCCCTTTTGAATCTCAAATTCAACATGTCTAAAAGATCTCAGAATCATCTCTTCTCTCCTCATTCCCTTTTCTCTAACTGTGTATCAATCTTCTTGTTTATCAATCTGTCTTCCTTTCAATAAGTGTCTACTGAGCTCCTTCTGTGCAGCCATTACTAGGCAAGGCAACAGGTATATGATGAGGAGAAATAGCAGGCACTGTCCCTGCTTATGAAGGTTCCTACCTGATAGAGGAGACAGTTGTTACGCAAACAATCATAGACATAAATGAGAAAGTATAAACATACCAAGATCTAAAAGGAGGAGTAAGCCCAGTTGATCTTTCCCTCATAATTACGCCTGAGTCTATTCCTTCTTCTCCTTCACCATGGCCAAAAGCCTTGGTCATTTCACATCTATATCACACCAAAGACCCTCTGCTCTACTCAGCACAATGTAAGTACTCATCATTGCCAATACACCTTGTACCTTTTTGCTTGAGTATCTTGTTCTTTGAATTGTTTTTCCTATTTGACCCACTCAGCATCATTATCTATCCAAATTCTACCAGTCTGTAAGACTCAGTAGAAGTGTGACCCCTTCTTTGAATCTGTCCTGTTATCTCCAGTGAGAATGGATCCTCTACCTCCTGCCAAGAAGGATTTTTTTTTGTCCTCATCTTTGGTGGCATTTCTTACATACTATGGTCATTGGTGTGCATCTTCTGCCCTGTTCATTTATAAGTACCTGAAGGGCAAGGACTCAATGTAGCAGTCATCTGTGATTCTTTTGGATGTGTCAGCACCTGAAGTTCCTTCCTACATTTAAAAAAATGAGTCTCTGTTGGAGATCCAAATCACCTCTTTCTTGTGGAAGCTTCCAGACCTTCATATTCCCAGTCTTCCTTGTAGTTAGGGTGTGGATGTGTGACTTATATTTTCCCAAACAGATGGCCCAAGTTAGGTTTTGAATGGAGAGCTAATGTTGCAAAGCAGCAAGGACTCTCTGGTGAGCTACTCAATATCCTTTTATAAACCCTTTTTCTGCTTACCTCAGTTTCTTAGTCTATACATATTGCTGTAATAAAATATGTTATTTTAGACTGGGTAATTTATAAGTAATAGAAATGTATTTCTCACAGTTCTGGAGGCTGGCAAGTCCAAGATCAAGGCACCAGCAGGTTCAGTGTCTGGTGAGGTCCCCGTCTTTTCTTCTAAAATGGCACCATGGACACTGCTTCCTCCACAGGGGAGGAATGCTGTGTCTTTGCCCACTCAAGCCCTTTTATAAGGCACCAATAGGGGATGAATTTCTCATGACCTAATAACCTTCTAAAGTCCCCATTTCTTAATACTGTTGCATTAGGGATTATGTTTCAACATGAATTTTGGAACGACTCGAACATTCAAATCACAGCACTCAGTCAGTCTATTTTAGTTTCCAAAGATACTAGCACAGAAGCTCAATCATTGAAGGAACTTCATAAATATTTGTGGAGTGAATACATTAGTGAATTTATTATTGATAGCTATAAGAGCATCTCTAAGATTGGGTTTCCTCATCCATAAGTAAGTTAGTAATTCCTACTCCAAAAGAATGCTGCAAGGATTGAATGAAACAATGTATGCACAGTAACTAGCACATAGTAAATAACCAGTAAAGGGTAGTCATTATTGGTAGAAATAGGGATCTGATGATGGTGATAAGAAAAATCAATGAAAAATTGATGAGTTAATAAATCAATGAATGCCCCACGCTTGCAACAGAAGAAGAGAGTCCTTCCCTGAGTGACAGATGGAAGGGTCTCTCTCTCAGGGACGTATCACCTCGTCTTCTAAACTTGCTTCATATAACCGATATTCAAACATTGGTTGCCTTTGTGTTTCCATGAAATCTGGAGGTTGTATGTATGGGCTTGTCACCTAGATGGACCAGTAAATGGAACTCTGTGCGAACAGCTCACTTGAGAGTGCACACTTTTTGCAACATTACTTGAACTTGAGATTCTCAGGAAGAGCCAGCATTTGATGCAGGAGTCCAACATCAGATAAAACAAGGTTAAAATACTCTTGACACCAAATCCTGAGCTAAAAAGAGAAGTTTTTCAAAGAACTGGAGCACCCCTTGCAGGACAATAAAGGAACTTGAAGAATAAGAGTCGAAAATTCTCAGAACGGCAACTATGTACTCCAAGGAAGAGAAAGCAAGAGTTTAAGCAAATAGCAAGGAGAAAAAAGGCTCCCAGCTGGCTGGATAGTGAGGAGGCAGACACAGATGGATGCTCTGAAGCCAGCTGCTGAGACATAAAAGACAGGCTTAAAACTGTATGACATGGCAAGAAAGACCACTGGTCAAATGTTTGTCTGTTATACCTCTATCAAACATACGGTTCTATCTCTCATATTCTCATATCCAGAGCCTGAATTTTTGATGGTTTGTTCATCATGGATTTTTTCCATAGATTTCGATTTCTGCAACATATTTTATTACAATATTTGTCTTGATGGCAAGTTTTTTGGTGTCCTCTTAAATGTTGCTTCTCATTCACTTCACCCTGGTTCTGGTCTTGCCTATGCCATTGATCGTTGGGAAATACTCCCATATATGGTCACATTCACCCTCATAGCAACCCAACAGGTAGGTATCACTAGCTTCATTTTGTGGTGTAACAAACTGAGCAAACTGAGACAGATTAAGTGCCTGCCAAACTTTATGCAGTCAATTGAATAGTTTAACCTGTTCAAGTTGAACTTGAACACAGGCTACATTCTTTCCACCAAAGCATAGCTGCAGTCCAAGGCAATAATACAAAGACACTATAGGGAATCAGGTAAGAATGGAGTGAAATACATGAATAAAATTCATTTGAAGAAGTATTATAATTGAAATGGAGATCATGAGATGCTTAATGCAAGGTGACTGTAGGGGTCCGAGCAGTATTGCTTTCCATGGAGTATTTGATAGGTAACTCTCGAAAAGTTCGTTGAATCAAATATTTTCACTTTTCTTATTCAATATTCTTTGTTTCAAAGAAACACCTTTCTCAACAACTTATTTAAGCCATTGACTAGATTTGGCATGCAAACCAGTTCAATGTGTCAAAATCCTACTTGTGGCCGGGTGCGGTGGCTCATGCTTGTAATCCCAGCACTTTGGGAGGCCGAGGCGGGTGGATTACCTGAGGCCAGGGGTTCAAGATCAACCTGGCCAACATAGTGAAACCCCATCTCTACTGAAAATACAAAAAACGTTAGCTGGGCACGGGGGTGGGTGCCTGTAATCCCAGCTACTTGGGAGGCTGAGGCAAGAGAATCGCTTGAACCCAGAAGGCAGAGGTTGCAGTGAGTCGAGATTGCACCATTGCACTCCAGCCTGGGCAACAGGAACAAAACTCCATCTCAAAACAAAAAACAAAAAAAATCTACTTGTGCACTCCTGGTCCATCATAGCAACCTGCTTTAAGTATTCATTTCTTCCTTAGTTAAAACCAGGAATTAGTTTCCCTTGGATACACACCATCAAAGCCATTTTAAATTAAATTTCTGGGAAACTTGGCAGAATGCAGGAAGAAATATTTGATTAGCCAATCTTCATTAGAATGATATTCATAAGTTGTGTGGAAAAATTGTTTTCATTATTTAATGAAATAGCTCATTCTCTCTTATACGCTTATCCACAGAGAACTTTCTAAAGCATATAAACAATAATCTGAAAAAAAAAATCTCAAGACATTTGGGTTTTGGCCACAGGTAGAAATGCCCCCAGACAGCCCTTGCAATGCAATCTTTCGCACTAAGTATATTTAGGAAAGCAGAAGGCTCTCCCTTTGAAGAGCTTAGTTTGGAATTTAAAAAGTGCAGCCTTTCATTCAGGAGACTGGTGGATAAATATACGTCATAGAAGACCCACGAAAGGGAAAGCCTCATCAGCTTCTTCACGCATGTGGTTTTCGTCTGGGTTTCAGCGATGCTAAGAGAATTCAGATTTATACATGAATTCTATTTGTGTTGTTCAATTTTCAGTGCAGAGAGAACAGTCATTTATATGAAATGAATGCATGGAAAAAGTTGTTTCAAGAAAAATGGTTGTGATTGTGATATTCTCTGTAGATACCCCTGGGGAATTGGTTGTTATTAAATATTATTGAATAACATAGTTAAATGTTCCCAAAGGGAAAGTTTTATATAAATTAAATGTCCCCAATGAACTGTTCATTATTTATTTATTTGATACATATTGATGGTTTAGGAATGTTCTAGGAGCTGGGGATATAGCAGTGACTAAGGCAGGCCACATCCTTGTCCTCTTGAAGCTTACATTCTAAGGAAGAGACAGGCTGGTGTGGTTTAGATTTGTGTCCCCACCCAAATCTCATGTTGAATAGCAACATATATTGGAGGTAGGGCCTGGTGCTAGAGGATTGGATCATGGGGGTGGATTTCCCCCTTGCTGTTCTCATGATAGTGAGTGAGTTCTCTGGAGATCTGGTTGTTTAAAAGTGTGTGGCATCTCCCCCTCTCTCTCTTCCCTCCTACTCCAGCCATTTAAGATGTTCCTGGTTCTCCTTCACCTTCTGCCATGATCGAAAGTTTTCTAAGGCCTCCCCAATCTGTACAGCCTGCAGAATGGTGAGTCAACTAAACTTCTTTTCTTTATAAATTACCCAGTCTCTCATATTTCTTTACAGTAGTACAGGAACAAACTATTAATAGTACATGGACTATAAGAAAACAATTAATGGAATGATATAATTTCAGGTGAAACATGAAAAACATAAATCAGGGTTAGTGACAGAGATTGATGGGATGGTTAGTCAGACTATTGCAGCAGGGTATCCTGGGAAGATCTTTCTAAAAAGGTGACACTTGATCAGATACCTGGATAATATGAATGCTTAAGCTGTGTGAGAATCTGGAGGATGTCTTCCAAATGGAAGAATCTTTTAGAATGTGAACTCCAAGAGATGAGAAACTTGGTTGTGTTCACTGTTGCATCCTCATGTACTCTGCATTTGATACATCTTTGTTGAATTTTTGCTCATGCAAAGACCTTGTTGTGGGAATGATTAAACAGAGAAGCATGTTGGAGCTGAGGGAGCAGGGGAGGAGTCAAGTTGTAAAGTTGTCATTGTTCCCAGTGTCTTTACTAATAGAGCCTCTTTCAATCTCAAAACTGCCTGGTTTGGATAGGTAAATTATATGTCCACTTTCATAAAAGGCTATGGTAAGGAGTTTAGATGTAATTTGTGATGGGAAGTCAGTAGAAGACTTTGAGTAGGGGAGGGAGCAGTGTTATTTTCTCTGTTAAAAATAGATCTTTAGGGAGGTAAATATGTTATGGAGGTGGTGGTTGGGGAGTGTTAGGTAATAGTGGAAATGAGGTGACCAGTGAGGGGTAGGTAATTGCAATGATCCAGGTGAGAGATGATAGTGACATGGACTAGGGTGATAGCTGTGGAGGTAATAAAAGTGGGCAGAATGGGAATATAATTTAATATAAAGATGGTAATCTTGTTGAAGATTTTAATGTGTAGTAGTAGACAAAGAGAAACCAAAGAAAACTCCTAGGGTTCTGGAGACACTGTAGGAGACGCAATTATTGGACAATGAAGTAAATGAACCTTCTACTCTGGGCAGGTTAAATTTGAGATCCCCAGTGAATATTAAGGCAGAGACACTGAGGAAGAACTTGTATATGAGGGTTGGAGGCCTGGTAAGGATGTGGAATTAATCAGTATATAATTAATATTTAAAGCCATTGGACTGAATAGGATTTCCTAGGAACTGAATGAGGACTGGGTCTTGGAGCACTGCAGCATTTACAAAAAGCTTCTTTCATTCCTAAAGAAGCTATTGATATCTCAAAGGACATTGAGATATACGAGTAATTAGGAAATTAGTAGGAATAAATAAACACAAATGGGTCTTAGGTTAAAGTCAAACATCATAAGCCTAAAAAATTTATAATTAGAAAAAAGAATGTATTTTTTAAAGAAAGGAGAGAAGGAAAGAAAGAAAGGAGAAAAGAAGCACACAAGATAAAAATACAATCAATTGAAAACATAAAATAAGGCAGAAATAAGTTATAGTATTAAAATCATTATAATAAATACAAATGGTTTAATTGTATCAATATAAAGGGAGAATTTCAGAATAATAAAATATTGTAACAATATGTCTGTAAGAAACACACTGAAATAAATAGGATATCAAAAATTTGAAAATAAAAGGTTGTAATAAGCCATATTAGATAAAACATGAATCACATTAGATGGGATGGGATTATTAATACCTGATAAAACAGAATTCAAGGTAAAACATGTCATAAGAGACAAAGAGGATGTATCTTGGATAAAACAATATGGAGTAATAACATGTAAACATTAATAAACCATATAAATACCTATGAAGTAAACTATATAACCTCAAGAAATACCATGCAGCAACTTGAAAAGCTTTAGGGAGAATTACTAAGTCAACCATTATAATTGGAAGTGTTAACATTTCCCTTGCAAAAATCATAGATCAAATACACAACAAATAATCAGAGCTCTAGAATATGTGAATAATATAATTAATGACCTTTAAACATTGCATATGCATACACATAGACACACATTCTTTTTCTCCATTTAGTTAATACACAACAAAAGGAAAATATAGCTATTTGTAAGCACACATGGAACTTCTACAAAACTTTTAATTATCATTTTTTAATTTATAAAAATGTATGGGGTACATGTAAAAGTTGTTACATGTTTATAATGTATAGTGATCAAGTCAAGATATTCAGAGTATCTGTCACCCAAGTACAATACATTTTTGTTAACTATAATCACTCTACTCTGCTACCAAACATTGAATTTATTTTTTCTATGTAACTGTGTGTTTATACCTTTTAACTCACTTCTCTTCACTCTCCCCACTACATCCCACTCACCTTTCTCAGTCTCTGTCTTCTGTCTTTTTACTCTTTACTTCCATGTGGTACAATTTTTTAGTTCCCACATATAAGTGAGAACATGTGATATTCGTTTCTTTGTGCCTGACTTATTTCACTTAATATAATGACCTCCAGTTCCATCCACATTACTTCAAATGACATGATTTCATTCTTTTTATGGCTTGATAGTATTCCATCGTATACATATACACCTCATTTTTTTAATCCAACCATCTGTTGATGAATACTTAGGTTAATTTCATACCTTTGCTATTTTGAATAGTGTTGTAAACAAATAGGACAGTGCAGTTATCCCTTCCATATACTGATTTATTTTCCTTTGGGTAGATACTCAGTTGTGGGATTGCTGGATAGAAAGATAATTCTATGTTTAGTTTCTTGAGAAATCTCCATATTGTTTTCCAGAGTGGCTGTATTCCCATCAGCAGTGTCAGAATGTTCTCTTTTCTCTGCGTCCTCACCAACATCTGTTATTTTTTGTCTTTTAAATAAGTCATTCTGATTGGAGTAAGATGAATAGCTCATTGTGGTTTTGGTTTGCATGTCTCTGATGATTAGTGATGTTGAGTATTTTTTCAAATGTTGGCCATTTGAAAGTCTTCCTTTGAGAATTGTCTATTCATGTCCTTTTCCCTCTTTTTAATGGGATTTTTTTTCCTGTTGAATTCCTCATACATTCTGGATATTAGTCCTCTAATATTGGAAAATATTTGAAATGATTTTTTTCCCATTCAACAGGTTGTTTCTTCTATCTGTTGATTATTTCTTTTGCTGTGCAGAAGCATTTTAGCTTAATTACATCCCATTTCTCTGTTTTTGTTGCCTGGGCTTTTAAGGTCTTAGTCATAAATGTTTTGCCTCAACCAATGTTCAGAAGAGTTTTCCCTACGTTTTCTTTTCGTAGTTTTATAGTTTCAGGCCTGATGTTTAAGTCTTTAATCTATTTTGAGTTGATTTTTGTATATGTCACTAATAGGGATCCAGTCTGATTCTTCTGCATGTGGCTATCCCATTTTCCCAGCACCATTTATTGAAGAGGGTGTCCTTTCCCCAGTATAAGTCCTTGTTGCTTTTGTCCAAGATCAACTGGCTCTAAATATGTAGCTTTATTTCTGGGTTCTATATTCTGTTCCATTGATCTACGTGTCTATTTTATACCAATACCATACTGTTTTGGTTACTATAGCCTTCTAATATATTTTGAAGTCAGATAATGTGATGCCTCAAGCTTTGATCCTTTTTTATTAGTATTGCTATTGATATTAGGGCTATATTTTTGTTTCATATGCATTTTAGAATTGTCTTTTTCTAATTCTGTGAGGGATGATGTTAGTATTTTGGTAGGGATTGCATTGAATCTGTAGATTGCTTTGAGCAATATAATCATTTTAAGGATATTAATTCCTCTGATCCACAAGCATGAATATTTTTCCATTTGTTTGTGTCATCTTTAATTTCTTTCATCAGTGTTTTTGTAGTTTTTCTTGTAGAGGTCTTTCACCTCCTTGGTTAAATATATTCCTAGGTGTTTTAATTTTCTGTAGCTATTGTAAACAACATTGCCTTCTTGATTTCTTTCTCAGCCTGATCACTATTGATGTATTGAAACATTACTAATTCTTGTACATTGATTTTGTATCCTGCAACTTTGGTGAACTCATTTATCAAATCTAAGGGTTTTTTGGTAGAGTCTAGGTTTTTCTAGATATAAGATCACATTATGAGCAAAGAAGAACAATTAGACTTTGACTTTTTCACTTTGGATGCCTTTTATTTCTTTCTCTTGCCTGATTGCTACAGCTTGAACTTCTAGAACTATGTTGAATAGGAGTGCTGGAAGCAGACATTCTTGTTTTGTTCTTAGAGGAAATGCTTTCAACTTTTCCTCATTCAGTATAATGTTAGCCATGATTTTATCCTATATGGTCTTTATTATGTTGACAGATATTCCTTCTATGCCTAGTTTGTTCAGAGTTTTTATCATGAAGTGATGTTGAATTTTATCAAATGCTTTTTCTGTGTCCACTGAAATGATCATATGGTTTTTGTTTTTCTTTCTATAGATGGCATGTATCACATTTATTGAGTTGCATATGTTGACCCATTCTTGCATTCCTGGTATAAATCCTTCTTGATCATGATATATTATCTTTTTGATGTGCTATTGGATTCAGTTTGCTAGTATTTTGTTCAGAATTTTTGCATCTATGTTCATCAGGAATATTGGCTTGTAGTTTTCTTTTTTTGTTGTGTCCTTGTCTGGTTTCCGTATGAAGGTGATGCTGACTTTGTAGAATTAGTTAGGAAGAATTTCCTTGGATTTTTTTGGGATAATTTCAGGAGGATTGGGATTAGTTCTTTGTACATTTGGTAGAATTCAGCTGAGAATTCATCCAGTCCTGGGTTTTTCTATATTGGAAGACTTCTTATTACTGATTCAATCTCACTACTCATTATTGGTTCTTTCAGGTTTTTTATTTCTTCTTGATTCAGTCTTTGTAGATTGTATGTTTCCAGGAATTTGTTCATTTTCTCTAGGTTTTTAGTGTATAGTTGTTCACAGTACTCTCTGATAATCTTTTATGTTTCTGTGGTATCAATTTTAATGTCTTCTTTTCATTTCTGATTTTGTTTATTTGGATCTTCTGTCTTCTTGGTTAGTCTAGCTACCAGTTTATTTTGTTTACCTTTTCAAAGAACCAGCTTTTAGTTTTATTGATGCTTTGTATTATTTTTTAGTCTTTATTTCATTTAATTCTGCTCTGAACTTTATTATTTCTTTTATTCTGCTAATTTTGGGTTTGTCTTGTTCTTTTAAGTACATTGTTAAGTTGTTAATTTGTAATCTATCTACTTTCTTGATATAAAAATTTATTGGTATAAATTTCCCTGTTAGCACTGCTTTTACTCTATCCTACAGGTTTTGGTATGTTGTGTTTCCCTTTTCATTTGTTTCAAAAAGTGTTTTGATACTCATCTTAATTTCTTTGTTGACACAATTGTTGTTCATTAGTACATTGTGTAATTTTTAGGTATTTACATAGTTTCTAAAGTTTCTCTTTGTATTGATTTCTAGTTTTATTCCATGTAGTCTGAAAGATATTTGTTATAATTTTGATTTTAAAAAAACTGTTGACAATTGTTTTGTGGCCTAACATACAGTCTATCCTGAAGAGTGTTTTATCTGCTAATTAAAAAAAATGTATATTCTGCAGTTGTTGAACAGGATGTTCTGTAAATGTCTATCACATTCATTTGTTCTAAAGACTAGCTTAGATCCAATATTTGTTTTTTGATTTTCTCTTTAGATGATCTGTCTAATTCTCAGAATGAGGTGTTGAAGTCCTCCACTATTATTGTATTGTAGTCTATCTCTCTCTTTAGATCTAGTAATGTCTGCCTTATGAATCTGGATGCTCCAGTGTCGAATGCATTTTTATATCTACTAGCTGGATTGATCTCTTTATCATTATATAATGACCTCCTTTGTCTTTTTTTAAAACTATTTTTGACTTAAAGTCTGTTTTATCTGATTTATGTTAAGCTACTCCTGCTTGCTTTTGTTTTTTCATTTGCATAGAATATCTTTTTCCATCTCTTTACTTTTGTATATGTGTCTTTACTAGTAAGGTGGATTTCTCGTAAGCAAAAAATGAGTGGATCACTTAAAAAAATCCATATAGCCATTCTATAATTTTAAGTGGAATATTTAATCCATTTATATTCAAGGTTATTATACATATGTGAGGCTTTGTTCCTATCATATTGTTAATTATTTTCTGGTTGTTTTATATATTTTTTGCTCCTTTATTTTTCCCTTATTGTTTGCTGTTGTGGTTTGGTAGGTTTCTGTAGTGGTGGCATCATTTCAGTCTTCTTTCTTCTTATGGTTGCTTTACCAGTGAGTTTTATAGTTTCATGTGATGATTATAAATTTTCTCAGCATTTGCATGTTTGGGAAAGACTTTCTTTCTCCTTCATTTATGAGGAATAATTTTGCTGATATAGTATTCTTGGCTGACAGTATTTGTCTTTCCACACTAAATATATTTTCCCATTCTCTTCTGACTTTTGAGTTTCCGCTGAAAAATTCACTGTTACTCTGATGAGGTTTCCTTTATAGTTGACTAGATACATTTCTCTTGCTGTTTTTATGATTCAGTCTTTATCTATTACTTTAGACATTCTGACTATAATGTACCATGGAGAAGATCTTATTGCATCCTATCTACTTGGGGATTGCCAAGTTTCTGTATCTGGATGTCTAAATATTTTGCGAGACTTGGGCGGTTTTCATCTATTATTTCATGAAACAGTTTTTCTAATCCTTTTGTTCTCTCTTCCCTATTGAGGAATCCAATAATTCTTAAATTTAATTGCTTTATGCTGCCTCAAATGTTGTGAAAACTTTGTTCATTTTTTAAAAGTGGTTTTTTTTTTTAAATTTTTATCTGGATTGTTTCGAAAGACCTGTCTTCAAGTTCTGAGATTCTTTCTTCTTACCTATTTTGTTATTGCAGTTTTCAAATATATTTTTTATTTCCTTCAATGAATTCTTCGGTTCCAGAATTTTTTTTCTAATATTGTTCCCTTTGGTAAATTTCTCATCCATATCCTGAATTGTTTTTCTAATTTTCCTGCATTATTTTTTCAGAACTATCTTGTATCTATCTCATCAGCTTTCTTTAAAATCAGTAGTTTGTAATTTTTAATCTTGGTTTTCAAGAATTTCTTTTCCTTCCTAATCCTTCACCTACCTCCCTCCTCAAAGACTCGCCAGATCCTGTCCCTGAGCAACGGACCAGACTCTCGCTCCCTCTCTTCCTCTCGGCTGTCATCGCTCCTTCTTCTCTCTCTCTTTCTCTTCTTTCTTTCTTTCCTCTCTTTTCTTTCTTCCTTTCTTTCTTATTTCTTCTTCTTTAAGTCCTTACTTTTCATTTCTTTCGGGTCTTTCTTTCTTCTTCTCTTCTTCCTTCAGCTTCTCTTCTCCTTCCATCTCTTTCCTTTCCTTCCTTCCTTCCTTTCCTTCCTTCCTTCCTTCCTTCCTTCTCTCCTTCCATCCTTCCTTCCTTCTTTCCTTCCTCCATTCCTTCCTCCTTCTTCCTTCCTTCCCTTCCTTCCTTCCTTCCTTTCCTTCCTTCCTTTCCCTTCCTTCCTTTCCTTCCTTCCCTCCTCTCCTCCTTCCTTCCTTCTCCTTCCTCCTTCCCTTCCTCTCCTTCCTCCTCCCTCCCTCCCTCCAGCCCTCCTCCCTCACCCACCATCCCTCCCTTCCCTCCCCTCCTCCCTCCCTCTCTCCTCTCTCTCTTCTTTCTTTCTTCTTCTTTCTTTCTTTCTTTCTTTCTTTCTTCTTTTCTTTCTTTCTTTCTTTCTTTCTTTCTTTCTTTCTTTCTTTCTTTCTTTCTTTCTTTCTTTCTTTCTTTCTTTTCTTTCTTTCGACACAGTCTCACTCTGCCACCCAGTCTGGAGCACAGTGGTGTTATCTCAGCTCACTGCAGCCTATGCTTCTCGGGTTCAAGCGATTCCTGTGCCTCAGCATCCCAAGTAGCTGGAATTACAGTGTGTGCCACCATGTCTCACTAATTTTTGTACTTTTAATAGGGACACTGTTTAACCATGTTGGCCAGGCTGGTCTCAAACTCCTGACCTCAAGTGATCCACCTGCCTTGGCCTCCCAAAGTGCCAGGATTACAGGCATGAGCCACCATGCCCGGCCAAGAATTTTTTTTTGATTAATAACTACTGCTGCAAAATTATCGTGTTCTTTTAGAGGTGTAATATTTCCCTGGTTTTCAATGTTTCCTGTGTCCTTATCTTGTTATCTGTGCATCTGGTGACTGTAACAGTTACTTTTATTTTTAAATTTACTTTCATAGGGAAAAATCTTTCTCTAGAAGATGTTGTTGGTTGAGCACTTTGGCTTTGATTCTGTGATGTGTAGTAGTATAGTCTCCATATGATTTCTTTGGTTGTAAACAACATTAGTGGTATCTGTGATTTCCTTACTACGTTAGGGTGCAGTTATTAGTGGAGGCTGTGGCATAGTTGTGTTCGGGACTGGAATGTCAGGTGGGCCAGTCTTCAGGCCCTAGTCATAGCAGTGGTGGGGTGAGCATGTGTATCCTTGTACCCTACGGTGGTGCATGCTGACATATGTGTTGGTTTGTTTGCTATCTACAGGCCAATTCTTGAGCCTAAAGGTGGCTTTCTGGGATGCCAGTAGTAGCAGCAGTGGAGTGGGTGGATGAGTTGGTTCTTAGGCCTTGAGGTAGCCAGTGTGGCGTAGGCAATGGCAATAACTGTGCTAAGTTGGTTCTCTGGGTCCCAAGCAGTGTGTATTGGTTTTGGTGGTGGCTGCAGTGTGCTGGAATGACCAGTCGCTAGACCTGCATGTGGTGCTGACAGGTAGGTGTCAGCTGAGGTTGTAGTGATTGGGTATTTAGGCCAAACCTCAGGCCCTTGGGAGGAGTGTTAAGGTACTCAATATGGTGGATTGGGTTGAGAAATCCCCAGGACCCCAAGCTTTGAGCTTTAGAGTTGGGGATAAAGCTGGGTTGGGCAGACTTATGCTCAGGCCTCTAAATGAGAAGAGCGGGTGCCAGCCATGGTGAGCAGACGCATCCTCAGATCCCAGGTGGACCACTTGGGTGAGGGATGGTAGCAGCTGCGTTGAGTCCCTGACATTGTGAAGCCAGCCTCAGTGGCCACAGCCTAAAGCAGTGGGTAATATGCATCCCTCTCATGCCAAATTCTGATGAGGCATGGCCCCCGGTCATGGTGGTAGCCTGCACCTAGCTCACATCTCAGTCTGGCTGCAGGAGTTCCCACCCAACTTGCAATGAATCCCAGAAGCAACGTGGGCCCAGCTCACATCCCAGTCTCAGTCCTGATGGCACTTACTTCCCAGCACTGGCAGCTACAGCCCATATATTGCTTCCTTGTCAGCCCCAGGTGTGGGAGCCCATTCCCAGCTCATGTTGCAGTCCCAACAGCAACAGCCCAAGTTTCCAGTCCCAGTTCTGCTGGGCCCCAGGAAAGCAGGCAGTTTGTTAAAGGCTACTTAAAAATGACACCTTGCAATACCTGCATAGGTCTCAGAAAGTGTATAGGACACAGCATGAGCTCCCTCCCTGGAGCAGTTCTGTGTCACAGTCTTCCAGGAGCTCCCTTTGTTATTCTCAGTGGTTGGGAGGATCCAGGTGGCCAGATTTGCATAATTCCATGGTAGGGATGTGAGCTGCTGAAAGTCTCTCATGTAACCCTTTCCCCATGTAGGGAAGTCACTCCTGGCTCCCAGCTGATGCCAGTCAAACAGGCTGCCTCTCTTTCTTCTACTTACTTCTTCAGTGTTTCCTGTCACTTTTCTGTTGAATTCCGGTGTTCTTTCTTGGATAATGTATTTGAAGTGTGATTGTCTACACACTGTATTGGTTCTTCTAAGCGGAGGAGGAGCACCTGAAATGCTTCTAGTTAGCCATCTTGAAGCCCCTCCGTACTACAAACATTAATCATGCAAAGAAAACCTCAATAAATTCCAAATGATCAATATCATACACATTATCTGACTCTCTTCAATCAAATTAGAAACCAATAGCTAAAGAAACACTGCAGATATCTCACACGTCTATAAACTAGTAATCTCATATGTTAAAAATTCCATATGCCTAGACATTTGGGCTAAAATTAGCTCAACTTTCAAAAATCTTAAGGTAAACACGAAATACTTAGAAATGAATGAGCCATGAAAATAGTAGATGCCAAAATTTGTGAAAACAACTGAAGTAATACTTAGAAAAAGTGTTAGAGCTTTAAATACATTTAACAGGAAACAAGAGAAGTCGAAAGCAAATAAATTAAGCATAAACTTAAGATATTAGAAAGTTAAGAGGCTGAAAGCAAATAAATTATTAAACTTAAGAAGTTTGAAAAGACAAAGAACAAAGGATACATATAGTAAGGCTCAAGGCAGAAATCAATATAATAAAGAACAATAAAACATTGACATGAATCAAATGATGTCAGTTCTTTGAAAATATCAATGACAGATCTCTGAAAAGATTAATCACAAAGAAGAGAAAAAATACAAATAACCAGTTACAGAAAAGAAAAAGGGAAATTACTTTCAACACAAGAAATATTTACAGAATTAATGTTTTGAAAAACTATGTATTAATTTGACATTTTCAAAATAAGTATTGTTATTTGAAAACAGATGAAATGCACAATTTTTAGAAAAATATAAAATGCTAAAATTAGCACAAAAGGAAATGTAAACTTGAATTAACCGATAACAACTAAAGAAATTGTAGGCTGGGCATGGTGGCTCACGCTTGTAATCCTAGCACTTTGGGAAGCCTAGGCGGGCAGATTGCCTGAGCTCAGGAGTTCGAGGCCAGCCTGGGCAATATGGTGAAACCCAGTCTCTACTAAAATACAAAAAAATAATAATAATAAAATTAGCTGGGCATGGCGGCATGCGCTGCCCAGGAGGCAGAGCTTGCAGTGAGCAGAGATCAGAGATCATGCCACTGCACTCCAGCCTGGGTGACAGAACGAGGCTCCATCTCAAAAAAAAAAAAAAAAAAAAAAAGGAAAAAGAAAAGAAAAAGTAAAAAGAAATCGTAATGAAAAATCAAAGTTCTCCTTTTTTCTAAAGCCTCAGGCCAAGATGGTGTTATGGATGAATTCTACAAAATTTCAAATGCAAAGAAAAAGCTCTTAACATTTTTTGAGGGTTGTATAGTCTTGGTTCCAAAACCAATAGAAAGAGTACAAGAAAAGAAAATTATAGGCACAGTACACTTCACTTTTAAACACAGAAATGAAAATAAAACATTAGCAAGGCCAAATTAGTATGTCATAATAATGCATTTTCTTCATTTTTAACTTTCATGAATATATAGTAGGTGTATATATTTATAGGGTACATGACATGCTTTGATACATGCATGCAATGCGTAATAATCACATCATGTAAAATCAGATATCCTTCCCCTCAAGCATTTATCCTTTGTGTTATAAACAACCCAATTATATTCTTTTGGTTATTAAAAATATGTAATTACATTATTATTGAGTACAGTCATCCTGTTGTGCTATCAAATACTAGGTTTTATTCATTCATTATATATTTTTTGTACCCATTAACCTTTCCCAACTTCTTCCCACACCTCCACTGCCCTTCTCAGCCTCTGGTAACCATCCTTCTATGTCTCCATGAGTTCAATTGTTTTGATTTTTAGATCTCACAAATAAGTGAGAACATGTGATGTTTGTCTTTTTGTGCCTGGCTTATTTCATTTGACCTAATGACCTCCAGTTCCATCCATATTGTTGCAAATGATAGAATCTCATTCTTTTTTATGGCTGAGTAGTACTCTGTTATGTATAAGTTCCACATTTTTAAAAAATTCATTCATCTGTTGATGGACACTTAGGTTGATTGCTATGGCTGAGTAGCACTCTGTTATGTGTAAGTTCCACATTTTTTTTTAAATTCATTCATCTGTTGATGGACACTTAGGTTGATTGCTATTGTGAAGTGCTGCAACAAACATGGGAGTGCAGATATCTCTTTGATAAGCTGATTTTATTTCTTTTGAGTATACACCTAGCAGTAGGTTTGCTGGATCACATGGTAGCTCTATTTTTAGTTTTTTGAGGAACCTTCAAACTGTTCATCATAGTGGTTGTACTAATTTACATTACAATCAGTGATTGTCAGAGAAATACACATTTTGTGTGTGTTCTTCAATTTTTTTCATTAGTGTTTTACAGTTTTCATTGCAGAGATCTTTCACCTCTTTGTTAATTTTCATATACTTGTTTGCCATTTGTATATCTTCTTTTGAGAAATGTCTATTTAGGTCTTTGTTCTATTTTTAATGGGGTGATTTGAGCTCCTTATATATTCTGCTTATTAATCCCTTGTCAGACAGGTAGTTTACAAATATTTTCTCTCATTCTGTGGGTTGTCTCTGCACTTTGTGATTGTTTCCTTTGTGCAGAAGCTTTTAAACTTGATGTGATACCATTTATCCATTTTTGCTTTGGTTGCCTGTGCTTGTGGTATATTGCTTAAGAAATCTTTGCTCAGACCAGTGTCCTGTACAGTTTAGTTTCTTCAATGTTTTTGTGGAGTTGTTTCATAGTTTGAGGTCTTACATGTAAGTCTTTAATCCATTTTGATTTCATTTTTTGTATAAGGAAAGAGATAGTGACCAGGTTTCATTCATCTGCATGTGGATATACAGTTTTTCCAGTACCATTTATTGAAGAGATTGTCTTTTTCCCTAGTGTGTGTTCTTGGCAACTTTGTTGAAAATGAGTTTTACTGTAGGTGTGTAAATTTGTTTCTGGGTTCTCTCTTCTGTTCCAGTGGTCTATGTGTCTGTTTTTATGCCAGTACCATACTGTTTTGGTTACTGTAGCTCTGTGGTGTAATTTGAAGTCAGGTAATGCGATTCTTCCAATTTTGTTCTTTTTGCTCAGGATAGCTTTGGCTATTCTGGGTATTTTATGATTCCATATAAATTTCAGGATTGTTTTTTTCTACTGCTGTGAAGAATGCCTTTGATATTTTGATAGGGATTGCATTAAATCTGCAGATTGCTTTGGGTAGTATGGACATTTTAACATTATTGATTCTTCCAATCCATAAACATGGAAAGCTTTCCATTTTTTGTGTCTTCTTCTGTTTCTTTCATTAATGTTTTAGAGTTTTCTTTTCTTTTATTTTCTTTCTGAGATAGGGTCTCACTCTGTCACTCAGGCTGGAGGGCAGTGGCAAAATCTTGGCTCACTGCAACCTCTGTCTCCCAGACCCAAGTAATCCTCCCACCTCAGCCTCCTGAGTAGCTGAGATTACAGGCATGCACCACCATGCCTGGCTAATGATTTTTTTTCTTATATTTTTAGTAGAGACAGGGTTTTGCCATGCTGGCCAGGCTGGTCTCGAATTCCTGGCCTCAAGTGATCCACCCACCTTGGCCTCCCAAAGAGCTGAGATTATAAGCATGAGCCACCACACCCCACTTAGAGTTTTCATTGTAGACATCTTTTACTGTTTTGGTTAATTCCTAGGTATTTAATTTTGTTTGTGGTTATTATAAATGGGATTATTTTTTGATGTATTTTTTCAGATTGTTCACTATTGGCATATAGAAATGCTACTGATTTTGTATGTTTATTCTGTATCCTGCAACTTTACTGAATTTGTTTATCAGTTTTAATAGTTTTTTGGTGGAGTCTTTAGTTTTTTCTAAATATAAGATCATATCATCTGGAAAGAAGGATAATTTGACTTCTTCCTTTCAACTTGGATACTCTATTTCTCTCTCTTGTCTGATTGCTCTAATTAAGACTTCCAGTATTATGTTGAATAACAGTGATAAAAGTGGGCATCCTTCTCATGTTCCAGATCTAAGAGGAAAAGCTTTCAGTTATTCCCCATGTAATATGATACCAACTGTTGGTCTATCGTATGTGGCTTTTATTACATTAAGGTATGTTTCTTCTATACTCAGGTCTTTGAGGGTTTTTTTGTTTTGTTTTGTTTTGTTTGTTTGTTTTTTTAATCGTGAAGGGGTGTGGAACTTTATCAAATGTTTCTGCAGCATCAAGTGAAATGATTATATGAGTTTCGTCCTTCAGTGTGATGTGATGTATCACATTGATTGATTTGCATATGTTGAACCATCATTTTATCCCTGGGATAAATCTCACTTGGTTATGATGAATGATCTTTTTAATGTATTATTGAATTTCATTTGCTGGATATTTTGTTGAGGATTTTTGCATCAATATTCATCAGAGATATTGGCCTATAGTTTTCTTTCTTTGATGTGTCCTTGTCTGGTTTTGGTATCAGGGTAATACTAACCTTGTAGAATGAGTTTGGAAGTATTCCCTCTTACTCTATTTTTTGGAACAGTTTGAGTAGGCTCGGTATTACTTCTTTAAATGTTTAATAGAGTTCAACAGTGAAGCCATTGGGTCCTGGGGTTTTCTTTACTGGGAGATTTTTATTGTGGCTTTGAACTCATTACTTTTTATTGGTGTACTTAGGTTTTGAATTTCTTCATGGTTCAATCTTTGTAGGTTGTTGTGTCCAGGAATTTGTACATTTCTTCTAGATTTTCCAATTTATTGGCATATAGTTGCTCATAGTAGCTACTAATGATCCTTTGACTTTTGCAGTATCAGTTGTAATGTCTCCTTTTTCATCTCTGCTTTTATTTATTTGAGTCATCTCTCTTTTTTTCTTAGTCTAAGCTAAAGACTTGTCAATTTTGTTTATCTTTTCAAAAAACCAGCTTTCTGTTTCATTGATCCTTTTTATTTTGAGACACAGTCTCACTATGTTGTCCAAGCTGGAGTGCAGTAGCATGATCACAGCTCACTGAAGCCTTGACCTCCTGGGCTCAGGTGATCCTCCCACCTCATCCTCCTGAGTAGGTGGTCAGAGGTGTGTGTGTGCCACCACATCTGACTAATTTTTTGTACTCTTTGTAGAGATGGGTTTTTACCATGTTTCCTAGGCTGGTCTTAAACTTCTGAGCTCAAGCCATTCCCCTGCCTTGGCCTCCCAAAGTGCTATAATAAAATTACAGGCATGAGCCACTATGCCTGGCTGACATTTTGTATTATTTTCTTCATTTCAATTTCATTTATTTCTGCTCTGATCTTTATTTTCTCATTTCTTCTACTAATTTTTGGGTTTCGTTTGCTCTCACTTTTCTAGTTCTTTAAGATGTATCATTAGGTAATTTATTTAAAGTTTTTCTTCTTTTTTGATATAGGCATTTAAAGTTATAAATGTCCCTGTTAGTACTTCTTTTGATGTATCCTATAGGTTGTGTTTCTATTATCATTTGTTTAAAAAAAATGTCAATTTCCTTCTTAATTTCTTCATTGACACACTGGTCATTCAGGGGCATATTGTTTAATTTCTATGTGGTTGTACAGTTTCCAAAATTCCTCTTGTTATTAATTTGTGGTTTTATTCCATGCGGTCAGAGAAAATGCTTGATATTATTGCAATTTTTTTGAATATTTTAAGACTTATTTTGTGACCTAGCATATGGTCTATCCTTAAGAATGATCCACATGCTGAGAAGAAAAATGTATATCCTGCTGCCATTGGATGAAACATTCTGTAAATATCTATTAGGTCCATTTGTTCTATAGTGCACACGAAGTCTAATTTTTTTGTTGTTGATTTTCTCTCTGGGAGATCTGTCCAATGTGGAAAGTGAGGTGTTGAAGTTTTCAGCTATTATTTTGTTGGGGGTCAATCTCTTTTTTTTATCTCTAATAATTTTTGCTTTATAAATGTGGCTGCTGCAGTGCTGGATGCATATATGTTTACATTTATTATATTCTCTTGCTGAATGGATACTTTATCATTATATAATTACTTTCTTGGCTCTTCTTACAGTTTTTGTCTTGAAATTTGTTTTTTATAATGTAAGTATAGCTAATCCTGTTCTTTCTTGGGCTCAGTTTTCATGGAATATCTTTTTCCTTCCCTTTATTTTTCAGTCTATGTGTATCTTTCAGTCTATGTGTATCGTGTGTTCCTAGTAGGCAACAGATTACTACGTCCTGTTCTTTCATCCATTTAGCCACTTTGTTTCTTTTGATTGAAGAGTTTAGTCCATTTACATTCAATATTACTGTTGATAACATTGGACTTACTGCTGCCAGTTTGTGGTCTATTTTCTCATTGTTTTGCAGTCTTATTTTCCTTTTTTCCTTCCTGTCATTCTTAAAGTGAAGGTGATTTTCTCTGGTGATATGATTTAATTTCTTGCTTTTTAATTTTTTGTTTATCACTGTATGTTTTGCAATTTGAAGTTACCATGAGGGTTGAAAATACTATTTTACAGCCCATTATTTTAAGCTGGTAATAACTTAAAACTGATTGCATAAATAAGCAAACACACACACAAAAAGAATACTAAAGAAGGGATACACTTTAATTTTGTCCCCCTACTTTTTAACTTTTTGTTGTTTCTCTTTATGTCTTACTGTTCTGTCCATGCCTTGACAAATTGTTGTAGTTATTATTTTTTATTGGTTCATCATTTAATCTTTCTACTTAAGTTGATAGAAGTTTATACACCACAACTACAGTGTTATACTATTCTGTTTTTTTCTGTGTCCTTAATATTATCATTGAGGTTTGTACCTTCATATGATTTCTTCTTGCCCATTAATATCCTTTCATTTCAGATTGAAGAACTCCCTTTAGCATTTCTTGTAGGACAGGTGTGATGTTGATGAAATCCCTCAGTTTTTGTTGGTCTGGTAAGATCTTTATTTCTCCTTCGTGCTTAAAGGATATTTTTGCCAAATATACTATTCTAGGATGAAATATTTTTCTTTCAGCACTTTAAATATGTCATACCAGTTTCTCTTGGCCTGTAAGATTTCCACTGCAGTCTGCTGTTAGATGTATTGGAGTTCTATTGTATGTTATTTGTTTATTTTCTCTTGCCGTTTTTAGAATTCATTCTTTATCTCTTGCGGAGTTTAATTATTAAATGCCTTGAGGTAGTCTTTTTTGGGTTAAATATGCTTGATGTTCTATAACCTTCTTGTACTTAAATGTTGAAATCTTTCTCTAGGCTTGGGGAGTTCTCTGATATTATCCTTTTGGGTAAACCTTCTACTCCTGTTTCTTTCCCTACCTCCCCTTTAAGGCCAATAACTCTTATATTTGCTTTTTTGAGACTATTTTCTGGATCTTATAGGCCTGCTCATTGTTTTTTATTCTTTTTATTCTTTTTTCTTTCTGCACATTTTCAAATAGCCTGTCTTTAAGCTCATTAATTCTTTTTTCTGCTTGATCCATTCTACTATCAAGAAATTCTGATGCATTCTTCAATATGTCAATTGCATTTTTCAACTCTAGAATTTCTGCTTGATTCTTTTTAATTATTTCAATCTCTTTCTTAAATTTATCTAACAGAATTCTGAATTCCTTCTCTGTGTTTTCTTAAATTTTACTTTCCTCAGAAAAGTTATTTTGAATTCTCTGTCTGAAAGATCATATATCTGTTTCTCCAGGCTTGGTCCCTGGTGACTTATCTAGTTCATTTGGTGGTGTCACGTTTTCCTGTATATTACTGATGCTTGTAGATGTTTGTTGGTGTCTGGGCATTGAAGAGTTAGGTATTTATTGTAGTCTTCACAGTCTAGGTTTGTGTCTTTCCTTCTTGGAAAGGCTTTCCAGATATTCAAAGGGACTTGTGCCCAATCCAAATAATGCTGTAGTTTTTGTAGACTCACTGAGGTACCATCTTGGTCATCTTGAATATAATCTGGAAGAATTCTTTGGATTACCATACAGAGTCTCTTGTTCATTTTCCTTACTTTCTCCCAAACACACAGAGTCTTTCTCTCTGTTCTGAGTCACCTGGAACTGGGAGTGTGGTGATGCAAGCACTCCTGTGGCCACCACTACTGAGACTGCACTGGAGCAGACTTGAAGCCAGCACAGCATTGAGTCTTGTTCAAGGCCCTTCCCTTCAGGGTGGTGAGTTCCCCAAGGCCCTAGGCATGTCCAGAGATGCTGTCTGGGAGTCAGCGATTGAAGTAAAAACCTTAGCAAATTACCTGATGCTCTATTTTATGGCAGCTAACTCAAATCACAATACAAAGTCCCTCCTGCTCTTCCTTTCCCTTTTCACAGGCAGAGGGACCTCTCTTTGTGGCCACCACCACCACCAACCCATGGGGGATTCTGCCAGGCCACTGCTGATGTCGTTTAAAGCCCAAGTGCTCTTCAGTCAGCTTGTGATGGATGCTGCCAGGCCTGGGACTCACCCTGCAGGGAAGTGGGCTCCCCTTTTGCCCAGGGCATGTCCAGAAACGTCATCCAAGAGCCTAAGCCTGGACTCAGGGACTCCAAGAGCCTGCTCTACCCCATCGTGGCAGAGCTGGTACCTAGGGTGCAAGACAAAGTCCCATTTACTTTTCCCTCTGCTTTTCTCAAACAGAAGGAGTCTCCCACCATTGTTGCCATAGCTGGAAATGTGTGGCGTTTCCCCTGAAGACAGCATGTCTCAGAGCCCAAGGCCCATTGTGTACTCCCTGGGTATCACTGCTGGTTATTCAGGGCCAAAGGGCTCTTTAGTTAGCAGATGATAAATCCTGCTCAGACTGATCTTTCCCTTTAAGAAAGAGCGTTCTCTTTTGGCCCAGGGTATGTCTTGAAATGTGGTTTGGGAGCTAGTGTCCGGAATAGGGGCTTCGTGACTCTACCTGGTACACTATCCTACTGAGACTGAGCTGGTTTCCGAAATGCAAGACAAAGTCCTCTTTATTCTTCACTCTGCCCTCCTCAAGCAGAAGGAAAGAGTCACTTTCATTGCTTCAAACTGCTCTGCCTGGACCTAGGGGGAGGAGTAGCACAAGCACTTCCTTAGCTGCGCCCTCTAGTGTCTCCCTAGGTCAAGTAGTTCTCACTGGGTACCACCCTAGCTCGCTGGCTCTCAGCCCAGCCTTGCACTAGGATTTGCCTAGGAATTGCAGTCCTTGTGTCCTAGACTGCCTTTCAAGTTTACCTAGGCCCTCAGAGCACTTCAGCCTGCAGTAGTGAGGCTTGCTGAAAAACTCAAGTTCTTACCACTGGGATGAGCAATTCCCTCTGGCTAGGGCTATTCCAAATGCTCCCTCTGTGTGCAGGTGCTGGTTGAGGCCAGCAAGGCTTTATTCCCCACTGTGATGGGGCAGCACCCAGTTCAATGTAAAATCCCCAAGTTGCTGCATTTTCCCTCCCCAAAGTGCACAGATTCTCTCTCTCTCTGCACCTCTCTCTGCTGCCAGCAGATGGGGAAAGTGTGGTGTCCATGATTGGAGACTCTCTCCTGCACTCCTCAATGCCTTGTTCAGTGATATGAAGTTAAAAGCAGGTACTATGATTCCTCACCTAAGTTTTGGTTCTTGTGATGGTGCTTTTCCATGGGCAGGTAGTTATTAAAATTTGGTGTTCCAGTGAAATGGATGAAAGGTGTAGGCTTCTATTCCACCATCTTGCTCTGCCCCTAACAATAATTTTTTTTATTAAGTAAGATATTATTATCTTAGATATAATACAAAATTAGGAAAGTTTTGTCTCCATAAAAGCAAGGATGAGTCTGCACTGGGTGTGCCTTATCACCATGCCTCAGAAAATTGAATAAATCAAGGATTTTCTGCTTACAGCCTGGTGAAAGGATGCCAAATCTGTCAAGATCAAGAAAAATAAGGACAATGTGAAGTTTAAAGTTCCATGTAGCAGATTCCTTTATACCCTGATCATCACCGACAAAGAGAAGGCAGAGAAACTGAACTAGTCCCTGCCCCTGGTTTTGCAGTGAAGGAGCTGAAATGAACCAAACACTGATCTGAACTGTATTAAAATATTAAAAATCCTTTAAAACAAGAAAGCAAGGCTGATTCAACATCAGAAAATGAGCCAATGTAACTCACCACATGAATATACTAAAGGAGAAAAACTATAGGATGATCATAATACAGCCAGAAAAAGCATTGGATAAAATTCAATAACTTCATGATTAAAAATAAAAACTCTTAGAAAATCAGGTTTAAAAGAGAATGTCCCAATTTATAAAGGTCATGTGACAAATACCTACAACAAACATTATATTTACTGGAAAGATTGTAGAATTCCATCTAAGATAGAAAACCTCCAAAGCACTAACCTGAGGCTAAAATTGATGTATTTAATTACATCAAAATCAGCTTTTCTGTTCCATGAAAATAGCCATGTAACAGAGAACTGATGAAGAGTTTGGGGATTACAGTAGAAAATTAGTAAAAGGAAAAAAACATGTGATTCATGAGAAAAAGGAACTAAAAGGATAAGTTTTAAATGATATCTAACTTATGACAAGATGCTCAAACTCGTTTGGGATTTGTAAGAGATGCAAATTTAAACAACAATATTAACTTCAAATCTATCAGAGCACAGTTTACAAAACTGGAACTCATGCCAAGTGTTGCAGGGAGATGGGGATGGGGGATGTAAAGATCCTCAGCAGTGCTGTTGGGGATGCGGACTGTTGTAGTCACACTGGAGAGCCTCTGTAGTCACACTGGAGAGGTCCTATTTGGTCAAATTAAGAATATGCATATCCTCTGACCCAGCAATGCAGATGGGGAATCCAGAAGATTGTTATGGGTGGGATGTCTGCGTTCTCATCCCAGAGAAAGTCTCACACAGGTCTATAATGGGGCATATATGAAGATGTTCATTGTTTTTCAGGGAGGTGTCAGCAATCTGTGGTTTCTTACTGGGTGCCTGGAGAAGTGCTTGTACTGGATGTGCACTAGGGAGTATTATAAAACAATTAAGCAACAGTCTTGATATATGTGCAGCAACATGAAGACACTAGAAACCAGAATGCTGAGTGAAAAAGTCAGGAACAGAATGAAGTGTATGATGCCACACAATTTGTGTACATTGAAAGTACTTTCATACAAGACAGCAATATTTAATTATATAAGAAATCTATAATGGATCCTGAGCAAGATGGCTGAATAGAAACAGCTCCAGCCTCCCGCTCCCAGTGTGAGCGACACAGAAGACAGGTGATTTCTGCATTTTCAACTGAGGTACCGGGTTCATCTCACTGGGGAGTGCTGGACAATCAGTGCTGGTCAGCTGGTGCAGCCCGACCAACGAGAGCTGAAGCAGGGTGAGGCATCACCTCATCTGGGAAGCACAAGGGGGAAGGGAATCCCTTTTCCTAGCCAAGGGAAACTGAGACACACAACACCTGGAAAATCAATTGGGTAACTCCCACTCTAATACTGTGCTTTACCAAGGGTCTTAGCAAATGGCACACCAGGAGATTATATCCTACACCTGGCCCAGAGGGTCCACCCCCATGGAACCTCACTCATTGCTAGCACAGCAGTCTGAGATCTAACTGCAAGGCAGCAGCAAGGCTGGGGGAGGGGCATCTGCCATTGCTGAGGCTTAAGTAGGTAAACAAAGCCACCAGAAAGCTCGAACTGGGTGGAACCCACTGCAGCTCAAGGAGGCCTGCCTGCCTGTGTAGACTCCACCTCTGGTGGCAGGGCACAGCTAAACAAAAAAAAGCAGAAACCTCTGCAGATGTAAATGACCCTATCTGACAGCTTTGAAGAGAGCAGTGGGTCTCCCAGCTTGGAGGTGGAGATCTGAGAATGGACAGACTGCATGCTCAAGTGAGTCCCTGACCCTTGAGTAACCTAACTGGGAGACATACCCCATTAGGTGCAGACTGACACCTCACACCTCACACAGCTGGGCACACCTCTGAAACGAAGTTTCCAGAGGAAGAATCAGACAGCAACACTCGCTGTTCAGCAATATTCTATCCTCTGCAGCCTCTGCTGCTGATACCCAGGCCAACAGGGTCTGGAGTGGACCTCAAGCAAACTCCAACAGACTTGCAGCTGAGGGTCCTGACTGTTAGAAGGAAAACTAACAAACAGAAAGGACAACCACACCAAAACCCCATCAGTATGTCACCATCATCAAAGACCAAAGGCAGATAAAACCACAAAGATGGGGAAAAAGCAGGGCAGAGAAGCTAGAAATTCAAAAAATCAGAGTGCATCTCTCCCTCCAAAGGAACACAGCTCATCACCAGCAATGGATCAAAGCTGGATGGAGAATGACTTTGAGGAGGTGAGAGAAGAAGGCTTTGGTCGATCAAACTTCTCAGAGCTAAAGGAGGAACTACGTACCCAGCATAAAGAAACTAAAAATCTTGAAAAAAGAATGGAAGAATGGATAACTAGAATAATCAATGCAGAGAAGGCCGTAAACGAACTGATAGAGACAAAAACCATGACACAAGAATTACGTGATAAATGCACAAGCTTCAGTAACTGACTCGATCAATTGGAAGAAAGAGTATCAATGATTGAAGATCAAATGAATGAAATGAAGCAAGAAGAGAAGTCTAGAGAAAAAAGAGGAAAAAGAAATGAACAAAGCCTCCAAGAAATATGGGATTATATGAAAAGAACAAATCTACATCCGATTGGTGTGCCTGAAAGTGACAGGGAAAATGGAACCAAGTTGGAAAACACTCTGCAGGATATCATCCAGGAGAACTTCCCCAACCTAGTAAGGCAGGCCAACATTCAAATTCAGGAAACACAGAGAACACCATAAAGATACTCCTCGAGAAGAGCAACTCCAAGACACATAATTGTCAGATTCACCAAAGTTGAAATGAAGGAAAAAATGTTAAGGGCAGCCAGAGACAAACGTCAGGTTACACACAAAGGGAAGCCCATCAGACTAACAGCAGATCTCTCGGCAGAAACTCTCCAAGCCAGAAGAGAGCGGGGGCCAATATTCAACATTCTTAAAGAAAAGAATTTTCAAACCATAATTTCATATCCAGCCAAACTAAGTTTCATAAGTGAAGGAGAAATAAAATCCTTTATAGACAAGCAAATGCTTAGAGATTTTGTCACCACCAGGCCTGCCCTACAAGAGATCCTGAAGGAAGCACTAAACGTGGAAAGGAACAACAGGTACTAGTCATTGCAAAAACATGCCAAAATGTAAAGACCATCGATGCTAGGAAGAAACCGCATCAACTAAAGAGCAAAATAACCAGCTAATATCACAATGACAGGATCAAGTTCACACATAACAATATTAACCTTAAATGTAAATGGACTAAATGGTCCAATTAAAAGATACAGACTGGCAAATTGGAAAAAGAGTCAAGACCCATCAGTTTGCTGTATTCAGGAGACCCATCTCACATGCAGAGACACACATAGGCTAAAAATAAAGGGATGGAGGAAGATCTACCAAGCAAATGGAGAACAAAAAAAAGCAGGGGTGGCAATCCTAGTCTCTGGTAAAACAGAATTTAAACCATCAAAGATCAAAAGAGACAAAGAAGGCCATTACATAATGGTAAAGGGATCAATTCAATAGGAAGAGCTAACTATCCTAAATATATATGCACCCAATCGAGGAGCACCCAGATTCATAAAACAAGTCCTTAGAGACTTACAAAGAGACTTAAACTCCCATACAATAATAATGGGAAACTTCAACACCCACTGTCAACATTAGACAGATCAACAAGACAGAAAGTTAACAAGCATATCCAGGAATTGAACTCAACTCTGCACCAAGCGGACCTAATAGACATCTACAGAACTCTCTACCCCAAATCAACAGAATATACATTCTTCTCAGCACCACATCACACTTATTCCAAAACTGACCACATAGTTGGAAGTAAAGCACTCCTCAGCAAATGTACAAGAACAGAAATTATAACAAACTGTCTCTCAGACCACAGTGCAATCAAACTAGAACTCAGGACTAAGAAACTCAATTAAAACCGCTCAACTACATGGAAACTGAACAACCTGCTCCTGAATGACTACTGGGTACATAACGAAATGAAGGCAGAAATAAAAATGTTCTTTGAAACCAATGAGAACAAAGATACAACATACCAGAATCTCTGGGACACATTTAAAGCAGTGTGTAGAGGGAAATTTATAGCACTAAATGCCCACAAGAGAAAGCAGGAAAGATCTAAAATTGACACCCTAACATCACAATTAAAAGAACTAGAGAAGCAAGAGCAAACACATTCAAAAGCTAGCAGAAGGCAAGAAATAACTAAGATCAGAGCAGAACTGAAGGAGATAGAGACACAAAAAGCCCTCCAAAAAATCAATGAATCCAGGAGCTGGTTTTTTGAAAAGATCAACAAAATTGAGAAACCGCTAGCAAGACTAATAAAGAAGAAAAGAGAGAAGAATCAAATAGATGCAATAAAAAATGATAAAGGGGATATCACCACCGACCCCACAGAAATACAAACTACCATCAGAGAATACTATAAACACCTTTATGCAAATAAACTAGAAAACCTAGAAGAAATGGATAATTTCCTGGACAATTACACTCTCCCAAGACTAAACCAGGAAGAAGTTGAATCCCTGAATAGACCAATAGCAGGCTTTGAAATTGAGGCAATAATTAATAGCCTACCAACCAAAAAAAGTCCAGGACCAGACAGATTCACAGCCAAATCCTAAAAGAGGTACAAAGAGGAGCTGGTACCATTCCTTCTGAAACTATTCCAATCAATAGAAAAAAAGGGAATCCTCCCTAACTCATTTTACGAGGCCAACATCATCCTCATACTGAAGCCTGGCAGAGACACAACAAAAAAAGAGAATTTTAGACCAACATCCTTGATGAACATCGATGCGAAAATCCTCAATAAAATACTGGCAAACCGAATCCAGCAGCACATCAAAAAGCTTATCCACCATGATCAAGTGGGCTTCATCCCTGGGATGCAAGGCTGGATCAACATATGCAAATCAGTAAATGTAATCCAGCATATAAACAGAACCAAAGACAAAAACCACATGATTATCTCAATAGATGCAGAAAAGGCCTTTGACAAAATTCAACAGCCCTTCATGCTAAAAACTCTCAATAAATTCCGTATTGATGGAATGTATCTCAAAATAATAAGAGCTATTTATGACAAACCCACAGCCAATATCATACTGAATGGGCAAAAACTGGAAGCATTCCCTTTGAAAACTGGCACAAGACAGGGATGCCCCCTCTCACCACTCCTATTCAACATAGTGTTGGAAGTTCTGGCTAGTGCAATCAGGCAAGAGAAAGAAGTCAAGGGTATTCAGTTAGGAAAAGAAGTCAAATTTTCCCTGTTTGCAGATGATATGATTGTATATTTAGAAAACCCTATTGTTTCAGCCCAAAATCTCCTTAAGCTGATAAGCAACTTCAACAAAGTCTCAGGATACAAAATCAATGTGCAAAAATCACAAGCATTCTTATACACCAGTAACAGACAAACAGAGAGCCAAATCATGAATGAACTCCCATTCACAATAGCTTCAAAGAGAATAAAATACCTAGGAATCCAACTTACAAGGGATGTAAAGGACCTCTTCAAGGAGAACTATAAACCACTGCTCAGTGAAATAAAAGAGGACACAAACAAATGGAAGAACATACCATGATCATGGATAGGAAAAATCAATATCGTGAAAATGGCCATACTGTCCAAGGTAATTTATAGATTCAATGCCATCCCTATCAATCTACCAATGACTTTCTTCACAGAATTGGAAAAAACTGCTTTAAAGTTCATATGGAACCAAAAAAGAGCCCACATTGCCAAGACAATCCTAAGTCAAAAGAACAAAGCTGGAGGCATCACGCTATCTGACTTCAAACTATACTACAAGGCTACAGTAACCAAAACAGCATGGTACTGGTACCAAAACAGAGATCTTGACCAATGGAACAGAACAGAGTCCTCAGAAATAATACCACACATCTACAGCCGTCTGATCTTTGACAAACCTGACAAAAACAAGAAATGGGGAAAGGATTCCCTATTTAATAAATGGTGCTGGGAAAATTGGCTAGCCATAAGTAGAAAGCTGAAACCAGATCATTTCCTTATTCCTTAAACGAAAATTAATTCAAGATGGATTAGAGACTTAAATGTTAGACCTAAAACCATAAAAACCCTAGAAGAAAACCTAAGTAATACCATTCAGGACATAGGCATGGGCAAGGACTTCATGTATAAAACACCAAAAGCAATGGCAACAAAAGCCAAAATTGACAAATGGGATCTAATTAAACTACAGAGCTTCTGCACAGCAAAAGAAACTACCATCAGAGTGAACAGGCAACCTACAGAATGGGAGAAAATTTTTGCAATCTACTCATCTGACAAAGGGCTAATATCGAGAACCTACAAAGAACTCAAACAAACTTACAAGAAAAAAACAAACAACCCCATCAAAAATTGGGCAAAGGATATGAACAGACATTTCTCAAAAGAAGACATTCATACAGCCAACAGACACATGAAAAAATGCTCATCATCACTCAACCTCAGAGAAATGCAAATCAATGAGATACCATCTCATACCAGTTAGAATGGCAATCATTAAAAAGTCAGGAAACAACAGGTGCTGGAGAGGATGTGGAGAAATAGGGACACTTTTATACTGTTGGTGGGATTGTAAACTAGTTCAACCATTGTGGAAAACAGTATGGTGATACCTCAAGGATCTAGAACTAGAAATACCATATGATCCAGCCGTCCCATTACTGGGTATATACCCAAAGGATTATAAATCGTGCTGCTATAAAGACACATGCACACATATGTTTATTGCGGCACTATTCACAATAGCAAAGACTTGGAATCAACCCAAATGTCCATCAGTGACAGACTGGATTAAGAAAATGTAGCATATATACACCATGGAATACTATCAGCCATAAAAAGGGTGAGTTTGTGTCCTTTGTAGGGACATGGATGCAGCTGGAAGCCATCATTCTCAGCAAACTATTGCAAGAACAGAAAACCAAACACCACATGTTCTCACTCATAGGTGGGAATTGAATAATGAGATCACTTGGACACGAGAAGGGGAACATCACACACCAGGGCCTATTGTGAGGAGGCAGGAAGGGGGAGGGATTGCATTGGGAGTTACACCTGAGGTAAACGACAAGTTGATGGTTCTAAAGAGCCGATGGGTGCAGCACACCAACATGGCACATGTATACATATGTAACAAACCTGCACGTTGTGCATATGAACCCTAGAACTTAAAGTATATTTAAACAAAAATGCTTTCTAAATTAAAATTCTAAAAAAAAAAAAAAAAGAAGATATAAAAATGTCCAACAAACATGAAAAAATGTTCAACATCACTAATAATCAGGGAAATGCAAATCAAAACCGCAATGTGATACCACCTTACACCTGCAAGCATGGCCATTAATCAAAAACAAAAAATAGATGGTGGTGTGTATGTGGTGAACAGGAATCAATTCTACACTGCTGGTGGGAATGTAAACTGGTATAACCACTATGGAAAACAGCAGAGATTCCTTAAAGAACTAAACTACCATTTGATCCAGCAATCCCATTGCTGGGTATCTACCCAGAGGAAACTAAGGCATTATACAAAAAAGATACTTGAATATGCATGTTTATAGCAGCACAATTTGCAATTGCAAAAATGTGGAACCAACCCAAATGCCCATCAATCAACAAGTGGGTAAAGAAACTGTAGTATATACATATGTGATGGAATACTACTCAGTCATAAAAAGGAATGAATTAATGGCATTTGCAGTGACCTGGATGAGATTGGAGACTATTATTCCAAGTGAAGTAACTCAGGAATGGAAAGCCAAACATCGTATGTTCTCACTCATAAATGGGAGTTAAGCTATGAGGATGCAAAGGCATAAGAATGACACAATAGACTCTGGGGACTTAGGAAGAAAGGGTGGGAAGGGGGTGAAGGATAAAAGACCACAAATTGTGTGCAGTGTATACTGCTTGGGAGATGGGTGCACCAAAATCTCACAAATTACCACAAAAGAACTTACTCATGTAACCAAACACCACCTGTTCCCCAATAACCTATGGAAATACAAAATTAAAAAAAAAAAAAGAAACCTATAAATACATGCATACTGAGCCTTGTATGGATCAATGAGAATAGTGAATCATGAGCTGAGGATTTTAATTTGAAATCTAACATTGAATTTACAAAGGAAGGGAGGGAGGAAGAAAGGCAGGAAGAAATCCCGTGGAGCCAGTTGGTGTCTGGTGAGGCTATCTTAAGGGTGATCTCCAAAGAGGGTGGTTCCATCATCTTGCTCTACAAGGACGGCCTCTAAGAATTGCTTGTTGAAGGAGTAACTGAAAGAGGGGAACTCAAGTTGGATCCACCCATGGAAAATTCCAATCAGAAGGGAGTGTGAAGATCAGGTGGCTAGAGACAGACGGGCTAAGTCTGGGAATCCTATTTAACTAGTCAAGTGTTAGAGAGAGACCCCTGCAGATTTGGAAATAGAGACCTGTAAAGCTGATCCATGGGGTTCCGTCAGAGGGTTGTGAGGGATACAGGAAAGACATCTCTGAACCAAGTGTGCAGACGTTGTGAGGCAGGGAAGACGCTCCCTATTCACAGTGCTGGCAGCCCACACTGGCTCAAAGGGGCCAAATGTGCCCCAGTGTGTTGGGGATGGAGGGTTTATTGTAGAAACAGTAACTTAAAGTGAATTTAAAATGTAAAGTAAGGCACAGAGGTACACAGTTATGAGAACTCAAGTCCTAATAAAATAAATGATAAGATTGTACACGTTCTGAAACACTTCCCGAAAGGACCTGAAGAGCTCAGCAAGTAAGGCTCTAGGTAACGCATTGAAACAATTCTCTGATGTAAAAATACTTACAGCCAATCTCCGTTTGTTTTTAATTTTTCTATAAACAAAATCACGCTTGGATATTACTTTTCAACGTCCCTTCCTGTGTATGTATCTATAGTGTCAATTAGGTTCCAGAAGAGCTGGCTTTTAAAAATTTTCTTATCTTAGATCCCTATATTCTAGGCTAGAGGGCCCTGAAATTATTTATTTTAACTATTCATGTTGCTGGTCTTTAAGGACCTGTAGGTGCTCAGCATGTCACCATGGAAACCAGTGCAAGGGCTGCCAGGTTTTATCAATCTTTTCTATCTAAAACTGTCCTACTGATTTGACTGTTTTTTTTTTTTTTTTTTTTTTTTTTTTTTTTTTTTTTTTTTTTTTTTTTTGAGACGGAGTCTCGCTCTGTCGCCCAAGCTGGAGTGCAGTGGCGCGATCCTGGCTCACTGCAAGCTCCGCCTCCTGGGTTCACGCCATTCTCCTGCCCCAGCCTCCCGAGTAGCTGGGACTACAGGCGCCCGCCACTGCGCCCGGCTCATTTTTTGTATTTTTAGTAGAGACGGGGTTTCACCGTGGTCTCGATCTCCTGACCTTGTGATCCGCCCGCCTCGGCCTCCCAAAGTGCTGGGATTACAGGCGTGAGCCACCGCGCCCGGCCTCTGATTTGACTGTTAAAGATGGGAGACCCAAACAGTGGCCAGGATGAATTCCAAATATAACCCGATGATCCCGAGAGTCCAGAAATGTCACATTGAAAAGCAATGTAACCAGCTGGCTGGCTGTCCCTCAGGGATGCCTGTACAGGGATGCTTTGGAAAAAAGAGCCTCCATAGATCCCTTAAACTGCCTCTTCCTCCTTCCTTGGCAGGGTGAGAAATAACTTCCCTTGTCCTCACCTAGACCTTACTGCTTTACGTTTTCAGAATAGGTCAGGGATATTCATTCTGCAACCTTTGGGGCTCCATCTTTACCGAGATGCCTTTTGCGGCACACTATTAGACAGCCAGCCCGGGGCCTTGAACCAAGAGTCCTGGCAACTATCATAGTGAGATGCGGATATATAGTTTTAAAGTAGCTTGATAGAAACAGACATTCACTTACTCAGTTTTTACAGGAAAGAAACACACTGTTCATCCAAGATGGATTAAAAAAGATATAGTGCAAAATTCTACATTCGTTGTTAAAAATTATCCCATGTGCAATTACAAACTTAATATACCATCATTCTTAACATCACAATGGGCCTCAACCTGCTCACCACCCCAGACATTCCTGCCTGATGGCATGTTCTGTGAGGAGGACCAATGCCAGCCTTGCTAATGCTCACCACCCCTGGCCCAGTGCAGCCCAGGACCACTGAAGGACTCAACGAATATTTAGACGTCATTCCTCTTGCTACTCTGGACTGTAATTGGCTCTTGAATAAATGAGTGAATAACACCTTGCTGACTAGCTCTCTCTTAAATTAGTTGTTGATGTAGTAGTTCTCAGACTTTTGAATTTCTCAGACCCGTAATATTTCAAAAACATACATAATGATGGTAAATTAGAGTTTGTAGAATAAGGACTAATAACAGAATGAAATAACACATAAACACCTCTATGATGACCACTTCCTAGGAGAAGCCTTTTCTTTCTTTTTTTAAACTTTAGAAAAAACTTTGTGCCATAAAAAGGCAGAAAAGATCTAATCTGAGAATAAAAATAAGTTCTTTAAATTTATCAAATTTAGATTTCTAGGCTGGGCACGGTGGCTCACATCTGTAATCCCAGCACTTTGGGAGGCCGAGGTGGGCGGATCACCTGAGGTCAGGAGTTGGAGACCAGCCTGGCCAACATGGTGAAACTGCATCTCTACTAAAAATACAAAAAAAAAAAAAAAAATTAACTGGTCATGGTGGCGGATGCCTCTAATCCCAGCTACTCGGGAGGTTGAGGCAGGAGAATCATTTGAACCCAGGAGGCGGAGGTTGCAGTGAGCTGAGATTGCGTCATTATACTCCAACCTGAGCAACAAGAGTGAAACTCCATCTAAAAAAGAAAAAAAAAATTTAGCTTTCTGAAATACTCTATAACGTCCTTATTTTCTGGTTTTCATCACAGACCAGTGAAAACTTTGTCATGGATCAGGACCGGTTCTTTGACTAGTGTTTGGAAACCAAATATCAATGAACTATTTGCCTAAAATATTTTCAGGACTAAATAATTTTCTACTTTTGTATTCTCTGCCTAGTGTTGTATTAGTTGGTTTCTAGTTTCTACATTTAAAAACTCTTCATTTCTTTTAGATAAAAGAGATCTATATTCTTCCCCTCTGTAGGTTGATTATTGGCCTAAAATGCTTTCTGTTGTAATTATTTCCATCTTTTTTTCTTCTCTGCCTTGTGCTATCTGATTTTTTCCTATTTTATGGAGAATGGCTTTACAAGGTAAGGTCTCCCTCTTCCCTTTGTCGTCTTCGAAACTTATTGCTACCATCTGATATCCTCCTAATTCCTTTTATTCAAGGAGCTTAACGTGCTTTGCATAGTATCCCTTAGTCTTCTAATCTAACATTTTCTACTTGGTGGAGGAGGAGGCAGGCATTTGTAACAAGGCCCAGCTTTGGTGATTTGGGTTTAGAACATTTTCTGTCAACTTCTTCTAAATTGCAAACTTCTCCTTGGAGACTATGAAGTTGAGTAATGAGTTCAGGTTGCTTGGGGGATACTTTAATACAGTTCTCTAACTCCTGGCTTCGGTATCCAGAGACTATCGCTGCCTTTAAAAAACTGCTTGGCTGACTAGGTCCTGGGAGAGTTTGTCCCTCTAGTGGTTCCATCTCATTTTTGCAAGGAATAATGTGCCTATCTACCAGAAAATATTTACTGTTAAAAAAAGATAAATGTACTGCTCATGGTAAGAAAAGAATACCATTAAAGGTGTTATTTCTTCTTATCAGATCAGTTTTGTGATAGGGGTCCTCAGCATTTTGCTTTGTTTTTCCTGGAAAGGAGTGAACCTTCACTGTTTCTGAGGAGACGTCAAAGACAGCAAACCGTGCTAAGAACACCACCTAGTGTTTAAATTTGAAGTCACTGCTTGCTGTACCGGGCGACACCATTAATTTTAAGCTTTCTTCATCTGCTAATAAGAGGTTATATTTTGTTGTATGGCCCACTGTGTTGATTGTTCATTTTGATTTTTTCTTTGAAATTGAATTTACCTGTAATCTTAGCTTTTGAGTACTGATATTACGTGTGCTTTTATTTTCCAGATAAGTGCATGAGCATACAATTTGGTTTTGTTAATTTTAAAAGAGGATTGACTTTGAAGTTCAGGCTCAGTGCCCCTGAAAGTTGATCAATTAGGTCTCTGATTTCACCATGTCCAAGAAGCCTTCCCTGACTTTTCTTCCAAACTGATTTTCTGCTGTATGGCAGTGGCCCCATCTTTCCATTTTTTAAGACTATGCATAGACATCATCACCCTTGCTACTCTGGACTATAATTGGCTCCTCACTGTTTCTCATGCAATCGGGAACACATTTTTTGCGGGTATGTACCAGGTTTCAAGGCCTGTGCTGCATGCTGAACCTAGCGCATGGAGCTGCTTGATCAATACAGTTGAATGAAATGAAGGAATGAATATAAAAAAAAGTTTTTCTAAATAAGATGATCAGGCAGGATTAATATTTGTCTTTGTAGTTCTCACCTTTCTCCTATGTTAAGTCAAGTATTCCACCTTGAAATAGCCGAATTTAATTAAACTAACAACTCCACGTAAGATCTTAGCAGGATAACAAAAATCATGGTTTGAGGGCAAAACCTTAAATTCAAAGGTGAATGAAGCTTTGATGATGGTTAGGATACATCCGCCTTTAAAAATTGGATTACCTGCTCTGTCTGGTAACTTTGAGGCAGACATAACTGTTCTTCTTATATACTAACATCCCCAAACACCCTGTGTTAAAAAAAACCAAAAAACAAAAAACAAACAAACAAACAAACAAAAACAAAGTACAGTTGCTCATTTGCAACAGGGACCAGAGCACAGGACTACAAAAGGAATAGAAATGGGAAGTCTGGAAAAGGTAAAATCTCCTTTGAAGAATGTCCAGGTCTCCTTCCTAGACCCACTGCTGACCTGGTATAATTCCTGATCATTCCCTGAAATTAAAAAATGTAGTCTTCTTGTTCCTTAAAGAGAGATGCTCCTTCTCCAACCTTGAAGATGTGATGCAGGATCAAAATTATTTTCCTACCTAATGTAGAAGCCTGAGGCCTGGCAGAGCCTGCTTCTGTGCCTCTGAGAGCCCAGTTCCTCTGAATCTGAGTCAGAAAGCAGCCTTATTTTATCTAGCCAGGCCAGTCTGTCCTCTCACTTTCTCCCTACCTAATAGAACCTGGTTTGGGGGGAGGAGTAGCCATATATCTATCTGATATATGAAAATAATGAAACAAAGAAAAATCCTCTAAATTTCCCAGCCTCCTTTGCAGATAGAAGTAGCCAAGTTTTGGCTGGTGAAATATAAGTGGAAGTTGCTGAGAGGAACTTCCTAGAGAAGCTCCTTAAAAAGGGATTGACTCCCGTGACATAGTGTTTTGTCCACTGCTCTTCTTGTTCTTCTTGCCTGGAACTTGAACAGGATGGCTAGAACTCTGGCAGCCATCTTGAGGCCACTAGACAACCTTTAAAGATGACTGAACAGAAATGTAAAAGGAGTCTAAATCCCTGGTGAATTGTGAGCTACCATTCCTACCCTGGACGTCCTATGTCTACATTCTTCATCACCTGAGAAAAATAAGTTTCCTAATTTGTTTAAATCTATGTTTTGGGGGATCTCTTTTACTTGGAGTTTAACACAATTCTTAACTGACACAAAGGCCTTTAGTAAAAAACATACTTATATTTAAAATCTGCTTAGCTCTCATATGCAATCTGTTCCTATAGTCATTAGGAAAAAAAGTGTTGTGGAGTTTAGAACAATTTTGCAGAGAACTGATGGGCCCATGATTTGGTGAAGATGAAGGGCTGGTCTTTTTGAAAAAGGAGCCATCTACATGTAATGTCTATCCTGAGGAATGAATAATTTTTAGAAGGGCTAGTAGAGCAAAGAGTTTAGCTAGGATTGGGTCAACCATTTGGAACAGTATTGAATCAGTTGTAGAGGGTGGAAGTTCTTTTCATCTCAGGATAATTAATCCTATGTGCAATATTGGACAAAATTACCTGATCCAAATTAGCAAGAGTCATGTGGCCTTCAAAATACGTTTTATGCTATAAAATTGAAAGAAATTACATACACTGTCCTCGATGGAAGATCATGTCTCACAATTTCTCTTGCAGGGAAAACGTGGTTAGGAATATGAGATTTGGAAGAATATGAAATTAGGAGTCATATTCACCTGGGTTCGAACCTGGCTCAGTTCATTATTTTGACACAATTATTTACATTGCTAAACCTGTATTCTCATCTATAGATTGGAGTATATACTCATAGTCCCAACTTGAAGGGTACTTGTAAGGATTAAATTAGGCTTACTCATACTTACTGAACCTCCTGGTATATGAGCAGGTGCTGAATACAAATATGAACACCAATAACATTTCAATGTGGGCAATTTTGCTCCCAGAACCTCCAGTGTTTAGCCAGTTCTCCTATGGCCTAGACACGGTGGTAAGGTTATTCTTCAGGATCTATTGATGTGGTTATCAGGGAAATCACTCTCAAAGGCTTACACCATTGGCTGTAGCTCAGACAGACAGCACAGTCCTACTGCTGAGAATGCCAGAGCCCTCACCTCTCCAGACTTTGTTTGATTGGTTTAGTTGCCTGGAGCAAAGCTTCTCTTCATCACACGTCCTTGACTTCTCGCCCTTCCAGACCTGAGCTCGTATGTCACTTCCTCTCTTAGGCTTACCTTGGTCCCCACAAATAACAAGCGAGTCCCTCCTAGAATGCATCAGGCGTACTTTCTCTGAGCCTTTACAATTACTTGTATCCCCTGCCAGGCTGTGTGCTCCTGAAAGGCAGGGATGATGAGTTATTCATCTTCATCTCCCAACACTTACTTTATGCCTGGCATGTAGCAGGCCATCAGCAAATGTTTACAGAAACACAATGTTCAATGCTGTGAACATTTATTGCCACTGGATGGAATGAAACAGAGCTTTTCCATCTCTCAGCCTCCAATGTTATGTTTTATTTCAGCTAAATCCCCAGAAAGAGCATTACAAGAAGAGAGAGGCAACACTGGGGTAATGACCTTTCCACGAGTCTAAGCACACGAGAGAGAAGCAGGGAGGTGTCAGTTGTTAAATAATCAATGCAAGAGGCCCTTGAATGAGACAGAAGGAAAGTTCTCTAGGGACACTCCAGACAGCCAATATGAAGCTGTGGTTTTGGATGAGTTTGGCTAATTTCTTTGTCCTTCGATAAAGATAGCTCCCCTTCAACAGTATTCATGGGGAGGCAATGTCCCCCATCCTCCAGATTTTGTACGGATGGAACTTCGAAGCAACCACTGCTGATTTTTGCCTTCTCAATCCCCTGACACGATTGCTTTAAAGAATAAATAATACACAAAGTTCAAACACGTGTGAAGGTGGGACAGATCTATAGCATCACATTACATCTCAAATAATAGGTCCTTGGAGACACAGAAGTCAATCTTATTGAGGGGGCAGCTGTTTCATTTAAGAATGAATTTATGCGTGTGTGCATGGCACTCTGGTGGGAGGTCCTTACTGAGATCCTTTTCTGTCTTGGAGGTTACACAGAGTAGAGATAGTGTCCCGGGGGGAGAAGACTCTGCATTTTTCTAGGGTCAAGTTTAAATAAGAGGTAATTCTTGATGTTAGACTCTCTGGTTCTGGGAGTGAGAGATGCTGACTGAGGTTGGATCCTGCCCAACAAGAGATATAAGGGGGAGGTCAAGGTCAAACTTCTTTTGAGGGGGCACACTAAAGAGAGGTTAGTCCTTCACTTCTATTTCCCTCTGGGGATGGAAGGGTGAACATAAATGCTTTCTCTTCCCATGGGGATGGAAGGGTGAACATAAATGCTTTCTCTTCCCAAAGTCCAGAGAAGGCAACTCCCCAAATTACCAGCTGTGAGTGGCATTTCTTTTCCTGGCTAACCAGCCACCAGGTTTCCTGACCTACCCTGTGTTATTTGAGAAGGGCACAACCAGGCAGAGAAGAATAGGCAAAACCACTCTCTCAGAATTCTGGTTTCTGGTAAGGCCAGAAGATGTGATGAGCCTGTGCCCCATATTGGGGCAGCAGATAGCGTGTGGATTTGGCGACCCCAGGTGTACTAATCCCTTCTCACATTGCTATAAAGAACTACCTGAGACTGGGTAATTTATGAAGAAAACAAGTTTAATTGACTCACAATTCTGCAGGCTTAACAGGAAGCATGACTGAGAGGCCTCAAGAAACTTACAATCATGATGGAAGGCAAAGGGGAAGCAAGCACTTTCTTCACATAGTGGCAGGAGAGAGAGAGCAAAGGGGGAAGTGCCACATACTTTTAAATTATCAGATCTCATGAAAACTCACTATCACAAAAACAACATAGGGAAATCCTCCCCCATGAGCCAATCACCTCCCACCCGGTCCCTGCCCCAACATTGGGAATTACAATTGAACATGAGATTTGGGTGGGGACACAGAGCCAAACCACATCACCAGGCTTGCTGGGGATTGCCAGGGGGATAACCAAAGAGGCATGTTCTGTCAGGAAAGTGTGGCTGTGAGGACAGTGCTTGTGGATCAAAAGTAGATAGAGTCAAGTGTCTTATTCTTAGGGATTGATACAATTTCCATCAGTAACCACGGAGGAGACTATAGTTCAGAAGCTAGATTAGTGGCCACAAGCTTACAGAAAGGGAGTCTCTTAGTTGGGGCCGCTATAATAAATTGTCATAGACTGAGTGGCTTATCAAGAGCAGAAATTTATATCTCAGAGTTACAGGGGCTGGAAGTCTGAGATCAGGGTGCCAACCTGGGTGGGTTCTGGTGCAGATCTTCCGAGTTGCAGACTGGAATCTTTTTGTTGTGTCCTCACATGGAAGACAGAGGGCGAGGCAGTTCTCTAGTGTCTTTAAAAAAAAAACAAAAATGGGCATTAATCCCTCCGCCCTCATGACCTAACCGCCTCCTAAAGGCCCCACCTTCAAAGAATATCACATTGGGGGTTAGGATTTTAACATATGAATTTTGGGGAAGGACCCAAACATTCAGTCCATAACAGTGGGCAAATAACTTCATGATAACCAGCCTCAAAGGGAAACTTTCCCCTGCTTGCCTCCGTGCCCCGTGCCGGAGAAGTATTGATAACTGTTGGAAAGATGTCAGAGGGAGAAACAAATGAGCCACACACCCACCTATGCAGGGAAGGGGAACAGCTTTCAATCAAATGCAACATTGAAAATTTAAAATGCATAGGTCTTCGTAACCAGATAAGACTGTTTCAATTACTAAAAATGAATAAAAACTTATAGAATTGGATTAAGAGGCTTTAAGGGTAGCCACCACTCAGTGGGAAAGTGGGGACTTTAACAGAAAACAGTGAGAGCAGTTAACTGGAAAATAAAATAATTCACACTGAGATGCCAATGAATCAAATTCCTTCCTAAACTGGTTACGTATGTACATATGTAAACATTCATACTTTAAATGACTTTTCTGAAAGTCATTTAAGGCCATTTTTAAAGATGAGGGTCAATTTAAATTTGTTTATTTATAGATGAGCCCCAAATATCTGTGCCCAGTTACCGTGACTAGTTTTGAATTAAGAACTTCTTTAGAGCATGAACTTTTTCTGTTAAACCTGAGTAGCACCCAGCTCAGAACCTTAACACAAACGGCCATGACAAAAAGACTTTTGAGAGTATAACGACAATGTCTGCACTAACCACATAAGAGTTAATAATTTTTGTTGTAAGTAGGCTGGTGTTAATGCATTTGTATTTTCTATAAGTAGTGAAATGTCTGCAGAAATCTGTCCCGGATGTGATCTTCCCGACAGTCGCCTGGATGTGTTCACCGACTGTTACAGGGATCTGGGGAGGGAATCGACTTCTCCCTGACGGTGATGCCTCAGTAAGTTAGCAATTACACAGCACCCTCCCTGGAGCTGCCTGCTAAAGGCAATGGAAGAAACCTTTCTGGAGGAGGGAGTTTAATTTTTTCAAAATTTTGAAATAAACGCAGATTTACAGGAGGGAAAATAGTACAGAGAGTTCCTATATAATCTTCATCCAGCTTTGTCTAATGTTAACATCTTACATATTGATAATACATTCGTCAAAACTAAGAAATTAGCAATGGTAAAATCCTGTGAGAATAAAGACATTACCTAGTTTACTAATCTGTCTTCATGCTGCTGATAAAGACATACCCAAGACTGGGTAATTTATAAAGAAAAAGAGGTTTAATGGACTCACAGTTCCGTCTGGTTGGGAGGCCTCATAATCGTGGTGGAAGGAGAAAGGCACCTCTTACGTGGCAGCAGACAAGAGAGAATGAGGGGAACTCCTTATAAAACCATCAGATCTTGAGACTTCTTCACTACCATGAGAACAGTATGGGGAAAACCGACCCATGATTCAATTGTCTCCCACCGGGTCCCTCCCACAACACATGGGAATCATGGGAGCTACAATTCAAGATGAGATTTGGGTGAGGACACAGAGATGAAGCATATCACCTAGTTTCTCAGCTAATGCCCCTTTTTTTTCCCAAGACAATCAAAGAAGGTTCTCAATCTGGGACACCCCATTGCATTTTGTTGTCTGATTTCCGTAGTTTCAGACGAGATAACTTGTAAACCGAGGAGTCTCTTCTTGAGGTCTTGTTCTCTGGTCGTTGGCCCTGGTCCCAGGACTAAAGGGCTGAGGCTGTGAGCATGGCAGGGGAGGCCCCTTCACTTCCCTGCTAGAATGGTCTTAAGTTGACCGGAAGAATCCCAGAACACACCTGCTGGGGATGGTTGTGTTCTTCTCTACTTTATGAAGTCACCAAATATAGGTTAATCATGGTTCCCACAGTTTTCCTTTGGAATTATCTGGCCAGGGTAGGCAAGTGTCAGGATTCCAGCTCCACTGGATTACAGAGACTTTGAAGTACCAGAGACAAAATGGCAGCAGCTGGATTTTATGTTGTAGCCCTGCCACCTCCCATTCTTCCCTTCCTCTCCTCGCAGCTCGTGCTTCTCTGCGCAGACATTTGCCTCTTTGCTCTCATATCTATCCCCGCTTCTTTCCTGCTCTGCTCTATATGCAAGAGGACAGTCCTTGCACACTACATGTACCAGGCTCCTTTGCCAATTGAGGTATGATTAGTTCAGCCAACACAGGCACTGTTGGGAGACGGAGGAGCAGAAGGGAGAGAGATTTCTCCTCTTTCCTTTAAGCTTTGGGTGTGCAAGTGGCTAGGCAGCCCCACATGGCTGCTTCTCTCACTGGTGGCCCTGGCTGTGGTCTCTGGCAGTGCCACCTCTGCCCTCTATCTTTCCAGCGGCCGAGGCTGTGGCCACTCCCAGCTGTTGCTGACTTCTTGTGGCTTTAGTGTCCCCTACGTTATTTTTCATTTTTTTCCTGCACCCCATGGAACTACCTGGAATGGATTCTGTTCCCCTGACCTGTCGAGGTGGTCTGTACACCTATCACTTCTCCTTTTCCATACACTCCTCTCACCTTCTTCCTTTCTGAAGCTAGCACAGGGAGAGCTGAAGGACTAAGTCTCACTAAAACTGCTCAAGGGACTTGTTATCACAGGCGGGAATAGGAAACACTCCATCAGGTGAGGGTTCCAGAGCTCAGTGGCCTGAATGTGGCAGAAAGCTCTATTTTCTTCTTTGGTCTTATGCCCTCGCCAATAACCCTTCATGTGACCTGGTGACAAGCATAGTTCTGTATTAGGTTAAACCAAGGAATTACTATCTTCAAGTATTTTTGACCTATAAAAATGGCAGTTTCATACGACTTGACCTAATAAAAAAAAGAAGTAGATAGGGAAAAGATGACAAATACATTGTTAACAATAATTGATAGCCAATAATAAAACTAACACTGATTGTGTGTTCACCATGAACAAGGCATCATGAGGTGCTTCAAACAGTGGCAATGATTGCAGACCCAGCCAGACACCTGCCCAAGTGCTTAATGTCTATCAAATCATTTAGTTTTCAACCCTGCCAGGACAGTACTATTATATTTCATTTTACGAATAAAGTACAGGGATGTTAAACAACTTGCTTAAGGTCACACAGTAAGGCAGGCTTGGGATTTGAAGCCAGGCAGCTGGGCTCAACCACTACACTCTATGTTGTCTTGAACTAGATGGGGTTATTTCCATTTTACAGATGAGGAAGCTGAGAAACAGAGAGGTTAATAATCTGCCCTAAGTCACACAGCTAGGAATGAGCTAAGATGGCATTTGAACCGAGTGGCACCCAACTCCCAAGCCTAATTGCCTACCCCCCTTCCATGCCTCTCTTGCCCCAGTTTGTCCTTTGAGGTCTCTAACACTCCACTTCACTGGATTCTCTTGTCTTTATCTACAAAAGGTAATAATGTGTGGATTTCAACACATACCCCTTGCACGCCAATCTTTTGGTGAATTTATTGAGTTTCTCTTGCTATGATACCCTGGGGCCTTACCTGTGTGTGAAACTAATTCAGAAGGAAATTACTATGGCTTGTATTAAGACCTCTGCCAGGTAAGGGATCAAAGTATCTCTTTCAAATGATACACTAGGCAGAGTCAGACCTATCCTATTCCCTTTATTTCCTTCTTATAAAATTGGGCATGTAATGACCTTGTTTACACAGTGTATAAGTGCGTATATGTCATATATGCACAGTGCCAAGAAGCATAGACATTATTTCTCTGGGCAACACACTCCATGTCAGTTTAGTGGTGATTTAGGGTAGGATCCCTGAGGTATCTCTGTCCAAAGATCCAGTGATCTAGGTCAGATGTTAACACGATCAGTGTGGAACTGCAAGGGTGCTGTAGCATTTAAATTGGCCATAAGAGGGCTCCATTTCTTTTCCCCAAACGTCCATAGCGATAATAGCTTTTGGGGCCACAGATGTGAAATGCTATTCTGGACACAGTAATTAAACCACATTTAGTGTAATTTACCAAAAATAAGTGAAATGGTTTGTTTAGTGGGACAATAAATTCTATCATTTCTTTAACCTCCAAATACAAAGAGGGAAACCTTTTAATAAAATGAATTTGTTTCTCAACAGGCATTCACAGGGATTTCTCTCTTTTCTGTTTGGATGATGTCATTTGGAAAACAGTAATTCCATATTACATTTTCTTAATATTCCTCTTTTTTTTTGCAGTCTAGCATCATAATAAATATTTCTGAAAAAGTAATAGTAATTGAGATGTCAAATAATCTTGAGCTTCCTTTATAAGGCTGTATTAATCAGTGTGCAGTCAGGAAATCAAAAACCACATCTGATATTTTAACGGAGGGAATTTAATATGGAGAACTGATCACATAGGTATGGGAGGGTTGAAGGAACAAAAGTAACCATGAAAGGAACCAGTAATTGCTGGAAGTAGCAACTACTCATAGGGCTAAGGAAACAAAGCTCAGGGGAAGGGGTATTGCCTGGCTGTGCAGATATGGCCAGGAGAGTGCGATGAAGGTCGTTCTGTCAATGCTGAAATAGATGGACACTATCAATGCCAGGGTGACGTGTCCCTGCTCAGGCAATGGTTGGGAGGAACTGGAGCTTCCTACCCCAGGCCTTCTGATATACCACTAGTGTTCCCTACTGTAGAACATAACAGAGAGCCAACTCCCCAAAAGAGAGATCTATAGATAGCCCCAGCATCACTGAACAGAATACAGAAAGGTAGCTTTGGAGCTATGAGGTAATAGCTTAATAATTCACACAGTCTACCCCTTTGGCTATTCACACACCATATTTGAAGTTCTGTACAAAAATAATAACTTTTTGCTTTGGCTATAGATGCTGTCATTTTCCATTAGCTTTTATATTGGAGATGGGTATACTAAGAAATACTCTGGGGAAACTCTTGTGTTCTAGATAGTTTTATAAAAGAAATCTGATTTCTCTTAGTAACCAGTATCAACCAGTACAGTAACCCTCTTCTCTGCCTGCTAGGTCAATGGGGTTAGGAGCCCCAGGTGATTCACTGACACTCTCAACTTCTGAATCAGTGGAATAATTTGTGCGTCACCTGGTACAAACATTTCTCTATTATGAAAATAGACCTCTGGGCCGGGTGTGGTGGTTCACTCATGTAATCCCAGTGCCTTGGGAGGCTGAGAGAGGAGGATCACTTGAGTCCAGGACTTCAAGACAAGCCTGAACAACATAGGGAGACCCTGCCTCTACAAAACAATAAAAAATTATCTGGGCGTGGTGGTGCACACCTGTGGTCCCAGCTACTTTTGAGGCTGAGGTGGGAGGATCGCTTGAGCTTGGGAAGTTGAGACTCCAGTGAGCAGTGATCATGCCACTGCACTCCAGCCTCCAACCAGAAGAGCCCAGAGTTTCAGGAACAGAAAGCAAGCATTCTGTGAGTGGCTATTAAGGATAATAGTGAGATAAGCCACTCCCACTTTCATCCTTGCTTCCTGGACCCATATGTTCTGGCTAAGGAGGAAATTGGACCACATATTGGTCACTGATTCAAAGCACATGTGGCATCCCAAAAGACAGAACCTCGACCTTCAGGGTATTCTCCCAAATTGCGCTGTAATTGAGGCTTTCATAGGCATTCTACTTTTTATAAGGCCAGCTGCTCCTGGGTGATGGGCATGAGGTGAAACCAGTGAATTCCATGGATGTGAGCCCTTTGTCATAATTTTGTGTGTGTGTGTGTGGAATGAATTCTTCAGTCAGAAGCAATACTTTGTGGAATTCTATGCATGCGAATAAGGCATTATGCAAATTTAAGAATGAAAGCTTTGTTTAGCATGGGTTTTTGTGATGACCAATACATATCTCAGCAGAGAATAATGTATTCGATAACAATGTGCTAAAAATCAAGCCACATCTGCCCTCTGTCCTGCCCATCCTCCCTTCCAGACTTTCTTCTTTGTTTCAAGGTAGGGTTTCTGTTTATTTGAGGACAGATGTTTATGGGCCAAGGACCTTATGGAAGGCAAGTCAGGTTTTCATAATGCCTACATTTCAGCATATGCCTGTTAAGAAGTAAAGGTAAAAGAAGAATGAGGATGAGGTCATGTATGCATTTTGAGGCAAATGTTTTTCTGAAGTTGAGTTGGCCTCAACACCAGTATTTATTTTCCTGAGCATCATGATTTCATGAAAAATGGTTATCTCACACCACACATATCCAATTATAATTTATACTTATGCTTACTTTAGGGGAGAAGCATTAAGTGCATTGCTTTCATTCCAAAGGACCAAGAGCCTAAGCAGTTTCCCCTCTATTTGCTGGACATTGTGGTAGCAGTACTGTTCAAGTTTAATGTCAGAGTTCAAGGTGGAAACATCTTTGATGTGTGGTACCAGTACTAAATCTAATCATAATTCTGTCTAGTATTTTTATGAGCATTTAGAAACTGAAAACTCACCTCAACACTGAACATTTTAGGACTAAAACGATCAGAGCCAATTCATAAGGGAGGGTATATTTAGAAGACATACCCTCAAAGCAGTATTCCAACTCTAAATGCTTGGTTTCCTACCTTCCTCCCTCCACTTTGGTTTGCTTGACTTTTTCATATTTCAGTAGCTTGCTTTGTGGTCAAATTCTCATCACCCTTATAACTATGGAAAGAAGAAAGTTGAACTGTTCTTTAAATATACATATTCATGATTTTTTTCAATGAACATTTAACAGTGATCTACTTATACCAAAAATTGGGCTAGGCACTGAGCACAGCCCCTGTTACAGGTGCTTCTTCAGTTCAGGCCATCTTAGTGGCCTGGTAGACTCACAATAACTGAAAAAAAAAGGAATGCCCTGGTTTATCTGCTCATGAGAGTCCCAGTTTCATCCTGATTCCTCTTCCTGGTTTGGGGTGTTTGGTGGAGCATGTCACTGTGCCTGTGAACAGTAGTCTTCCTCTGCCTCTCCTCACTACGGTTACATACCTTGCATGGCTAAGAATTCATCCTTTGTGACCTTGTTCCTTGGAAATATCTAAGCTATGTACTGGTAAGTAAGCACTGACAGAGTCGAAACAAGGCATCTTGAGTCTGTTGTCAGATTCAAAGGGCAAGGGCGATGCCAGAAATAGGAAACCACACTAATGAGGTCAGGAGTTGTGTGAAGTAAAGAGCAAGAGTCTAAGAACTTGAAGAGGGCTTGGAGGCAGGGCTGCCACTCACGATTCCTCAGACTGTGCACTGGCAGTTCCAGGGTGCTCTGTTCACATAATCAGAGTGCAATCAGCACTGCTTAGAGTTGTGTGCTATGGACTGAATGTGTACCTCCCAAATTCATGTGTTGGAATCCTAACCACCAATGTGAAGGTAAAGGGAGGTGGGGCCTTTGGGAGGTGACTAGGTCATGGAGGGGAGCCCTTATGAATGGGATTAGTGCCCCTGTCAAAGAGACCCCAGAGAGCTGCTTTGGCTCTTCTGCAATGTGAGGATACAACAAGAAGATGGTAGTCTGCAACCTGGAAGAGGGCCTTCACCAGAATCCAATCTTGCTGTCACCCTTATCTCAGATTTTCAGCCCCCGGAACTGTAAGAAATAAATTTCTGTTATTTATCAGCCACCCAGTCTATGGTACTTTGTTATAGCAACCTGACTGGTTGCCATACTAGATTATGTATAAAACAAAGGGAACAAGGAGTACTTCTTGTGGTACTTTGTTATAGCAGCCTAACTGAGACATTGTGCAGTGTCCAGCCTGCACAACTGTACAAGTCTTGCTCTGAGGCCTCTTGCTTTTGCCCTTACGCACTGGTGCCATGGTACATAGAGGGTGTGACTGATAGGCCAGGATGATGCAGGCACACGACTTTTTTCCTCATCTCTCCATTGTCTTCTCCATCAGAATCTGTCATGTCTTCCCGCACTGATCATCTTATCTCATCTCAGAACTACCTCTGCGCTAAAACCACAAGAAGTACTCCTTGTTCCCTTTGTTTTATACATAACCACATTGCATTTGCCTCAGACTTTTAAAACAGTTGTTTCTTCCAGAAAGAAAGCAGTCTGATGGTTTCTTTCATTGTGGAGTGTCAATTGTCCTCAATAACTGCCCAGCCCATACCTCACTCCAGCTTGGCCCTGAAGAATTTTTCTTCCCTCCACGAGTGTTGCTTTTATCTGATATACCATCAGAAATATTCGGATTAACTTCTGTTCTTAGGGTCTTCAGAATTTTCCCCTCAGTATCAGTACTCAGCTTCTAGTTAGGTATCTTTCCCATGAGATTACTTGACTCTTCATGCATGACCCTTTTTTCGGATTCTATAGTAGTCATGTGGCCTGCCTACAATTATTTCATCCTTCCAGGCATGTGGTAGGATTGTTCTTGAACACTATTTTGGAGTTCCATGTGGCGTGTCACTTGTTTTGTCAGTGAAATGTGAACAGATGTAACACTTCTGGGCAGAGGCTTTGGAAGCTGGTGTACGATTTGTCATGCCCTTTCCCCTAAGGAGATGACCAAGAAGGCACGTGTCACGACAGATCCTATGCTATCTGGGTCCAGGAATGACAATGATGAGTACAGCCTGTCTGCCAAACCCCAAACCATGTTGAACATGTAACATGAGCAAGAAATAAAAGTGGGTTGTGTTAAGAAACTATAATTCTGTTTTGTTGTTGTTGCTGCATATTTTTACCTGTCCTGCTGATGCAAAGTCCCCAAATGTCTGGAACTGCAAGGCTACACACAACTCAGGCCTTTCTGGTCCAGCCTCTACTAAATCAAGATGGTAGTCCAGAAAACAGTTAAAGTTAAGGTGGCGGTAGTTATCATCTCCTAAAATCAATGCTGAAAATCAGCATCTTGATTTCCACCATCCTGAAAGATACAGATAGGCAAACTTTAGATTCCATGATTCCCACAGGGATGTAACCACATCAGGGGAGAAAATAAGGTAAGTAGGATATGGAATTACAGAGCTGACTTTTTAAAAAACAAGCCTGGTGCCCTGGCTCATGCCTGTAATCCTAGCACTTTGGGAGGCCGAGATGGACGGGTCACTTGAGGTCAGGACTTCGAGACCAGCCTGTTCAACATGGTGAAATCCCGTCTCTACAAAAAATACAAAAATTAGCTAGGCGCGGTGGCACGTACCTGTAGTCGAAGCTGAAGCAGGAGAATCACTTGAACCCAGGTGGCAGTGGTTGCAGTGAGCTCACACCTGGGCAACAGAGCAAGACTCTATCTCAAAAAACAAAACAAAACAAAACAAAACACCAGCTAACTCCATACCAAAGGGCTTTAGCAGAGCTAAAGTCAGAGCAGTGGAAATCTGGTTCACTCTATGGAATGACAGGAGCAAATACCTTTCTGGAGTACAGGGGTTTAACAAAAGTGCCAGAACCAGAAAGAGCAACCATGCTCAGGGTTCCTTGCTTGTCACTAATTTCCATTGCTCTTAGCCTTTACTTTCCATTGGTCTGACATGGGGAATTCAGGAATCTCAGTCAGTTACAGGATTCTGAGACTTATGACTATAACCAATGGGATCTGTTTGGTTAAAAGTGGTAAGTTGATAAATTTGATTTTTAGAGCCCTGTCTCCTCCATTCCTAACCCTTGGAGACTCCCACTGTATCCACCTATCCCGAGTCTCCTTCTGGAGAGGTTGGTTATCAATCAGCTTCTCTTGAACTGTTGTTGGCTAAGTATTTTAACAAACACTATTTCAGCAACTCTTCACTGTATAGCTCACATGAAAGGCACTAGGGATAAAGAGGTGGTAAGAAAAGTCACTGATTTATAGTCTAGTGCTAGGTTGGCAAATTATGGCCCATGGACCCAATCCAGCCTGCTGCTAGGTTTTGTAAATAAAGTTCATTGGAGCACAGCCGTGCCCATTCATTTACATACTAGTTTTGACTGCTTTTGCACCAAAGGTAGAGGTAAGTAGATGCAACAGAGATTGTACATTCCACATACCTAAAATATCTACCATCTGGCCCTTTACAGAAAAACTTTGCTGACCCCTACCTAGTGGACTATTAACCTTTCCAGGAGAGTTCGCATTTTAGTAGCAGTCTCTCTAAGACTAATGCTGTAACACTCAAGGGAATTCCACTAATGGAGGAAATTTAGGCAACAGGGAGATATCTTGAGGGAAGATATACTGTCTGGCTGCTGTCAAATCATACCCTATAGGCAACTGCCTTCTCTGCGAATTCATGAAAGTGGACTGCCTTTTCCAAATCTCTATCCAAAAAGGAAAGCGTGGTGAAGGAGAGGCAGCTCTCATCACTGTGGCTGGTTCCCTGGAGGAAAAGTTGGAGAGGTGTCTGACCTTCCTGCAGCTCATCCCTTCTGGGTGACTGGAGAGGGCAGGGGGTCATGGTTTGCCTTCAGGGTTGCCAACCTGGCACTCTGCCCAGGAGCCACTTTGACTTCTTTATTCCTCTGGCTTTTCTGATGACAACAGAATGATTTTATTTTATTTTATTTATTTTTGCAAACCTTAAAGAAATGCTTCACTGCTCTATCTTTCCAAAGGAACAGAGAAAGGGGACTGAGTGAGGAGTTTTGTAAGTTTCCATCAGTTATTTTTGCTAAGGGAAAGTGTGAAAAGTCAAGAGTCAGAGACAGGGCAGGAAGCTATCATGTATCAGGGAGCCTTTTTGCTGAGCTATGTCCACTCCCTGTGTGAAACAATGACTGTCCTCCCACTGAAATGCCCGGCTATTCTCAGTGCGAAGAACCCCCTCCCTCAGTAATGGGGACAAGCAAGATTTTTTGTTTTCTTTTTCTTTTTCTTTTTTTTTTTTTTTTTCCATAAGGACTATGATTCTCTTCCAAAAAGCTCAAGGACTTTACCCTTAATCCTTAGATGGAGGCTGAGCTGAAATCTCCATCCCTGGAATGCAGCTCACTCAAGCCACACTGCACAGAGAGTCAGCTAGATCAGTGCCAAGGTGGTGCCTTCCTTTCAAGGCCATGAGTGACACCTCGGGCCTGAGGCTTGCCTGTTGGTCTACCTGCTGAGAGCTCTCAGGAGGAAGTTTCCACAGCCTGTGACGTTAGCCTTGATGGAGAGGAGAGGAAAATCATATGGGGCCTCAGAGCCCCTCTTCCTCCTCTGGTGTTGTCATGGAAACACGTTCAATTCATCTCTGCAAATATGGGTGAAGTGTCTGGGGAGCAAGGTGGTACCCTGATAAGAGCTAGGAGAGGCACAAAAATGTCTATGTCATGATTGCCATTGCCTTCAGAACCATACAGGACAGAGAGTTAAAAAAAAACCAAAAACAACAAAAAACAAAACCAACAAAACAAAACAAAACCAAAAAACAAATTCCAAAGCAAGATGGATAGAATAAAGTCTATAAAAGGAATTAAATCCTGGACTTTGGAGAAAGACAAACATAGGTTGAAATCTAAACTCTGCCACTTACCAGCTATATGACTTTGGCTATATTATTAATTCATCCAGTGAACATTAATTGAAGGCCTACTATGTACCAGATAGTTCTCTAAATGCCAAAGATACAGAATGACCTGACTTAAAGGAGAAGACCTTTATTAACCTAATTGTACTTACACATTCTAACAGAGGAAGACAGACAATAAGCGTGCAAACAAATGAATAAAAAATGTAATTTCAGAGAGCGATAGTGCTCTCTGAAGAAAATAGAATATTGGGCAAGTGTGAGTTGGCGTGGTGGCGCTTTAAGAATGGATGGTAAGGCCGGGCGCAGTGGCTCACGCCTGTAATCCCAGCACTTTGGGAGGCCAAAGTGGGTGGATCACAAGGTCAGGAGATCGAGACCATCCTGGCTAACTCGGTGAAACCCCCGTCTCTACTAAAAGATACAAAAAATTAGCCGTGCGAGGTGGCGGGCGCCTGTAGTCCCAGCTACTCGGGAGGCTGAGGCAGGAGAATGGCATAAACCCGGGAGGCGGAGCTTGCAGTGAGCCGAGATCGCACCACTGCACTCCAGCCTGGGCGACAGAGCAAGACTCCATCTCAAAAAAAAAAAAAAAAAAAAAAAAAAAAAGAATGGATGATCAAGGAAGGCTTCTTGGAAGAGATGACAACTAAGCTTAGACCTAAGGAAGGAGGCAGCTAGGCAACAATCAGAAGAGGATTCCTGAAAGAGGGAAGTATTGGTGCAAAGATCTGCTTACATAAGTCTCTAAACTTCAGCTTCTTTGCCTATAAAATGTGAATAATTTAATAGGAGTGTTGTAAAGGTTCAATGATACAATGTACATCAAGATCAAGTATTTATCTCAAAGCATAGCATAAAGCAAGTGCTGTTTAATATGACTAGTAAAATATATCAAACACAGAGGAGCAGTTCGTTCCGATGAGTGTGAGAGAACTGCTGAGTGGTGAGGGGCTAGTTTGTGACCCAAGTCTTCCAGAATGGGTAGGTTTGGGTAGGCAGATAATAGGTTTGATTTCTCTGCTCTTTGTTCCTGTATCACTCACGAGTTTCTCTTTCCAAAACCTGACCATACTTCGTTAAAATAATGTAAGTATTTTTCTCTTCTCTAATCTGTTATATAAATTATATAAAGGGAGAGGCTGCCATTTTTTTCATCATTCTACTCCCGTACTTAAATAACATAGTGCAGCAAAGCATTTAGAATTATAATTTGTGCGTGAATGAATGCTAGGAGGGCATTTAAGGTAGTAAGTACAGCATGAAGTTGAGTCTGTTTGGTAACTGGCAATGGATCAGCAAAGCAAGAAGCTAGGACCCATGGAGGGAAAAGTAGGAAATAAAATGGACTAGTCAGTTGGAGTCAAGTCATAAAAGATCTTGAAAGCTTGATTATCTCAATGAACACTGACACAATGATGTGTGGGATGACCATTTCTGCTGTTCTTCAAATGCACATGTTGGGAGCTGCAAGGAAACTATGACTTCTTGTCTCCACTGTGGGAGTGAGCCGACGTTGTCCTGTGGACACCATCCACCATTGTCCCAGAGCCTGAGGAGAGTTACTTCACTGCAGATGGCCTTAGGGGATATTTTGCTAATATCCGTTTGTAGACAGGCACACCTCGTTTTGTTTCACTTTGCTTTGTGGCACATCTCAGATACTGTATTTTTTACAAGATGAAGATTTATTTAACACAACTTAACCCTGTGTTAAGCGAGTCTATTGGCACTGCTTTTTTTTTTTTTCCCCCCAACAAAATACACTTACTTTGTGACTCTGTATCACATTTTGGTAATTCTCCAAATATTTCAAACTTTTTCATTATTATTATATCTGTGATAGAGTACTATTGAAATCATTTTGGGGTGCCACGAACCACACCTATAGAAGATGTCAAACTTAATCAATAAACGTTGTGTATATTCTGACTGTATCCCTGATAGGCCTGTCTCCTGGGCTCCCTCATTCCTTTTCATACAGTAATATTGAAATTAGGCCAATTAATAACCCTACGATAGCCTTCAAGTAAAAGGAAGAATCGCATGTCTCACTTTAAATCAAAAGCTAGAAATTTTAGTGAGAAAAGCGTGACAAAAGCTGAGATAGGCCAAAAGCAAAGTCTCTTGCACCAAACAGTTAATCAAGTTGTGAATGGAAAGCAAAAGTTCTTGAAAGAAATTCAAAGTGCTTCTCCAGTGAACGCATGAATCATAAGCAAGTGAAACAGCCTTATTGCTGATGTGGGAAAAGTTTTAGTGATCTGTATAGAAGATCAAACCAGCCACAATAGTCCCATAAGTCAAAGGCTAATCCAGAGAAAGGCCCTAACTCTCCTCAATTCTGTGAAAGCTGAGAGACGTGAGAAAGCTGGAGATGAAAAGTTTGAAGCTGGAAGAGGTTGGTTCATGAGGTTTAAGGTAGGAAGCTGTCTCTATAACATAAAAGTGCAAGATGAAGCAGCCAGTGTGGCTGTAGTAGCTGCATCAAGTTATCCAGAAGATTAAGCCAAGATAGTTGATGAAGGTGGCTACACTAAACAACAGATTTTCAATGAAGATAAAACAGCCTTTTTTGGAAGAAGATTTCATCTAAGACTTTCATAGTTAGAGAGGAGAAGTCAATGCCTGGCTTCAAAGCTTCAAAGTACAGCTGACTCTCTCATAAGGAGCTAAAGCAACTGGTATTTTTAAGTTAAAGGCAATGCTCATTTACCATCCTGAAAATTCTAAATCCGTTAAGAGTTATACTAAATCTACTCTTCCCATGCTCTGTAGATGGAATAACAAAACCTGAGTGAGAGCACACCTGTTTACAGCATAGTTTATGGAATATTTTAAGCCCACTGCTGAGACCTACTGATAGAAAAAAAAGATTTCTTTGAAAATATTACTGCTCATGGACAATGCTTCTAGTCACCCAAGTGCTCTGATGGAGATGTATAAGAGAAATGTTTTCATGCCTGCTAACATAACACCCATTCTGCAGCCCATGGATCAAGGAGTAATTTTGACTTTCAAGTCTTATTATTTAATAAATATATGTTGTAAGTCTATAGCTGCCATACATAATACTTCCTCCGATGAATCTGGGCAAAGTAAGTTGAAACCTTCTGGAAAGGATTTACCATTCTAGATGCCATTGTGAACATTCATGATTCTTGGGAGGAGGTCAAAATATCCACGGTAACAGGAGTTTGGAAGAAATTGATTCCAACCCTCATGGATGACTTTGAGAGGCTCAAGACTTCAGTGGAGGAAGTAACTGAAGATGTGGTGGAAATAGCAAGAGAATTAGAATTAGAAGTGGAGCCTGAAGATGGGACTGAATTGCTGCAATCTCCTGATAAAACTTTAACGGATGAGCTGTTGCTTCTTATGAATGAGCAAAGAAAATGGTTTTAGAGATGGAATTTACTTCTAGTGAAGATGCTGTAAACATTGCTGAAATGAAAACAATGCATTTAGAATATTGTACAGTTGATAAAGTAGCAGTAGTGTTTGAGAGGATTCACTCCAATTTTGAAAGAAGTTCTACTGTGAGTAAAATACTATCATACAGCATCACATGTTACAGAGAAATCTTTCATGAAAGGAAGAGTCAATTGATGTGGTAAACTTTATTACTGTCTTATTTTAATGAATTGCCACAGCCACCCTAACCTTCAGCTACCACCACCCCGATCAGTCAGCAACCATCAACATTAAGGTAAGACCCTTCACCAGCAGAATTGCAACTTACTGGAGGTTCAGATTACTGTTAGCATTTTTTAGCAATAAGGTATTTTTAAATTAAGGTATGTGCATTTTTTAGACATAATGCTAGTGCACACTTAATAGAGTACAATATAGTGTAACCATAACTTTAATATGTACTGTGAAACCAAAAAATGTGTGTGACTTGCTTTATTGCATTATTAACTTTATTACAGTGATCTGGAACTGAACCTGTAATAACTCTGAGGTATGCCTGTATTAATATTCATAATAGCTAACATGTATTGGGTACCTATTACATGTTTTTGCTGAGTATTTGGCAAACATAATTTCACTTTATCTCTGTAATGTACCTACAACTAAGAATTATTATTACTCATATTAAAAAGTGAAAACTCTGGGCTTAGAGAGGATAAATGAATGACCTGCCTGAGGTTACATAGCTACCAATGTGCTGAGTCTGGACTTGAATTTAGGTGTCTCTGATGTCAAAGCTTAGGGTCTGTCTGTATACACTATTGCTATGAATTGAATGTTTGTGTCTGCTGTGTCCTGTCCCAAATTACCAAATTCATATGTTAAAATCCTAACCCCCAAAGTGACAGTAGTAGGAGGCAAGGCTTTCGGGAGATGATTAGGTAATAAGGGTAGGACCCTCTGAGTGAGATTAGTGTACTTATAGAAGAGATTCCAGAAAGCTAGCTTGCTCCTTCTACCATGTGAAAACCCAGCTACAAGTCACCCACTCTATGGTCTTTCATTATAGCAGTCTAAATTGACTAAGACAATGAGGATCTGTAACATTATTGTTTAATTATTATTTAATTCTTCATCTTCTTCAAAACAGAGGCTAAGGTGAGGTGTATTTTCATAGTGCTATGAAGAAATACTCGAGATTGGGTAATTTATAAAGTAAAAGAGGTTTAATGGACTCATAGTTCCACATGGCTGAGGGGTCCTCACAATCATGGTGGAAGGCAAAGGATGAGCAAAGTCACGTCTTACGTGGCAGCAGGCAAGAGAGAGTGTGCAGGGGAACTGCCCTTTATAAAACCATCAGATCTTGTGAGACTTATTCACTATCACAAGAACAGCACGGGAAAAAACCACCCCTGTGATTAAGTTATTTCCCACAGAGTCCCTCCCATGACGTGGGGATTATGGGAGCTACAATTCAAGATGAGATTTGGGTGGGGACACAGCAAAACCTTATCACAAGGATTGAGTATTGATGCTTCATTTAAGAGGTGCGTTCTCCAGACAGTGAGAACAAGAACAAAAGAAATGACAGGGGAGTAATGCAAGGTGGACATGTTTCTATTCCAGCTACTGCTTCATGATGAGCTGTGAAGAGACACAGCCTTGTTCATTGTTCAGTGAAGGTGTCTGTGGTGGGCTGAATGGTGGCCCCTCAAAAGATCCGTCCACATTCTAATTCCTGGAACCTATGAACATGACCTCATTTGGAAAAGGGGGTTTTGCAGATGTAATTAAGGATCTTGAGATGAAGAGAACATCCTGCATTATCTAGATGGGCCCTGAATCTAATGTCAAGTGTCCTCACAAGGGACATGAGAGATTTGAGAGGCATGTCTCTATAACCACGGAGCCAATGATTGGAGTGGTGTGACCACAAACCAAGGAGTGCTTGAAGCTGCCAGAGCCTGGAAGAAGCAAATTACTGAATCTCCCCTAGAGCCTTGGGAGGAAATGAGGCCCTGCCAATACCTTGATTTTGAACTTCTGGCCTCCAGAACTGTGAGAGAATAAATTCCTGTTTAAAACCACCCAGTCTGTGGTAATTTGTTATAGCAGTCACAAAAAATTAATTCAGTGTCTACTCAGTTGTGTGGACATCTCCAATCAGGATGTACAGAGAAACCATATCTTGCAGAAGTCCACAGAGGAAAGAAAGAGGGAATTTACTGGACTTTCTCTCATTCTCTATTTGCCTTTGGTCAAATTTTACTCCACAGGGTAATTGTCTCTTCTCACATCTCCCAGCAATACGTGGCTTTGCTGGGAGCTGCTTGGGAAGACAGAACCTTAAGGTGAAATATTTCATTCAAAATCAGGAGTGGCAAAACAATAACAACAAAAACCTAGAAACAGAAGGCCACATGGCTAATGATCCTTGGGATACAGCAGTCCCTACAGGGAGGGTCGGACCCTCTTGGCAAGCAACTGGGCAACCCCAAATGCTGAAACTGCTCAGGCCCAAATGTATCTGGTGGGTCTTTATAGCAGTGAGATACAGCCAGTGGCCGAGGGGTCCAGAAATGATACCAAGTGGATCTGAGGAGGGACAGAAAACATGCCTGATGAGAATCATAAACCTCAACCCACCATTTCCGTCACAAAGACTTTATCTGGTGTCCACTGTGTGCAGAACATTCCTGGCATGAAATTCTTTCTGCTAACCAAGTTGTGACATGTATTGTGGGATGGCTCATTCAACGTACAATCCCAACTCCCTCTCCCTTGCCTTCTTTCACTCTAAAGTCTGGGAAGGTTCATACTTTATTTTTTAGCTTCTCTTACAAATCATAGTGGCCATGCAGTTTTGGCCAATAGACTTAGGCAGCTGTGTATTGGAGAGGTTATTTCTTCCTGAAGCCTCACAGAGATAAACTCCTATCTCCTACTGCTTCTTCCTGCCTGGGGTGCAGTAGCCATCATGTGACCATGGGGCTAATACATAAAAAGAGGCCAAAAGAATCCTAAAGACATGCACCCAGATGCCACTGAACTGCAGAACCAGCACCAGCAGCTGTCTATCCTTTGACTTCTTGCTGTGTGAGTATATTAGTTAGTTAGGACTGTCATAACAAAATACCACAGACTGGATGCCTTAAGCAACAGAAATTGGCTTTCCCATGGTTCTGGAGGCTAAAAGTCCAAGATCAAGCAGTTGGTATTGGCAGATTTGACTTCTTCTGAGGCCTTTCTCTGTGACTTGCAGATGGCTATTTTTTGTTACTGTATCCTCACGTTTTCTTCCCTCTGTGCATGTAAATCCCCAGTGCCTCTTTGTATGTCCAAATTTCCTCTTCTTATAAGGGCACCAGTCAGATTGGATTGGGCCATGGTTGTCAATATTACATGTCAACTTGACTGTGCTACTGGGTTCCCAGATAGTTGGTCAAACATTATTCTGGGTGTGTCTGTGAGGGTGGTTCTGAATGAAATTAACATCTAAATGGGTAGACTGAATAAAATGATTGCTGTTCCTGATGTAAGTGGGCTTCATTCAATCAGTTGCAAGCCTGAAGAGAACAAAAAGTCTGGCCCTCCCCTGAGTACAAGAGAATTCTTTCTGCCTGATGGCCTTTGAACTGGAACATGAGCTTTCTTCCAGCCTTTGGACTCTAATGGAAACATTAGCTATTTCTGGGCCTTTAGACTGGAATTTATTTACACCATCAGCTTTCCTAGTTCTTAGGCATTGGAACTCAGACTGGAATTAACACATGGGTTCTCCTGGGTCTCCAGTTTTCCTACTCAGACTGGAATTAACACATGGGCTCTCCTGGGTCTCCAGTTTTCCTACTCATCCTGTAGATCTTGGACCTCAGAACCTACCAGCCTCCAACATTATATGAACCAATTCCTTACAATGTGTGTATGTGTGTGTGTGTGTGTGTGTACATATCCTAATGGTTCTGCTTCTGTGGAGAATTCTGAATAATAAAGGGCCCAGCCAAGGGCCATGATTCATTTTAACTCAGTCACCCCTCTAAAGGCCCTGTCTCCAAATACAGCCATGTTCTGAGGTTATGGGGTTTAGGGATCCAACATATGAAATTTGGCAGGACTCAGTTCAGTTCCCTAACAGTAAGTAAACAGTCCTTTATTTGTTTAAACTGTTGTTACTTGCAGTTGAGAACATACTTAACTGCTTCACAAGGTGTGGATTCACATACTAAGTTTGATAATTCACAAGAAAGTGTGTGGTTATGTTTCCTATTAGCATGTACCAGTTTCTTTCATCTTTGAAGAGTCATTTAGTGGTTAAAACCTGGGCTTGGGAAAAAGTAGGTCTTAAAGGGGATCTGTTTGATGACGAGCTTTGGGGGCATCTCCCAACCATGGTTCTGTTTGTCCCTTCACAGCTAATATTAAAAGAATGCTATATGCCCTTGATGTGAAAGTCATTCCACATATGGAGTCATCATCGGGGCTTGGGAGTGGAGCTGGGGAGTTCAGCAGCCATGGAGAAGCAGCTCTTTTTAGCCACACGTATTGAAATGTCCTGACGTGTGCTTCCCAGCCGATGTCAGCTGCTAATCTGTATGAATTAATGCTGTAATAATTGGGCCATATTGAGCAAGCACTAATTTCTTTCACTACATCAAATCAAGCCTCATGATTGTTTCGAAATAAACAAGCCATACCAAGAATGTTGAATCTCCACTCCAGCAGCTGGGTTCCGAACAGATCTGGAAAGGTCTGGCAAGGAGGCTGGGTTGACCAATGGTAGGACTCATTCCTGAGAGTGGACGTCCAGACACATTCATTTTAGGCCTGATTGGACCCAATTACATTTTAAAGATGAAAGGAAGCCAGGTTTTTTTTCTGCATGGTGTTCAAATTCACTTAGGAAACATCCTTCAGTGCTTCTGTCTTCTTCCAGAGCCTACACCTAGACAGCATAAAAGAAAACAGCCTAGCAGCTAATATCTCCAAATGAGCTGTCATTACCCATGCCTTGCTCATGGTGTCACTGGAGTGAGACCATGAGAGAGAATATTTCAAAGACTCACAGGTCAGACTGCAAATAAACCTCAGAGGAAGTGTCTAACAGACACTTGCAAGCAAGAAAACAGGAAAACCGAAGCAGGAGAGAGGGCGAGAGGGCAAGTGAGCACGGGATGCTGGCCTTTACACTGCCTGCAGGATGGGGAAATGAAGAACTAAATCTAGGATGATGAGAAAGGTGGTACAGACAAGACTGATGAGTTATGCTAGAAAGAGTATGGGGTGGCTCTTCAAATAATATATTTAGCAGATCAGCAGAAACATAAGATTTCTCACTGTAGTCACTTGGCGATGCTTTCAGTAGAATCATGGATGTCAATATTGCAATCTCCCTTCTCTTTCACTCACACACTCTCATATTAATGAGCACCTTCTCCAGGCCAGGCCCTGTGCTTAATCCTGGGGAACAAAGCAGACACAGGTCCTGCCTTTCCTCCCCTCCTCTCCTATCCTTTCCCATCCTGTACCTTTCTCTTTCTCTCCCTCCCTCCCTCCTCCTCTCCCTGATCCTTCCTTCTTCCTCTCCCCTCTATGCCTAGGGTCTAAATAAATTTGGGGGAAGATTAATATTCTGTTCAGTGGAACCATTGTTTGCTAACCACTTACTAATTAATTTTCCAAATAAGCAATGCAGGACTGAATTGCACATCTTTTCTCATAGCAGTTGTTATATGTAGACATAAGGATCTCCCCCCTCCCCACCCTGGGGTGCCTCCCTCAATCTCTCCCCCCGTGTTTGCTGCTTCGCACTCCACTCCCCATGAGCTGCTTATCTACCCACAAGCTTATAATGTCAGTGCCTTCTAAAGCTTCTTTAGAATTCCCTCCTCTTCCCTTCTGTCCTCATCCTGTCAGTCAGGATGAAGAAAATTAAGTTGTGTAAGTCTGTGATCCCAGTTTCCAGGCCCTAGAGCTGTCTGGGAACTGCTAGGTCACCTGGGTCTGGATTCAGATGGGAAACGTAAAAAGCCGCAGGAGCTCTGGGAAATAGGTGCCAGTGTGTCCCCAAAGCTCCAATTTTCTAGTCCATAATTTGGAAAGCAGAAAGAAAGCTGTGAATCAAAGCTCCAAGGAAATTGTTTATAGCGATGGTGTCAATGAACGAGAACCAAAAGCAGGATGAGGCTCCCAGGCCACATTCCATTCTCAGGAGCTGCACTGCAGCATATGGTGTGTAGGTCGTGCACTACACAATAGGCTCAGTGGAAAGGGCAGCTCCCTTTCAGCTCTCCCAGCCCAGTTAGGGGCTCTTTGCAGAGCTGCATTTGCGGCATGGAAGGGGGATCTTGTCATGCACTTGCCTAGCTGTTGGCCCTAGGGTTCATCTGCTTAGGGAGGCACCTTTTTCAGATTCACACAGAGGGACCATACATGCCTACTCTGATTAGGAGAAGAACAAAATTATAAACGGATTGACTTTTTAAAGTGTTTTGTTTTTTAATTTAAAAAATTGCTTTGAAGGTGTGTTTTAGAATTGTTATACATTCAGTGCTATCTCTAATATCTTTCCTGTTTGATACTACAGTGATAATAGCTCAAATTTATGTGAACACTCTTGATGCCTGGTATTGCACTGGGGGCCTGAATCTATTATTTGTGATTCTTCCTCCCCTACCTGCTTTTGCTGTGATTCACTACAGGGAGAGCATTCCTCCTACTTCATTGAATTTGACCTTGGCCCTGGCCTTGTGATATTTTGGCCCATAGAATGTGGGCAGAAGTAACAATGTTCCTTTCTTATAGACCAGCTGAGTCTATAAGAGGCATGGTGAGTTGATGCCAATCCTCTCGAGGTTCTATCTTCTGCCATAAGAGAAAAGCTTGCCCCCAGGCAATTGTCACCCTTTCACCTGAAATCAAGACGCGTAAAGCAGACCTGAACCAGACCCAAGCCTAGAGGCCAGGAAAGCTCAGGCAAGAGCAGCTGGGTACATCTAAACTACAGTGAATGGAAACATGAATACAACATGAATGTTCATTATTTCAAGTCATGGAGAATGGGGGATTATTTGTTATGCAGCATCACAGTAATAGTGGACACCTATGATGTGTGTGTGTTTTTTTTTTTTAAAAACAAATTGTCACAACCACTCTTTAAAGGAAGTACAGTATTTCCATTTTACATAAAGGAAAACCAAGGGTCTGAGAGATTAGAAAACTCGTTTAAATTAATAACTGGTATATCCAGTATTAATATCTAGGTCTGCCCGATTCCAAAGCCTGTTCTCTTTCTACCTCCGTCATGTTGTATCCAGAATATTGATACTATGCCACCTAGAGAGATCCTTAACTAGCAAAAATTATGCTATTATAGCCAATAACTTTGCATTCTACTTACTAGAGCTGGGCAAGGAATTGTTTTGCAATATTGCATCCAAAATGTCTCTCGGTTCAATTGTCAGTTCCACAAAAGATTCTATTAAACATAATTCATCCTTCCTTTTCTCCTCTATGCACTCCACACTTTCTGTTATTCAAAGTTTGAAGGTTTTAAAGAGGATTCATATTTCTCCAGGCCAAGATTACTTATAGCTGCAGTAGTGTTTGACTTGCATTTTATTTGTTGTCAATACAATAAGCCAGAAACAGATGCAGATCATTGAACTGAAGAATGACTTTTCTCTCTTGATGGCACTTTGAGCAGAAAAAACATCTTTGTCTGATGAATTGTTAAGTGAGAAAAAAATAGCAAAGTGCAGAACAATGTGTATTGTACATTATTATTTGTATATTTTTAAAGCATATATACATGTATGTATGAATGTTTATATCTACATAGGATGTCTCTGGAAGAATACTCTAGAAATATAAAGGCAGTTGCCTCTGGTTTGGGAACATGGTGGCTTATGGGAAGTGAGGGTGGGAGAGAGAATGATTTTTCACTGAACAGTCCTTTAAAGTTTTTTAAATTGGTGTGCATGTTTATATTATTCCCCAAAATAATGAATACGTTTTTTTTAAAGGCAGAAAGTACATCTTCTAAGGCCTACCCCTTTTCCCTTTATTTAAGCTGTGTCTATTGTGTCTCAGACACACTGACTTTTTGAAGGGATTCGAGAGGAGGAGCTAGCCCAAGAGGAAGAGGCCCTTTCTGGCATGTTCTCTTCCTCTTGATAGTTGAGGTGCATATAAACATCTTCAAAGTCTCCATGGACAACACAGACAACACGAACTGGAGCCCACTGGCTCCCACAAGTAAAAGCGATTTTCTTCATTCATGACTCAAAGGCTGTAGAGTGAAAAACAAGAATTGATCAGCTGTTTTATTGTTTTGTTTTTAAAGACCAAACACGTCATCTTATCTTGTTCTGAGTGAGACAGCTACATGATGAACATCCTAAAAGTTGAAGACCTTGGATTTCCACCTGCAAGCCAAGGATGTTTTTCTGTTAAATTCTAATCATATCATTAGAGTTTATTAATTGTTTCAACAAACAGACATCTATGTCCATTCATTTTTTTTAAGACAGGGTAAATAAATCAACTTTCAAATCATGTCCTTCTGCAAACGCCAGCTGCACAGGAAAAGGAAGGCCGCCTGTTAGCAGCCTCTCAGTGAAGGGCTAGGCTGAGGCTGTTGGTGTGCATGCCCAGAGCAGAGCTGTCTGTTAATGAGTCCTACAGCCCACAGGAAAGAACCTCAGCGGAAAGCAAGAAGGCAGAACAATTGTGTGAACTGAGCTCCCTTTCTTACTCTCCAAACATCTGGCCACTGTATGTGTCATTTCTTTGATTCAAACTTGCTCTGGGGTTATTGATAGGGAAAATCTCCACCTGGGGGCTGGGAGGGACCGCTTCTTCATCAAAGAATAGTTAGCACAGACTCACTTTTAATAGCAAAATAATAGAGCAGGTCACTTATAAACCACGTTTCTGAAATTGCCCAGCCATGCTCTGCCAACTCTTTATGGGGAGAATAAGACAAAAGCTGGAAGCAAAGAGAGAGTAAGGAAAGCCCTTAACGATTAGGGCTGAAGAAAAAACAAAGCATGCAAGACGCCATCTTGATGTTGGCTAACGATGGGGAAAATCTCTGCTGTTTAATATAATGCATTTATAAACACAGACGTCAGGGACAGCAAGTTTATTTTTGTAGTTCTGCATCTTACATTTTCCCAATTGATTCTGTTTCTTTTCTTCTTCTACGTCAGAACAGCCAAACAGGATTCAAGTGATGCATTTGGATGGCTTGCTTCCCTGAATTGTGTCTATATCCATTAACAGGGCAGACACTTAGTTCCACCTGTAGATATGACAGTTTTGTCATCTTCACAACTGTTCTCATTGTCCTGATCCTTATTTCATTTTACTGGGCTACCTTGAATAACAACCTCCTGGGCTTATTTTACTGACAGTTAAAAATCAGTTTTGGTAGTAATTTTGCCTGGAAATCAGCTATTAAATTTATGTGCTTGTCAAATTTTAACTATATGCCTAATTTAAAAGTACTTAGAGCCACTTAAATTTGGTTGAGTGCCAATGTTAAGATGCAGTCAAATCTCAATGACTCACTGCATGCTTAGTTTGCAGCAGACTTCTTTCCCTTCTCTTTCCACCTCTCTTGTTAGCACCTGCACCAGGAAATGGGTGGGGTGCAGAGAGTGAAGGAAAATGAAAGTGATGCTGAGCCAGCACCACCAAAGGGAGACTCAGAGTCTTACCTTTGGGCTCTAAAAATGAAATCGATGGCACGACTCTAGATTGCGAGAGACTAAATTGGCAGCCACATACTTGAAAGACGTGAGAGTTTGGTTAATTGCACGCTTAATATCTTGAAAAAACACAAAATTCATGTTAGACTTATGGCATACTAACATGCACTGTTCCAAATGCTTCATAAATATTAACTGTTTTCATTCTCACAGCAACTTTATGAGGTAAATACTATCATTATACCCAATTATCAGATGGGAAATTGAGGCATAAAGAGAATAACTTGCATATAGTTAGATTGCTAGAAAGTTCCAGGGTCAGAATTCAAATTCTGCCATTCTGGCTCCAGAATCCATGCTCTGAAGGCTGGACCTTCCTCTGAGCCAGCAGCAGGGTGCAGCCACTACAAAACAAATACAGAGTATGTTCCTGTTTGATGTTATCGCTGGCTGAAGCTCGTTGCAATAAATGTTACAAAGCTCAAAGTCTCTATGAGAAGAAAAATAGATGTCCAAAGCCGGTTCAATTCTTTCAAATAATAGCAACCAAAATAAAATTAGGGAATCTTAAAAATAATTAATATTATCCTTAATATCAATTAGAAATATGAGGGTAAAATTTCAAGCCAAATTAACTTTCCCAGGTCTTCAACTTCTCATCTGCCCAGTGCTTGGTAAGAGCTAGATAATTTCCTAATCCTTTCACATTTTAAGCTTCTTATATTCTCCCAATTGATCTTTCAGGTCAGTGATGTGTCCATTTATTTAGTCATACATAGAATTGGTGTTTCTCCAGCATTAGCGGTTTTTTTTTTTTTTTTTTTTTGAGATGGAGTCTCCCTCTTTTCCAGGCTGGAGTGCAGTGGTGTGATCTCGGCTCACTGCAACCTCCACTCTCAGGTTCAAGCAATTATCCTGCCTCTGCCTCCTGAGTAGCTAGGATTACAGGCACCCGCCACCACGCCTGGCTAATTTTTGTATTTTTAGTAGAGATGAGGCTTCACCATATTGGCCAGACTGCTCTCAAACTCCTGACCTCTGGTGATCCACCCGCCTCGGCCTCCCAAAGTGCTGGGATTAGTGTTAGTGTTTTAAAAGGCAACTTGCTCGCTTTCTGGGGAACGGTCTGATAAGAAGATGAGACACAGGCATAGGGACACATAGAGCTGTATGCAAGGGATACATAAAATGTATGCATGCAGCTGTAATGAAAGCTTGTGCAGTGCCAGAGCTGTGGGAATTATTGGGCAGTATCAGTTAGTGTTCTTATTTGCAGATAACGTTATCATTGTACCTGCTTTATGTAAGAAGTGTTGTTAATGGAATATTAAATGCTCCTAGAATCTCTGGAAGAGCTAGAGGAAAAATCTCTGGGCTGATGCTCTAGGAACAACGCTTAACACTACCTTAGAGAACTGACCTGTTAAGGGTGATGCCTCACGCTGACCCTGGTACCAACCAGATGGCTCCCACCACCTGCACCAGCACAATGCATGCTCCATGCCCCCCTCATTTCCTTAACTCACTTCCAAATGAGAGTCTCTCATGGATGCAACAGAATTGAAAGAAACTGAAGGGCAGTGTGGGAGGGGGTGGGAAAAATAAAATGTTTTTTGTGTCCTATTTAGGGGTAGCCAGGATTTATAAGACACTGTTGAATGGTAATGGAAACTCTCAAAATGTAGAAAGAGTGTTCAAGAGGTTTTAGGCAGCCACAAATAACAAATGTCTGCTGCAGATAATGTATTTTTTTTACTCAGCACTGGGTGGACTCTTCTTTAAGAGGAATATTGAGTCAATGTTTGTTTGGGATATCCACGACTGAAATTTAATCCCTATTGACCTTTCATTAAGTATTTATTATGTTTTAGCTATGGTGATAGGTGTCTAACATGTTGTCATGGACATATTGTTTTATGATATCACATTTTTTTCTCCTTTTTTTTTTTTTCTGGTAAAACAGTACCCAAATTTCACTCTGGGTAACTTTCCCATTCCCAATCTTAGAACTTGTTTGAGTAGAATTGACCCCTGTTTATCTTCAAGGATGAGGTCATGGCTTACCCCATTCAGCATGTTCCACCCCCTGGCCACAGTATTAAGGTCAGAGATGGGCATCTTCAGACCAGTGAATGTCAGACCCAGAACTTCCATTTGAATGTTGGACTAGAACATGGGAGGTTGTGGTCTGGGCTTCTTGGCTGCCATCTCGACATCATCTGGAGTCTCAAGCAAAGCGAAAAAAGGAAGTGGAGAAAGCTGAAGTCCTTGTAACAGTATTTGAGCCCCTGGATCAAACTTGTCCTGTAATTGGAACACCCCTGGATTTTTGAGTCCTGTAAATGAACAAATTCTCATTTATCCTTAAACCACATTTTTGAGTCATGCTTGCTATGACTTACTTCCAAAGTTGTCTTAATTTCCTACACATACATTAACTCTTCTAATCCTCAGAAATAGCTCATGATGTTAATAGTATTATCACATTTCACAGATGAGGACACTAATACTCAAAAAGATTAGAAAGTCGCTTGTCACATCACTTATCCATATGATTTTAAAGCACGGGTCCTTAACTTCTATGTTATATAGGGACACTGGAGAGCATCAAAAGGGTAACAGCGCTGTGATGTGAGGTTGGAAAAGCAGGCCCTACCGACGGAAGGTAAGTAGCCTCTGGAAGACAGGAAAATGCGTTGCATTCTTGTTTATTCCTTACAGCGTCCAGCCTCATTCTATGCACAGGCTCACTTTCAATATGAACTTCTTGCTTACCAAGTGAAGTGGCCAAGGAGGGAACTGAATGCATCCAGTCTGTGAAGAAAGGAAAACTAGTTCAGCAATGTCTACTGAAAGACAAGAATGGTGAGTCTCATGTACCTTGGCTGGAGAACAAGGGTTCGTGTGGGGTTGTCTATATCTCAGGCAGATAAACAAAGATCCAGCATCAAGCACAACCTTCTACTCTCAAGGGGTGTGAGACAATGCTGTGCAACACTGCAGACTCATTTTCCGGAAATATTAAAGAAAGAAAAATATGATGATTTTACTAGCATATTTGAGGCTTTCTTGGTCTCAGAAGCCATCTGATTCTTTTATTGCCTGTGTCATTCTCTCTGCCTGAAATGCCCCTCCCACTCCTTGTTTGTCTGGCAAACTCATCCATTCTTCAACAGTTAACTCGAATGCCACCTCCTCTCGGAAGCCCTCACTGAACTTTTGACCCTGGTTTGACTCCTGCTCTCTCTATCTTTCCACAGCACCTTATGTACATCTACATTTGCTCTTAACACACATTGTTTTGGCAATCTGCCCAAATTTTCTGTACAGAAGTCAAGGAGCATGTCTTATTCCTCTTTGTATTCCTTGCCCCTAGCCTAATGCCTGGAACTCAGCAGGCAACCTTGCAGATCCTGCCAAGAAAGCCCTTCCTCAATCTCTAGAACCAACCTCTCATTCTATTATTCCTATTTGTCCTTTAGGAGTCAGCTCAGAAATCACCCTCTTGGGAAGTAACCCCTCAAAGCTAGTTTATGATACCTCTCCTATGTAGTCTCCAAATCATCCTATGCATATAGCTATGAGCTGTATATAGCTATGTAACTATATGCCCGTTTTCATAATAAAAATATTAAATGAATTAATAAATCAATGAAATGCAATCAGTATACATTATTTGAGTAACTGCATTATTTTTTATTTTTATTTTTTTAAGACAGCATCTTGCTCTGTCGCCTAGGCAGGAGTGCAGTGGTGCAAACTCAGCTCACTGCAACCTTCGACTCTCGGTTCAGGCAATTCTCCTGCCTCAGCCTCCTGAGTAGCTGGGATTACAGGCATGTGCCACCTGGTTAATTTTTGTATTTTTAGTGGAGACTGCACTTTTCAATTGTCATAAAATGCCTTGCCCTCAGTTTCCCTGCACATTGGTCAGTGGCATTCTTTGCTTTGCAAAGACATGGCAGATGCAGTCTAAGAAAAGTGGCTAAGCTCGCCGGGCGTGGTGGCTCACGCCTGTAATCCCAGCACTTTGGGAGGCCGAGGCGGGCGGATCACAAGGTCAGGAGATCGAGACCACGGTGAAACCCCGTCTCTACTAAAAATACAAAAAAAATTAGCCGGGCGCGGTGGCGGGCGCCTGTAGTCCCAGCTACTCGGGAGGCTGAGGCAGGAGAATGGCGTGAACCCGGGAGGCGGAGCTTGCAGTGAGCCGAGATCGCGCCACTGCACTCCAGCCTGGGCGACAGAGCGAGACTCCGTCTCAAAAAAAAAAAAAAAAAAAAGAAAAGTGGCTAAGCTCACCTCTCAGCTTCAAATGAGATTTTTTTTTTAAGAACAAAGTCTGATAAAGTTTGAAAGCCAGATTTTTTTGAGACAGAGAAGGAATCTCTAAATTCTAAAAGCACTTGAAAGCAGACATCCCAGCCCCTAATTGATTTGCCCCTGCTGATGCCATGCGGTGCAGAGGAAAGCTGTGTCCACTGAGCCCTGCTCAAATTTCAGACTCATGGACAAAATAAATAAATAAATGTTGTTTAAAGCCTCTGAGTTTTGGGGTGGTTTTTACACAGCAATATGTAGCCGAAGCACTGTGCTCTCTCTGGTCTTGCTCATTTATTTTAATAGCTGAAGTGTTTACTCTTTTTGCAAGCAAAAATGAGGCATGGAGGTCTGAGCATAAAGTTTCAAAATAAATACGAATGAGGAATAAACACAGGATATGATACAAAAGAGGTTCCTGACACCAGGAAGAAGAAAGTCCTTCCACGGTGGGGAATAACTTGTAAAGGGTCTTCCTTTGTTTGAGACTGGAGTAAAGATGCTGCTTTAGTTCAGTGGGAAGGTAGAAAGGGAAGGAGGAGAGAAGACACACATCCTGGAGGGAAGATAGATTGGAAGGGAAGGTGAAAGTTGAGGAAAAAACAAAACAAAACAAAACACTCTTTACAGGGTCCCCTGCACACGGCTGCAGTAGAATCATGATATTAATTGAAGAGCATGTGGGGGAGACACTATTCTAGACTAAAGGGAATCCACGGGGAATGAAACAGGTAAGGATTCCTGCCATCATGGAGTCTACCTTCTAGTAAGCCCAACATGCAATGAACAATCCAAATGAATAAATCATGCAGTATGTTAGACAGTGATGACTAACCTGGAAAAAAATCAAAATAAATAAAGTAAAAGAGGGGGAAACATTATGGGATCATACGTGGTTTGCCAGTTTAGGAGGGAAGGTCTTACTGAAAAGATAATAAGTGTTTAATGGTCTAAGGGAGGTTAGTGCGAGAGCCACGTGTGTATATATGGGAAGTCGAAGGGAAGCGCAAGTGCAAAGGCCCAGAGACAAAAGCATTTGTGGGTGTTCAGGGAACAGCCAAGAGGGCACAGTGGCCAGTCGGGAGTGAGACAGGGAACTGCAGTGAGGGAATTCTCTATGGCTGCCTGATATAAGTCATTGCAAAACTTAATGGCTTAGAACAATAATCACTTCTTTGTTAATAATTTCTGCAATTTGAGCAGGAATTGATGGGGATGGCTTCTCTCTGTTCCATGTGACATCAGCTGGGATGAATCAGTGAGGGGCTGGGGCATGCACTTCTGAGATGGATCACTCACATGACTGGCAAGGAGGTGCTGCCTGTCACCTGAGGGTTCTGCAGGGCTACTAGCCGGGAGCCTCAGTTCCTCTCTACATGGGCTGCTTTCTAGGCGGCTAGACTGCCTCACCCATGGTGGCTGGGTTCAAAGAGCAACTGTCCCAAAAGGCAGAAAGTGGAAACTGCTGTAACCTATTGATCAGGTAGTTACAGAGAGCAGATTCAAAGGTAGGAGACAAAGACCACTGGCCTCTCAAGGCGAAGACTGTCAAGGAACTTGAGGACCATGTTTTACAACTGCCACATGCAAAAAATAAAGAAAGAATTGGTATTCAAGAGGACAGCCTGGTCATCCAGGGCTTTAGAGATCATTGTAATGGATTTGGCTTCCTCTCCAGGAGAACTGAAGAGTGATTGGAGGATTTTAATAAGGGTATGACCCGACTTGACTAATATTTAGCAGGATCACTCTGGCGCTAAATAAAGAATAGACTGTTAGATGGAGAAGGCAAACCTGTGTCCAAATATCCAGACAAGAAATAATGGTAGCTTGTTCCAGGGTAATAGCAACAAAAGGATAGGAAGTGGTCACGGTCTGTATATATTTTGAAGGAAGAGTCAATAGGATTTCCTGATGGGTTATCTCATATCTAATATAAGAGAAAAAGAGAAATTGAGGAAGATGCCAAGGATTTTGTATAGAGCACTTAGAAGAAGGGAGTTGCCATTATTTGATGTGGAAAATGCCAAGGAGAAGCAAATTTGGTGGTTAAGAGCAGGAACTTGCTTTTTGACATATTAAGTTAGATACCCAACTACAGATGTTGAGTAGTAGGTGGATCTATGAGCCTGGAGTTCAGGGGGAGGAGCCTGGAGTTCAGGGGGAGAAGCCAGGGATGAAGATATAAATGTGGGCAGTATAAGTATAGACATGGTATTTAAAACCATGAGATTGGATGAGAAGACCAGGAAAGGGAGTGTGGACAGAAAAGAGAACAGGTTCAAGGACTAAGCCATAGCATCCTCCAGTGCTAAGAGGTCTTGGTTAGGGGGAAGAGAAGGACCAGCAAAGGAAGCCAAGACAGAGCAGCAAATGAGGTAGGAGAAAATCTAGGAAAGAATACTGTCCTTCCAGCTGGATGAAGGGAGTGGTTCAAGAAGAAAGCAGTCACCTTGCTCAATATTGCTGATAGGGCAACTACGATGAGAGCTGAGAATTGACAACTGAACTTGGCAAAGAAAAGTTCATTGAAGACCTTCACTGGAGTAGTTTCAGAGTTGCAAAGCTTCATTGAATGGGTTCTAGAGAATTTGGAGGGGTGAATGGATTGGAGACAGTGAATACAGACAAGTTTTTGTCCTCCTCCTTGAGGAGTTTTGTGATAAAGGGAATAATAGCGTGAGGTTGTGGCTAGAGGGAGAAGTGGAATCAAGGGAGACTTTGGGTAGGAGAAATAACAATATTCATAAGCTGATGGATAAAGCCAGTAGAGAGAAAAAATAATAATGCAGGAGAGAAGAGAGAACTGCTGTAGAAATGACCTTGAGTTAGTGAGAGGAAATGGGATCTAGTGCATAACTGGAGGGGTTGGCCTTGGCTGGGAGCATGGACTGTTCATTCATAGCAATTGGAGAGCAGAAGTTACATGCATACCGATGCTAGAAGGCTGGTAGGTGTAGTGGTGCAAGTTCCCTTCCAGTTGCTTTTATTTGCTCAATGAAATGGGAGCTAAGGTCATCAGATGAGAGTGAAAGTAGAGAAGTAGGTTTAAGGAGAGAGTGGGCCATAAAACTGCAATCATGAATTTAAATGAAACCATCCAAAATAATTTTGATTTTCTCCAGCTACATTCAGCTGCACAGGTGAAGGCAGAGAATTGGATCTAACCAGGGTTGGAGTTTTGTTAAGTTAGCAAAATGAAATAAGAGAAAGAGGCAAGAACTTGAGTGCCTATGCAAGGAAGTGATTGTAATAATTGATCATGTAATTTAAGCTGGGTTAGGAGGGAAGTAAGAATATGAGGGAGGTTAAAGATAGCACAAATGTGATAGAACTAAAGCATTTTAGATCCTGGTGAGTTGAAGGGTTTGGAGGGAGGAGTACTAGAAAGAAAGAGTTAGGAAGACAGGAGGTGACAGTAGGAGAGTGGAAGACTTAAATTGAGATGATGGAGGATTTCAGTTATTGGGAACAAAGTTTAGGGTGTGATCATGACAGTGAACAGATAAAGTAGTTGGAGTACCATATCACAAGAGGAGAAGGGATCAAGAAACTAAGAATCCAAGGCCAAGGAAGGTTTATCTCCCTGAATATTGAACCCACACATTCTTATACCAGCAGTGGTAATGGAGAGAGTGACTGTGAACCAGGCTGCAAAATCTTCAAGGAATGAAGGATGCAACCTGAGGTTTGGTGCATAAACTTGACAAGAAGGGGTAGTGAGTGATGGTATTTAATGATATAAACTTTAAAACTGGATGGGCATGAGAGTTGGTGATCAGGAAAACAGGAGAATGGTCTAGAAGCAGCACCTAGGAATAACAGGGACACTGTGGTTAGTCAGGAGAAATGTCAAGGATGGTACCCTAGGTCCTCCCATCTTGTGGGAGATGTGAAGAAAATCCAGCTTCATCTGTAGGCCCCAGTTGAAGAATGGAGAAGGTTTGAGACTGGCAGGGAGAGCAGAGGCTGGGGTCAGCATGAGGAGGCTAGAGAGTGCAGGAACTTCTCAACTGGAATCAGTGAAAAGGCATGGCGCCATGAAAGACCAGGTGGGTACCTGTGCACAGTGTCCAGTGACAGGGTGGGGCCAAGGACACCTCAGCAGAGGTCAGTTAGAATTGAGACAACCGCCCGTGAAACAAAGTCTCCACCTGCAACCACAAGGATGTGAAATTGCACTTGGGTGCTGCCTCATCAGGAGGAGAGGGAGGAGGGAGTAGCCATAAAAGGTCCCTGGAGGGATGCCTGGAGCTTTGAAACTTCTCAGAGCAATTGGTCTGGGCTGCATCTTCCCCAGCCCAGACCTATGACCCTATTTTCTGGCTTCTTTTGTTGGTAAAACTATATCAATAATAGTATTTTTAAAAGATGGTTTTGATCTCTGCTGATCCTCCTTCTCCTCACCCCTCCCCTCCAAATAATAGGGAAATTGGTGGGATTTAAGTGCCAATGTTTGCAGGAACATATGACTTTAAAAATATTCATTTAGAAAATAATTAAAATAATACATTTGCTGTAGCACATTTAGAAATTAAAAATAAATATAAAGAAGAAAATGAAATTCAAACATTATCCCTCTATCTAGAGATAACTATTCTCAATATTTAGGTGTGTATCCTTCCCTGCATGCATTATACAAAAATGGGATCATATCAGATACATAGTTTTAGAACTTTTTTGATTGAATAATATAGTGCTTCCTTGCTAATCTTCTTATACATCAACCTAATGGCTGAAAGTATTTCAGTTCATATATCTACTAATTATTCATCCAGTTCTGTTACAGAACATTTAAATTGTTTCCATTTTTCACTATTAGAAACAACAGGAGGATGAACTCCATTTTAGCTTTAACTTTGTACAAAGCCTAAATTGCTTATTTCCTATTAATAAAGTGCTAGACTTTATTGGGTCAATTACACTCTAGATGAGTGAAAGGGTGTACATACTGCCAAGCTGTCCTCTGGAAATATTCCATCAGTTTACATTCCTCTCAGTGGGGTATGATAATGCCCATTTCTCCACATCATCTCTCTTATTATTATCATTGCAAAGTCCTTGCCTTGGAAGACTTCTTGAGATTTCTTCTGACCCTTGATTTTTGTTTCTATGGTGAGAAGGTAACTGCTTCCATTTGGCGCTTAAGTGGACTGATTAATCTGCCTCAAGAAGGTTTGGGCCATCATTTGCAAGCACCAGAAGGCCTGGACCCATAACAGACCCATACGGAGGCAAAATAGTTTTAAGTCAAAAGTCCTGGATGAGGAGTCATTTTTCTTGTCTTTGGAGTTACTCATATCCCTGGACTCAAGGCAGCTCATCTTTCTTACTTCCGGCTCTTAGTTTCCATGATCCTTTATCTTCTTATTTCAGGGAACTTTCTTGTCAGCTCCTCCTCAATACCTGTGGACAGGAAGGTCAATCCAAAGTCAAGTGCATTCGAGTAGAATTCTTCTGCCTCATTATCCTTTCCTTGCAAATGCATATCCTTAATAGAATTTGAGTTCTGTCTTTGCCTTTGTTCAGGCTGATAGAGATCTTTCAATTCAACTCAGATAATATTTATTGAACTACTCCACGGTTCATGGTAACACACTTGGCATAATAGTAGCCTATGTTCGTTATTCCTTCCTGGTAAGGTCTTTTTGTTCTCCCTCATAAACATTTGTTCACCAACCAGCATTTCCTCCTTGGTCTCCTCTCTGGAGAATTCAAAACATCGAGGCTGTCGTCATCTTCCTGCCACCATGGCAGTATGATTCACTGGCTGGTTTTAAGGCTGATTATTTGACTGTGAGCTCACCATAAATGAGAATGCCTGATAACATGGGTGAGAGATTTTTTTGATAGCCACAGTTATGTAAGATGCATTGTTTTGACCATGAGCTCACCCTTAAAACAATGGCTTGTGGCTAAAAAAAAAAAAAAAAAAAAAAAAAAAAAAAAAAAGACTAGGAAGAATGGGGTAACACCTGCAGAAACGAGGCAATGTTTGGGAACGTTCTGGTTTACATAGCATTTTCAGGGGCTCTAAAAGTTGAGTCATGTTTTCTCTTTTGCTCAGGGCTCATTTGAGACTCTTGTTAGTGGAACTATAATGAGTTTAAACAGAAAGGAAAATGTTTTGGCTTTCTAGAAGATTTTTAGTTCTTTGGTGGGGATCAGGAAACAAATGTCTGAATCCTAATAATGGAAAAGTAAGTGTGCTGCTTAGTGCAACATTAGGATACAGTTTGTGGGAAAATAACCTGTATTTTTATATGCTGTTTATCCACATACACATGCATATGTGAACATGCTGACAAATGCACAGATACATGCTCAAATAATGCCACAGTATTTTTAACAGAAACATATGGATATATATTCCTTCTCTTTTTTTTGAAATGTGAATTGCATCTGCAAAAGTTGCATAATCTTGTCCTAGAGAGAAGAGCTTGCATGGAGCACAGATTTTGGAGTAACTCTCTCTCCTCTCCTTGTTCAAAGCACAAGCTAGTGATTGTCATTAGCACTGAGTAGAGGCGTCTGTGCCAAATGGTGACAGAATAGAAAAGTAATCCCCCATGTCAGCTGCTGGGTGTGATACTACAGAGATGTACATCCTCTGTGTCTGCCAGGCCTGTCTCTCTCTGCTCTGGAAAGTGGAAGCCAATGATAAATGTCAATACACTTGTGTTGCCACATGGAAGTGAGCTGTAGCTGTCTGGATCACACACAGAAGCGGCAGATCTCAAGATGTGGGTGCCAGATGGCACTTAGGGGCTGGGCACGTGGAGCGGCTGCTAGGGGGAATTTTATTAGCTGAGACAAGTGGCCCGGCACTGCTGGGTGCCACCTCACCCCCTCTGGGGGCTCCCTCTGGAGTGCATTATCCAATTTTGCTTTAAGAGACCCATTAGGCACACAGCCTTTCCCCATCCCTTTTTAATGGACTTATTGTGATGTGCTTGAAGAGGTCTTGGCTCAGGGGTGCCACCAAAATCTATAAAAGAAAAGAGGGTGAGATGGAAGCAAACTTTATTTGCAGAGAAGCCACTGTAATGCATTTTTTTTAAAACGAGTGATGACATTTTTTTTCAAAGTGTAACCAGGCTTGAATACAAAGTGAGATGTTACCTGAGTTAACTTCCCACCTCACTGAAAGAAAATCTTTGGGAAAGTGTTTGTCAGTCCCACAATGGTCAGCACAAAAAATAGTCTCACTTTCCATTTTCCATCAATGAGGCACAAATAAATATCTTTACACTGTTAAACCTATATGTGCTTTTATAGCTTTACAGTTTATAAAGCACTTTCATATACCTCATTTTTCCTCCCAACCACACTGCTGTCATCACTTACTTCACTGATGCAGAAACAGAGACTTAGAGAGGTAGTGACCCTGCTTTCAGTCACATAGTCAGCAAGAAGCAACACTCCTAGCACCTGAAGAAGTCTAGCCCGAATATGACTCTTCATTAAATACCATTTAGATGCCTACTGTGCACCATATGCTTTACACTTATTTTGACCATTTCAGCAAGTCGGTAGACTAGGCATTCACAGATGACAAAACCAAGGTTTAGAGGGGTCAAATCCCCTGATCAGTCTTGCATAGTTGCTATGTGGCTAAGCTGAGATTCGAACCCATGTCTGTCTTGACCCTAAAACCTAACTCTAACAATTACAATAGCTAACAACTGATGAAATAGCTTACTATTTTCCAGACACTATTCTAGGTGCTTTATCTGTATTAGGTCGTTTGATTTTTATAACAAGACTATGAGGTAGACATGGTTAACATCCCCATTTTACAGATGGAGAAATTGAGGCATAAAGAAATTAATGGGTGGGGCTGGGTGGAACCAGGGTTTGAATCTGCTCAATTTACCCCCAGAAATCACATTTCTTTATCACCACCATATACTGCTCTAGCTACGCCAGCTTGCATACCTCAGGCCACAGGTACAGCTTAAGAAAGCTTTTAGGGGCCAGGCATGGTGGCTCATGCCCATAATTCCAACATTTTGGGAGGTCAAGACAGGAGGATCACTTGAGCCCAGGAGTTAGAGACCAGCCTGGCCAACATGATTAAACCCTATCTCTACCAAAAAATACAAAAATTTAGCCAGGTGTGGTGGCACGCACCTGTAGTCCCAGCTACTCCCAGCTACTCAGGAGGCTGGGGCATGAGAATCACTTGAACCTGGGAGGTGGAGGTTGCAGTGAGCCAAGATCACGCCACTGCACTCCAGCCTGGGTGACAGAGTGAGACCCTGTCTCAATAAATAAGTAAATACATAAATAAATAAATTAGCTGGTGGTTGCATACCTATAGTCCTAGCCACTCAGGAGGATGAGGTGGGAGGATTGCTTGAGTCCAGGAGTTCCAGGCTGCAGTGAGCCTGATTGCACCATTGTACTCCAGCCGGGGCAACAGAAAAAGACCCTATCTCACAAAAGCAAAAACAAAAATAAAAAAAGCAACAACAAAAGGTTTATAGAAAAACCCATTTCTTTGTGAGTTTTGTAGCCATCCTACACTCTCTAGATTCAATACCAACTCCTGTATTAGTTTTAAAACTACGCAAACCTTCAGGGCCTCTTTTGGATAAGAAATTAGTAGAGTCTTGCTACTGAAAATGTAATTGCTGACTAGCAGCCTCAGTGTCTGCCTGGGAGCTTCTTAGAAATGCAGAATCTCGGCACCAAAGCTACTGAAGCAGAGTCTGCACCATTAGCAAGATCCCCAGTTGGCTCATATGCATGTGAAAGTTTTAGAAACATTGGTTTAAGTGTGACCTAGAGCCTTTAAGGGTGTAGTTCTGAATCTCAACTGCACGTTGGAATCTCCAGGAAGCTTTAAAAAGCACTGATGCCTGGATCCCACACCGAGAGATTCTGATTTACTTACAGCCTGGACATCAGAAATTTTAAGGGCTCCCAAGATGATAGTAAAGAGCAGTCAAAGTTGAGAACCATTGAACTGGGGATACTCGGTAGCCCTCGGCAGTTTCTCAGCATTCACCCACGTCCCCATACCCAGACATGTGAATCTGCCTGTGGGTTTGGGTGGAGAGGGAATTCTCAAAATGCTGTTCAAACATGCTGGAACTAGCATTGTGCAGACTGGACCAGCCTGGGAAGCTCTTCTTGACTTCACTCTAATGATTTCTCTTTCTTTGCTTAGATCACACATGAAATAAGCCCTTGCTCACCCTGAATGAAGGAGAGGAGGCTTTGGATGTGATGCTAATTACCCTGACCATGTGAGTTTGGAAGCCCTACCATCCAACTGTGAGGCCAAGTGTTATCCTACTGCTCAGACAGGCAGGGCCTTACAGTTGTGTGGCAAAGTATTTGACAGTGAAGGAGGGATGAAGTTTGAAGTAGATGCCCATCGTGTGTGTGCCTGGACCTTTATAAACATTATTTTGTTTAATCTTTATGACAACCTTAGGAGGTAGATTCTCGTTTGCTTATTTGATTTTAATTGTTCAGTGGAGTTAAATAATTCATCCAATGATGGTAACTTTCCAGTTAGTTCCACAGTCTGAATTCATTCATTTAACATGTACTTATTGAGTGCTGGACACTATTCTAGGTGCTTGGAATATATCAGTGAAAGACTAGAAAAGATTCCTTATTTTCATAAATTCAAGGAAGAAGGATACAGTAATTAGCATAATAAACAAGTAAATTATAGGATACATTAGAAGATATTAAGTGCTGTGGCAAAAAATAAATAAAGGTCAAGGTAGGAGAATAGGAGTGCAAGGGAGGGGTGGGATGTCAGTCAGCAGTTGTAATGGTTAGTTTTGTGTCAATTTGGATACTCTATAGCATCAGTTATTTAACCAAGCACTAATTTAGGCATTTTGAAGGCATTTTGAAGGCATTTTGTGATTAAAATCTACTATGGTTGACTTTAAGTAAAGATTACCCTTGATAATGTAGGTGGACCTCACCCGATCAGTTCAAAGTCTTAAGAGCCTTCAAAACTGAGGTTTCCAGAAAAGAATAAATTATGCCTGAAGATCACAGACTTAATTCCTGCCTGAGTTTCTAGCCTGCGGGCTTGCTCTACAAATTTTGTACTTAAGGCAAGACAGTAACATTAACTTCTGCATAAGCTTCCAGCTTACTAGCCTGCTCTATGGATTTTGGATATGCAAGCTTCCCAGTTCCTTAAAACAAATCTCTAGAGAACCTTGACCAATACAGATTTTGGTACCAAGAGTGGGGTGCTACTATAATAAATGCCTAAAAATGTGAGAGTGGCTATGAAATTGGGTAATGATAGAGGCTGGAAGAATTTTGAGGTGCATGATGGAAAAAGCCTAGATTGCCTGAAGATATTGTTGGCAGAAATACCAATGAAGGGAATTCTGGTGAGGACTCAAAAAGAAGTAAGGAGAATTATAGAGAAAACTTCTATTATCTTACAGAAATTACGTATATTCTAATGAACAGAATGTTGCTACAGATATTAAAGTTAAAAGTGCTTCAATTATGTCCAGATGGAAATGAGAAATATGTTATTGCACACTGAAGGAAAAGTACTCCCTGTTATAAAGTAGCAGAAAACTTGACTCATCTGTGGTCAACTTTCGAGTAGAAAGTAAAACTTGTAAATGATGAACTTGGATATTTAGCTAAGGACATTCCCAAGCAAAGTATGGAAGGTACAGCCTGGCTTCTCTTTGCTACTTATAGTAAGTTGTGAGAAGAAAAATATAAGTTGAGGAATAAACTGTTAGGCAAAAAAGAACTAGCATTTGATGATTTGAGAAATTCTACATCTATCTGGTAACAAGGCTGAGGATGTGGTTGAACAACTATTTGCTAAGGAGATTAGGTGTGTGACTCACAGATTCAATCAACCATCTCAGCAGAAACCATGAATACAGATTGAGTAATCTAGGAAGGATCTGTAAAAAATCCTAGTGTCTAATGGCACAGATCCCCTTGACATCCAGGGAAGACTGCTATGAGTTTTGAGAGTAGAAGAAACTCTGCTGGTCTTGAATGAAATAGACAGAGATGAGATGAAATGAAGAAAGAATGACTTTGAGGGCGGAGTCAGGGGCCCAAAGGGCAGGACTGCCACAAAGAACCCAAAGGGTGGGGCTGCCCCAGCAGGCCTAGAGTCAGAGCAATGAGCCAAAGAGAATTATTCTCAGACCTGGAAACCTGATGGAATTTGCCCTGCTTGGTTGCAAATATGCCTTAGATCACTAACCCCTTTATTCTTCTATTTTGTCCCTTTTAGAAATGGGAATATCTGTCCTATTTATGCCTCGCTATTGTGTTTTGTAAGCAAGTAACTTGTTTTTTAGATTTTTACAGGCTCACAAATGGAGATAATTTTTTTCCCAGGACAAACCATACTCAGCGTCTCACCCATACATGATTTAAATGATTTAGTAGATGAGATTTGGAACTTTTTGAATTGACTGTACCTAGATGAGATTTGGGGCTTAGAGCTAATGCTACAATGGGTTAAGAATTTGGGAGATGTTGGATTTGGTGAATGCATTTTTCACATGAGATAGAGATGAATTTTTGGAAGCCAGAGGGAAAGTTTCCTGTTCACCCCCAAATTCATGTTAACCCAGAACCTCAAAATTTGATCTTATTTGTAAATAAAGTCTGCAGATATAATGATTTAATTTAAAGTCATAATGGATTGGGACTCTAACACAATGAATGGTGTCCTTCTAGGAAGAGAAAACAGATAAACAGGGAGAATGGCACATGAATACAGAGACAGAGATTGGAGGGATGTATCTACAAGCCAAGGAATGCCAAGGATTGACAGCAACCACCCAAATCTAGGAAAAGTCAAGTAAGGAGGGTCCCTTGGAGTCTTCAGAGAGAGCATGGTCCTGCTCACATCTTGGTTTTCAACTTCTGGCCCTTAGAAGTGTAATAGCATAAATTTCTGTTGTTTTAATCCACAGATTTGTTTCAGCAGCTCTAGGAAACTAATTCAGCTATTTAGATTGAGGAGGAGAGATATGAATAAACACTTCAAAGAGGTGGGGAAATTGGCCAAGCGGGTATCAGTGGGGGAGGATTCTAGGCAGAGAAAGCAGCTAAAGCAAGGCCTTTTCAGTGGGATTCATCGTCCGCCACCAGAATCTGTGCCTTTAAACGGTTCTTCATAAGTGGAAAGAGCTGGGATTCACTGATCTGTGACTACGTGATGTTTTAGTCCATTCCTGCACTGCTATAAAGAAATACCTGAGACTGGATAATTTACAAAGAAAAGATGTTTAATTGGCTCACATTTATGCAGGCTGTATAGGAAGCCTGGTGACTTCTGCTTCTGGAGAGGCCTCAAGAAATTTACAATCATGGCAGAAGGTGAAGGGGAAGCAGGCATGTCTTACATGGCTGGAGCAGGAGCAAGAGAGAGGGAGGAAGTTTCACACACTTTTAAACAACCAGATCTCACAAGAATTCCCTATCATGATGACAGCACCAAGGGGGATGGTGTTAAACCATAAGAAACCATCCCCATGATCCAATCACCTTCCATCAGGCCCCACCTCCAGCATTGGGAATTAAAATTTGATATGAGATTTGGGCAGGGACACAGATCCAAATCATATCACATGGGAAGCACTAGGCTAAATAAAAATTGGTGATCTATGGATGTGTGTGTGTGTGTGTGTGTGTGTGTGTGTGTGTGTGTGTGTTTGCGAAAGAGAGAAAGAAAGAAAGAAAGAAAGAAAGAAAGAAAGAAAGAAAAGAAAGAAAGAAAGAAAGAAAGAGAAAGAAAGAAAGAGAAAGAAAGAAAGAAAAAGAAAGAAAGAAAGAGAGAGAGAGAGAAAGAAAGGAAGGAAGGAAGGGAGGAAGGAAGGAAGGAAGGAAGGAAGGAAGGAAGGAAGGAAGGAAGGAAGGAAGGAAGGAAGGAAGGGAAGGAAGAGAGAAAGAAGGAAAGAGAGATAGAGACAGAGAGAGAAACATAGTACCTGCCTTCCTCTGTCCATTCCCTTTTATACTCCAAATCATGTGGGTCCAGTCCAGGCCTTTCCTTTAAGCAGGAGCACCCCAGAGCTCCTAAATCCTCAAAGAAATGTGATGTGATGCCAAGGTCCTCGAGTATCCTTGAAACACCCAAAACTCTGCCTCAGGAATTGGGTCTTTATGTAATGCAACACTTGAGAGTCAACCCTGAATCTGGTTCTCAAGGGCTGTTTTTAAGAGTGGGCCAGGCAGTAAGTCTCACTTACTGAGCACTCACCAGGCATGCAGACCATAGCTGGGGAATGTGAACTAAGAGAAGAGAAGGTGGCTTCAGGCACTGGATTTCACTGTCAGTAATGCACCAGTAACAGATACAATGATGTTTGAATATATCCAAAAGCCCTACAGATTTCTCAATTAAAATTCCAGACGCCCCTAGAGATACTGGGCCAGCATATTATTTTCATGTGAAGTAGAATTGCCTGCAAGTCCAAGCCTATAAGTACTGTATAACTGATGCATTTGTTGCTATAATTAATAATTCATGAAAAAAGTGGAGAGGGGAGGCAGAGTAAGATAGTGGTTAAGTACTGTGATGCTGAATCTTACGTATTAACTTGATTGGGCCACAGGTGGCCCTGATGTTTGGTCATACTTTATTCTGGGTGTTTCTGTGAGGCTGTTTTTGGATAAGATTAACATTTAAATCAGTGGATAGAATAAAGCAGATTGCTCTCCCTCATGAGGGTGGGTCGTATTTGATCAGCTGAAGGCCTGAGGAGAACAAAAAGGCTGACCCTTCTCCAAGTAAGAGAGAATTCTTCCTGCTTGACTACCTTCAAACTGGGATAGCAACATTTTTCCTACTTTCAGACTCAGATTGAAACATTAGCTCTTCCTAGTCCTTGAGTCTGCTGGCCTTCAAACTAGAAATAACTCATCGGCTCTCCTGGGTCTCCAGCTTGCTGATTTATGCTCTTTACCTTAAGACTTGTTCTCCTCCATAATCACTAGAGCAAATTCCTTATAGTAAATCTCTCAACCAGGCAGGGAGACTCATGCCTGTAATCCCAGCACTTTGGGAGGCTGAGGTGGGTGGATCACTTGAGGTCAGGAGTTTGAAACCAGGCTGGCCAACACAGTGAAACCCCATCTCTACTAAAAATACAAATATTAGACAGGCGTGGTGGTGGAGGCATGTAGTCCCAGCTACTTGGGAGGCTGAGGCACAAGAAACACTTGAACCCAGGAGGCAGACGTTGCAGTGAGCTGAGTTCATGCCACTGTATTCCAATCTGGGCCACAGAGCAAGATTCTGTTTCAAAATAAATAAATAAACAAACTCTCAGATAGATAGATAGATAGATAGACAGACAAATATATATCCTATTGGTTCTGTTTCTCTGGAGAACCCTGCCTAATCCAAGCACGTTTTCTTTAATTGTGGTTAAACTTGGGTTCAAATTTCATCTTCACCACTTAGTCATGGAAACTTGTGCAAGGTATTAACCTCTCTAACCCTCAGGTTTCTCAACTGTAAAATGAGGGCATTGACAGCATCAGCTTCACAAGAATGGGGGTAACTACAAGATAATCCTTGTAAAACACTGTACCTGGCTCAAATCAAGTGTTCAATAAATGTTTAAAAGTTTCATTAGGATTAATATGGTCTGTTGGAAACAGTTTGGGAGATATAAGTCTCAATTCTGGCTCTCCTATGAACCAGCTTTGTCACCTCGGGTATATCATTTGTCTAGGCTTTGGTTTCCTCTGTTGATTGCCTGTAAAATGGCAATAACTTAGAGCAGCACTACTCAGTGTGATCCATAGTCTGCTGCCCATCTGTGACCTGATATTGGTCAATGATGAGGAATCTAGAGAAACAGACTGCATGCATTAAAATACTTCTATAACAATTTGATAGCATAATTATATGTCGTTTGACTCTACTAATAAAACGTTTGACTTTGTATTTTGTAAATCTCTTTTTTCATTATTCTAGTGATTGATTTTTATTACATTCTCAAAGGTATCAGTGCACAACAGACTGGGCGAGGGTCAACCAAAAGAAACAAAACAAAATGAAAAGGAAAACGGAAAACAACAACTGCTTCTTCATCCCGGATAGTTTGAGAACTCTTTTACACCAGTGCTTCTCCAGTGTCAACAGGCAAAGGAATCACCTGGTAATCCTATTAGATTAATATGCAGATTCTGATCCAGCAAGTCTTGGAGCACCTCAGAGTCTGCATTTCCGACAAGCTCCTGGGTATGCTGGTGTTGCTAGTCTGTAGGCCACTTTGAGTGGCAAGGCCTTAGATAACTTCCATGACCACATGTTGACTAATTTGTACCCTACTTTCTTCCAAAGTGGAATTACCAGAGCATGAGGAAATTGAGGTGACCTCTGAAGACTTCTAAACCTGTCATTTCTTTGGGACTTTTATGTACTTTGTTCAATTTGATTTTTAAAGCTTTAGCATGATCATCTAGGAATGGTCACCATGTTGTTTTCCACTTTTATTAAGGCTAGATAACTTTACAGGAATTACTAAGTCTTCTGTATCGTGATTTTATGAATGCTTGTTTATATAGTTAGATTCAGGTCAATGGCTTTTTAGAAATACAAATTCTCTAGGCCACATGAGCCATCACTCCAGTCAGGCATCTGTCCTTTGGGGGGCAGGGTTCTTGTTTAGCCATCAGAGAGGCCTTGTGCTAGACTCTCAACACAGCTAGATGACTTGACCTTAAAGAGAAGAATATAAGGACCCAGAGGGAAGCATACGTGAAAAGTGACAAACAAAATGCCTTAAAGTATATGAAAGTTGTGGGTAGGAGTGGAAGGGGTTGGCCCTCCTCACAGGTTTCAGTTACGGAATTTGCAATATAAAAGACCATGACCTAGCTTGAAGAAAAAGAGACATGAATAGCACCACTGGAGCTTGAGTACTGGAAGAGAGGTTGCCTGACAGGAGCTCAATCCACAGCATCTGGCCACTGCCAGGGTCAGAGCAGGGGGTGTTGGGTGTGGGAAAGCATTAATACCCTTGTTCCTCTCTGATATTGCAGTCTTCATATTGGCGTCTCCCATTGGCTGAACCCACTGGTAACCAGACGGCAAGGAATTCTGCTTTTACCATCTATGGCAGTCAGCCTCCTGGGACACAGAACAAGGCAGGGAATGATGGAGAACAGATTTAGAGAGAAATGCAGAGGGTAACCAGCCCAGAACCCACATTCTCCCACTCACCCCTCTCCCGCACCTCAATCTCAGCCTTCCCAAAACGTTTTATACACACATTCACATTTGAAACCACCACCAGGCATTTACATACCACATTGTGTTGGGACCAAATAATACAAGACATACTGTACAACAGAGGAGTTTGTTAGGGTTGAGTTGGTTTAATCTAAGATGCCTTTCTGCAGAGTGGCTTTGAGGTGGGCTCATAAGGAGCTGAGGGACAGGGACTGGGGGAAAAGAGAAAGTCCCTTGAGATAGAGAGTGGTACGAGTAGCTTTGTGGGTGGGAAGAGGGATGGTAGGAGCTGAATGCAAAAAAGCCTAGAGTCTGAGTTGAACAAAATAGAGGGAGCAATGGCTCTTAAATATGGGAATGACATCATGGAGACACAGAAGGTTAATAATGATAATAATAGCTCTGCATTGGGTAAATTAGGGATAAAGCCATAATGAATTACATCTTCATAGTAATTTTTACCTACACCATGTCTTTTGCCTAGCGTGGGGACTGTGTTATTGTGCACAAATGTTTTCTGTCACTCCTTGCGGAACTTCTTTTTATCAGCTCCTCCCTACCAGACAACTTCCTGATTATCCTTGTTCATTGGCATCAAGCTTGGCTATATGACTTGCCTTGGCCAATAAAATGTGAGTAAAAGTCAAGTTTGCCACATTTCCAAGCAGAAGCCTTAAGATCCATTGCATGATTTCTCCACCGATCTTTTCCTTCTAGATGGAGGCAATAAAGTGTGAGTAAAAGTTATGTTTGCCACGTTTCCAAGCAGAAGCTCTAGATTCATTGCATGATTCCTCCGTTGATCTTTTCCTTCTAGATGGAGGCTATCCTTTCTGCCTGGATCTTAGAGTGAAAAGGACCTGAACAGATCACTAGCCAATAATCCACAGTGGACGCATAATGAGAGCAAAAAATAAGCCTCTGATATCACGAGCTGTTGGTATGTGGGATCATTTGTTAATGAAACATAATCTGTTTATCTCAACTGGTAAACCAAAGATACTAATTTCTTCTCCATTGCTGAATTCAGAATACTCTTTTTAGCTTTTATCGTATTCGACTTTCCTTTCATATTTAATGCTGAATCAGTCCTTTCTTCATGAGATATTTTCCTTTGTAGCTCCTCCTGGTTTTCCTTCTGTTCTGTGCCTCCTCTTGCTTCTTGCATCTTCTGTGGGTACCTAAACCACTGTTCCTTTCTTCAGTGTTGGTGTTCACAAAGTTCTGTCCTTGGACCATTTACATAACACATGTACTCTGAGCAATTACATTCACGCCACTGGCTTCATCAGTTAATGAAGAGAGTCCTATAGAGATTGCAGTGGGATATGGGAGCACCTCTTTCTTACAGCTCTAATGCCAGATCCAGAGGGAAATATCAGATCACGTGTAAAGGAAACAGTGAGAACAAGCTCAAGGGCATTTGAATGGGTTATCAGAAGAAAGAAGTTTATGGTGAACCGAGCTGAGCTGTGGAACCAAGTTAGGTTGGAGATTGAAAATGCTTAGATTGAGAGTGAGCCTGCCTTTGATATGTCTCCTTAGCATGTCAGATGCAATGCTGGACCACAGCTCTTCGTAGCCCTGGACAACTTCTGGAATGTTGGTATTGTCAGAATGTGGAGAAGGAAGTAGTAAGAAGGAAAATTGTAATTGCTTAAAAAATATGTTTTGATGGGAGAAGCTGAATTCTGCACTGACTGGGCAGGTGGGTCTGTAAGTGAGGGCAGTACCAGTATCCCTAGAGTAGGAAGTTGACATCTCCACTTGCCTACATCCTGCTGGTAATAAGCAGGGGAAGGTGATGGCACATACTGGATGCTCCACAGATATGGAAGGCTTTGATTAGAACTGCAAATTCAACACACCCTAAACTGGTTTGATTTATCTGCCCAACCTCAATCCATTCTTCCTTCTTTTTTCTGGCTCTCAGGAGGTATTTGGAAATATGTGTGTTGGGGGTGTGGGGGTATGGAAGGGGACTTTTTTGATGTTGCAACGACCAGGCAATTCTATTGGCATTTAAGTGGATTGTAGCCAAGGATGTCAAACATTAAAAAATGCACAAGAGAGTCCCATACACAAAGAATTGTCCTGTCAAAAATGCTACTGGCACTTCTGTTAAGAAACACTGTATGGATGTCATCACTGGACACCCAATTGCCCAAGTTAGAAACATGGATGTCATCCAAGATCTCTTCTTGTCCCTTCTCCCCTTACTCAGCTAAGCTGTCACTGAGTCCTATTAATTCTGTCTTCGAAATATTTCTCAAATTAATATTCTTCTCTTCATTCACACTGCCTTATATTGGCCTCCAAGTCTTCCTCTTGTCTCTAAACTAGACTGCATGGTCTGGTTGGCAGAAACCCTGCCTGCCAAATGTGTGCCAGGCACACAGAAGATGCCACTAAATATTTGTTAAATGAATGCATTTTAACTCCCTTTACTGCTTTCTGTTTCTTAGAGTGAGCATTCCAAAATGCGTATCTGATCAGGCTACTTCTGTTTTTAAATCTTTCATTTGCTCCCCATGATCTATGGGGTAAAAATCAAACGCCCTGTTGCAGAACACAGGCCGCTTACCTCGCATTCCAGCATCCTCTCCGACCATTCTTCCACATGAACTCTTTGTGCCAGATTTTTCAAACTGACACGGAGCCCCCTGCCATTTCTTGACTTTGCATATTTTGTGCTCTGTGCCAGATAATCCCTTTCTCCTCTTCTCCAAATGCTTAATTCATAACTCTAGACCTGGCTGTTGTGTCATTTCATCTGGAAAGCCTTCCCTGACTGCTGCCCCTTCCACCAACAGCTGGACTCAGACCCTTCACTGTGCATCCATGACATCTCTATCACATGCCTCCACCACACTACACAGCAATTGTTGTTGCAATTGTTGTTTCTATGCTTTCTCCACTAGGCTGTGGGATCTTTGCAGCTTGTGGGAAGGCACTTTGTCTTTCATTTCTCTCTCTCCTGTGTATTGCACAGTCCTTGACCTGTAACCATTCAATTAGTGCTTGCTCACACGTGTGAGGAAGCTGGCCCAGGACCACATAATCAAGAAGTGGCAAAGCTGATCTTGATCAGACCTTCAGGCTCCAGCACACCCCACCGTCTCTCATGAAGCTTAGCAATAAGAAAAACAGTTGATGGATTGATGCACTAATTCTAGAATGAGGGAATATCAGTGAAACTGGAAAAGAATGCATAGAGTTCGTGCAACTTTCAAATATATCTATTGAGCATATACAATGTCCAGGAACAGAGATAAATGTTTTGGTGGAAAGTGTAACAGGTCTAAAGGATGGATTTTTGTTGGCTATGGCAGATAAAGGGGCATGACCAGGGGAATCCTGGAGTCACATAGGTACTATCCTAAGACTGGGTGCTCAGGGAGGAGGTGGCTGACCTCAGAAACTTTGTAAGTTGGGTAACGTTAGAGTAAATGTTGGCCACCATCAGAAATAGCCCCAGGGACTCCTGCACAGCCAGTTTCTGTCACTCTGTGGGGGTTGGAGATGAGTTACCAAAGGAAAAATGTCTCAAAGCCACAGCCAAGTTTCCTCCCATGTCGATCAGCAGCCAGAATAAATGAGGCCTGAATTCCCAGGAGGAAATCTGGTATTAGAACTTGTTGTTTATCAACAGCACCACCTGGCACATCTTTAACCACTGGTTTCTTTTAAAAGTGGGAAAGGGAGCTATAAATAAACAGCAGCTTGTCATTTCAAACACAGGGCTAGCGGGGTGGAGGTGGGGAGTCGGCAAGTGAGGGACCCAGAGGTCATCAAAAATCCAAGAACTGGAGTCTTCATAGCGTGTGAGTTGTGGAAACGGCATCCTCCAGTCCATGGTCCCACCAGGACGCCTTCAAGGGCAGGCAGGCAGGAAGCAGGAGTACAGAAGCCAAGGTGCAGAGGATACTCTAATCTGAAAGCATCATGGGGCCTTCCTGCCTTCCTGGATCACCACAAGTGACCTTCGTGCTTTACAAGCCCATTGCAGGGTTTTGATAGGTGCTGGGAAACAGCAGGATGATGACAAACTGGTGTGAGTGTGAAGCTGCGTCCTGGCTATAAACGGGTTTTAGAAAAAGGGATGAATGGTTTTGCAGGCAGTGGCCAATATTGGCTAACAGAACGCTGTGGAAATGTGCAAATCAAGAGTTAATAAGAGCCAGCTAGATCACAAAATGTCATATCCCTATTTTAACATTCATGTTGATTTCCTCACTAAACTTTTACTAGGACAATGGGACACACAATAAAATGAATTTCGGTAGTGGAAATAAACTTCGTTCATTACTAAAGATGTTGCTTTTGGAAAGTTTGTGTTTATATGATCTTTTTTTTTTCCTAACGATCTTAGCTCAGCTTGGTTCTCAAATATGGACATATAAACAGTATTTCAATTTTTTTTTTTCTGTGCAAGACAAGCTTAGAAAAAACAGCTAACTTTCCTAAGCTTTTAAAGCCATTAAAATGAAAAATATTTTAAAATTAATTTATGGCTTCTCATTTGTCCTGGATGCTTAAAAACATTTTTTCCCCTATGGAATTAGTTGGAACTTTACACTGATGCCTAGGTTTGGCTTAGCATGACCACTGGACTTTGTTTTGCCTTCCACAGACTTTATGTCTGTGCATTCCTCTTAGAAAGGGCTAAACTCCTCGGGGATTCAAAACTAAGTCTTAAGCAAATCATTGTAAAGACCTTTTCTACGGTCTAAAAAAAATCCTTAATTGAAAAGCACAAGAAGAAGGAGTGGTTACTAAAGTGAGCCTTGAGTTGGATCTTCAAAAAATCAGAAAAAAAGAGGATCCCGCACCATTTTATGGCCAAGTTTCATGGTGTTTTCTGTAGTAAACAAATAGTCTTAAGTATGCTTAAGTGGAAGCTCAATTAAAAAGACAAACCTTGGAAAAGGCTTTGTGGAAGGCCAAGAGCTTTCGATTCTGCAGTTGCCAGTCCAGGAAGGAAGAGGATTCCAAAGATAAAGAGCATCCATAGAAAACATCTTGTTTGCAACTCCCAGGAGTGATCCGCCAGGAAATGAACAGGAATTGCTGCTTCACTTCTGTGAATCAAAGAGAGAGAGACAATCTCAAAGGTAGCCCAACCGCCTAACTTGTTGGTTATGTCCATTCCTTACCATCCAAGTGTTTTGGTTACCAATACCTCCAGAGAAACTCTCTGTTCTCCAAATGGTAAATACATTAAAGGGTTGAGCAGCTAATACTGTATTTCCATTGCACTGTTTTGCAATTCTCTCTCCCCAATTTCAATTTAAGTCTAAATTTAACTGCATTCTTTGTTTCAGACTCTGCCATAGATGACTATTCCTGCTGTATATGCCAGAAAATTTAATTGCTAGGGAAATGCAAATTCTTAGGTTAAGGGTTATGCGATATGAAGTTGTCTGTTTCTTGGCACAGCAATTATATTTGAGCAGGTTTGATGAGGTGCTCTGAGGAGTGCCTGGCAGTTAGCATGACTAGGTCCTGGCTATTGCAGGACTAACCTTCACCCTGAGGGGAGACAAACAGACTCCTGTGTCTGGACTTGCCTTGAGGGCAACTATGTGTGGTACCTGGGAGGTGGGAAGTTGGGTTGCTAGAACGATTGAAACGGTTTATTCAAGAGCCACGTAACAATGCGGTAGCAGCATTGGGTGATGATGGTGGTGGTAGAAAGCCTTCATTGGGGAGCCAGAAACAGGGGAATTATGTCTGCAACAAACCATAGCGGGAACAGAAGTGGAAGTCTCTCCCATACAGCCTGTTGGGTACAGGTGCCTGCTCTGCACTCTGAGAGCCTGGGTACATTAATTGTGTGGTAATGGGCAAGTTACTTAGCCTTTTTAGTCTTGGTTCTTGTTAACTCTAAAATGGAAAGAATTAACAGTGCTTACCTTGTTGGGCTAACTAAAAATTACTAAGTTCATCTGCAGATAGCCATGAACACCTAATGTTATACCCTCACCATGCTATATTATCACCCCTGCTCCTAATGGAATTGTGCCACTTTCTAGTTGTGTGATCTCAGGCAAGTTGTTTGCCTTGTCTGTACCTAGGTTTGTTCTTCTGTAAAATGTTATAGGTTTATTGTGAGGATGAAATGAGTTAGTATTTGTGAAATGCTTAGAAAAAAGTAGCTGGTACATAGAAGTGCTTGTTAAATGAACAAAACTCTGCCTGGAACATCTGAGAGTTTACTACATGTTAGTTCTGATTATAAGTGTGTCCACCTTCAAGGAGAACTTAGCTCTGTTCTGAGCTCTGGACTAGAATGAGAACTTATGAAGCTGGCCAGGGAACAGTGGTAAGAGAAAGTGCCTGTGTGGGTATGGTGGAGAGCGGGTGGGGGAATGCTAAAACATCGCTTTGAAGATTATCCATTACTATGCATAATGATCTCAGTGTGGTAGAAGAATTAAATGTAGGCCCAAGGCAAATTAATTAATATTACTTATAGCCATGTCTTCATCATGATTAAACAATTACTTTTTCTAGAACTATTGTGAAGAATCGAGGACTTCACAATGTAGAACTACTGGACCTTTGATACAATGGTGGCATTTCTGTAGTGTTTCATCTTCTTTAATCCTTAAAATGTGTTTCTTTTTATTTGGTTTTAATGGATCTCCTGCTGCTGATCAGGAAGCATTTAATATGAAGTTTGCCTTGGACAAAATTGAGTCACTGAAGCATGTCTTTTGAAATACAAAGTTATTTTTTTAAGTGATGAAGAAACCATTGGCCTATATACCAAAGGTAGAATGGCAGTAGAAATGACTTTCTTTTCTTTGACTTCACTCCAAGATCTGGAAGGCTGTGAGTCAGGGAAATGAATTTAGAAGGAGAAGCGGGGCCAGCACTAGGATTTTTTCCCCCATCAGTCGGTAGCCTGAGACTTTTATTCCTAGTTTCCATTACTGGGTTTTAGTGCTTCCAATTTAGTGTTCTAAAAGTGTCCCAGGATTCGGTTTTCCTGCTCTGGTGTGGCCAAACGTGTCTGTCTCATGGACTCCAAAGCAGCTCTCACCAACCACCGCACAGTCTCCAAGAGGGTTATGAAGCCTTGTCCAGACTCTGCAGGGCAGAATACTATGATCAATTAGCAATGCCTTTCACCAGCAGAGGTGATGATGCGAGAGGTATGGTCTTTACATTTTATTTTGACATCCCTGCTCTAATTTCTCTGTTTAACTGGGAGAGAGGCTTGCAGAGAGCTCCCAGCTGTGAGAGTTTAAGTTATATTACTCAAACTCTCAAAGTCTCAATCCTCATTTTTAAAATGGAGAAACAACAATAACAACAGTAATTAATCCTTGCCAAGCCTGTTTCTAAGGGCTTTACATATATTAACTCATTTAATCCTCACAACAACTTTTGAGGTAGGGCTATTGTTATCCCTTTCCCCAAAGGAAGCTGAGGCTCAGAATAATTAATTGTCCCAGCTAGGAAGCAGCTCAGCTCTTCTCCTTTCAGAATGTAACCTCTTCCACGTGCATGTGGAAACCACTCAGTATATGTTCACGATTTGCTTTTATTTCCAGATTACAAGAGCTTCTGGGAAGAACAGGAATCTGTAGAAGGAGCAAACAGGAAATGGGTTAGCAGATTCTGCTATAGTTTTCATCTGTCATGTGCTATTGAATTCTCATGTCACTCTGAAAAAGGATATTAACACTTAGATGGAGTCTACAGGCAAATCTCTTCAAGCCACATTTCCCGTCTACATAGTCCCAGACAGTTTGCAAAGCACTTATGTGTTGTTATCACTGTCCATCCTCACCACTGTGTGATATTGGCAGGGACCTTAGTTTTTATTAGGGATTTTTGTTTTGTTAGAAACCTTTGGGTTTGTTGTTATTATTATTATTATTATTATTATTTAGAAGATGGCACAGCCGGCATGACAACCCAGGTCTTTCAACTTCTCATGGAAGACTCTTTCTACCATCCTATACATCTCAAGCCCAGTGGTTCTCAAAGAATGGTCGTTGGATCCCAGCATCAGCAGTGCGTGGGAACTTGTTTGATATGAAAATTCTCCAGTCCTACCACAGATCTCCTGAATCAGAAACTCTGAGGATGAGGTCCTAGAATCCATGTTGTAACAAGCCCTCTGAATGATTCAGATGCATGCTCGAATTTAAGGACCATTGCACTATTTTAACCTTGTATAAGAGGAAAAGTGGAAGGAAATTGAGATAATTGACTGAGAAATATGTGATGTCTGTCATGAAAGGTTTGAAAGATGTTTATGTAGAAGATGGAGCAGTTTTGTTCTGTGCTGCTTCAGAAGCTTTTTAATAAACTTAAGAAAGAACATTCTAAGAAACAGCCATTGTAATTTGAATGTTTTAGGAGGCATTTCCAATCACTAGAGAGAGTCAAACAGAGACCTATGGCCCATCCATGACCACAGAGTGGGGTGGGAGAAATTCTTATAATGGACAATTAAAGATGGAGTTTTAGGGAGCCACAAAATAGATTTCTTTCTTTTCTGAGTTTGTAACCAATTGAGAAATAAGAAAGGGGATTTAAAGGGAGGTCCATCTTCATTACTAGTAAAGCCTAGGGTGTAGAGCATGTATGTTCCATTTTTTTTTTCTTTTTTTCCTTCTTGCTGTGTGATAAGCCACCCAAAACAGTGACATGAAGTAATCATTTATTTCCTTGTGATGTGAAAATTGGCCAGGCTCATCAAAGTTTCACTCCGGTCTCTGGTGTGTTTGTATTTAAATAGTGGCTGGATATGGGAGTATGCACGCACACATCTAGCAACTGAGCTGGAAAGACTCCATCAGCTGGGCCTGGAATGACATCACTCCCCTACACCTGTCCATATGGTGACCTCAGAGCACCTGGACTTCTTTCAGAGACTGAAGGGTCCCAAAGTGAGAGTCCCAAGAGAAACCAACAGAAGCTGCATGGCTTTCTAACAGCCCCGGGAATCAAGCTGAACCACGACCACAGCATTTTGTTTATTAAGACAGTCACAAAGTCCCACCTAGGTTCAAAGGGAGGGATCATAGACTACACATCTCATGGGAAGAATGTCAAGGAATTTGCAGATATGTTTTAAAACCACCACGTCAGTCTTTAAAATCTTCTCCCCTTGAACTGAATTCAGCCTCAAACAGTAGACTTACCTCTTCCAGGCCAAAGATTGATATAAGAAGCTTACTAACTGCCCTCTCTGCAGGCAGGCAGGGCTCCAGAACAGAAAATGCTTCGTTTCTTTTTCAAATTCACCAATCAGATAAGTTGTTCCTGAGCTGGGGAGAGGGGACTACGACAGGCCAGGAGGGTTACACTGGAAGTAGTCCTCATACTGAAACTTGAGCCCAGAGAATATGGATTACCTCATCACATGCAGTTAGATTGGCTGGAACTCATTTTATTTTTAAGCTTTCAAGAAATTATGAATTTTAATTCCTAAATATTATTTGTCGATTTAGTTCCAGGATAACTTCGTATCTCTGGCAATTCTTGTCTTCAAAGAGAATATGGACATTTTGTCATAAATATGTGTCATTGTATTTTTTTGTTTATTCATTTATTTCCCTTCCTAGCAAACTGCCTTAATTTTTTGAAACATCTTTTTCTGAGATATAAATCATATAGCACACATTCCATCCATTTAAAGTATCCAATTCAACGGTTTAGGGTATATTCACAGTTATAAGCAACTATCACAACACCCAATTTTAGAGCATTTTTGTCACTTTTAAAAAAAACCCTGTACCCTTTAGCTATCACCTCCCTGTCCTTGCATTCCCCTCCAGCCCTAAGCACTACTACTTTATTTTTTGTCTTTATAGATTTGGACATGTAATCTAGACAGAATCATGTATATGTAGCCTTTTGCGATTAGGCTTCTTTCATTCAGCACGCTGTTTTCAAGGTTAATTCATGTTGTAGCGTGTATCAATACCTCATCCATTTTCATGGTCAAATAATATTCCACTGTTTAGATACATCACATTTTGTTTATGCACTTATCAAGTGATGGACATTTGAGTTGTTCCCACCTTTTGGTTATAAACATATGTGTACAAGTTTATGTGTGGGCATGTTTTCATTTCTCTTGTGTATATACCTAGGAGTGCAATTGCTGGGTCATAGGGACCATTTGAAGAAATGTCAAAATAGTTTCCAAAGTGGCTACACCTTCATATTGCCACTAGCTGTGGATGAAGGTTCTTGTTTTTCCAGATCTTCAACACTTGTTATCATCTGACTTTTTAATTCTAGCCATCCTAGTGGATGTAAAGTAATATTTCATTGTGGATTTGATTTGCAGTTCCCTGATGACTAATGAGGTTGAGCATCTTATGTGCTTATTGGCCATTTGTATATTGTCTTTGGAAGAGTGTTAATTCAGATCGTTTTTTAATTTTTAAAATGTGTTGTTTTTAATTATTGAGTTGTACAAGTTCTTTATGTATTCTAGATACATCTGTTATCAGATATTTGATTTGCAAATATATTCTCTCATTCTGTGTCTCTTTTCACTTTCTTGGTAGTGATCCTTGAATCACAAAAGTTTTTAATTTTAATGAAGTGCAATTTATCGATTTTTTCTTTTGTTGCTCTTGCTTTTTATATTGTATCTAAGAACTTATTGACAAGTCTGAAGTCATTATGCTCTACACCAATATTCTAAGAGTTTTAAAATTTAGCTTTTGTGTTTAGGTCTTTGATCCATTTTGAATTAATTTCTGTTAATGATGTGAAATAAGGGTCCAACTTCATTTTGTAATGTGGATATCCAGTTGTGCCAGCACCATTTGTTGAAAATATTATTCTTTCTCCATTTGATGGTCTTGGGACCATTGTCAAAACTCAATTGGCCATAGACACATGGTTTATTTTTGGGCTTACAATTCTATACCATTGATCTACATGCCAGTACCACACTGTCTTGATTACCATTGCATTGTAGTAAGTTTTGAAATCAGCAAGTTTGAGTCCCCTATCTTTGTTTTTTTTCATAATTGTTTTGGTTATTTTGGTATCTTGCAATCATATGAATTTTAAAATCAGCTTGTTGATTTCCACAAAGAAATCAGCTGGATTCAGATAGGAATTGCATTGAATATGTAGATAAGTTTGGAAATATTGCCATTTTAACAATCTTACATTTTTAAATCCATGAACATGGGATGTTTTTGCATTTATTTAGATCTTTAACTTCTTTCAACAACATTTTGCAGTTTTTAGAGTGTAAGTTATACACTTATTTTGTTAAACCAATCTTGCCTGCCGGTAATATATCTCACTTGATTGTGGTGTATAATTCTTTCTGTATATTTCTGGATTCAGTTTGCTAGTATTTCATTGAGGATATCTGCTTCCACGTTTAAAAGAGACATTAGTCTATAGTTTCTTTTCTTCTGATTATTTTGTCGTGTTTTGATTTCAGAGTCATTTGATCTTATAGTGGTGTACTTTGTCTCTTTTCTATTTCTTGGCAGAGTTTGTGAAAAAGTTGGTAATAATTCTTCTTTAAATATTCGGTAGAATTCAGCAGTGAAGATATCTGGACCTATAATTTTCTTTGTGGGCAGATTACTAATTCAATTTCTTTGCTTGTTACAGGTCTATTCATATTGTCTACTTTTTTTGGAGTCAGCTTCAGTAGTTTGGATCTTTCTAATAATTTGCCCATTTCATTTATCTAATTTACAGTCATGCGATTGTCCATATTATTAATTTATGACCCTTTATATCCTGTAAGGTTGATAGTAATGTCTCCTTTCTCATTTCTGACTCTAGTGATTTGAGTCTTCTCTCTTTTTTCTTGGTTAATCTAGCTAATGGTTTGCCAGTTTTCTTTATGTTTTCAAATAATCAGCTTTTGGTTATACTCATTTTTCTCTATTGTTTTTCTATTGTCTAGTTCATTAATTTTCATTGTAATATTTATTATTTCCTTCCTTCTGCTTGATTTGAATGTAGTTCACTCTTCTTTATCCAGTATCAGAAAGTAAAATGGTAGATTATTAGTTTAAGATCTTTCTTCATATTTAAGAGAGGTATTTATAGCTATAAATTTCCTTTTGAGCACTGCTTTAGCTATATTGCATAAGTTTGGCAAGCTGTGCCTTCATTGTCATTCATCTCAAAGTATTTTCTAATTTCATTTTTGATCCACATGTTATTTAGAACTGTCTGCATATTTGTATATTTCCCAAATTTCTTTTGATATTAATTTCTAATTTCATTTCTTAAAGTAGGAGAACATACTTCATATTATTTTAATTCATTAAAATTTATTGAGTTTGTTTTGTGGCCTAGCTTATAGTCTATCCTGGAGAATATTCCGTGTGCATTTGAGAAAAGCATGTTCTACCGTGTTGTTGGGTGGAATGTTCTAAAGGTGCCTGTAAGGCCTAGTTGGTTTGTCAATTTTACCTTACAGTTAATTTTCCTGACATTCCAGTGAGATTTATAATTATTATTTCCACTAAAAAAAATAAGCCTTAGTGCTATGGTGAGTCTAGTGGACATCCATTGTTTGTGTGGCGTGGGCTCTGTTCCCCGATTCTCCTAGTAACATTCCCCTAGTTAATCACCCCTAATTTCAGGCTGTGCTTCAGATGAAGTTGACTCCATTCTTTGCTTCAGGAGTAGACATATGACCCGTCCTGCCCCATTAGAGCATGGCATTCCCCAGGATAGTCATTGGATCAGGGATGGGCACGTGGCACAAGCCTAGCCAATCAGGTCCAATCTAGTTAATTTTGCCCTGTTTTGTGAGCAACAGAGAAAGGAGTGTTTTCTCTTCCTAAAGGACTGGCACTGTGAGGATATAAGCCTGATGCTCTCAGCAGCCATCAGGAGAATGGAATCCAGCCAAAGGGAAATTGAACCTAGAGATAAAAAAGGTTGGGGCCTAATGACATTCTTCAAAACCCCGAACCCAGTTGGATCTGAAAACAACATTATTTCTAGACCTTTAAATTATGTAAGCCAGGAAATCCTATTTTTGCTTATGCTTAAGCTACTGAGTTAGTTTTCTATCACTTGTAACCAGAGCTCTAAGTAACGTAGCATGATTATGGTGAAAGAATAGGTGAGTGATCAAATATGAAAGTAAATTAGGATTGAGAGGAGAGTTTTAAATCTGTATTTTAAAATAAGTAACTCTTTTTTTTGGCTATTATTACCATCTCTCCAAAGGAACACTGGTAATCCACATTCATGCTGAAGTCACAAGCAAATCATTTTTATCATAATATTATATTTCCTCCACTCCTGTTTACCCTCCTATACTATTTATTTTGTTATGGCATCACAATTACCCAAGCTAGAAACTCAAGCCTTTTAAAATTCTTTTGTCTCCTTATGCCTCACATTCAATTGATCATTAAATCCTACCAAGCTACTTCAGAATTTTCTCTCAAACCCATATGCTCCCTTCTGCTTCCACCATTTCCCCACTACCAGGTATTTCCCACACTGTTACCTGATAATGTACGTCTCAGTCCTACTCCTAACATTTGTGGGGCCCAAAGAAGAGTTAAAATGGAGGTTTCTAGTCCATTGCCCAATTCCTTCTTTTCCCACCCAATCACTGTCCCACTGCAAGGGGCCTGACATAGGTGGACAGTTCAGCCTACATATCTAAGCTCTTTCCCAAATCCCACCAAAAAACAGCCTCCTGTTGGCATAGAGGATGGACCTGTGGAAGAATGCACAATTTGCAAAACCTAAAAGCAGGCTTATGATTTTCTCACCAGAAAGTGTCAGTTCTCAAGAAAACAGACTGTGATCTAGAGTATAGGCTCTGGATAGGCATATCCTGTTGGCCCTATGGACTCCTCGCCTTGTGGAAATTAGTGTGTTATAAGAGAGTCAGAGCTGGGTCTCCTAAAGGCTTTGTTCCAGTGAAGATCCCTCTTGTCTCAGTCTAAAGACAGTACTATGCCACTATGCCACTCAGTCTGGGTAAAGTTCTCAAGTCTCACTCTGTAGCCCACTGAATGGTATCTAAACTTCTCACCTCCATACCCAAGGACTAGCACAACTCAATTTCAGCATATTTCCCATCTTTTCTCATTTTTCCATAAACTTTACAACTCAAAAATTACCTCCCCTTTACAGTTTTACTTAAACTCCTAGGCTGAATTAATTTCTTTCTCATATTTTCATAACCCTCAGTCTAACTCTTTTTTCAAAAATTTATTTATTTATTTATTTTATTATTATACTTTAAGTTCTAGGGTACATGTGCACAACGTGCAGGTTTGTTACATATCTATACTTGTGCCATGTTGGTGTGCTGCACCCATCAACTTGTCATTTATATCAGATATAACTCCCATTGCAATTCCTCCCCCCTCCCCCCTTCCCCCTCCCCATAATAGGCCCGGTGTGTGATGTTCCCCTTCCCGAGTCCAAGTGATCTCATTGTTCAGTTCCCACCTATGAGTGAGAACATGCAGTGTTTGGTTTGCTGTTCTTGCGATAGTTTGCTGAGAATGATGGTTTCCAGCTGCATCCATGTCCCTACAAAGGACACAAACTCATCCTTTTTTATGGCTGCATAGTATTCCATGGTGTATATGTGCCACATTTTCTTAATCTAGTCTGTCACTGATGGACATTTTGATTGAATCCAAGTCTTTGCTATTGTGAATAGTGCCGCAATGAACATACGTGTGCATGTGTCTTTATAGCAGCATGATTTATAATCCTTGGAGTATATACTCAGTAATGGGATGGCTGGGTCATATGGTACATCTAGTTCTAGATCCTTGAGGAATCGCCATACTGTTTTCCATAATGGTTGAACTAGTTTACAATCCCACCAACAGTGTAAAAGTGTTTCTATTTCTCCACATCCTCCCCTCAGTCTAACTCTTGAAGATACTTCCATTGAAGCCTGTATAACATTGCATTATTGTTACTTTTTTGCATATCTGTTTTCCCTATAAAAGAGTAAGTTACCTGAGGTAGATCTGCGGTCTTTTCTCTGCCCAGCAGCCATTCTTTATTCAGGGAGTAGCACCCCACCTCTTCTTTTTAGGAAAGCTCCTCCTTCTCTCACTCCTTGCAAAACTCTTTGTTCCAATATGAGATTTGAACAAGAGCTGTCTCTGCCTCTTCAGCTATGGTGATTGTTAGCAGGTGACCCAGTTTGGGGCACTCAAGTCCTTCCCCACTAGTTTCTAGCCTGCAAATATGTAGATGAGACTTTTCCTCTTGGGTGGTGAATCTGGAAAGGTGGAACCTGGAGTTCCTGGTGTCAACTGGGTGGTTATGATGGTCACCTTCAAGGGGAGAATTGCCAGAACAGAGGGCAAGCTGAGACAACAGATGGGAAGAAAACATCTGGAAAATGCTCGAGGCTCTAGTTCTTGTCACCACTTCTGCAGTTGAACATGTTAGTCAATACATTTTTTTTTTGCCTCAGCTAATTTAAGTTTTGTTTTCATAATTTGCAACTTAAGAATACTGTAAGTTTCTCCTCCAGTGAAGAGGTCATGAATTTTTCATTTTTGTATCCCAAAGACTGCTATAGATCTTCACACAGAGTAAGGACTCAAGGTGTTTATTGCTTTGAAGAAAAATATAAATTAGTTGAATTAATTTATTGAAGACTGTGCTTGAAATTAAAAATGAAAAAAAAATCCAGTGTTACTTAGGTGTATTGAGAGAACAAGAACTTGATGGTTTGTGCAATTCAATGTGAGACAAAATAATGAAAAGCAAAACAGTTCTAGAAAAAGAATGAATCTGTTGCCAACTTGGCAAAGTGAACTATAGAAAGCTGGAAATATTCATTTTCTTTCCTTCTTATCCAATGGCCATTATCTACCTTTAACAAAATGATATAATTGTGATTTTGATTATTAAGTATGAAAACTGGGGAGTTTAACTCCTCTCCCTGAGCCTTGTTGTAGTTCACCATCCTAGTTTGGGCTTTGGAAGGCAGGCGAAGAAGATAAAATGAGGTGGAGAATGTAATGGTCTGCACCAACTCACAAGCAGGATGACTCATTCCTAAACAAGAGTGAAAGCTTTGTACCAATGCTCAGACATTCAGTAAAATGAGGGCTGGTTATAACAATATTGAAAAATGCAACCACATCTTCACTGAACTGGTCTGACTGGTTTAGAGCTGCATGTTTTGCCAACTGTAGTGATCGTACCAATAATAAGATCATGAACAGTCCATCAGTTGTGAAAACCAAGTGTCATTTAGTCCCAGAACTGGATGGAACCTTAGAGGTTGCCTGGTTCAACTACTACCTGCTGCCTGATCATCTCCATAACTGCCCTTAAATTAATTTCCAAGTCCTTCCTGAATCCATTCATCAAGAGAGGTCTAGGTCTCAAGACACCCCATTCCCCCTAGGGACTGCTAGACAATTTTTTTAATACTGGGCCAAAAGCTATTTTATGAAACTTCCTGCCAATGATTCAAATGCCTTCACTTAAATTCTTATAAAATAGATCTAATCCTTCTTCCAAGTAAATCTAATCCCTCTTGCAAGTCCTTCAGATACTTGCAGCTATGACATATTTCCAGGCAAAGCACCTCAAGGTTCTTCAGCAGTCCTTCATGGGACATTAGGGTTTAATCCCCTTAGGGCAAAGACTGGGTCAGGTAGCTACTTAGTGCAAAGGACATGCAGCCAGATAGAGCTAAACCACAGTCCCTTCTCCTCAGTGCACCCCAAGGCAGCATGCTTCATGTACATCAAATAACCTTTCTCAATTTCAGACTTATCATGGCTAAAAGAAAAATATAATTTCTCTGAACTTCAGTTATTTCATTTGGAAAATGGAAACAAGAATAGCCACATTAAAGGTTGTCATGAAGATTTAGTGAGGTAATCCATATAGAATGGCTATCACAATGCCTGGAACACACAAAGTAGACTATTATTATAGTAATACTGTATCTTAATATTATGTATATTATCTTAGTCAGTTTGGGCTGCTATAACAAAATACCATAGATTGAGTGGCTTAAACAAGACAAATATATTTCTTATAGTTCTAGAGGCTACAAGTTCAAAATCAAGGTGCCAATAATGCAGGTTTCATTTTCAGGACTCCTGCCTTGGTTTGTGGGCAGCCACCGTCTCACTGTGTGCTCAAGGACCTGTGTATGTGTGACGAAAGAGAGAGGTGGGGTGGGGAGAGAGACAGTGTGTGTACTGGCTGGTCTCTCTGGTATCTCTTTCAATAAGGACACTAATCCTGTTGAATCAGGGCCCCACCCTTATGACCACTGCTAAAGTCCCTGTCTCCAAATATAACTTCGCACACTGGAAGACACAGTTTAGTTCACAGCATATACTATCTCCAGAATTAAAGAGAAAAACACACATGCAGCAAAAAAGTCAGCATCTATCATGGCTCCCAGGTGAACACTAAATAGACCCCAGTGCGGTGGAGGCAGACAGTACAGGGGATGGATTACACTTGATAAATGAGCAGGATAGGACTGCAATGGGACCGGCAGTTCATGTTAAGGAGTCTGCATTTTTCTCTCCAAAGGGTAATGGGAAGACTTTGACAAGTTGTAAGTAGCAGAAGGACCTGATATGACTTGTGTGTTACTAGACTCATTCTCTCTGCAGTGCAGAGAATGGGTTGGAGGGGATTTAATCGTATGAGAAACCTATCTTGCAAATATTAGAGGGCTGTCCTAAGAGTAACAGGAAAAGGATAAAGGTGTTCAGAATCCAGGCACAAACCCAAAAGGATGGAATTTGAACTCAAACCTTATTGGTTATTATTGAGCCTTTCTAATAACTAGTGGCACCCCACCACCTCCCTCTCCCCACAGCCTTTCTATAATCTCTGATTTTCTCTGATTATTGTGGAAGAGTGAATTTTGGGTGCTGTTACTAATTAGCATAGTGTAAGATAAGCAGCAATTTGGTTGGAACATTTTAATAATAGTTATTTTCTCTTTTGCCTGTATTTAAAAGTTCTAATTTAATGAATAAATTATCTTTAGAGATCTTAGTTATTTCTAGTTTTGTTGTTCCATCTGATATGTTAATTTCGTCAACAGATTTATTTCAATAATGGAAAAAGAAAGTTAAAAAAAAAAAACCCCTTTTCACCTTGAAGTCTAAACCAACTTGTATGTCAATACCTTAAGGAAGTCTGGTGAATTAAAGAAGTTTTTGCATGGAAGGGCATGAATGATGAACTTGCACAGAACTTTTTTTTCATACCTAAAGATGGGGCATTCCTGAATCAGAGTCACCTGAATTTATTTTAAACAATTTTAAAAAAATACTCAAAATAAGATTAATTTTCATTTAAATGAACAGCAAGAAGGTGTAGCAGAAATAGCAGTGGACTAGAAACTACAGGACCAAACCCTCACTTTGGCTCCATTCTTAACTGGCTATGTGTGTTGCATCATGAACCAATAGCGTCTCTGGATCTCAATTATTCTCAGAAAACAAGAGAGCAGGAATAGATAATTCCTAAGGCCTTCCAAGCACATGCTTATTATGTTCAGGCTGTGCTCTAGGGGTGTGAGAATGAATAAAACACATTGATCATTCACTCTTATGAGGGAACATGATTTATAAAACTGCCATTGACAAACAAACAAATAGGATACATTCATACAGGGTAAGAGTATAAAGAAAATGAAATGGAAGAAAGGCATGTAAAGAGATGTGAGTTTGTTGGGAGTAAACATTTATATTTGCAAATAAAATATTTATATACAGTGGTAGTCAGGAAAACTCTGATGAGGTTCCTTCTTTGCTGAGATCTGAGTGATGAGAAATAGTTATCCATACAAAATTTAGGGTAGGAGTGTTTCTGGCAGTAAGATACCTAGAGCAAGGTCCCAAATACTGAAGGAGATTGGCGTATTCCAGGAATAAGAAGCTCAGCATGGCTGAAGCGTAGTGAGTGAGAGAAAAAGTGACATGAAGGGAGGGCTAACAAGTGGGCAGTGGCTGGATCATGTGAGTCTCGTTGGCTATGGAGAGGGGTTTGGATTTTATTATCATATTCATGAGCAATTTTGGACCTTTGGACAGTTTTAGGCAAGTAGGGATGGGGTCTCTTTTTGTCTTATTTTATTTTTTAAGGTTACTCGTGGAAATGGACTGTAGTAGGGGTGAAAATGAAGCAGGCACTAGATAAGAGCCTGCTGCAGTAATCCAGATGAGAGATGATGGTAGCCATGGCAGTGGTGGGAAAAAGAGTTGGGATATGTTACAGAGCTGTAGTTGTGAGGACTTGCTGAGGAGTGGATGTTTATGAGATTGAGCTATTGGCCTCTAAGATTCCATTGTTCTATGCTCCTATCTGAGTTTGCCTCTCTCCCTTCCCACATCTAAGCAGTGGCTGATTGGGGTGAGAAAGGTGGTTTGTGGTTAATAAGACTAATGCAAGCTAGCCTACAGGGAGATCAGAGAGAGACCTTGCATCTGTTAGCTTGTTGCCTCATCTCAATGAGCCAATGGAATGTTCAATGTAAGAGATAATCTCTGGAGAGAAAACTAAAGTGGGGAGTAGTGGTGGCATTTAGGCAAACCTGAACCCTCTGACAAAGCAAATTTCTGCTTCCTTTCCCTTTCAAATTTGTTCCCAAGAACTTGGTACATTCAGTTTGGCTGTAGTGGAGACAGCTGTTTCAAACAGAATTGAATCCAATTTCCATGACATTTTGCACACATGCAGATCTTGGCATTCAAATGATTCGTGAGTGCAATTAATAAATGGCAGCATTATTTTGGAACACTTAGTGCATTGTGTTTTCAGGAAATGCAGTCTACCTAACCTTTAACAATTTATACTCTGCTTTCATTTTTATTTAGTCATTTCACTGTAGTTTTTGGACACTTGTTCCTAAAACATAATTATCTTCCTATTGAGATAAACAGTAGAATGTTATTTTCTTCTTGCCATGACCCAAATTATGGGATGTGTCCATTTTAAAGGAGTAACATGATCAAACTGATGTTTTAAAAATGCCATGTTCATTCTAAACCTACAAAGAATATTCTTGGTGTCTTTGGGATCTTGCCTCTATCTGCTTTTGTCAATAATTTTGTTGCATAAACAACTCTGCCTAGCACAGCTGGGAGGTCTAGATACTGGATGTACTCATTTAGCAGATATTTGAGCCTCTTACTCCATGCAAGGCTCTGTGCTGGACATTTGGGAGAATCTGAAAACAAAAGACTACCTATGCCTTCCATCTAGATACTATCCACTTGGGAAGATTGCACAGAAAAGGCTAAATGATGCAGTAATTTTAGAAATGTATAATAATATTAGAGATCTTACAATAGTAGGATGTGACTAGGTGATGAGTAATGGTTTATAACTGTGCTTCTCAAACTGTCAAATACACATGAAGCTCTTAGGCAGCTTGTTAAACTGCACATTCTGATTCAGCAAGTCTACGGGAGTGGAAATAAGGTGAGAATGAGTTCCCCATGGATGCCAATGTTGTTGTCCCATAACCAAATTTTGAGTAGCAAGGGATTAGATTTAAGATCTCTAAATTGTATGCTGAGGTATCAGGTGCTGTAATAAATTCACAAGGACAGCACAAGATATTTTAAATTTTAAAATAAAACAAAACGCAGTGATGCTCATCCTCTGCCATGTGAACTACTAGTTTGATATAATGTATAGTTTCAACATTAGATCAAATTACATTCCTTTCAATCTTATCACATCCTTGCAATGTTGGATTCTTGACAGTTGCTGTGATAAAAATGCAAGTAATGTGCAAAAATCAGTGTGGAACAGGCAATGAGGGTTGTGGTGTCCAATCTGAGCTCAAAGTCTGAGCAGTTGTGCTGTGGCTCAACAGGCACACACATCCTATTAGTAAGCAAATGTGGTTATATAAGAATAACATTTTTTTCTTTATAAATTTTAGGAGCACAAGTGCAGTTTTGTTACATGGATATATTGCACAGTGGTGAAGTCTAAGATTTTAGTGTAACCATCACCCAAATAGTGTACATTGTACCCATTAAGTTATTTTTTCATCCCTCACCTCACTCTCGCCCTCCCACCCTTTGGAGACACCAATATCTATTACTTTACACTCTATGTCTGTGTGTACCAATTATTGGGCTCCCATTTATGAGTAAGAACATGCAGTATTTGACTATTTCTGAGTTGTTTTAGTTAAGATAATGTCCTCTAGTTCCATCCATGCTGCTGCAAAATACATAATTTCATTATTTTTAATGGATGAATAGTATTTCATTCTGTATATATACACATGCGCGCATACACACACACACACACACACACACACACACACACACACATATATATATATACAGTTATATCACATTTTCTTAATCCAATCATCCATTGATGGACACTTACATTGATTCCATATCTTTGCTCTTATGAATAGTGCTGTGCTAAACATATGAGGGTATCTTTTTAATATAATGATTTTTTTTCCATTTGAGTAGATATCCAATAGTGGGGTTGCTGGATGCAATAGAAGTTTCTATTTTTAGTTCTTTGAAAAATCTCCATACTGTTTTCCATAGAGATGATATTAATTTATATTCCCACCAACAGTATACAAGCATTCTCTTTTCTCTACATCCTTGCCAACATCCATAATTTGTTTGAGTTTTTAAATATTTGTCATTTTGACTGGTGTGAGATGATATCTCATTGTGGTTTTAATTTCCATTTCTCTGATGATTACTGTCGCTGAGCATTCTTTCATAATTTTGTTGGCCATTTGTAAGTCTTCTTTTGAAAAATGTCTATTCATGTCCTTTGCCCACTTTTAAATGGGGTTATTTGTGTTGTTTGTTGTTGAGTTATTAGAGTTTCTTATAAATTCTGGATATTAGTCCCCCGTTGAATGCACACTTGGTAAATATTTTCTCCCATTCTGTAGGCTGTCTGTTCACTCTGTTGATGTATACCTTTTGCTGTGCAGAAGTTTTTAGTTTAATTAAGTCCCGTTTGTCTGTTTCTGGTTTTGTTGCTTGTTCTTTTGAGGTCTTAGTCAGGAATTCTTTGCCTAGACCAATGTCCAGAAGAGGTTTCCCTTGGTTTTCTTTTAGTATTTTTATAGTTTCAGGTTCTACATTTAAGTCTTTAATCAATTTTGAGTGACTTTTGTATACAGTATAAGAAAGGGGTCCAATTTCATTATTCTGCATATGGCAATCTGATTTTCCCAGCACCATTTATTGAAAAGAGCGTCTTTCCCCAGTGCATATTTTTGTTGACTTTGTCAAAGATCAGTTGGCTGTAGACATTTCTGGGTTCTCTATTCTGTTCCATTGATTTTTGTGTCTATTTTTATACTAGTACCATGCTGCTTTGGTTACTATACCCTTGCAGTATCATTTGAAGTAAGCTAATGTAATGCTTCCAGCTTGGTCCTTTTGCTTAGAATTGCTTTGGCTGTTTGGGCTCTTTTTTGGTCCCATGTGAATTTTAGAATTGTAATCCCAGCACTTTGGGAGGCTAAGGTGGGTGGATCCCCTGAGGTCAGGAGTTTGAGACCAGCCTGGCCAACATTCCAAATCCCCGTCTCTACTAAAAAATTAGCTGGATGTGGTGGCAGGTGCCTATAATCCCAGCTACTCAGGAGGCTGAGGCAGAAGAATCACTTGAACCCGGGAGGTGGAGGTCGTAGTGAGCCGAGATTGCGCCATTGTACTTCAGCCTGGGAGACAGAGCAAGACTCTGTCTCAAAAAAAAAAAAAAAAAAAAAAAAAAAAAAAAAAAAAAAGGTTCTTTCTAATTCTGTGAAAAGTTGTATTTGTATCTTGATAGGGATTGTACTGACTCTGTAGATTGCTTTGGGCAATAGAATCATTTTAATGATATCAATTTTTCTGATCCATGAGCATGAGATGTTTTTCCATTTATTTGTGTCATCTTTAACTTCTTTAAACAGTGTTTTATAGTTTTTCTTGTAGACATCTTTCATCTCCTTAGTTAATATAATATATTCTTAGGTATTTTATTTTTTTGGTATCTATGGCAAATGGGATTGCCTTCTTGATCTGGTTCTCAGCTTGATCGTTAGTGGTATATAGAAATGCTCCTGATTTTTGTATGCTGATTTTGTATGCTGAAACTTACTGAATTCATTTATCAAATCTAAGAGTTTTTTTTAGTGAGGTCTTTAGGGTTTTCCAGCTACAAGATCATATACTTTCTTTCAATTTACATGTACTTTTTTTTTTAAAACAGCTGCTAAGCTTTTAGAACATGATTACTTATTAAGTTGTTTGAGCCTAACTACTTAGTAATGAAACTATTAGGTATTTCTTTTGGTCTACAGACCCCATGGAAGAAAGGGAGAGACACCTAGGACCCTGTGAATAGAGGAAGTTTGAGAAACCTCTGGGTTATGTAATAAGTACTATAAATTCAGAGAGGCCTGGAGAGGTCAGTTAAGGTCATGTGAAGGACATGGAAACTGAGACAGGTCTGCAGGGAAATGATGTGGCTGCACACCCCAGATTTTCTAAAATGCATGAAGAATATATGCTTAGATTGACATGTTTATTCAAAACTTCCACTTCTCTGTTCTCTTTGGTTGTTCTTTGAATCCACACAGGCTTCTGCTGAGGACAGCTTTTGTGCCAGGCAGGACCCACATTGTGGAGCCGGCAGAGGCAGAACAGAGTAGCCTCCAGAATCTCAAAACACATGCTCTAATCTGGAGAGTGGTTTGGTGCACTGGTCTATGCCTTTGGTGCCAGTGTTGTCCTTCCTTGGTGAATAGTACCAATGCCAGCTGGCATTCATCATGACAAACCACAATATGCTTCTGTCATTTAAATTTCTCCAAAACCCTAAATTCTGTTTTCATTGTCTGAGTGACATTAGTTTTTGTTAAGCAAACCAATTTTTAAATTGTCCTTCTCTTGGCCAGACGCGATGACTCACGCCTGTAATCCCAGCACTTTGGGAGGCCGAGGGGGGCGGATCACTAGGTCAGTATATCGAGACCATCCTGGCTAACACGGTGAAACCCCATCTCTACTAAAAATACAAAAAAAAAAAAAAAAAAAAATCAGCCAGTTGTGGTGGCAGGCGCCCGTAGTCCCAGCTACTGGGGAGGCTGAGGCGGTAGAATGGCGTGAACCCGGAAGGTGGAGCTTGCAGTGAGCCAAGATCGCACCACTGCACTCCAGCCTGGGTGACAGAGCGAGGCTCCATCTCAAAAAAAAAAAAAAAAATTGTCCTTCTCTCATACTTTTTTGGGGAACAAGTCTATATTTTCTCCACAGAACACACATTGATTTCTAGAGAGTGCTTCAACATGAACATGTTAATAAAGTTTCTGGTCAATTTTACTAATCACTTTCCTCCCCAACCCAACTGGTAATGGTGTTGAGTTTGGAGGAATGGGCAATGGAAAAGGAACTGGGGTTCAAGCAGCAGGCAATGGGGAACTTGTTGGTACAGAGCAATGGTGAGGTAGGAAAGCAAGTGACATTTGAGGAAGATTATTTTTGTAGTGTTATTCAGGATGGATTGGAGAGAGGAATGGCCAGGGAAGCTACTAGAAGAAGCTCTAGTGTGTGGTGACAGTGGCAGTGGAAACGAGAATGAAAAGAAAGAGATGCAGCGAAAGACTCATGGGACTTTAGCCAAAAAGAGATGCCGCAAAAGATACAAGGGACTCTAGGCACTGGTTGCTTATGATATGAGGCAGATGGAGGAGGCGGAAAACATGCTGAGGATCCCAGAGGGCTGGGACGCTGGGGGAATGATGGGGAAACAGAGGAAAGCCAAGAGGGAAGACCGCATTTTGCAAGTCTTCAAGAGGTAAGTTTGGGTTTTGATGTATTGAATTTCAGTCATGGTGGAAATATGCCATTGCAGTGAGAACTGGAGATAAAAAGACCAGGGGTAGAGGTTTGGTCAGTGCAGAGGTAAGAGGTGAAGGACTGGTGATGAGGACATACTCTGAGGGAAAGCGTGGGTGTGAAAGTCCAGCTACACGGTGAACCGTGGGGAGCACCTAATCTGGTGGGGCAGCAGGATAAGACAGAGCCAATGAATTAAACAAAGAAGGAACAGTCAAACAACTTGGAAGAGGACAGTATATTTTAAGGTGGACTGAAGGAAGCTGGAAAATTTCATTGATCCAGTGGCTCATAGGTGTAGAGTATGATCTTAGGTATTTTTCACACATCAGTACATGGATTACCCACAACACACTTTGAGCTAGATAGCTTCTTCCTCATTTACAGTTGAGGAAATTGATGGTCAGAGATACTAAGTGACTTGGCCAAGGCCATTCAGATATCAAGTGGAAGAATTTGAACCCAGGTGCTAAGTTTTAATCCAAAGTGCTTGCTCTTCCCCTAAACTTTTCAAGAGTGGAAATGAAGATGGTTAAAAGATTCTTGTGACCATTGAGAGCAAAGGGTCTTAACCTTTGGTTCTTAAGGGCTCTCTGGATAAACTTCAGGAAGTTTTTTAATCCCTACAATTATATGCAAAATTTTGTATGCAAAAAAAGTTTACACCCTCCTGCCCACCCACAGTGAGATGATCGATAACATCTACCAGATTCTCAAAGGGATTTTGAATCCTACCAAGAATTTCAGAACAGCTATTCTAGATGGCTGTTTTAGTGCAGCAGTGAAGGTTAGGGAATTATGGATTAAATAGGTAGTGAGGAAGACAAAAGTAGTCTGCGACATAGTCAAGAAATTCAGCTCTGAAAGAAGAAAAGAATAGTACAGTAGCTTGAGGAGGTAAACAAGTGAAGCTTTTATTTAGTTTTTTTGTTTGTTTGTTTGTTTGTTTGTTTTAAGACAGGGAGAGGTCATCAGGCACAGTGACTCATGCCTGTAATCCCAGCTCTTTGGAAGGCCTGGCTTGAGCCCAAGAGTTCAAGATCAGCCTGAGCAACACAGTGAGACCCCATCTCTACACAAAATACAAAAATTAGGTGTGCATGGTGGCCTGCTGCTGTAGTCCCAGCTACTTAGGAGGCTGAGGCAGGAGGATCACCTGAGCCTAGGAGGCAGAGGTTGCAGTGAGTCAAGCTTGCATCACTGTACTCCAGCCTGAGTGACGGAGTGAAACCCTGTCTCAAAAGAGAAAAAAAAGAAAAACGAAGATAGACAGATATGAGATATGAGCCTGCTTGGCAGCAGAGAGGAAGGATCTAGTGAAGAAAGAGATATTGATGACCTAAGGGTAGGAGGGGGAGTGGGTGCTGACCAAGGAAGTTCACCAGAGACAGGAAAAAGGTTGGTAGTCTCTCCTGGGGATGTCAGTCTCCATTAATCACTGCTGGTGTTCTGTTAGCTGGTTCAGTGAGATTCTAGGAAAATTCTCTCTCAGAAATATAGTCCAAAATATCTATAAAAAAGATAGGAGGGAAGAGAGAGAGGGAGGGAGGGAGGAGGAAAGAAACAAAGGGAGGGAGGGAGGGAGAAAGGAAGGGAGGGAGGGAGGGAGGGAGGGAGGGAGGAGAGATGGAAAACAAGTCCCCTAATGTTTCTCTAGGATCAAGGCAAGGAGAAGAAGGTGAGAGAAAGCAAACCGCCTAAGTGGTCAAAGCCAATTCTGTGACATCTTTCTTCCTAGGGGTCAAAGCTAATTCTGTGACAATGTCTACTTTGTGCGTTAAGAGGAGGTAGAGACTCTCAGAGTCAAAATCCACACTCAGAGCTTTCAGGGATACACTAAAAGAAAAACTCCTTCTGGGCCGGGCGCGGTGGCTCAAGCCTGTAATCCCAGCACTTTGGGAGGCCGAGACGGGCGGATCACAAGGTCAGGAGATCGAGACCATCCTTGCTAACACGGCAAAACCCCGTCTCTACTAAAAACACAAAAAATTAGCCGGGCGAGGTGGCGGCGCCTGTGGTCCCAGCTACTCGGGAGGCTGAGGCAGGAGAATGGCGGGAACCCGGGAGGCGGAGCTTGCAGTGAGCTGGGATCTGGCCACTGCACTCCAGCCTGGGCGACAGAGCGAGACTCCGTCTCAAAAAAAAAAAAAAAAAAAAAAAAAAAAAACTCCTTCTGTCTTCCAGGTACCGTCATTTTTAAAGTTAGAAGGAGAGGGAGGGGATCTGGCTAGGCCGTTTTTATTACAAAACTCTTCATCTGTTTTTATCTCCTGAGTTTCAGATCCATTTAATTAGTCTTTCTAAATGCCATATTCTGCTTTTAATGACTTTTTTTTTAAGAAAACCTCTTCTTCATGCAGATCCAAATTAAATTTGGTGTTTGTTTACATGAAGGAAAATATAAGGATTGCCTTGTTTGATTCTCCATTGACTGTGGGCATTGTGTTTTGGAGCTTGTTTTTAAACAAAAATAGAATTTTATTATTATTATTAATAGATGCCCATGGAATACCAAAAAAGAAATTGAGTTCAAGTGTATAACTTCTGGGCATTATTAGCTCACAATTCACTAAGGTATGCATAGGTGCAGAAGATTTTAATTAAAAAAATACATATATACATACACACACGTATTTTACCTAAATTAAAATTTTGATTAGCAAGAAATGTATGTTCAGATTCTACTTTGTGCTGGGCGTTGTGTTGTCCTTAATTTCAAGGAGTTCAGAATCAAATCAGTAAACAGAAAGGTGAGTAAATTAAGAATTTTAATAAAAATAATAACAAACATTTATTGAGCACTAAGTCTGTGCCAGGCACTGTTCTAAGTGCTTTACAAGTATTAATTCAGTGAATCCTCATGATAAAGCTACGTCATAGCCACTAGTATTATTCTTATTATTTTTATTTTTTATTTTTATTTTTTGAGACAGAGTCTTGCTCTGTCGCCTAGGTTGGAGTGCAGTGGTGTGATCTACGCTCACTCCAAGCTCCGCCTCCCGGGTTCACGCCATTCTCCTGCCTCAGCCTCCCGAGTAGCTGGGACTACAGGCGCCCGCCACCACTCCGGGCTAATTTTTTGTATTTTTAGTAGAGTCGGGGTTTCACTGTGTTAGCCAGGGTGGTCTCTATTTACTGACCTTGTGATCCGCCCGCCTCGGCCTCCCAACATGCTGGGATTACAGGCATGAGCCACTGCGCCCGGTATTATCCTCATTTTGTAAGCGAGGAATTGAAGGATAGAATAGTTAAGTAACTTGCCCAGGGTCACACAGCCAGTAAGTGGTGGCTCTAAACATCCCGCGTTCTGACCGGTAAGTGCAGTTATGGAAACAGAAAGCCCAGGACGGCAGGGGCTAGGAGAAAGGATTGATGGAGGTAGAGGATGCTTCCCCATGCGGGTGACCTTGGAGTTGAGATCCTAAGGATGAAGCGGGTGGTAAATTATAGGAAGAGAAGTCTGAAACAGCAGGGTGAGTTCTGGAACTCTAGCAGTTTGGTGTTGCTGGAGTGTGTTGTAGGAGGAGTAAATATTGGATGGGAAATGAGATTGGAGAGATATCCAGGAGGCAGATCATAAAGGCCTTGAATGCCCTACCCAGCAGCTTAGACTTTGTCCTAAGTCTTGTGAAAGAGTTAAATAAAGGAGAGATACAGCCGCATCTCAGAGCAAAATACTGGAGGTGATTATATGAGTGTTTTATTCTCTGAACCCTTCTAGATTCTTAGTTTTTAAAAAATATACATAATTTAAAAAAGAAAAAAAAAATAACCCAAGAAACTACAAAGGTTTATAAAAATGACGTACGTTACGGAAAATTTGAACTTACTGCTGACTTAGGTCCTTGATTAGTAAATAACACATCTCCTTTGTATCTCATTAATAAGAGATTAATGAGATAGATAAATTAATTTTAATTCATACTATTATTAATTAATAATAAATAAAATGAGGATGTAGTAAAAACCTGATTGTCCTCCAGGCTTTGGGAAAGACATCTCTTGAGTGTTAATAGAATAATTTGCTTTATGCCTGCAGTTTAGATTCTGTCCCCAGACTCAATTCTAAGCTTTATTCTGGGGCTAAATTGCAGTCCTGTATGCACGGTGTAATTCATGTGTGTCCTGCCCATATGTTCCAGGCTCTCCACCTTTCTAGAGACAGGTTTTCTTTTCACATACACATTAAATAGTATGAGGCCCCCTCTCCTGTGTTATGAAAAGGCCCTGCCTTCCCAAGATTGCCAACACTTCCCAGGGGTGACACATTATCAGGGTCACCTCCTGCTTTGAATTCCAGCTCCCAATAAAATTTTCTCTTTCATAATCATACCTGCTTATTTAGTCTCCCTCCCTCCTTAAACAAAACAACTGCTTTCTTCGTAATAATTTTTGCCTTTCTTCTGAGTCAACAAGTGTAAACTGCAAACAGCTTTTAAAGTAACAATGTTTTCTTTACTATTACAATAATACCTTACATTGCTACATGTATTATAATTGCCCAGTACATTACAGTTTTCAAAATATTTTCACACTAGAGCAGGTATTACTGTTCTCATTTGAGAGGGGAATGGAGGGGAAACTAGCATTTGTAGACTGCATTTTATGAGCCAGCCATGGTGCTCCCTTCTTCACATATCTGAGTTCATTAGCATATGGAATCTAATGAAACCCATTTTCCCTATCATTCTTCACAAAACTTTTGCAAAAGCATGTGTAACTGTTGTCTATTGCCGTATAACAAATTTATACAAATTTAGCAGCTTAAAACAACAAATATTCATTACCTCACAATTTTTGTGGGTCAGGGATCTGGTTGTGGCTTGACTGGGTACCTCTGGGTCAAGGTCTCTCAGGAGGTTGCAGTTCTGCTGTTGGTCTGGGCTGTGGTCTCATCTAAAGGCTTGACTAGGGGAAACTTATCTTCTAAGCTCATAATATAGCTGTGAAAAGGCCTCAGATCTTAACGTAGCTGAGGTCTCCCTCAGTTTATTCCCATGTGGGCCCCTCTGTAAAGCAGCTCACATATGGTAGCTGGCTTCCCTATAGTGAGTGAGCAAGAAAGTGAAGTGAGCTCTTAAGTTGGGAGGCACGGTCTCTTTGTACTCTAATCTTAGAAGTAATATCTCATTACTTTCGCCGTATTGTATTTGGTAGAAGTGAATCACTGGATCAAACCCACACTCAAGGGAGTGGATTATACATAAATACCAGAAAGCAGGACTTTTGGGGGCCACTTTAGAACTTGCTTACCATAGCATTATCATCCCCACTTTATAGTGGAAGACAAAGGGAGGTTAAAGAGAGTAAGAAAATTGATCAAGATCCACAACTAGCAAATTAAAAAACCAGCAGTAAACTCTGATTTGATGTTCTAAGAGGAAAATGTTCCAAAAACATCTCTTTTTTTAATCAATAAAGAGAGCTAAGTCAAGGATATCAGCAATTTTTATTAAAAACAAAACAAAACAGAAGGTCCTTCCAGTGACTTCCTTGGGTTCAGCACAGATTCAGCCACATCCTTTATCCAGTGGTTCCCAAATGCTAGTCAATGCCTAGGAAATAGTTTTGGCCAGTCTGCAGCAAACTAAGACATATAAGAACTATGTAGAAGTTTTTCATAATAATAACGTTCAGTGAAAAGTCTTTTCTTTATTCTTATTCTTTTCATTTTGAGTTGTTAAAACTGTCTTTTGTAATGTGTTAGCAATAATAGAATGATAGTCTTTCTAAAAAAGTATTAGTCTTATTTGACACAATGAATAATATGAAACACTCTGCTAGATTCCTAGTTTTTTTAATGAACTTTCACTGGTTTTTGAAATTCGAGAGTTTAGAGGCCTCTGCTTCACATCACAGTTACACAATCCTGTAAAGTGTCCCTTAATAGAATGATGTCTCTGAGCTTTAGATAAGATCCTCAAATGTTAAAGAAAGTCTCAAGTATGTTTAAAACATTTAGTAAGGCAGGAGAGTGGGGTTTTATTTATAGGAAGTAAATAAAATCATTTTTCCTCAAACTTCTAAAAAATAAACATTTGTATTTTATAATAGTTTTAGATTTACAGAATGCAAAGATAGAGGGTTCTTGTATTCCCTCATCTAGTTTCCCGTACTGTTAATATCTGACTTTACTAGGAGACATTTATCACAGCTGAGGAACCAACACTGACATATTATTATTAACTATGCTCTACAATGTATTCAGATTTCACTAGTTTTCCCCTGATGTCCTTTTCCTGTTCCAAGATCTTACTCAAGATACCACATTACTTTAGTAGTTGTGTCTTCTCAGCCTCATCAAGTATCTAATAGTTTTCTCTGACCTTTCTTGTTTTTGATGACCTTGATAGTTTTGAGGGATATTTGTCAGGCATTTTGTTGAATGTCACTCAATTTAGATTTTTCTACTGTTTTTCTATAAAGATTCAGAACTCTAAGAAGACAAAATAATTTACATTGAAGCCAAACACAATTTATGAAAGATATAAGAAACCTGAGTTCTAGGCCAGGTGTGGTGGGTCATGCCTATAATCCCAGTACTTTGGGAGGCCAAGGCGGGCGAATCACAAGGTCAGGAGTTTGAGACTAGTCTGGCCAATATGGTGAAACCCCATCTCTACTAAAAATACAAAAATTATCCTGGTGTGGTGGCAGGCACCTGTAGTCCCAGCTACTTGGGAGGCTGAGGCAGGAGAATGGTTTGAACCTGGGAGGCGGGGGTTGCAGTGAGCTGAGATCGTGCCACCGCACTCCAGCCTGGGTGACAGAGAGAGACTCTGTCTCGAATAACAATTTAAAAAAAAAGAAATCTGAGTTCTAGATCCTTGGGATATAGCTCTACAAATTCCAGAGTTCTGCAACAGTGATCTTTCTAAAGCACAAAACTTCTTGTGTCTTCATTCTCACAATCTAATCTTTCAATAGCTCCCAAAGATTGTAAGATTAATACCATTTATTCAATGATTACCTACCAAGATCCAGGTACTATGCTGTTACTGGTGAGTCAAAAAGACATACAACTTTATGTTGAATATCAAGAGGCTTTCAGATCCCACTTTCATCCTCCCTTTGACCTCTGAATGTATTATTTTCCTCTACAGTGGTTAATTCCATTGCTAATATAAATCAATTTAGCACCTACCTTAGATTTTGTCTATTTTTCAGCTGTACTTGTTTTCCTGATCTGCACATAAAGGATCACAACACAAGCACAGATACCTTTCAAGGTGGCTGGAGTGGGATAAGCAGCAGGGGAAAGAGGAAGAGGAAAGCTCTTGTTGCTGACACTTGAATGTTTTTTGATGCTTGAATATTTTGACAGGGACAAGGAGAATTATAGGATATAGGCAACAGAAAGTTGAACAGAGGTTCAGAAAAAGCATAAAAAAGGAGTGAACAATTCTACCTGGGAGGACAGAATCAGATGCATAGTCTCTAAGGTACCATTAAACTGAAGTTTAAAAGCTATCCAGATGGATGGTGGTTTGAGTTGTATTGTGTCTCCCCAAAATATATATTCCTCTTAACCCCCTGTGAATGTAACCTTAGTTGGTAATAATGAGTCTTCAGATTAAATCAAGTTAAGATGAAGTCATACTGGATTAGGGTAGGCCCCAACCCAATGACTGGTATCTTTATAAAAGAGAAATTTGTACACAGAGAAACATGGGGAGAACACTACATGGTGGCAGAGGCAGAGATTGGGGTGATGCATCTACAAGTCAAAAAAATGCCAAGGATTGCCAGCAACCACTAGAAACTAGGAGTGAGGCATGCAACATATTCTTCCTCTAGACCCCAGAAAGAATCAAACCTGCTAGCACCTTGACTTGGGACTTTTAACCTCTGGAACTGCGAGATAGTACATTTCTGATGTTTTAAACCATCCAAGTTTGTGGCAATTTGTTATGGCAGCTCTAGGAAACTAATATAGATGGCGTATGGAAGAAAATAGTGGACAGAAGACTCAGCACAGTGAAGGCCTAGGCTGTAAAGTAGCCTAGGCATCTGCTTATGGAAGATCCTCAGGAACAATTTGTAGGTGGGGTTTCAGACCCCTGACCCTACTATTAATAGGCTGTTACTACTGTGTGTTAGCATCAGGCAAAGGACGGCTTAGACTTTCTAAAATATTACCTGCATATCTACAATAAGGGAGAACATTTAAAGTCTGTAAACACACTATTACACATACTTGTTTGTTTTTTGCATTTCTTTAAAAATTAAAAAGAATTTGTTCTTTTCTATTCCAAATATGGTAAAAGAAAGTTGTAACTGCATATCTGTTCTGTGAAACATAAGAAAAGAAACCCTTTTCCCTGCTCCCCTTGCTGGAACATTATGCTTACTTGGCTGTAGGCTGGTGGTTAATTCCTCTGTATCTCTCCCTTGCCAAGGAACTCTCATAGCCCTGAGACGGAGGGTAATTGAGGTGAGTGAGAGGGGTTTACAATCTTCTTCCCAGGGAGAAGTTCAAGTAATGTTGGAGGATAATAAGCTACCTTCTGGCCGGGCGCGGTGGCTCAAGCCTGTAATCCCAGCACTTTGGGAGGCCGAGGCGGGCGGATCACAAGGTCAGGAGATCGAGACCACAGTGAAACCCCGTCTCTACTAAAAATACAAAAAATTAGCCGGGCGCAGTGGCGGGGGCCTGTAGTCCTAGCTACTCAGGAGGCTGAGGCAGGAGAATGGCGTGAACCCAGGAGGCGGAGCTTGCAGTGAGCCGAGATCGCGCCACTGCACTCCAGCCTGGGCAACAGCGTGAGACGCCGTCTCAAAAAAAAAAAAAAAAAATAAGCTACCTTCTGAGAAGAGTGGGCTCATCAGTGGCTGAGTATTGGCTTTGATGACTGAGATGTATATAGGAGGGAAGCACCCAGCTAGCTCATAGCCCACGCAGGGCTCAACACTCCTCAAAATGAATATTGAACATTTAAAGAATATTGGTTTTGAAGTGGCATCAAGTTATTCAGCTTTACTAGGGAAATGTTGGGGGCAGGCAGGCACTTATGTGTCTCCTTTGGTCCTCTATGGAGCCCTACCTGGTATAATTATAATAGCTGATATAAAATGAACTCTATGTGCCAGGCACTGGGCTAGTTTACAAACAAGATCAGCATTGATCTTCAAACCAATCCTTTAAGGAAGGTAGTGTTATGACTCCATATTACAGATAGAAAAGCTGAGGTTTCAAGGGGCTAAGAAATATGCCCAAAGTCACATGACTAGGTAAGTGTTGCAGCTGAAATTGATAGCCATGTCTAATTTCAAAGCCCCAGTAGCATTTGAGAGGTAACTTAGGGGAATGAGGGTGAAGGACAATGCAGGAATGGAGGCTGACATTAGATCTTAGACATCCTTGGCTGCCACACTAAAGACTTTGGACTTTGTAAATATGCAACAAGGACCACTGAACAATTTTAATCAAGTAAGTCAGAGCATCCGGTTTTAGTAGGTCTTCAGTCAATATCTGTTGAATGGACATCAACAACCTGTGGTTTATAAACTACAGAAAATGTATTGGAGGAGGGCGGGACCAGAGGAAGGGAGGCCAGTTAGGAAGTTGGAGAATAGACTGGGAAAAAAAGAGTTGAAATTTCTTAGCATGTCACACAGGGTCTCGCTATGCTCTCTCTGTGTTCTCCTATTTAAGAACATCGGGCAGACTTAATCAAAGGTGTCCATGAAATAACCCTACCCCTCTTGAATTTCACCCAACTCATCCTACAACATTTAAAATCCATCTTTCCAATATCAATGACATGAATTCTGAAGGGAACCAATTAATTATGCAAAATTTAGAGTCCACCTTGGAGTGAATCAGAGACTTGAGATCAGAATAGTCTTTGCCTGATCTGATGTGATTCCTTCTTTTTACCCTATATGCAGCCCATTCTGTTGGGAAACTGGCTGAACTCACACTCAAGTATCATGCCTCGGCTTTGCCAGGCATATTGAGCCCTGCATGGGCTATGAAATATCTGAATGCTACCCTCCTGTGTACAACTCACTCATCAAATAGAGTAGTAAGCTCACTTTACTTCAAACTGGCATTTGGTAGTCTTTATTTCCTTCCAGCTCTTTCACTCTTGAACTCCAACTGTCTGCATTGGTAAACTTTTTATTCTAGCCCTGGCATTTCCCGGAATGTGATAGGCTTGCCCCAGATTCATCCCTTTCCTTATGTTTTTTCTTCTTCCTGGAAGGTCTTCTCTTCTCTTGTTTATCTCATGGATTTCCCACTAATTCTTAAATATTTCGTTCAAGTGTTACTCTCTCTGAAGACTTCTTTTGTCCTGCTCCCTCATCTTCCAAAACTTTGTGCTCATATCAGCATCTCTTTAATTACACTGGTGCATATACAGCCTTTCTATCATATCAAATTATTTTACTAGGTTTTGTACATGTCTGTTCATGAATTCAATAAGTGTTGATTGAAAACCTGCTATGTGTTAGGCACCGGGTGCCCACTAATGCAGGAATTTCGTGCTCATTTATGAGAGCTCTCACCCCTACAAATCCACACTGTTTCTAAGTGTGTTTGTTTTACTGTTGTAAATGTTTTCATAAATAATAACTACCTCCTTACATGCCCTCTTTTGGGTTTGTAGGCAGTGATGCCAAAGAAACATCAGGATCCCAGAAGTGAAATATTTGTTCAGTGTAACTTTGGGTTAAAATGGTTCTCTGTCATTTAGCCATTTAGCCAAGTAGCTAGTATACTATTTTTTGTGTTACAGCTAAATGCAATTTTTCCTTACAGCATTTTTATTTTTAAATAGTATTTATAGCTTATAAAATTACTATAGTTATCTATAAATATATATTTATAGATAATATGTATATTATAACTTCTTGTAATAATACTCTGATTGTGAATAGCTGAGAAAATACAAAGAAATATAAAGAACAACACTAAAGTCACCAGTAACCAAACCATTTAAGAAAAGTCTCATTAATATTTTGGTGAGTTTTCATTCACATTTACATAAAATATATATCCATATATGCATAAGCATCTATTTAATGGAGTTGAGAACAATATTGCAAAAAAAGTTGCATTCTACTTTTCTCCTTTAACCTTCTATTATAAATATTTTGCATCCCTCAAAAAATTCTTAGTAAACAGAATTTTGAATGATTTCATACTTTCATATTATTATATTAAGATTGGCTTAATCAATCTCTTATTGTTGGATATTTAAGTCATTTCTGGGTGTTAGCTATTATAAATAATATTGTAATGTACATTTTTACAAGAATATTTATAATAGCTTTATTAACAATAGTAAAAAACTAAAAATAGCCCAAATGTTTATCCACAGAAGAATGAACAAATTGTTGTATATTCATACAATGGAAGACTACTCAGCAGTATAAAGAAAAAAAGGTACTGATACACAAAATAACAGAGATGCATCCCAAAAACATGCTCTGTGAAAGATATTAGACAGGAAAGAGTCCATACTGTGTAATTTCTCTTACACATACTTTTAGGATGAGATATACAGAAAGAATAGTAAAGATTAGAATAGTGGTTGCCTCTAGGGGAGGCAACTGGCTGGAATGGGCAAGGTGGAACTTTCTGGAGAGATGAGACAGGCTGTGTTTTGATTGGAATGGTATTTGCATAGGTATATACATTTGTCAAAGTTCATAGAACTATACATTGGAAATTCATGAACTTTATCATATGTAAATTGTTCCTTAATTTGTTGAAATTTTTAAAATGGTAATAAAAAGAGGAACTGTAAATAAAGAGAATTAAAAGACATATCAAGTTAAACAACAAAAAAAATGGACAAGGCTATAATGTTTAGGGATGTAGACTTGAGTGATGAAATTATAGAGAAATGTGAGGAAGCAATTATAACAGTTACTTTAGTGGTATAGGAGAGGACAGTGTTGGGTACAGAGCCAGTGAAAAGGATTCTGGGAGGCTGTCAATGGTCTTTCTTCAGCTGGTTTGAGGTTGTGATGGTGTTCACTATATAGTGATTCATTAAGTAATTTTTTTTGATGCAGGTTTGTGTTATTTGTGTTTTATTTGATGACAAGTAAGAACTTTTTTAAAAATTAAAAAGCAAACCCAGTGAATCACTATAGACAATTAATGTTCAAAGGTCTCTCTGATAATGTGACTTTGTGATGAAACTTGAAGAAAAAGAGTATGAAAAGAATCTGCCTATGTGAGGAGAAGCGGGGAAGACCCAGGAAGGGAATGCCATTGACAAATGTACCTAGGAAAACCAGAAGAAGACCATAGAGCTTGAGTGAGGACCACACTGGGGACGTGTGAGATTTAGTGGAAGAGGAAAGCATGTGCTGAAAACATACACGAGTGTGTGAAGAACAGTTACAGAGCTTGGATTTTATTCTATGCAAAAGGAGAAAACATTGAAGGGTACTACACAGGAAAGAAACAGACTTCAATTTATGTTTTTAAATAATTATTGTGGCTACTCTGTGAAGGATGGATCCAAGGGAAACAAAATGGAAACAGGACATTAGCAAAGTAGTTGGGTGAGAGAGATGCAGTACATGGGGTTTCGGTGGTGACAGTGAAGATGGTTAAACGTGAATCTTTCTGCGTTTGGCTATAGAGTGATGAGAAGTGAAGAATTTAGGAGTCTGCTTTCCTTCATAAATAACAGAATAGACAATGATATCATTTACTAAAATATATATGTGATGGGAGGAAAACTTTGAGAAGGAAAACTAAGAGTTAACTTTAAGAGGTGGGAAATCAACAATCCAACCAGAAATGTGAAAGTTTATTTCCACTTCATACTAACTCTGCCATCCCATGTAAGTGTTCATCCAGCTTACCTCTGAGCCTCTGCTTCTTGCAACTAACTCTTGTTCCAGCCATAGTGTCCTTGTTTGTTCCATCCGCCTCGCTCCTAGCCCTTATCCATGTCTGTGCCCTTTAAATATATTTTTCTGTTAACAAATACCCTTTCCTATTATATTTCTGTCACTAATTTAGCATCTGTTCACCAAGACTCACTTTATATCATATTGCCTTTGGTCCCTGTCCAGCCCATCTCCTATTTTTGTGTGACCCGTGAGCTAAGAATAGTTTTTACATTTGTAAATGGTTATACAGTTTAAGTGCTTATATAATAGTCTAGGTTTTGCCTCTTGGACTGAAAAGCCTACAAAAAATGTACTATCTGGCCCATTTAAATTTGCTGACCCTTGTTCTAGATGCTTAGGAAAGATGTTAATTCATTATATTCAAAGATTCCTTGGGGTGTTAGGCCTTAATTCTCTCATGGAACTCTGCTGAGGAGGCTAAGAGAGAAAGTACTTACCCCTAAGCCACGTGTTTTTTGCTGTCTCAGCTGAATGTCCAGGTTGTTAGAGAGGTGTTAACAAACTAAGATCTCTTCTCTGCAGCTGAGCTACTATTCCCATCCTCCAGTACTGCTTAATCTCTATGATCTCTTTTCCTCTATCAACCCTTTAGTAACCACTCTCTGGGAAGTCTTCCCCTTGCATGTATATACTAGACGTCAGTCAAAAACTCATGGATGAAATCCAGGGAACTCCTAGGCTCTTCCTCTGCACAGGTCCTTCTTCTCCGTTGTGCTCTTGTTATGGACTGAATGTTTGTGTCCCTCTAAAATTAATAGGTTGAATTCCTAACCCCCATTGTGATGATATTTGGAGTTGAGGCCTTTGGGAGGTAATTAGATTTAGATGAGGTCATGAGGGTGGGCGGCCTCGTAATGTGATTAGTGTTCTTAGAAGAAGAGGAAGAAAGATTAGCATTCTTCATCTCTCTATGCCATGTGAGGACACAGCAAGAAGGTGACCATTTGCAAACCAGGAAGAGAGCCTTCACTGGGGAACAGACTCAGTGGGCACCTTGATGTTGGACTTCCCAGCCTCCAGAACTGTGAGAGATAAATTTCTGTTGTTTGAGCCACCCAGACTACAGTATTTTGTTATAATAGCCCAAGCTAAGATACCTCTTCTGCAGATTCTACCCATTTCAGTTGCCTGTCCCAAATTCTGATCTCTGCCTCCTCAGCTCTGAAAGACCACTGTGCTCTGCTTGGCTGCTTAGGCAGGGCTCTGAGGGAATAAGTGTCTCTTCTCTGTCCTGGCTCTAGCCTTTCCACCTCCGGGTTAAAGTACAACTCCCATCTGAATCCTAGAATCCTAAAACCACCACTTATATTTATCTCACCTTCTGAAGTAATGAGATAATCTAGGAAGATGTTCTCAAATGGACAAGTTAGATAACAGTTAAGCTCAAATAAAAAGAAAAACAGTCACTTGTGGCATCGTTAATACATGACAGCCACAGTCAAGCAAGACCTTACTCTAAATCTTGTTGTATATCGTGATCACCTAAGGAGCATTAAAAAATAGATTCCTGGTGATTTTTGCCTCATAATGTACTTTTAAAGGTACTTTAGGGGAATCCTCCTACAACTAGCCTAACCCTTAATCTCAAACATATACATTTAGGAATTCCAATGGTTATATGTCATTTATCTCCACCCACTAGATTCATTCTCTATTCTTTACTGCCAGCCCTGCACCCTGGGGGCTGACTCATGCAGAAGGCACACTCTCATGGATGCCGTGTTCTCTCAGCTCCTTGGTTAGAGATTAGAGGGCCTGGTATCTCTTTCCCAGGATCCTTCCCGGAATTCTAGTTTTGATAGTGGTTATTCCCTCTATGGCCACAGCCAGTGGTTTGCTGTTGCTGTGGCTTGTTAAATTTCCAGTAATTTTGTGGGTCAGTTGCTAAACATAGTCAGTATTAAAAAATAAAGTGTATATATATATATGTACAATTAAATATATTAAAAATAACAAATTCAAAACCTATGACTTCCCAATTATTTTACTGCATTTTACTATTATCTATGCTTTTGAAGTTCCTTACCTCTACCTGTGTGATCAAAATACATAATGATGTGCTATTCTGCATCTCTTCCAAACTTCACGTTCACTGACCACATTGGTAGCTTGAGATTGTCCATAGTGGGAAGATTTACTGCATAAAAGTCAGTATTACAAGTAGGGTTTTTTTTTTTTTTTTTTTCACCTGAAGAGCAGGCTGTTAAACATTTCCCAGGAGGCACACCACTGGCTCCAGCTACTATGAACGGCTCCTCTTCCACCATCTCAGCTCTCTTCAGGCCCTAGGAATGCTATACCTCCACTTTGGGTCTTAAGGCCTATGGATGATAACAGTTTCCCCTCACTGTTAACACCTGGATTCTTGTTAGTTCTCTTACCTCTAGCCATACCTTCAGAACAGTCCCTTCTTTAGACTCACATCAGTCAAACCCTTTTGAGTTGACATCTGTTTCCTACTGGATCTCTGACTGATACAGGCACCATCTCCAGAGACCAGTACTTTCAGAAGTGCAACTGGTAGAAGACAAATACTGTAAAATGTAGATAACTTTCACACTGAAGTAGGTTAATTGGTCAAATGTTTAAGAAAAACTAAATCTAACAAAAATAGGGATGTTTCTTTACTGTAGGACATCTCAAAACCTTTTGTATAGGTAATATATTTTGTGATATACCTTAAACTTTCATGGCCTTTTTTTTTCTATAAAACTTCTATTGCAACCAATTTTCCAAGAGACACTACTATGGAGTTGTTTTAGAAATACAATATTAGGGGCCAGACATAGTGGCTCACACCTGTAATCCCAGCACTTTGGGAGGCTAAGGGGGAATGATTGCTTGAGGTCAGGAGTTCGAAACCAGTCTGATCAACATGGCGAAACCCCATCTCTACTAAAAATACAAAAATGAACTGGGCATAGTTGTGCATGCCTGTAATCCCAGCTACTCGGGAGGCTGAGGCAGGAGAATTGCTTGAACCCAGGAGGTGGAGGTTGCAGCAAGCCAAGATCACACGACTGTGCTCCAGCATGGGCGACAGAGTGAGACTCCATCTCAAAAAGAAAAGAAAAGAAAAGAAAAGAAAAGAAAAGAAAGAAAAGAAAGAAAGGAAGGAAGGAAGGAAAACAATATCAGTGTTAGGCACTATATTGGAAATTGACCTAAAAGAGAAATGCTTTAGTAATTCTCACAAGGTGTTTATATTTTTAAAACTAATGAAACTGATAGATGCTGCCATACTTATAAATATATACTAACATCGTTTTTATCCATTGACATTGAAGAATAAGTGTTGTACACGTAAGTAGACATTTTAAATGTCTGAATATTACCCCCAGGAACAGTGAAAATAAATTTAAATTATTTTGAATGGAGAGAAATTTTAAATGTATGATGACTTTATGATGTATGTATGATGACGACTTGAAACATTTCTCAGTATGCTTTGGAGGTCAGTAGCTGTTGATTTATCCCTACATGTAATGACTCCAAACTTCAGGTTTTATATTTTCATGGATGTGCTTATTTCCCTCTGTGTCAGGTTGTCAGCTAACATTGCTTACAGTTGTCAATGCATCTAATTCTAGCTTCCCTCTTGCTTCTAATCTTCTCTAACATGGGAAACCAGATATCCAAGCTGGTTGGAATTGTGTATACAGTGATGGGGGATGTTTATCCCCTAAATTCTAGGTTGATATGGCTGTCAGATAAATGGTCTCCAGAGAAGAGACATAATGTATCCAACTTAGCCCAAATTTAAGAGAACTAAATTGAGTCCGTTTAATTGTCACAAATATGTGAAGTAACAAACACCAGTAAATAGAATATATTTTGTGGAAATTAATCTTTCAGCCTAAAGTTATTTTCACAAGATACCTTTTAAAATACAGACAACTTTTCAGTTTTTGGTGAAGCTAAGCCTATTTTCTTGACATCCATTTTGTGAGTTTTATGTCAGACAAATTAATTCCAAAGGGAAAAATAAATGTTCACTTTTTTTTTTCTTTCTTGACTGGCTCTTCAATCCAGGGTTGAGATCATCTCTGTGGGATGACATCTCAGAGAACCCAAACATCTGAAGGAGGGAGAACACGAAAAACACAAGAAAAACCCCAAGGAAATCTGAGAAGGCGCCTGCCCGAGGCAACTCACACTCACATAAGCTTCCATCATGCATGAAGTTGCTGAGAATCTTTGCAATGGCTCATGGGAGATCTATTTACATGGATTTTGTTACAGAAACTTACCACATTTTGAGTCAGACAGAGTGGTGTCTGATGTTAAGTAAATAAATAAAAATTTCTCTTGTGAAAAATCATCTCTTCTAGTCAGGGGCAGTCACTGGTGTGACTCATGACCTTGAAGCTGCATTTGGACTTGATGGAAGATGGTCATTAGTCCACCTAAAGACCTGATCATGCTTTTTGACTTCTAGAGCACCGTTATTTTTTTGTTAATGCTGGGAATTTGCAGTGAGACATTCACACACACACACACACACACACACACACATTTTTCTTTTTTCTTTTTTTTCTTTTTTTGAGACGGAGTCTCGCTCTGTCACCCAGGCTGGAGTGCAGTGGCCGGATCTCAGCTCACTGCAAGCTCCGCCTTCCAGGTTCACACCATTCTCCTGCCTCAGCCTCCCGAGTAGCTGGGACTACAGGCGCCCACCACCTCGCCCGGCTAATTTTTTGTATTTTTTAGTAGAGACGGGGTTTCACACATTTTTCTTTTCTTTTGTCTTCTTTTATACACTATGTTTGGAAGGAATTTCAAGAGGGCTTCAATTTGTTGAAAGAGATTGCCTCCTTATGGGGTAGGAGGTGGGACTCAACTCAAGAGGCAGGGCTCAGCTCTGGACCACGTTGAAGACTGGCTCTATAAGACAGGCCTTCCAATATCATGACAGTTTACTCATTTTCTGGCAACAACCCGACCCAGAAGTTACCACCCCTTTTTCTAGAAATTTCTGAATTGCCTGCCCCCTAATTTGCACATAATTAAATGTGGGTATAAATGTGGCTGTAGAACTGCCCTGAGCTACTACTCTTGACGCACTGCCTATGGGGTAGCCCTGCTCTGCACCAGCAGTCATGAAGCTTTAATACTACTCCCTCAGTAAAGCTGTTTCCTTCGACCACTGGCTCGCCCTTCAGTTCCTTCTTAGGCAAAACCAAGAACCTTCTGGAGGGGAGCCCCAAAATTGGGGCAACACCTAAAGGTTGATGTTCACCTTCTGGGTGAAAGGAATCTAACTTAGGCTAGACACAAAGAAAACTGAGGTAATAATGATTGTAATGACCACTACCATTTATAAGCTTGCTATTATGAGCAGTGTACTCGTTCCTTTATATTCGTTGATATTCATAACCCTTATCACAATTCTATGTTAGCTCCACTTTACAAATGCTTGGAAATGTTAGTTTCCCCTAGTTTTGCAAGTCAGTAAAGTAGTAGAACTGGGATTGAAACATCAGATCCGTTTGACTCATTTGCTCCTTCGAAGTGCATACTCAATACCTTTCTCTGTCACACTTGTAGGTACATGAATCCAAGCACTTCACACTTCAGGTCTGGATTGTAGCCAATCTCTTACCTGGCTTTTCATAGCTGGCTCTTGCCACGTAAGATCTGATGGCCATATTGTGGCTTTTTCTTTCTTTTTTTTTTTTTTTGAGACGGAGTCTCGCTGTGTTGCCCAGGCTGGAGTGCAGTGGCCGGATCTCAGCTCACTGCAAGCTCCGCCTCCCGGGTTCACGCCATTCTCCTGCCTCAGCCTCCCGAGCGCCCGCCACCTCGCCCGGCTAGTTTTTTGTATTTTTTAGTAGAGACGGGGTTTCACCGTGTTAGCCAGGATGGTCTCGATCTCCTGACCTCGTGATCCACCCGTCTCGGCCTCCCAAAGTGCTGGGATTACAGGCTTGGGCCACCGCGCCCGGCCTATTGTGGCTATTTTTATCTTCTTAAAGCTCACTTCTCCTTCATTAAAACCCCACCCTCTGCAGGATGGAGCCTGACTCTTTAGCCTAATAGTAAGAGACTTCTAGGACTGAAGTTTGTTTTCATTTCCCATCACTCCCTGCCATCTTCCTGTGCTTCAGCCACCCTAAAGCCTTTGACCTCTCCACATTCACTTTATACTCACCCTATGTGTACCATTTTCTCTAACTGCAAAGTCTTCTACCATGTCCACATATATAAATTTCACCTGTCCCTCCTGGCCCACCTGCTGTGTCACCTCTTCCATTAAACCTCTCCTGATGCCCCAGCCAAAACTGATCTTGCCCTCCCTTGAACCCCTGCAACAGTTTGCACTTCCATTTCTTATGGGTTTTATCACTTACTTCCTAAGGGCAATAATTTTTAGTGACCAATACTCATCTTGACACTAGGGGACCATGCTGGTCTTGATCACCATAGAAACCTCATTCTCATATTAAGCATACAGAAAGCACTTAATAAATAATTGTTACATGGATGTAGAGATATTGATTTTTTTTACTGCTAATATGTCTTTCTATTGAAATATAACATACAGAAAAGAGAGAATTGTGTACAGCACAAAGAATTGTCACAAAATGAATATTCTCATTAAACCATCACTCAGATCAAGAAATTGAACATTAAGGCCAGGAGTGGTTGCTCACACCTGTAATCACAGCACTTTGGGAGGCCGAGGCAGTTGGATTGCTTGAGGTCAGGAGTTCGAGACCAACCTGGCCAACATGGAGAAACCCTGTTTCTACTAAAAATACAAAAATTAGCCGGGTGTGGTGGTACACACCTGTAATCCCAGTTACTCCAGAGGCTGAGGCAACAGAATCACTTGAACCTGGGAGGTGGAGGTTGCAGTGAGCCAAGAACATGCCACTGCACTCCAGCCTGGGTGGCAGAGTGAGATTCTGTCTCAAAAAAAAAGAAAAAATGTGAACATTAAACGCACCCCTAGAATCTTTCCTTCATTTATTTTCCAAATTGTTAACTCATTCTTCTTTCCCCAAAGTAGCTACTATGATTACTTTTAATACCATAAATTAATTTGACTCTTAAAATTTTATAAAATGTAATCATACATATGTTTTCTTTGGTATTTGGTTCTTTAGGTCAGTATTATATTTGTGAGACTTATCTAAGTTGTTGCATGTGGTTGTACTTTGCTTATTTTCTTTTTTTGTTTTGTTTTGTTTTTTGGTTTTTTTTTTTTGAGATGGAGTTTCCCTCTTGTCGCTCAGGCTGGAGTGCAATGGTACAATCTCGGCTCACTACAACCTCCATCTCCTGGATTCAAACAATTCTCCTGCTTCAGCCTCCCGAGTAGCTGGGATTACAGGTATGTACCACCACGCCCAGCTAGTTTTGTATTTTTAGTAGAGACAGGGTTTCTCCATGTTGGTCAGGCTGGTCTCGAACTCCTGACCTCAGGTGATCCACCCATCTTGGCCTCCCAAAGTGCTGGGATTACAGGTGTGAGCCACCACACCTGGCCCTGCTTATTTTCATTGCTGAATAGTATTCCACTCTATACATATTTCTTGGTTTATTAATTCATTCTACTCTTGATGGACATTTTGCTTGAGACATTGGTTCTTCTTGGACATTCCAGTTTGGGACTCTTACAAATAATGCTGCTATAAACATCCTTCTATGGTATTTGCATTTTAGTACTGATTATGGTATTGAGTTTAACATAGTCCAAATTGATTTCAGGATAAATTATAATACATATGAGCAGTGAAAATATTTCCAACTTTGTGTTAGACAGTGAACACTATTAGTATAAGTGAAAGAATTACTGAGATGAAAATCCAATGTCCAGTCAAAAGGTTTTAAATACTAAGGCATCTGGGAGTTAGCATAAGCCCATGCCTGAGTGTTGGAGGTAATGATGGTAATAAAGGGAATCTCAAAGCTTTCTGAAATCCATGTTCTGTGCGGCAGACTTACACCTGTATGCCATTTAGTACACTCATCAAACTAAAATCCCACTCAAAACCAAATCACGTGTTTTAATGGCTTCCTATTCACTTCGTTGGGATTCCTGCTCTGGGGTTACAGGGATGGTGGAACACAAAACATCCAGCATTGGACAGATGAGATCTACAGGAGTGTATTATACTCCGTGTCCATAAACTCAAACCCTGGGAGAGGACGGCAGTGCACACCCTGAAGGGCCACATGGGGATTGCACTCAAGAGCATAATGAGCCATCAGGGGCTGTGAGGCAGGTTTTGTAGTATCAAAAGGATGAGTGCCCTGGTTTTCATGGGAGGAGTGATTGGCTTGTTTGAATAATTCTCTAGGCTGGAAGGGAAACAAAACCTACTACTCAGGGATAAGCAGGAATTGCACCTGGGCCCTTTGATGAGGCAGGCTGTTTGACTAAGGGATCTTACTCAAAGAAGCAGACTGGGGAGGGGAACTTGCAGTTATTCCACTCAAAGTCTTTCTAATGTCACCTGAAGGCAGCAGATAATATTGGGCCTTAATATTAGAACTTATACCACACATATAAACGAAGAACAGGGGTTTCACCAAAATTGAGAGTAAGATCCAATTACTCTGAGAAAGACAGAATTTTATTTACTTACAGGTATATTTTAAGTTGCTTACCATGGATTTGGCACTAGGTCCTATGCCTTTATTATAGGGCCTTTTCATGTTATAATCATAGTGCTATTTTATGTCCTTGGCTTTGAGCTTAGATATGGTCTGGAAACTCATCGAGGGTAGAAATCAAATATTTATCTTTGTACCTTCCCCAGGACCTAGGAGACTGTTTCTGGTTTGAAAATAAATGTCAATTCAACGTCTAGGGCAGGCCTAGTGCAGGTAGATACTTAGCAAATGCTATGTCCTATGATGACAATGATAGGACCTCACTACTCCAAATGTGGCCCAGGGACCATCAGCATTGGCATCACCTGGGTGCTTGCTAGACATGCAGATCATCCTGTGCCAACCCAGACCTACTGACTCAGAAGATGCTCGAGTGATTCACATTCTCATTAAAGTTTGAGAAGCACTGCTCTAGAAGACCATCTTCTCAGCATGTGAAATTCCCTGTGGCCAAGACTGCCTCCAGCATGACTCGGGAAGTTTACTGAAAACAAGAAAGAGCTGAGGGAGTTGATACATCTCCCCTTCACCGCATCCTCCTTACTCCAGTGTAATTGAAAACGAATTGACCAGGACCCAAATATTTCATCAGAGTACGCATTTAATTTCTCCCTTTAAACAAATAACAAAGGGAAAATGTATTGGGAAAGGGAAACAGGAAAAAGAGGAGACATGAAGAAACACTCTTGGTCCTCGCAAGCTGGGATGCAATCCTCCCTTACGATGTCCCCATGTGTGGGATTTGATCCTCATAAAGTGAGGAAATCTCCACGGACTTGCTGCTCATTTCTGTTTGCTTCCTTCTTCATGCCTCACTTTTATTGTTCTGTTTTGGTATGCATCGTGCCTGATGCCAAGATGTTTGGTGAAACTTTCTAACCAGAAACTTGCCGGTAGAACATGATAAGATGAGGGGAGAAGTAAGAAAACAAGAGCTTGGAGCCTTTCCTTTTGGGTTAGGGAGGAGGCTGGCTTTATTATTTTTTTTTTCCTCAAACTTGGTCATCCATAGCAGAAGTATATCTGGGACTTATTTTGCTCCTGATAAGTTTATTCCTTATAAAATAGCACCAGATCCTAGCATGAAGTTCCTAGAAAAATCCTCAGAGATCCCTCAACTTTAGCCATATGAGAAATAAAGTTTTATGTATAACTTATTACATATGTAATATTTTATATATATTATATATAAAACTTTATTTCTCAAATGGACCGGGACCATCAGAATCTGTGGTCTGCCTACCCACAGTCTACCCAAGGAACTACTATTATTAAATCTGTCTGCCTTCACTAAAAGAGAACAAACATATTAATTTTTGCTGATGTTAACAATCTAATTTGGGGGATTTCTATATTTCCATAGAGGCACTTATTAACCCATGGTTCCTCTTTAACTTAGATCATAGTCCAAGTTTGCTTTCTGCCCTCTTAGACCTATAACCCCTGGCCTAGACCATGCAAGATTAGAAATGAAGAGACCAATTGGGAGTTTATTGCAATACTCTAGATGAGAAATGCTGAGATACTGAACTAGGGTAGAGGTAAGATGGAGAGAAGAGGTGGAGCTCAAATAAGGTGTAAACTTGGCAGGACTTGATGAATATTTGGACCTGAAGGGTGAGAGACAACTTACATTTTTCTAGCGTGAGTGCTAAGAGTGGTGGTACTGCTCCAAGAAACAGAAAATATAGGAAGAAAATAAAATCTTAGGGGAAGATATAGTGTTGAATTTTGAACGTGCTCTTTGAGGTCTGTGTGCATGCATGTGGAGATTCCAGTAGGCAATTAGATATTCTGATTCTCAATACTCAGAATCCCAATAGGTAATTATGAGTTGGTATCTAATCAGTGGTCATGACTTTACATACAATGATGGGATCTGGTAGTTCATAGGAAGTAGTTAAAATTATGAGATTACTTACAGGGAATAGGCAAAGTGAAAATAGCCAGAGAATGAGGGGTAAGCCCTAGTGAACCAAAATGCTTATGGAGAACACAAAGGGTGAAGCACTTGTAAGACTGGAGAATGATCAGGAAATGAGAAAGATGCCCAGGATAATTTGTATAAAGATCAGATAGTGCATAATAATATTCCTTTTAACTCACAAAATTGATATTCATAAAATGGAAAAGTGGTTTGTAATCTATAAACAATTCTAAAGATGTAGAATAATATTAAGAATTTATAGTTGGCTTTTATGCATGTACTGTTTTATATATGTGTATTTGCCTATGTATTTATAAGACATAATGATTTGAAGGCACTGGAGATTGAAAAAAGTGGGCAGAATTTCTAAGGGATTCAAACCTTGGAAGAAGGGAACAACAGTGGGTGAGGTCTGCATTTATCTGACTGTTCCTCTGAGGGCACTCTCCATTCTACAAAGTATAGGGTGGCTGGAATTCAAGCAGAAAAAGCTACCATCTTATTGGCCTGAGTCATCAGAAGATGCAATGTGGGCCTGCAAGAGTGGCTGAAAATTGAGCAGGGAAATCCCGAAAAGGAGGCACTTGTAAAAGAGGAAACCTGCAGATCTGACGACAAACTCTCCTCAAATCCATGGATGAACTAGAGGCAAGAGGAAGATTCCAATTTGCTGAGCAGAACTCAACAGCTAGAAGTCTGAAAAAGCTGGGCGGAATTTTAGCTGTTATTCAGTACAGGGGAAACAGACTTTGAAGTTGGAAGGACTTGATAAAATCTCCAGTTTTTCTTTGTTTCTTCTAAGCCTTTTATTTAGAATTAATAAATAGTAAAGTCACAGGAAGTTACAAAGATAGGTCTCATGTACCCATCACTCAATTTCTCCCATGGTTATCACTTACGTAACTAAAATACAATAACAAAACCAGTCTATGAACTTAGCATAATACATGTATACAGTTCTATGCCATTTCATCCTGTGACTAAATTCATGTAACCTCTACCGCAATCAAGATACAAAACTATACCAGGTATGGTAGCTCACTCCTGTAATCCTAGCTCTTAGGGAGGCCAAGGCAGAAAGATATCTAACCTTTTTTACAAATTACCCTGGGCCTCCTACTCATTTTCTGATCATTCTTCAGTCTTTTACGAGTACTTCACCTTCTGTGTTCTCCATAAGCATAAGGCCATAAGGACAGGAGGTTGACATCAGCCTGGGCTACATAGAGAGACCCCATCTCTACAAAAAAAAAAAAAGAAAATTAAAAATGAGCCAGGTGTGGTGGGGCACATTTGTAGTCCCCAGTTACTCAAGAGGCTGAGGTGGGAGTATGACTTGAGCCCAGGAGTTCGAGGCTGCAATGAGCGATGATTGTGCCACTGCACTCCAGACTGGGTGAAAGAGGGAGATTCATTCCCTAAAAAGAAAAAAAAAAAAAAAAAAAAAAGATACAAAATGATTCCATCACCATGAAAAAAATCCTCATGTGAATCCTTTATAGTCAAGCCCAACCTCTTCCCCACAACCCTTTCTAACCCCTGGCAATGACCTAAAATGTCCTCAATCTCTCTAATTTTGTCATTTTGTAAGTGTTATATATGCAGTCATACAGTATGTGACCTTTTGAGGTTGCCTTTTTTTTTCCTTTCAACTCAGTGTAGTGCTCTTGAGATCCACCCAAACTCTTGCATGTATCAATAGTTTCACTTTGTTACTGAGCAGCGTTTCATGGTATGGCTGTCATGCAATGTGGTTAACCATTCACCTAATGAGGGATATCTTGGTTGTTTCCAGTTTTTGGCTGTCACAAATAAAGCTTCTATAATTATCAGTATATGGGTTTTTGTGCAACATAAGTTTTTATTTCTCTGAACTAAATATCCAGGAGAGCAATTGCTGGGTAAGGTTTTCTTTTTGAAATGCCATGAAGACCATGATTTTGTAGTAAAATCTATGTCCTTAAAGGCCGAGTAAAAGCTTTAAAATAGGGAAACACTGAAGCAGGTTACTAATAAAGCTTAAAACCAAGTGATTACATATTCATGGGGAGTGATTAGTAATTAAACTGTTGAAAGAAAAAAAAATCTGTTTCAGGGAAGACAACAGAATCTGGAGTTTCTACAGTATATTATCCACATTGTCCAGTATACAATTAGAACTTACTAGACATGAACAGAAACAGGAAATCAAGTCAACACAAACAACTCCTGAAATTTCTCATATATTTGAATTTGCTGAAAAAGAGTTTAAAGCAGCTATTATAAACATTCTCAAAGATTTAAGTAAAAAGATAGTCATAAAAAGTGACTAGATGTGGAAACTCAGTAGAAAAATAAAAAAGAATTAACACATTCTAGAATTAATATGTGTAATATATGAAATGAAAAATTTAGTAGTTAGGCTTAAGAATAGACTGCAGACAGCAGAAATGCTAGTGAACTTGAAGACAAATCCATATAAATAATCAAAATAACAGAGAAAAAAGTTTGAAAAAAATAGACAGGGACTCAGTGACCTGTGAGACAATACCAAAAAGCCTAACACACATTTCATTGATTTCCCAGGTGCAGAAGAGAGAAAGAAGAAAACAGAAAAAATATTTGAAAAAATACTGGTGAAAATCTTTCTAAATTTGATGAAAATAACAACACACAGAACCAAGAAGCTCAAGGAAGCACAAGCAGAATTAATACAAAGAAAATCACAAACAGATTAATCATCATCAAACAGAAAGAGAAAAAATTTGAAAGCAGCCGGAGTGAAAAAAGACACATTACACATAGGAAAATAACAAAATGTATGATGGTTATCTCTCCTTAGAAAAAATGAGCCCAGAAAAACATTGGAATGATGTCTTTGAAGAGCTGGGAAAAAAAAAAAAGGTTAATCATGAGTTTTGTACTCAGCAAAAATAAACTTTGAAACTGAAGATGGGGAGTGTGTGTGTGCACACGCATGTGTAACCTCATTAAAAGCATAGATTTGAGCAACACTATTAGCCATCTTGATTTCTTTGACCTATTTGAACACAACATCTCAAAATAGCAGAATACATCTTCTTTTCAAGTGTACATCAAATGCTCACTAAGATAGACCATATGCGGGGCTACAAAATGTCTCAAATTTCAAAAGATTAAAATTTTACATAGAATATGTTCTTATTTCAAGAGAATTAACTTGGAAGTCAGTAAAAAATCTAAAAGAAAAAAGCCAAAATGTTAAGAAATTAAACAATATGCCTTTAAATAACCCATGTGTTAAAGAAGGAATGGCAAGTGAAATTATAAAATATTTGAACCACATATCAAAATTTGCAAGATGTATCTAAAAGCACTGCAAGACTTCTGGACTAAAAATAGCAAACATCTTGAGAGAATTTTTAAAATACCTAAATATATGAAGAGAGATACTATTCTCCTGAATTGGAAGACTTAATATTGGTAGGATGCCAATTCTTCCCAAACTGACCTATAGACTCAACACAATCTCTATCAAAATGTCAATAGACATTTCTTTAAAAGAAATTGCCATGCTAATTAATAGTAAAATGTATATTTAAACAAAGGATGTAGAATGACAGAATAACTTTGGGCCCAGCATGGTGGCTCATGCCTGTAATCCCAGCACTTCAGGAGGCTGAGGCAGGTGGATTGCTTGAACTCAGGAGTTTGAGACCAACCTGAGCAACATGGTAAAACCTCGTCTCCCCCCAAAATACAAAAATTAGCCAGATACGGAGGCTGAGGTGGGAGGATTGCTTGAGCCTGGGAGGTTGAGGCTGCAGTGAGCAGAGATCACACTACTATACTCCAGTCTGGGCAACAGAGCCAGACCCTGTCTCGAAAAAATAAACTAACAAACAAAATGGGAAAAAAAAAAGAACAAAGGAGGCCCACATTATCTGATTTTAAGAGTTACTATGAAGCTACAGAAATCTAGACATTATTTTTCCCCATAAAAATAGACAAATAGATCAATGGAACAGAATAATCTAATAATAAATACATTATATATATGGCTAACTGATTTTCAACAAGATCACCAAAGCAATTCAGTTGAGGAAAGGAAAATATTTTTAACAAATACTACGGGACTATCTGATTAAATGTAGGTTAAGTGCATGTTAGGTGCAATTATAGGTGATTATAAGTGACTTCTTTGTACCTTTTTGTATTTTTCATATTTCTTACAAAAATTATTATTTTATATCCAAAAATAAAATATTTTTAAAAATTCCTTTCATTAATCAACAATTTGGTCTTGTATGCTTCAAATACTTAGCCCACTTTGTCCTCCCCATCTAGTAGGATAGCTAAACAAGAATCAGAAGGTCAACCTTAGTTGGTCAGCCTTTGCACACCCTGATGTGCCCTCTCAGTTTATCCAGCCTTGCACCAGGATCCCCCACCTAACACATAAACAATCTCAGCCTACATAAAATAATATATGTCAATTTACAAAGTAGATAAAGTTGGATATTCATGCTTCTGCTCTTTATTCAACCAGTGATGGTTAAAGAAATAGCTGGTTAATGGGGAAGTAAGGGAAGGCAGGAAGAGACTGAAGTGGAAAAACAGCTGGAGATACTACTTTTAAAAGGTAATTTTGAGGGTCATAAAATATAGTGGTTAGAATGTGGGCTGTTTTGAATTTTATTCCAGTTCTAGTGCTTCTTACTTTTTGTGACTTAGAGCAAGTTACTTACATTCCCTATGTTTTCTCTGTAAGGCAAGGATCTGTAAAATAAGGATGATATTAGTACTAACTTCTGGGTTGTTATGAAGATTAAATGAGATAAACATGTATCTAAAGTGCTGGGAAAATGCCTGTTACTACTAATCACTTAGTAAATTAGTTGGCTATTAGTATGTATTACTTGGCAGGTATTAGAGGCTTCAGAACCCCTCTCTTTGATTCATCTTTATGATAAATAAAGAATGTCAGAGAACTCAGTTGAGTTGACTACTTAGTGACTATGAAGAGAAGAGGCTCAGAAATATATATCCATCTGTCTCAGTCTGTTTTCTGTTGCCACACCAGAATATCTTTGACTAGGTAATTTATAAAGAAAAGAACTTTATTTCTTACAGTTCTGGAGGCTGTAAAGTCCAAGATTGAGGAGCTATATCTGTTGAAAGCCTTCTTACTTGTGGAGACTCTACATAGAGTCCCAAAGGGGGCTCATGAGAGAGATAGCCGAGCTGACTTTTATTTTAAAAACCCACTGTCGTAACACTTATCCCACTTCCTCAATAACCTATTAATCCATGAATGAATTAACTCAATCCTCTGGATGACTCAGTCACCTCCCAAAAGCCCTACCTTTCAACATTGCTGCATTGAGGACTAAGTTTCCAACGTATGAGCTTTTGGAGGACACATTCACACCATATCATCCTTTGACACGCTTTTCATATTTTTAACTTGTCATCAGAGACCAGGCTCTAGTGTAAAGTATTCATAATTCTGTTTCATTAAGATTTGCTGTTAGACACCCATGCTAGGTGCTAGCCTGTTTGAGTGTGGGGAAGATAAGTGGGGCTATAATATACAGAGCTATGCCTCCTATATCAATCAGGAAGCATCAGTTATGCCTTGGTGAAAAATGAACCCCCAAAACCTAGTAGCTTAACACAACAAGGTTTATTTTTGCTCACACTATATGTCCATCATGGGTCAGTGAGGGGCTCTGCTCCGCAGGGTCATTCAGGTTCCCCAGGTCGGCAGATGCTACTCCATTTAAAGTTGTATCATCCAAAATATGCAGACAACTCCCTTCTCATTGCGGCAAGGAAATGAAAGCCTGGAGAATCCTGCCTGGGTCTCTCACTAACTCAGCCTGGAAGTGACTTATTTTACTTCTGTTCCTAGTCAATGGCTGGGAGAACTAGTGAAACGGCTTCACTTGACTGTAAGACAGTTGAGAAGTACAACTTTACAGCTCCCAGAAATAAAGGAGAACTGGATGTGAGTGGATTTCAGTAAATACCTACTATATCTCACAGCTTGCCCCTTTCTCTCAGGTGACTCTCTCTCAGTATCATTTGAAAAGTAAGATTCACAGAGGCACATAGGACAGCACAGTCATCTCATAACCAAAGAGGCAACCCATGTTCTTGATGGCACACTTCACAGGGGAACTATGACTCAACTTTTTTTTTTTTTTTTTTTTTTCTTTGAGATAGAGTATCACTCCATCATCGCCCAGGTTGGAGTGCAGCGGCGCTATCTCTGCTCACTGCAACCTCCGTCTCTTAGGTTCAAGTGATTCTCCTGCCTTGGCCTACCGAGTGGCTGGGATTACAGGCACATGCCACCATGCCCAACTAATTTTTTTTTAGTTTTTGTATTTTTAGTGGAGATGGGGTTTTGCCGTGTTAGCCAGGATGGTCTTGATCTGATCTCGTGATCCGCCCGCCTTAGCCTCTCAAAGTGTTGGGATTACAGGCATGAGCCACTGTGCTCAACCTTACTCAATATTTTTAAAATATCTTCCAAGTTCCCCATTTCTCCCCTTCTTTAAGTCATTAAGCACAAATCCCAATCTAATGATAACAGTCAATGACAGTGTAATATGCAAATCCTCAAGTTCACAGGGTTCTGCTTATGTAGACTGCTATTGCTTAGGAATTCAGGACTTGGGAGGCACTTGGGATATTGTATCTCACACTCAATTCAATTCTGTTCTCAATTCTGTTCAACTCTTCTCTCACTTCCCGGGCTATTTTAATGGCCCTGCCCTGTGTGTCAAGGTAGTGAAAGAATCTATACCATGTCTCCTTTACTAATAGGGAGAGTAGTCCCAGAACTCAAGATTCTGGCTTCTTTCTAGTTGCACTAAGCAAATAGAAATTGCAAAAGCTCAAAGAAACTCAAAAGAAAGTGCAGATCTGTGGTCTGGAGCAGGCCATCTGGCTACCCAAATAGTGGCAAAATCCCACAAAATAACATTTGTCTGATTCTGTGCTGGCCAAAGTGTGTTCCATTGAGCATTTGTTCCCCAAGATGCCACTAGAGAAGGTAGTTGCAGAATTTAATTTGTGTAAGAAACTCTGCACCCTCTATCGTCTTCTTAGAGGCTGATGGTATAGGAGCCTATTAAATGTTCCAAAAAACACGTAGCATAAAGAAGAATGACATTTCTTAATTTAATGATTTGAAAATTTACTTGACCAAAGAACTGTATACTTTTGGCATAAAAACCTATTAACACACTGTGGAAAAATATTCTTTGGGATTCACTTTGGAAAAGGTAAACCTAGGAAAATGCACTATGATAATCTAGAGTCTTTCTTGCCAACACAGCTGGAATAGATTGGTCTTTTAGAGCAGACACACTCTAACAAAGAAGTCTATAATCCTCAGATGAAATTATTTATGTTTGGGGTTTGGGGGAATAAGTGGTGGGTGGGGGTGGGGGCATAAATAAAGCAAGAGTCACTTACTAGTTGAGGATTTGATTTAGCTGGGTAATGGGTACATGGGAGCTTCTTTATACTATTATCTGCTTTTCTGCTTCCTTGAGATTTTTCCTCAAAAACTTTTTTTTTTAAAGGAAAAATGTAAACCAGAAATTTCAATGATTTATGTATAATAGTAGTAATAAGGGTAAATTTATCATGTTCCAAGATATGTTCTAGGAACTTGACAAGCATTGTCACTTAATCATAACAGCTCAATGAGTAAGGCATTCATTAGTATTCTCATTTTATAGATTGAAAAAACAGGCTCAGAAATGTGATCACATGCTTGAGGTCACACAGCTAGCAAAAAAACAGGCAGAATGTGGACCCAGGTCTCTCTGATTACTAAGCCTGTGCTCTTAACAAGTGTGTTATGTATACTAGTTGCAAAGAGGACCACACCCTCACGTTCTCTGGCTTCCCTAAAGGTAAACTGTATGATCAAGGTTGCTCACAATGGGTGGAGAAAGAAAATAAATAGAGCCAAAGGCTTTCAGAATTGGGGTGGCATTAGCATCTGCCAGTGCAACCTCTGTCTCCTCTTTAGTGTTCTGCACGTGGGGATATCAACAAAGTTTCCTTCCTATTTGTCATTAGAATAAGTGCCTATCTTGGAGTTGGAAAGCAAACTTAGGACAGCAATACTATTCCAGACCTGTTAACTAATTTTAAAATCTTCTGATCCTAAGTTTTACAGAAGGGCTAACACAACACTGGCTTAATCAGTACAGAAGCTCTTCTACTTATGAAATTTTGTTAATTACGTGAATAGGAGAAAAGCTTTGCTTTAAGGGAAAAAAAAAAAGGTGTCTATTCTGCTTGCCACCAAAAAAGGCAAAAGCAATCATGCCCAGTCATTTTCACCTATGACCACTTTGCTGATTTCTGCTTAATTTCTGAGGCATTTTTCCAAATGTTATTAACCTCATCATGTCCAGAAAGTATAAAAGCCATAAATGTGAAAGGAGTATTGAACATAGGTATACTATTACAATTTTAAGTTGAAAGTGGAGAGAAAATGACAAATGTCTATTGTCATTATGGATTTCCTAATAAATGGACCCACAAACAAACAGTTTCCATAACCCAAGCTGTGTGTAAGCGGGTCGATTCTATATTCCAAATCAATGGGATGTTTTTAGGGTTGTTTCATCGTCAGCAGCAAAAGTCTTGTTTGAGAAAAAGAAACAAATACCAAATAGTGTATATGCAAGTTTCGTTAAGTCAAATTGTGTGTATTTAGATGGGAGGGTGAAGGAGTTTATTTTTGTATTGAAATGGCTCATGTCAGTTTTGTCTTTTAAGTCCTTGTGGAGCTCCCAGGAGCCCTTACCTGAGCCAAGTTTTCCATTTATAAGCAACAATCTATTTGTTTATGCACATCCATTTTAAATTTCAATTTTGTTTGGGGACAAAAGAGAGAGCTAATTACTGTATTAACTGAATTTTTTATTGCAACAGGGCACAGAAAGCTGCAGTCAAAGAAAAACGAGAATATTCAAATGTCAGCAACTGCTACGTGCTCACTCTTGAACCAATCACTTAGCAAAAGATTTTAGAATACTGTGATTGGCCAGGACTGGGTCAAAAGCCCTTTCCTAGGGGAAGAGGAAGGGAAGGGAAATTTCACCTAAACCATACAGGCTGAGCAAAATTGTTATGGACTAGGGAGGGATAATTCCCCAAAGGAAAGCATGCTGAGTAGACAAATCATACTTCCATATGGGAAACAAACAACAAAAGAAAAAAAGTCCTCGACGTATAGAGTAGATGCTCAGTGCAAAGTGTAACTAAAATTTCAGAACTTAAACCTGCAAACAAGCCATGTTCCCACTGCTGCTTTGATAGAATAGATTCTTCATTTAAAATGCTATCATTGGTTGAAAGTGCTTCAGAAAATGTTTTGATGAAAGTAAGAAGAATGAGAAACAGCACAAGGATGCTTGGAATGGGAAAGAAAAGAGGGGTCTTTTGAGGACTGGGAAGGAGAGGAAGAGATTGTCTAGAAAGTGCTGCTTATTTCTGTCAGATGACAAGACTGAGTTCTTCAAAAAAGACTTGGCCACTTGATGCGTTTAAGCTGATGACATGGTGTTCTGTTTGCTTACTTCTGGGTGTCACAGCCAGCCGTGGTCATCAAAAGGCCCATTTGCCACAGGGCAAAACAAAGTCCAGGTAAGCAGCTAGACTATGTTCAGCAGTTGGGAATACAGGACTCCTAGCCCTTCAAGTTTGAGGCTAAAACGGATTTTGTTTGTTTTCAAAATTCACTCCCATACCCTAAGCAGATTTCTGGAAAAGAACCCTAGTTCCCCTACCTCCTACCAATAGTACAGTCAAGCATTCCTGAAAGCGTTGCTTGCAATTTAAAGCAGAGCCATATTTAATTTTTCCCATGCTTTTCTATTTGACCTTGCTTCCTTCTTTCCCTAGAGAAAAATCTGAGATTCCAGAGGAATCATCATATCTCTGGCATAGTATTTCTCAGCCCTTTCATTCTTGCCTTTAACCCTACAATTTAGCTCCTTACCTTTGCAAATAAAATACGCTTTTGAGAGCTTTGCTTCTTAAAAGGTCCTCCCTAGAAAGCCTTTGAGAATTTTCTTTGTGTGTACTGTGTGTGTTTGTGTAAATATGTTCTTTTAAGTAAGACCATATCAATGTCAAAGAAAGGCAACTCCTTTTCAGCTGGGCCAAGATCCAAGGCGTCCTCCTTACCTAAAACACTGAATATGCAAACCCCACTATACATAAATTCCTGCCTTGCTGCAAGCTAATGGCTGATGGTACAGGCAACGCACTTGGAAATTCAGGTCACAGCCTGACATCCTAACCATGGAAAATGACATAGTCAGGAGAGTATGAATAAAATGCTGCTGTCAATGCAGTGGTATCTGCTGGGCTCCAGGTCCTGCTCTTTGGACATTGTATTATGTGTAGATACTATTAATGCCTGCTATTATCTACATCTTTTCCTGGTGCTTTTTCTAACCCTTGGCTTCATCGGATGCCACCCAGAGACTGACAGGGTGCCCTCCTCAGTGGAAAGGGCTTCCTATGCAAGTCTAAAGGAGAGTGGCTGTTCTTTTTTTTTTTTTTTTTTTTTTTTTTTTTTTTGAGACGGAGTCTCGCTCTGTCACCCAGGCTGGAGTGCAGTGGCCGGATCTCAGCTCACTGCAAGCTCCGCCTCCCGGGTTCACGCCATTCTCCTGCCTCAGTCTCCCGAGTAGCTGGGACTACAGGCGCCCGCCACCTCGCCCGGCTAGTTTTTTGTATTTTTTAGTAGAGATGGGGTTTCACCGTGTTAGCCAGGATGGTCTCGATCTCCTGACCTCATGATCCGCCCGTCTCGGCCTCCCAAAGTGCTGGGATTACAGGCTTGAGCCACCGCACCCGGCCGAGAGTGGCTGTTCTTAATCACACCTGACAGTTATTAAAGTTTGCCAGTGTGCCTGCCTTTATTGAGAAGAAAACTGTAAGACTATGAGAGATGGGAAGATATTCCGATACCTATAACTGTTCCCACCAGTGAGCCTACAGCTTAGATATATAAAGGTGGCAAGGAAAACTCAGAATCCCAGACTACTGGAAGAAACCACAGTTTGTTAGTCTAAGAGCTTCTGATTACTAGCAGTTAAGATGATCACATGGTCTACGTGCACAACACAGTTCAGTGACTTCTCATTGGTTTACGAAAAAAAACAAAACACCCAACATTTCCTTAACATGGTCTATCCCCGTATCATTCTAACCCCCTAAAACTGTCCTCAGCTTCATCTCATACCGCTGTCCACCTCACCATCTGAGTTCCATTTCCTCTTGCCTGTCAAACTCCACCTTCCACAGGGCTTCTGTGTAAGCTGCTCCCTCCACCCAGAATTCTCTTCCTTCCTCATTCACTCTTGCTCACCTCAGAGAAGCCTCTCCTGATAGCAGATGGATCAAATACCCTTCAATATTCATGTCTTCAAAGATAGGGATGTAGGAAATGGAAATGGACTTCCCTAGTCTCTAGTAGGAAAATCCTATTTAAACTTCAAAGTTCAGCTCCAAATGTCTTCTATGCTATGGGGTCATTCCTACATCCTCTGGGCACAGTCTGTGGTTTGTGACTTATTATTCTTATCTTTTCTTTGGCACTTAAACAAATTTTGCTATTCATATGCTCACAATTCTGTTTTTCCACCCAATTTTTCCTTTTGAAGGGCATGAACTTTGTCTTATTCATCTTTGTGCCCCTAGTGCCTATGTGCTTAATAAATGTTTGTTGAATGAATCAATGATTGAGTGAATAAGGAGAAAAACATGAAGGGCAAGTGTAGGAGAAAACAGATATGATGACAGTCTTTATTTATATATATAGGGGCTGTTCATGCCCCTAAGTAGTAATTTCTTTTTTGTTTAAACCAGACACCTTGTGGCCATAGGTTCAGATACTTCATTTGTAGTGGGTTTCCTACTTTCTAAAACTACGCTTCTACTTTATAAAACCATCACTTACAGTTAGAGATGCCCTCTCACTTTCTGCCTCCTGATGATGACATGTCCTTGACACTCCTCCATCCAGCTCTTCAGTTTGAATCCACGAACACCTACTTCTCCTGTGTTCTAATCAAGGTAATGACTAGTTGATATCATTACGTGAGCTCAGCTAATCTGCTACTCGGTAAAGGGCTACAGAGAAAGTTAGTCATATCTTCAGGCTCCTTACTCTTCTCCCAGGCAATTTTTTCTTGGTGGCCTTCTGAAAGTAATGCCATTGCTTAATCTGATAGTGACTGAGATTAGGTGATATCAGTCAAGAGTGGACTCAGCTGCAAGTAGCAAGGAACTTGAGAAGACTGGCATAAGCAAGGAAGAGGTTTGTTTTTCTCCTATTAAGAAAAGCAGAGGTACTTAAGTGCAGGGCTGAGACACCTAATCACAGTGTCTTCAACTATGCAGAGTCCTTCCACCTCCTGCGCTACCATCCTTTGTGGCTTTTATCTTCATGATTGCAAGATGGCTGCTGTACCATGAGGCTTTGTGTCTATATTCCAGACAAGAAGAATGGGAGAGAGGGAAGGATAAATCAGTGAAGAAATGTGCCAGCCAAATTGGAGTTCTTTTAGTAAGGAAGGAATAAGAGAGAATATCTTTAGGGTTGGGATCTAGCAGTGTCTGCCACAGAGCACTTACATCCTAACGAGCCAAGGAAGAGCCATGTTTGAATCCCTTTCCTTTGGGCATTTTCTCAAACTGTGAGAAAAGGCTTGCTCCTGCCCAGAACCTGGAAATATGTACTGTAGAACTACGTCACTCAGGATTCTCTGGAGAAACAGAACCAATAGGATATCACTATCTATCTATCTATCTATCTATCTATCTATCTATCTATCTATCGATATTTTTATTTTAAATTGGCTGACATAATTGTGGGGACTGGCAAGTCTGAAATCCGTAGGGTGAGCTGGTAGTCCAGAAATTCAGGTAAGAGTTGATGTTGCAGTCTTAAATTCAAAATCTGCATGGCAGGGCAGCAGTCAAAAACTCAGACAGGGTTTCTATTTTGCAGTTGGGAGGCAGAATTGCCTTTTCTTCGGCAATCTCAGTTCTCTCTCTCTCTCTCTCTCTCTCTCTCTCTCTCTCTGTGTGTGTGTGTGTGTGTGTGTGCGCGCGCGCGTGCATACGCATGCTTGCTTGCTCTTAAGGCTTTCAGCTGATTGGATGGAGGGTAATCTGCTTTACTCAAAGCCTACTGATTATAAATGTTAATCACATCTAAAAATAATCTTCATGGAAACAACCAGATTTATGTTTGACCAAACAACTGGGCATCATAGCCTAGCCAAGTTGACACATAAAATTCTCTGTCAAACCCTCAAGATCTAGTCCAAAACCATAGCCCAGGGAATCCAAAGCCCTTTCCAAAGTAGCTGCACTTCCCAGGGGCTTATGTTTTCAGGGCCACCTCGGGTGCTACAACACATTCTGCTTCGCAGCTTCCATTCTACACCCCAATTCAAGTTGGCCCTAAAATTCAAACCTGTCCTCAATATCCTATGACAAAATCCTCACTTGCACATAGCATTTATGAATTTTAAAGACTTCCCTGACTGTTGAGTGGGGAGACATCCCTCCACCATATTCCATATCCCTTTCCCCTCCCTTTTTAGCAGCTTGCTTTTCTACTGAAATCCCCACCAAAACCCCAAATTCTTTATCTCCAGTTACACAAAATTATTTCCCTTCTGATGTTTAAAACCTTGAATTCTCAGGTATTTGGAATCTACCTTGAGTTCTTATCAACATATTTTTTTTTCGCACAAAGACATGTCTTTTCCTAATTGGAACTCTGGTCTGATTGCTAAGATGACAGTATTTTTTACCTCTTTATACCTAGGAGTGTGAGACCAATAAAACATGGCCCTTGAGAGAGTTCAGGCTTTTCAATCAAAACAGGGTGATGAAGACATACAGAGGCAGAGATTTCAGAAAGGCATTATAACCCCAAACAGTGGCCCCATTTTTCTGCCAACAAGCTCAAGCTCCACAGCACAGCACACATGGTTCACACTATTTCTCTACCTTCCCAGGCCATCTACCCTCCAACCTTACATTCCAGTCATGGTAGACTACTGGCTGTGCCACGCCTTTGCCCATATTGCTGTTGCTTCTCTCTCTCTCTCTCTCTTTCTCTCTGTCTCTCTCTGCCAGTCATTCTGGTGAACTCATCCTTCTGAGAAGCTTTTTCTGACCCCTCCAGGGAGAATGCTCCCATAGATCCTTGTACAATAATTCTCCCCCAAGAGGACCAGGATCCTTAGCACTCTCTATTCCCTTGTGCCTGCCATAGCATCAAGACCACAGTTCCATAAATACTTGTTGGATTGAATTCAGCTTAAATGAATTGGCACAAGACGTAGTTCATCTTTGGAGATTTTCCACCCAAAGTCATTACAAAGCCAAGTAGAATTTCACTTCTGGGTCTTGTATCTAAACTATTGTTTTTCCACTTTTAAGAGAGGAAAGAAAAAGACCATTCACGTAGATCATTGAGAATGTACAGAAAGATCTGCTATTCTCTTGAAGACCACAGCTAGAGAGACACTGACTTAAAAAAAAATCAAATTTTATTTGATGGAAGAGGAATTCCAAATGGGAATTGCTACTCCAAAAGAAAACTCTTCTCTTTATAACTGGTAAAACTTCTGTTTTACAATTATCATTAAGACAAATGCCTAAATGAAGAATGTCTAGGGTTTCTAAAAATAACCCAGACTCCAGTTTCAGAAACATTAAGGTCATAGACTCAGGATGCAGGCTTCATGACAAGATGAAGGTGAGACCCTGAGGCAGAGGATCAGGTCCTTGTACGAAGATACCTTTGATCTTCATTTCACAGATTTACATTCAGCAAGGCCAGGGGCAAATCAGCATGAGAGAGTAAGCAAGCTGGCGTGCACACGTCCTAGACACAAAAGTTGCCATGACTACCTGTGGTTGAGTCTGTGTGCAGGGCCCTACTCACAAGGGAGGCCGGTACCCAATACCCTCAGCACAGGACTCCCCCAAAGATCCTTTTAACTCTTACCTTTGTTCTTGCCATTGTGCCTGAGAAGAGAATGTAGAGGCCTGGAAGATTACAGCAGGCTGGCCCCTGGCCCCACAAGTTCATCCCATTATTTGCCCAAGCGCTGCCCATTTGCCAACTCAGCAAACTGCTATCTCCTAGAGATTTACAAAAACGTTTAAACATTGAAAAGTATGCTTCCTTTATCAACAGGATGCCACATGTCAGTCCTCTGAAACCTGCCATCTACCAACATGTGGCTCATGGCACCACCTGCAGTGGAATCACTTTGGGAGCTGTTAAGAATGCAGGTTCTTGCTCCCCCCAACACTTTCTTTCTTCTACATGTCTCAAGGAGTTTAATTAGCAAGGAGATGCTCTGCTGTTCTTCTGTCTGTCCTAAGCCCTTTCTTTTCATCTGGGTTCACTCCATTAGCTCATGGTGTCCTATTAGCTTTCTCAGGCAGCCTGCAGGCCCTGACCTCAACCCAGGTCTGGCCGCAGGATTGTCCCCCAGGGCCATGGCAATAGATTATTTCTGTGTGTGCACACCATTCACCCTGGACATTGAGAGATGGGTTTTGCCTGATGAGCTCTGTGATCCTAATCTTACTGGAAGACAGCCTGCTGAGCAAAGACTGGCTGCAATCCCCTTGACTGCCAGTGCTCTTTTACTCTCCAGTAATTTTTTGACTCCAAGGGGCCCTTGGGTTTACACTAAACACAGAAAATAAAGTCCAAACATTTTCTCCTTCACCAGTTCCTTCTTCACCCACAGCTGCATCCGGGAGCCTCATAAGAGGGGCTGGGCTCTGTAAATCAATGCTGGAGTAATTTCTCCTCACTCAGCTCTCAGACTCCTTGCTCCCATCATCTGGCAGATTGCAGGTGCTTCTCTTGGGATTGGGAGCCTGCCAACCCCCTGTGTGTGTGGTGCTTTGGATTGTAACTTTCCTCCAAGTCTCTTTTTTCACCAAATAATGTCTTTGGTTTCCTGTTTCCCATGCCCATTAGCTGCAGACCAGCCCCATCTCCCTTTTTCTCTTTTCCAGCCTTGTGAGGGGACTTAGGACAACCACCTTGGGGTTTTGGCTGGAAACCAAAGGACTGAGACACAAAGGAGGGTCTTCCTTCCTTCCTTCCTACCTTCCTTTCTTTTTCTGTTCTTCTTTTCTTTTCTTTCTTTCTTTCTTTTTTTTTTTTTTTTTTTTTTTTGGAGACAAGAGTCTTGCTCTGTCACCCAGGCTGGAATACAGTGGTGTGATCTCAGCTCACTGTAACCTCTGCCTCTCAGGTTCAAGTGATTCATGTACCTCAGCCTCTTGAGTAGTTGGGACTACAAGCATGCA